>NW_025999869.1:2640640-2645740 GCF_001458135.2 Marmota marmota marmota
CGCGGTGCCGGTGCTGGTGCGCGACGGCAAGCCGTGCCTAGGGGACTCGGCACCCTACGCACCTGCCTATGGCGTGGGCCTCAACGCCTATGGCTATAACGCCTACCCCGCCTACCCCGGCTACGGTGGTGCGGCCTGCAGCCCCGGCTACAGCTGCGCCGCGGCTTACCCCGCTGCATCTCCCGCGGCGCAACCCGCTTCGGCTGCAGCCAATAGCAACTTCGTGAGCTTTGGCGTCGGGGACTTGAACGCTGTGCAGAGCCCCGGGGTTCCGCAGGGTAACTCGGGAGTGTCCACCCTGCACGGTATCCGAGCCTGGTAGGGAAGGGACCCGACCGGATCCCACCTTAGGAGAAGGGCATTGACTCTGGGGGGAGGAAGGGCCCCCGCCAAGACCCTGGCCCTGCGTCTTTGGGTTTCACATTTACTCCTGGGGAGGGGGGGTCTCGGAACTTTTTCCCGCCTTATTTACCTTTTCCCCAGGCGCGTTCACACAGCCTGCGGTGAGTGATCGCGCAGTCTGGTGTCTTGGTTACTGCCCCGGGAGTGCCCTCCGAGCGCCCACGGGCACCTCCGACTGACCCAACACCAGCGATTCGGGACCGAGAGCCCGGACGCGCGGGCCTAAGATCCAACCGCTTTTTCTCGAGCCTGGGCCGGGTGCCTGGGACCTTGCTGCCTTGTCGCTGCCCACCCACCCACCCGTATTTATGTTTTTACCTATTGCTGTAAGAAATGAGAATCCCCTTTCCATTAAAGTGAGTGAGCTGACCCGGTACGTGTGCTTCTTTCAGCTTGCGCGGTTCAAAAACGGACTTTCTAAGGCGGAGACAGCCAGAGGATCCCAGGGCCAGGCTTGCGCTGTGCCAATTAACCCAAGCGGGCCCCTTATCAGGACTTTCTAGGATTGTCTCATATAATCTAAGAGAAATCCTATGTTGAAGTTTAGCAACTGTGGCCTGCGGAGGTTTAATGACTTTCCTCCAACGAACTAGCCAGAATCAATGGAGCTAGCTGTTTGATTCTTTCACTTTAGTGACTGATGGTGCTGGCCTGGTCCCCAACCACATCTTCTTGAATTCTAAAATGTGCCAGGCAGGCACTGTTACAGGTCCTGGACACAAAACGAAAGGCAAAGGTGCAGTGTTCTATGCCACTGGAACAGCACCATGACTGATCCTATTTAAAAGAATGCCTTAGCCTATTTCACAGATGCAAAAACCGAGAACCAAGGCCCTGGCCCTGTTCCTATTGGACAAGATACTCCTAATGGATTTGTACCTCGGGGTCCCCTGCCTAGGCTTCAACTGCTGCCCAGCTAGGTTGAGCAGACCCTAGAAGCAAACAGGGCTCACCTTCCGCTGTGGCCAGATGGCAAGAATCCACATGCGCAGGGAAGACCCTGTGCCCTAACCTGGCTGGTGTGTTTCCTTAGGACACTCAACTAATTTCACCATAGGTGGCACAATTTTATAAAACGCTATTGCTGAACCAGTTTTACGGATGAGAAAACTAAGGCTTGATGAAATCAAGATTAAAAACCTGCTAGTTGGAGGGTTCACCTACTGTGCCCATTCGTGGTTGTTTGTGTGTAAACTGGGGGAAAAGAGAACACCTAGCTCCAAGCCCTGGCCTCTTAAGTCCCTAGGGGCTCAGACCCGACCTCTAACTTGTCTATCCCCAACCCCCAGGGCCAGAGGAGGAATATTCCAGCTTTATAAAAAGAACAAAAGGGAGGGGGGGCTGGTGTTTTGTTACCCACGGAATAAGGGGGTTTTGTTTCTTTTGTGTTTGATATTTGTTCGGAAAGCGCTGGGCTGGCTGCATTGGGCATCAGGGCATCGGCTGAGAGCTTTCAGAAGCAGCAAAATATTGCCAATGGAGTCTGGGGACAGAGCTGCTCACTGTGACCTTGATACCAGGAAAAATAGCTGGACCAAATCTGGAGCAATCCGGGGATGTCTTGATGCCTCTATGGGAATCCCACAGCTCTGCCAGTGCCTTTGAGTCATCTCTTTGGGTAAGTGCAGCCCCACCCCCGCTGCCAGCCCCAAGCGCCTGAGGAAGAGGGTAAGATTTGAGCTTAGTGCAGCCACTTATTTAAAGCCCCACCCCAACTTGTTCAGTGGTAAGCCACATTGGACAAGGGAGCACTTAAGATGGGCTGGGCTGTGGGAAGCCAAGGGAAAGGGCTGTGCCTAAGGCTTGGCTAGGAGTCACCAGCCCTGAATTCCCTCTGTTGTAAGGTCCCTGCTGGGCTGGCATGTCTACAGGTAGCTGGGCATGTTCAGCCTAAGAGCCTAGTGGACCAAGGATCCCAGTCCTTCTGTGGTGAGCGCTGTGCTCTCTGCTCCTCTGTGCTGCACAGCAGTTCTGTCAGCCCGGGGCACAGCCCTAGTACACAGTCTGTCTGGAAAGCCCTGCTACCCAGAGCCATCCACTTGTGCACTCCTAAGGAGATCCTCTGGGCCTTGCATACCCCCGAGCTGCTTTCATCTACTTCATGTGACATTTGTCTGCAATGTCATTAGAAGCAAAATTTATTTCACTTAACAGCCACACTTCATCACACCCATGTTTGGTGATGTTGAGGATGGAACCCAGCCTCGGGCACAGGCGCCCTACCGCCAAGCTCCATCCCCAGCCCTCCGGAGGATTTTTCCAGAATGCCCTTCTCTTTGTCACCCTGTTTTCAGGGACCAGGTGAGTGACTCCAGGGTCTCCTGAGCTAAGAGAGGGATAGCAACGATGGGCGTTTGCTGAAGGATAGCGAAAAGCCCGAGTCGGACCAACTTGCTTTAGAAACTTTTTCTGATATAACCGATTCTCATTTGCAGACTGGGAAACCAAAGAGGTCCAAGCCAGGTCGTGGTAGGCGAGGCCAGGAAATGCGCCGAGCCCCTCCAGGAGGGCGGAGGGGAGCGTGGCTTTGAGGCCAGAGCGGGCGTATTAGAGGCGACCCTCCAGTTCGGACTGGCCCCAGCCGCAGCACGGAGCGGACCCTCGATGGTGTGACAGCCTCAGGGGTCGGGTCAGCCGCACTCTGCAGTGGGAGTTGCTCTGGGGAGAGGCGCCAGGGGGCTGGCCGGCCCAGCTCCTGAGCCCTCAGCCCTCGCCCAGGCTCTCATCCAAGGGGATTGGAGCTGGAGCCAAAGCGCACTGCGGGGAAGGTCCGCGGCTCCCCGCCCGCCGCGATTGGGTCGGTGTTGTTTTGTTTATCAATTATTATATAAACGACGAGACGAGATGGGGTGAGGACAGTGGAGAGGACAGAGAAGTGGAGAGAAAGGAGAAGCCAGTTGGTGGAAAGCCTTCGGGTTGGGGCGGGGTGGCTTGGGCTCTGCAGGCCTGGAGCGCCAGGGACACGCGACGGTTTTTACTAATTTTTTAAGAAATCAAAAAAGCTCAAGAGAAGTTTCAGAGTAATCAGAAATAAACTGATTTTTAAAGAAGGCTTCCCGGCCTGGGTTTAAGTTGTTTCCTCCGCGGGCCCCTTGCTGCAGGGGCCCTAGGTTGGAGGCCTGGCCCCCGCCCTCCCAGCCTCCGCAGCGGCTGGTCAGCCCCTATCTGCCCGCGCAGGCTTTGCCAAATCGGAAGAGCTCCCGTCCTCTGGTTTAGATTTCTCCTTACATTGACTGAAACTAGATGAACCTGCAGGGCCCGCCTTCTTCCCAGGACTTCAGAAGCAGCCATCCAGCGCTGGGCTCTGCCTCCGGGGGCCACCTCTGGTTCCTTACCTGTCTCCCTACCTCCCAAGATACATTCCTGCTCCGGACACCTCCAGGCCCCCACCTCTTGCTGACCACCCTACTAGATTGGTCTCCCAAAGAAAGGGGCCTGTGACCTGGATTTCATTTAGATATCACTCACAGAATTTGCCTCCTGCCAACCCTAACTCTGAGCCCTTGACAATGAACTTATTTAATCCTCTTTTACTCCTCTGAGTTCAGCCTAGGAAACAGCTGAAGAATTCACCTTAAACTGGGAGAAGGGGAGTGACTTGCTCAAGGTCACACAGCTAGTCAGTGCCACCACTTGGTTTCAAATCTAGGGAACCCAGCTCCAGAGCCTGAGGGCCCCGGAGCCATTCCATGCCCAGCTCAGGGCTGACAAGGAACCATCACTGTGACATGTTGGTTAACTGGTTAAAGAGTGCAGTGATAGCATTAGCGCCCACCTCTTGGAAGATCAGCTGCTATGGTTCCCTGGGAGCAGGAAGGAATGACAGCTGGGCCCTGGCCAGCGGTCTGTCCCTCTGGCCCCACTCTGCTGCTCTCAGAGGACAGCTTATTCCAGAAACAGTGGGCAGTGGAGAGACCCAACAGGCAGGTCACCCAGAGCCACCCTGGACTACTACCCTGCCCCACCCACAGCTGCACAGGGTAACAGCAAGGAGTGTTGCCCAACATCTGTTGGCGCTTACTCTGTGCCAGGGCCAGCACTAAACATTGGCCCTTCAAATACCCTTCTGCCATTTTCCAAGAGGAAATTGAAACCCAGACAAGTCCAGGACGTCACCCACCTAAGACCTCCCCCTCAGTAGTGTGGAGTGGGGGAGTCCTTGCTTGAATCCAGAAGGTTCCACCAGAGCCCTGGCTCTTTAGATACTCCCAACAGTTCCGGAGCTTTCCTGCAGACACAGAGGCTAAAGCTGGGATAGACCCAAGCCCTGGCTTCGAAGCTCCTTCCCTGGGTTCTGCAGACCCAGGCCTGCAAAACTGCCTTGGTAGCAGGTGACTCTCGTCATTTAGCAAGTTGGAGAAGCACAACCTGCAGAGGCCCCAGACCTCCCGGGGAACAGCACTTGAAGGCCTGGGAGAAACCTGGAGTCAGATTTCCTGCTCCTCTGTGACCCACTGGACCCACCCTGGGGAGGGAGGAAGGGGCTGGGAAAGTAGCTGGGACAGGCTAGGAGAGGGACTCTGGGACCCCCTCGGTGTGGCCCAGAAGGGGAAGCCACCCTTGCCGCCTGCACAGACCGGTGCTCCAGAGAAGAGGGACTCCGAGGACTATTCAAAGACACCCACCTGATCTGGATCCAACTCCACCCTGGAGTCCTGCAGGAAGGGGAGCAGGGAAGCCAGCCCCCCCCCCCCCCCC
>NW_025999869.1:2647192-2653719 GCF_001458135.2 Marmota marmota marmota
CCCCCCGGGCGCCCGCCGGATCTCTCTGCAAGATCCCTGGTGCCTGCAGTCAGCTGCTCCCAGAGCCAGCCTTGAAAGGCTCTACCACTTGCCCTGTCCCCAGAGTTGAGAAGGAGCCAAGCCAAGTCAGACCCCAAAGCCTCTTCTCTAGCTCAGCCCCACGCCCAGCACTCCTGCTGCTAGAGCTCCACCTCCTGCTTGGCTTCCCTGTTCCAGGGCGAGCTCAGTGGGCAGCTCTGGGGAAGGAGCCCTGGGTTTCAGTGATGCAGCAGTCGTCATTCTTCTCATTCTCAGGGGCCCTGCAGTCTCAACTGGGTCTGGTTGGTGGCTGTTGCTTAGATTTGTTTACAGATTAAATTAAAAAGATCTGTTTTCCTTTCCCCCCCGAATCCAGGCAAATATGATGCCCCATTATTCCCACAAACTTGCCCTCACTAGTGGCTCCGTGTGACTTCTTCCCATGATCTGGATTTCCTCATCACCTAATATAAACACCGCAGAAGACTTGAGAAGATTTGAGGTTTAAAAACATGTAAAGAATCGATGGTTTAAAATGTCCCCTTTTTTTTTTTTTTTTTGAGGTACTGGGGATTGAGCCCAGGGGCACTCTATCGCTGAGCCACATCACCAGCCCTTTTTATTTTTTATTTTGAGGTCAGAGTCTCCATCAGTCACCCAGGCTGGCCTTGGACTTGGGATCCTCTTGCCCCAGGCTCCTGAGTGGCTGGGATTACAGGTGTGGCCCAACAACCTGCCACAGGTAAGGTAAAGGTCTCGGTGAGGTCCCAGGCTGCTCCTGCGCACTCTGTAACTTTGCAAGTGGGTCAGAAAACTGTAGGAATGCAGAGCTGGAAGACCAGCCAGGAGGTTCTCAGATGGGGGGATGAGGTGGGGTTCTTTACCAGTGACCAAGATGGCACAGCTGTGGTAATGAACTGCGTGCTACGGGGAGGACAAAGGCCAGTCGAACAGAAGAGCGTGCCCAGAATCAGACCCACACATTGGCGATCCGTGACAGATGTGTTCTTAAGGTCAGCAGAGGAAGGGTGAACCTCCTAGAAACCATTCCCTAGAGGACAAAACTCGGCAAATTAGACCCCTACCTCACACATTCCCAAAAATCAAATCAAGGTCAATTAAAAACCCACCTGTGATTCAATCCCCCCCAACACACACATAATAATAATAATAAATAAAAAATTAAATAAAACTCACCTGTGAGAAGCAAAACCGCACAACACTTAGAAGACAATATTGGAAACTATCCTTATGACCTTATGGTAGGAAAAGGCACTTAAATATAATACCAAAAAGCACACACCTTAAAGAAAGATGGACTAAATTAAAATTTAAACTGGATATTCCCTAAGACACCACTGGAGAGTGAAAAGACAGGCCACGAGATGGGAGAAAACACTGGAAAACATACCGCCAACAAAGCCCTGGCCTCCCGCACGCGGCGGGGCATCCAAACTGGCCCTGGCCGCTGCTTGCTGGCTTCCTTGCTGTTTGCCCCAAAAAGCCAGGCACATTCCTGCCTCAGGGCCTTTGCATTGCTATTCCCTTTACTTGGAAAGCCTTCCTTCCTGGTGAAGTGCTCACTCAAAGGCCGCCTCACCGTGAGGCCCAGCTCGGTGCCCCCACACATCCCCAGCAGCTTCTGCTGAACCCAGGGTCCTGTGGAGTTTTGTGACTTAGCCTTAGCATCAGGAGGTTCCACCCAAGACAAAATTTAAAGGGAAAGACAATAAAATGAAAGAGGCCTCAATCATGCAAACCAAACAAGCAGGAAGGCACAGACATTCTAATGCCAGGCCTGACATCATTTTATCCTGTCTAGCTGCTGCTTTTCCTGGGTTTCAGGTATTACTTAGCCGGCTGTCCCTGCACCTTTAAAGGGACATGCCCACTGGGAACTCCCAGCTGCCCTAAGGGCGCAGGTGCTGCTGCAGCTGAGGACACTGGGTGAGTCTGGAGCTTGCAGGGCTGAGTCAAAGCCAGGACAGGGACTTCTGCCTCCCCGCGGGGGGTCACTGTCCCCCCCCACACAAGTCAGGGGCTGGCAGGGGAGGAGGTGGAGAGGAAACCCATCACCACGGCCTGGCCCACGTGACTCCGTGACTCCGACTTCAAACCTCCCAGGACCACCGAGGCCAAAGGTGGCGGGAAAGTGCAGTTCCGGGTGTCAGATGTGCACCAGAGGGAAGCAATGGGCATGCCCGCCTGCAGGAGCGCAGGATTGCTGGTTTTATTATCATTAAACTTACTGACCCCTGTTCATTGTGCACAGGATGGGGTTCACTGGTCATCCCCAGTAGGCACGCATCGCGATGGGTTGTGCCGCTCACCCTCTTCTACCCGCTCCCCAGCTCCCTGAGTCCCCTCCCTGTCTCCTGACCCCTGAACCTTCTCTCTGCCCCCAGATGGCTTCGTTTGTTTCTCAGTTTCCACATTTGAGACAAGACTTGCGGCACTTGTCTTTGGGTCTGACCTATCTCACTCAGCACAAAGTCCTCCAGTTCCTTCTATTTCCCAGCAAATGCCAGGATTTTGTTTTTCTTTATGGATGTATAATACTCCATTGTGTGCATGTACCAAATTTTCTTTATCCACTTATCTGCTGATGGGACCCTGGGCTGTCTCCATACCCTGGCTATTGTGAATTGTGCTTTAATAAGCATGGGTGAATGGATATCGCTTTGTAGGCTGGCTTCATTTCATTTGGATTTATACCAGGAAAGGAATACTGGGTCGTGTAGTAGGAAGTGCCATCCTGTTTTCCACAGTGGCTGTACCAGCTGACATCCCGGCCAGCAGTGGGTGAGGGTTCCTTTTCCTCCACATGTGTGCCTGTGTCTACTATTTTTGTTTGTGTTTTGAGATTGGGGTCTCTATGTTACCCAGAATGGCCTTGGTTTTGTGGGCTCAAGCAATCCTCCTGCCTCAGCCTCCCAAATGGCTGGAATTATAGACACCAGTCATCAATTTGTTTTAGTTTTTGTTTGTTTTTTGGTACCAGGATTGAACTCAGGGCACTCAACCACTGAGCCACATCCCCAGCCCTATTTTGTGTTTTATTTAGAGACAGGGTCTCACTGAGTTGCTTAGCGCCTCACTGTTGCTGAGGCTGGCTTTGAACTCCTGACCCTCCTGCCTCAGCCTCCCGAGCTGCTGGGATGACCGGCAATCCTCTGGTTTTTTGATGATGGCCATCCTAACTGGGCGGTAGAACCTCACTGTGGCTTTGATCTGCGTGTCCTGCTGGCCACAGAGCCTGAGCATCTTTTGTGTATTTGTTGGTCGCTGGCACTTCTTTTGAGGTGTGTCTATTCAGACTACTTGCTCGTCTTTGATGGCACTATCTTTTAAGCTGGCTTTTTGAGTTCTTCCCGTATTCGGGGTGTGAGTGCCCTGCCTGGTGAGCGGCCACACGGTCCTCGCTCTTCGCTGTGCACATCGCTTCCTCTGCTGGCCACTTTGGAGCTGGCTGTGACCATGTGTCAGTTCTTGCCTTTGGAGGCCGAGCCAGGAAATCACGGTGTGAAAGGCCCAGAAAGTTACCCGTTCTCCTCTGGCAGCTCCCTAGTTTCCGGTTGCGCGTTGGGTCTTTGATCCCCTCTGGTCCGATGTGTGTGATGGTGAGAGAGGGCAAAGTCTCAGCCTCCCCGTGTGTTGAAGAGGCCACGTCTCCCCAGCGTGATTCCTGGAACCTTGGTGGAACACCAGCTGGCGGAGGGGTCTCAGGGAGGGACTTCCCAGTCCTCTGCTGATTCAGATTCATACAGAGAATACAACTGGCCCCTCCAGCCCGTCCTCTATAATGAGCGAGGAGATCAGAGTTTAAAAATGCAAATACTAAATATAAGTCAGCGGGTGGGCCGGCGGGCGGGTGGGGAGGGCCTGCCTCAGGAGCTTCCAGAAGCTATGAACCGGGTCCAGGCCGGAGGAAATGCCCACGTCATCCTTGCTCCTGTCTCGAAGCTGCCCTGGAGGCCCTGTGAGGACTGAGGCTCTGGGCTCCCCTGTTGAGGGCCACAGCCAAGTCGGGATGACGCATGGCATTTTTGCCACAAGTAGTGGTTGAGAGGTGACGCCATCAGCCATTAAGATAATGACTTTTGAGTTCTCGCAGAGTTCCCGTTGAGCTCTCGCGGGGATTCCTGAAGAGTTCCCATTGGCTGGGGAAGTGCCGGAGGAGGGATATTTCCGGTTGGTGGTTCCTGGAGGAGCGGCCTGGCCATCGGGAGAGTTCCCGGGGAGCGTGTGTGGAGTGTGCTGGTGGAGTTCAGAAATAAAGTTTGTTCCTGCTTCAGTGGCTCGTGATTCCTGCCCAGCCAGATTGCGGCACTCCTCGGTCCTAGGACAGTTCCTGGCAAGACGTGGACTCAGTCTCGGCTACTCGGGGCTTGGCACTGCCTCTGTCTCCCCACCTTGGCCGTCACCCAGGTTCCCAACAGGGACCTGCCTCCTGGCCTCCCACAGGGGCTCTCGCAGCTGGTCTCCTGAGTGAGGCCCAGCTGACCCCAGGTTAGCCATTGTCTACTGTGCGGAGGGGACCGCAGTAGGAAGCAGGAGGCTGGGCCTGCTGCGGGAACGCGGCTCCATGGCCCCGGCCGCCCGTCTCCACGGCCAGGTGGCAGGCAGTGGGCAGCCCACCAGCACCCACATGTCCTCCTGGGTGGCCCGAGGATGGCCCCTTCGCCCCATATGAGGTGGGCCCAGGGTGCGCTGGTCACCTGCTTGTCTGAGTAGGGGGGCAGCAGCCGTGTGCATCGCCCATGGCCAGATCTGCAGGCAGCCAGGGCCAGGGCCAGGCTTCACTGCGAGCTGTCCCCAGGTTCCCAGGCGCAGGAAGCTGTGGGGGGGGGGGATGCCGTCCTGCCTGCAGGTGTGTCTCTGGCCAGGAGGCCCTGTGAAGTGGCCCACCATGGGGTGTGCACCTTGGGGCACCAGGACACCCGGGCTCAAGTGCAGATGGACACCTGTGGGGAGGGGGACTGGCCCTGGCTCCCCACAGCCACTCTGTCCAGCCACACTGCAGATCTCTCCTCAGCCACCGTGGCCTGTCCCTGGTACCCTGGACCCGGCCTGAAGGCCCCTTCTCAGGCTGGACCTCCCGCACCCTTGGGACGCTCTGCGGCTCTCATTTGTGGCTGTACTTTGTGGTCGTGGGGGTTGGGCCCCAGCACTCTCCTCTGAGACGGGGTCTCACTGAGGTGCTGAGGCTGGCCTGGGACATGAGACCCTCCTGCCTCAGGCTCCTGGGCAGCTGGGGTACAGGCCCGGGCCCCCAGGCCTGGCTGACCTACTGTCCTCCCTCCTAGACGTCAAGCACACGATGGCAGGGAGGTGTCATCACGGCTCATCTTACTCAGCAATGGCACTCTCCACGTGAGGCACGGCCCTTGCGGGAGCCTAAGGCAGACAGCACCGTCACCTGCACTGCTCAGACAGGCCCAGGACGCAGAGGGCCAGAAGCAGAGCCAGGCCCAGGAAGGCTGCCTCCAGCACCTGCACCCAGGGCCCTGGCTGACCGCCTGGCTCACCATTGCCTGGCACACAGTAGTCACTCAATAAATGTATAGCAAATGAAGGGCTGTGATCTAGAAGTGTCCTGGGTACGCAGACAGTGTGAGGGTGTGCCCAAATGTTCACTGTGTCGCACACTTGGCCATGTTAAGAGGTGGTAGTGCCTGGAAGGGGTGGGACCCAGGTCTTCAAAGGAATTAACCTAGTTCTCAGGTGCCCTCTGGTAGCCTTTCTCGCATGTGGTCACTCCCATTTGCATCTTTGCCATTGCAATGCCATCTGTCATGAAGTGATGGAGCCAGGGGGCGCCTCACCAGAACCTGCACCATGCTGTGAGGACTTTCAGCCTCCAAAACTATGAGCTAATCAAACCTCTTTTCTTTACAAGTTACCGAGCCTCAAGCGCTTTGTTACAGTAAGGAAAGTGGATGAGCAGGAGGTGCAGCAGCGAGGTGGAGAATTAGACATCCTCTGATGGGAAGAGTGACCTCCGTTTAAATAAGATACACAAATGAAAATCAAAAGAGAACAACATCAAACTACTCGGGGCCATCAATGGCCCAACTGCCCATCTGTTCCCCGTGCTGCCCTGTTCTCATCAAGTGCAAGCTCGCTGGAGGGGTTTGATCTTGCTAAAGCTGAAAGCAAGTCCCCCCTCAGCGGTGTTGACAGAGGGGCTGGGCTGCCGGGAATGAGCGCTTTCAAACCCGCGTTTCCCAGGGAGGAAGTGAACTCATGGCTCCTGCAGGCATCGTCTTCAAAGCCAGGGGGTCTTTAGACACATTTAGGCACATTTAGACGAAGCCACTCGCGCCCCCAACCAGATGGCGGGCCCTCCTTTCCCTTGTGGAATAAGGGGCCTGACTCATCCAGCTGTCCAAGCGCGGGCGAAATCAAGATTCTGAACTGATCCTCTCTGCTCTTTCATCTGCAGCCTCTAGGGCCTGCGGTCCAGAGTCAAGTGTGGGTCGAGCCTCCCCCACCCCCACCCCCACCCC
>NW_025999869.1:2653744-2661045 GCF_001458135.2 Marmota marmota marmota
CCCCCCCCTCGCCGGGCAGGTGAGGCAATTAGACCCCCTGCCTAGACGGCACTTCTTTTCATGTTCCTGATGTTTTAACCAGAAACATGGTTTTGCCCTGAGCTGTGCTCCTGGGCAGCAGCACCCCTGGGGGCTCAGGAAGGCAGGTGCTTTTAACAGTAGGTCCCTTGTGACCGTGGCCCCACTTTGGCCCCATTTGGTAGTTCCAGAAGAACAACGAGGCTACTGGAGAAAGTGACAGCCCGACACACAGAGGACACGTTAGGAAACAAAGGAAAAGATGTCCTTCATCAAAATCACAAACTTTTATAAAGAACACTGTCACCAGAATGAAAGGCCATACACAAGAGGCAGAAAATATTGCAGCTCATATATCTGATAACAAGCTGGTATCCAGAATATATAAAGAACTATGGCAATTCAACAACAATGATGGTCCACACCACTAGTTGGGGAAAGGCAGATCAAACCAGAGTGCGGGGAAGGCACAGTGGGGCAGCTGCTATGGTGACCAGGATGGCAATAGCCAAAAAAGAAACCAAATATCCATATGATGTAGCAATCCAACTTCTCAGTACATAATCCAAAGAAGTAAAAGCAGGAACCAGCATAGACACTGAACACCCACAGCCACAGCAGTGTTGCTCACAATAGCCAAATGGTGGAAGCACTCAAGTGTCAGTCAACAGACAGAAAATGTGTAAACAGTGGAATATTATTCAGGCATAAAAAGGACAGAAATTTTGACCCACACCGCAGAATGACCAAGTCTTGAAGACACTATGCTAAGTGAAGTAAGCAAGATGCCAAAGGACAAATACTGTATGATTCCATTTATATAAGAGGTGCCTACAGCAGTAAAGCTCCTGGAGGGTGGTGGGTCCCAGGTTTGGAATGGGAAGGAGAGTCACTGCTTACTGCCTACAGAGTTTCAGTTGAGAAGACGCAAAGATGGCGGAGGTGATGGCTGTGCGATGCGAGTGTGCTCACTACCATCGAGCCGTTTGCTTGAAAATGGCTAAAATGGAACATTCCATGTTAATGTGTATTTTACCACAATTAAAAAAAAAAAAAAGAATTGTCCACCCAGCAACCAAACTGCAGGCTCCCCCTTGAGTTCCTGCTTATCTTTATCTGATAAACTCCTATTTCTGATAAGGAACCGACACATTCAAGTTGGTGTCTGTGGCTGGTTGGTGACAGAATGGCCCCTCAGCCCCCTCTGGACTGCACCCTTACCATGTGACCTCGCGAGGAGTCACCCCGGGGTCTGGGCTGGCCTCGTGAGTGACTCCCAGCAGCACCGGGTTGTGGGATGAGGGCGTCAGCTTTGAGCCTAGCATTCAAGAGGGTTGGTGATTCTGCTCACTGTCTTGGAACCCTGTCCCTGTCATTACGGCATGACAGAGGTGGCCTGCCAGAGGGGGAGACAAGCCATCCAGACCAGCCTCCCGCAAGCTGGCCTTTGGCAGGGCAGAGTCCAGCCGAGATCAGCAGAGCTTGTGGGGAGAACACACACTGGCTCACAGCCCGGCCGACCCTGTCCCACCAGAAAGTGCCTAGTTACCTGGAAACTCAAGAGCAGCAGCAAGCGCCTGAGACGTAAGCCCTGCTGGGCGTTGTTTGTTACACAGCAAGCGCTGACTGCTACAACATATTTTCTATCCATTCCCTCTTTATCTTCACCACTGTCAGTAACTACTTGGGGCCTTGGTGAACTTATGCACATCTCTGTATAAATTACTTCTTCTTGTGTGCCTTCAGTTTACTTTTTATCTTCTTGAATTAGAAGCATGGAACATTGAGTTTAGCCTGTTTATTATATGACTCCTCCATGTGTGTATTTTGCCTAGTTGGTTAGATAATACCCTACTAGATTTTATTAAAGTCTCCATGACATGGTGATTTTGTCAAATACTTCCTGTATTTCTAGTTTTTGAATCATTTGTTACTGTCCTGTTCCTTGGCATATGGTTATCTATGTGTTCCACGGTGTGTTATTCATAGTACCCTCTTGGTAGACACCAGGCGATATTCTCAATACTTTAACCCGTTTTGTGAGTGGGAAGTCCACTCCCATTTCCACTTGCCTTCCTGGTGCCGTGGTCCAGTTCGTCAGGAGGCAGAGCAGAGGTAAAGCTGCCCGTCTCCTGCTGGTGGGTGGTCCCAGGGTGTCAGCTCCCCTGTTTGTGGGTTTTGTGTGCATGGGGACCCACATACAGGCACAGCATGGCCCTCAGGGGGCACACGGCAGCCCTAGCACAGGCATAAGAGGCCTGATGTGTGGCCTAGGGCTGGCGCCATAGGGCGGTGCCTGGGTGAATTTCACGGAGCTCCTGGGGCGGGAGGCTGCTGCAGCAGGGACCACGGTGACCCAAGGACAGGTAAGGCCCAGGAGACCTCGGACACTCCTGTGTGTCACCATTCCAGCCTCCCGTGCTCTTCGCTTTCAGACCACCATGGTGTTTATTATGTGTAAGGGACTTTGTGGACAGATGAGGTTGGGACAGCCAGAGAGGATGGGGGTCAGTAAGCACCTCCCACGGGCCCCCCCTTACAGCCCCACCCCCACCATGGCCACAGGGGGACCAAGCTCCCAGCACGTGACCCTTGGGGATCACAGTCCACCCTAGCGATGCCCTTAGCAATGGAGCCTGGGGAAGGGGCGGGTGACATCCCCAGCCGCAGTTGCCCTGCTCACCCTCAGCCTCAGCTCGCCATCTGCCTCTGAAGCAGGCTCTCCACAGCGCTCCACCACCTCGGGCTCCCAGTAGCCACTCTGTCCACCTGTGTGCCACCTGCTGTGCCCTCTGTGCAGAAGCCTCCCCGGGTGGCCCTGGTAAGAGCTCCCTCAGCCTTCCAGTCTTGGCCTGGCTGCTTCTCCTGCCCACCCCTGCCCCTGCCCCTGCCCCGCTGAGCCCAGAGCCTTCCCCTGGCGAGTGCTCGGCCCTGTGGGTCAGACTCTGCGGGGCCACCGGGCTGTGTTCTGACTCCCACTCATGCAGCCCTTCACCTGGGACATGTTACTGAGTTCCCGTGCGCCCCAGTGTTCTCCTCCACAAATGGGGAACGTCAGGACCTGCACCAGAGTGGTTGAGACAAACGAGAAAACCCAGCTCAGGTGTATCACGGCACCTGCACATAATAGGTGCTCAGACAACAGTAGTGATGTGTTCCTGCCTATCGAGGGCTAGGAATCCAGCAATCAGCAAGGGTCCCATGGAGCTGTGGGATGCGGTAGATGCATTTATTACTACAACATATTTATCATTACATTTCTCTTTTCTCCACTTTTATAAGCAGAAAATACATCCTAGCAAACCACATGGCAGTAGAGGCTGGAGCAGCATTTGCACAGTTAGGTTGTGCTCTGTGTGTCTTTCTGTGGCTCAGGAGGTGGGGAGGCCCCTGGAATCAGGTCTGCCAGCCCAGCCCAACCCGTCCCCACCAGTCCCCAGCTGGCCCACTAGGGCCAGAGAGCTCATTTCATGTTTGCTGGGGTTTGCCTCTGAGGGTCTGTGGTACTCTTTGTTATGCAGCATTATTGGGGCCATTGCTAACTGATACAGAAAGGATTATAAATGGGTGAGTGTGACGGGATGTGGCAAATGCTACAATGGCAGTGGCAACAGCTGCAGGAGCCAGAGCATCAACCAGGCAGCCTCGCTTCAGAATTCATGCCAACGATTTTCCCATGAGAGGTCAAGGTCACATTCAAGAGTGTCTCAACCTTGGACCTTGTCCACCTTCGTTGGTTTTCCACAGAGTAACCTCACTCTCAAATCCTGCTGGCCCACAAGGGCCACAGAGTCACTTGGGTCTCTCTCTACCCGGGNTTTCAGGTTAAGTCTCCGCAAATCAAATGTTCAGTGATTTCCTCTAGATGACCGCCGTGGCTGCGGCCACCTCCCCGTCCCCCTGGATCCAACCTCAGCGTGGTTCAAGGGCGCTTTGTCCACCTGTGGAGCCCAGGGGACGGCACCGACCAGAGGGGCCTATCCCAGCACCCCCCGCCCGCTGGGGCGCTAAGGTGACACACGGGACCCGCCCTTCCTGGCCCTTAGAATGGGCAACACTGGGGGGTTGAGGTGAGCGCCACCTGCAGGGAGGCGCAGAAGGATCGTGAGAGTAGGGACGTCTTTAGAAGGCGGCAGCAGCCTCTCCGGGTAGGGGACCCATCAGGGCCCCCAGAAGCCCCTGAGGTGCCGCAGGGGGTGCCTGATGGACCCCTCCAGGCCTGGCTCTCCCCCTTCTCCCACTGACTCCGAAGACCTTGGAGCAGCAGCACAGGGTCGGTCCTTGTCTCAAGGGTGAACCAGGTTATCCAGGCTATTCAGGGTGGACTGTGTCCCCTGTAATGACGCAGCCAAGTCCTGCCCAAGTACGTCAGAATGTGACCTTAAGTTAGGATGTGGTCATCAGGTGAGCCCTAATCCAGCAGGACTGGTGTCCTTACAGTAAAGGTCACAGAGCCTGGGCATAGAGGGGAGTCGGGGGCGGGGTCACAGGAGAAGATGACGTGGGGGTGGAGGCTGGGGCTGGGTGGGCGGCAGCAGGCCAGGACACGGCAGCGATTGCCAGCAGGCCCCAGAAGCGGGAAGAGGCTGGGAGGGTTCTCCACGGAGGCCCAGGGGCGTAGCCTTGGACACCTGGACTGCAGCCCTGGGGCCTTGGGTACCAGGAGATGGCAGATTCCCACCTTAAGCCATCTGGTTTATGGTACTTGATTATAATGACCCAGGAAGCTGACGAATGTGCTCAAAGGCTGGTGTCAAGTGTCTTGCCATAAAAAAATAATAATTAATTAATTAAAAATGCAGAAAAGGTGGACAGGATCACTTGGCATCAGGTCAGCAAATTCTCCTGAGCACGAGCCCTGTGGGAAACCAACCTGCAGCCTTCATTCAAGGCCAAGCACTGAGGGGGCAACTGTCATGTGCCAGCTCTGTGCTGGGTGCGCGCACACCTGGAGGTGGGCAGGAGGGAGGCCCGGCCAGAGGTGGCAGGATCGGAGCACTGAGTGGTTGTACAGAAGCTCCTGTGGTAGAGGGGGCGTCCCCCCTGGAGGCCTCTGGGGCACCTTCCCCTGTCAGCCCAGCGAAGCCCATTGACAGCCTGGTTCCGGAGACAGGCACCTGGTTCTCGAGATGGCCTTTTGCTTCAGAATCTCCAGTCCCCTCCAATCGACAAGTCTCCAGAGGCAAAAACTCCAGCACTTTTGTGTGTGTGTGTGTGTGTGTGGTCCTGGGGATTGAACCCCGGGCCTTGTGCATGCAAGACAAGCACTTTGCCAACTGAGCTACATCACCAGCCCCAAACCCCAGCATTCTAATGTTCTGTAGCCAATGATTCCGACAAGGCACCATGTGGATGGCTCCTTCCTACTCCACAAGGTCTGCTGCAGCCTCCGCTGGGAGACTGGAAGGCTGTGGGCTTGGGTTATCTGGAGGCCTCTTCACTCCTCTGGTGCCAGAGTGGGACGACTCGGAGACAGGACTCGGAACTGTGAGCCAGAGTGCCTTGCGGTGGCCTCTCCACATGGCTTGAGACAGGGTCTGCCAGGTGGCTCCCACCTCCCCAGTGCAGTGTGGCTGTGGGCGGAGTCTCTTGAGGAGGCCAGACTGTCTGCACGAGAGCCTCCTTGGCCTTGCTCATTTCTGGTGTCCAGAGACTCTGGAGCCCACCTGCCTGGATTTGAATTGAAGCCCAGATCCACCAGCTCCTGGCTGTTGCCTTGGGTAGGTTCCTTGACTTTCCTGGGCCTCAGTTGCCTCAGCTGACTGTATGTCCGCTGCCTCCCTGGTGGAATTCCTGGATAAAGTGAAATATTTGCACATAGTAAATGCTCAGATTTATTAATATGGAGCTGTGCACAGTGGTGTGGACCTGCAGTCCCAGCACTGGGGAGGGTGAGGCAGTTCAAAACCAACTGGGCAACACATCAAAACCTCATCTCCAAAAACAAAAATTTAAAAAGTAGCATCATCACATACTGAACTGAAACTCTTCATCAAATATTGCGCCCTCCGGTCCTCCCATCCACTGTCCTGCGGCCTGTCCAGATGAAGGTGGAGGACCCCAGGAGAGTCGTCTTGAGAAACCAGGAACCCCTTTCTTAGAAACTCAGCTGTGTCTGGGGCACTGCGGTTTCCACACCAGCGAGTGCTCCATGTATAACAGCTAATCATTAATTTTATTTTGAGCACCATTGTTTCTAAGTGGTTCAAAGGAATTGTCACTTTAGGCTCCCCTGGGATTCCTGGGCCTCCTCTTGAGTACTTAACACTCTCTGGAGCACCCGTTGGGACTCAGGTCAGCCTCCAGCAGGCTGCTGGCTCTGCAGAGCAGGTGGGATCTTGTATTCTTGTCCTCGGGACTCAGCACAGAGTGTGGCCCAATGACACAGCAGTACCTTAGTGGAAAGGGGAGGGGAGGGGAGGGAGATTACAATCTAACTCACGCCCTCCGGTCCTCCCATCCACTATCCTGCAGCCTGTCCAGATGAAGGTGGAGGACCCCAGGAGAGTCGTCTTGAGAAACCAGGAACACCTTTCTTAGAAACTCAGCTGGGTCTGGGGCACTGCGGTTTCCACACCAGAGAACACTCGGCTTTAAACCAGCCAGTGCCATCCTCATTCCACATCTGCTTCCCTGTGGAATAATTTGATCTGGGAGCACTCTTTGCCAGAGAATAAGATGGCAAGGGGAGAAGGGAAACAAAGATTCAAGTTTAAAAGTGAAGATCACTTCACATGGAGCTACTTCCATGCCTGCCCTTTCCCCGGGTTGGAAGGCTAGCTGTCTGCCGCCGCTTGCCCACTCTGCCGAGTGCCATTTGAGGAATCCCTCCCTCCCTGGATCCTGACTCCTTGCCAACCCCTGCTAGACACTGTTCTCCTAAAGTTAAGTCCAAAGTGAGGTTGCTTGGCTTCTGTTTGATGTAGAATGTGTCACGTGTGGGGGCCACTCTGAGAGGCACCATGTGAGCTCTTGGGGTGGAGGTGCAACTTTGAATCCCCCAGCACGACTAGGGTCAGAGCTGCCCAGCTGTCCCTGTGATGTAGATGAGGAACCCACATCAGAGAGGGCGATCCTGTGCCCAGGGACATATGGCCAGCAAGAGTGCGATTAGAACCCAGGCCTCTCTGCCACCAAAGGCCACGCTTTTAATGACCATGGCACTGTGACCCATTGAGGTACAGTTGACCAACAATGTGCTGGAGGCCGTGGGCCTGGGGCCTCTGGTGTGGAGCCTGGGCTTGCTGCTGGGTCTGAAGGGACACTGGGGGGGGGGGGGATAA
>NW_025999869.1:2661852-2732307 GCF_001458135.2 Marmota marmota marmota
GGTGGACCTGAAGGCGTTCGGCTGCCGAGGCCCCCCTGGAGGGCTCCAGGAAGGACCGACAGCCGTGGGCCCCAGGGCAGGGGCGGGTTATGGGGGTCAGGGGAGGGTGGGTGACAGCTCTCTCTTCCCCCTGCAGATGCGTCCTGCTGTGGGTTGGCCCTGTGCGCCTAAGTGCTGTGTAGAGGACGGCTGTGCAGGTGTACCTTGGGACAGCATATTCTGGTCTCGCAGTCACATTTTGGGATGGTGTTCGGTGAGCCCCACAGGACCCCTGAGGACAGTGTGGTCGGCCGGCCTCAGGGAGGCCAGGAGGTCTGCTGAGCCCAGGACAGGGGAATGGAGACAGTCTGGGTCCACAGCTCTGCCGGGAAGTCCGTGGCACGGCTGTGGCTTGGGAACCACTGGAGGTCCTCCCACAGTGACGGGCTTGCTGTGAGGCCGCGGCCACCTTGTCTTTGAGAGAGGTTCAGGACAGGGGGAGAGAACCCGAGTTCAGTCTGCACTTCAGGTTGAAAAGATGAACCAAAATTGAGAGCGTCCAAGAAGCAAGAGGAAAACCCAGAGAGCCTGGTGCCCGGGGCGGGGAGGCTTCTGAGGGAACCAGTGTCCAGGGGATCACTGCCTCCGGGAGGGATTCGGTGTAGAGTCCTCAGGATAGAGACCTTGCGCTCTGCTCCGGCCACACTGGCTTCCCTGCGGTTCCCGCAGGTGCCTGTGTTGTCCCCACCTGGCCTCTGTTCCCCCTGCTCTCAGCAGGACCCTCCCCTAGCTTACCACCTGACCACGCAGAAGGTGGCTGTAAGGTTTAACTGTGGCACGTCACATAACATTGGCCATCCAGACCATCCTTCAGCACACAGGTCAGTAGTTCTGAGTTCGTCGTTCAACACATATCCAGAGACCAGATGCCGTAGAGCAGCGAGCCCACGCGGCTCTCCCTGACTGTGACTGACTGCCTCAGACTCCTCAGGTAAGAGGAGGCGCCCAGCCTTGTCTATTTGTAACATTGAGCTTCGCCACTGCCCTCAGGTCCAATCAGATCCCGTTTTAAATCCTTTTAAAAGCCCTCCCATAAACAAGACAGTTTTGATGATTTTTGTGGCAAAATACACATAAAATTTGCCATTAGTGATGCTTTGTGCATTCACGGCAGTTTGCAGCATGGGTGCCTCCAGAACATTGTCATGAGCCCCAAAGAAAATCCCACATTCTTTAAGCAGTCACTGCAGTCTCCTCCTCGCCTGGCCCTGGCCCTGGCCACCACCAACCAGCTGTCCACATGGGTACTTCATATAAATGGAATCACATGACATGTGGCCTTCCATAGCTGGCTTCTTAAACGCGCAGAGTTTTCAAGGCTCGGTGCGCAGCGGCGGCTCAGCCTCCTTCCCTAGCTGAGTGGCGTCCATTGTGCATACACCATTCTGTTCACCCACTTGCCAAAGGACCTCTGGATCCTGGGGAGAGTGCTGCTGCCAACATGTGTATATGAGTTTTTCTTTGAATGCATTTAAAATGATTTAGACCATAGATCTAAAATTTAAGACATTTTATTAGATAATTTTTCTTGTTTTTAAAAAAGCCATCCTGGACTGCTCTTCTTCCTGCTTATTGCATACCTACCCATTTCCATGTCCCAGATAGCCATGAGCCTGTTCCCCTTCCCCGAAGGCACTGTCTTGTCCACTGTGTCCAAAGGGACCAGTTCCAGGACCCCCGAGGACACCAAACCCCACAGAGCTCAAGCTCCTCATATAAAATGGCACAGGATCTGCAGAGAACCCATGCACATCCTCCTGTGCATTTTATTTTTTAAAAATATTTTTTAGGGGCTGGGGATGTGGCTCAAGTGGTAGCACGTCCGCCTGGCATGCGTGCGGCCCAGGTTCGATCCTCAGCACCACATACAAACAAAGATGTTGTGTCTGCCGAAAAAAACTAAAATAAATAAAGAGTAAAAAAAATAAAATAAAATAAAATATTTTTTAGTTGACAGTGGATTTTTCACTTTATTTATATGCGGTGCTGAGGATCGAACCCAGGGCCTCTCACACACACAAGCCAGGCGAGTGCTCTACCACTGAGCCCCAGCCCCAGCCCCTCCTGTGCACTTTGAATCTCCTCTAGGTGACCTGTAATGCCTAAGACATGTGAATGTCTGTGAATAGCTATGCTAATTGGGGGTAATGACAGGGAATGAAGTCACACACATTTTCAACCCAAGAATGATTGAATCCAAGGGATGCAGAGAGCCAGCTGCATTTTCCAACCCAGTGCAGACTTCGCGTATGAATTACCTGCTTACCCTCCCCCACAAATCATAAGCTCCACGACAAAGGGAATCTTGTGTTCACTGTGTCCCTAACACAAATGCCTGGCAAATAGTGGGTGCTCGGAAACACTTCTTGAATGAAAACCGTCTTGAGGGCTGCTGTGTTTTAATTCCTTGACTGTCGGCTCATCGAAGGCTCGGTGTAGCACATGTAGCAATGTAGCACATGAACTCACCTTATTGCTTAAGAGTGAAAACTAAAGCCACTCATGAAATATACTCCAAAACCAAAATATGGGTAAACTTCACACATTGATTAAGAAAAAAAAAAAATCTGGAAAGAAAAAGAAAAAAAAAATCCACAAGAGTTTTTCAAATGGCCTAAGGAGCCCTTCATACCTATCTCAAGACAGAGCGAATGTGGACACTGCCCTCTCATGGCTGATCGCAGGAGAGCGGATTTCTGCAGGCCAGTCTGGCAGGGTTGTAGGACAGGATGTTTCAAAATGGGTCAAGTTTGATGCTATATTCAAGCGGCAGGTCAGAGGGAGAATTTCAGGGAGTATGGAGCCACACATCTCCATACTGTGAGGAGGCTGTTCCGATTAGCAGGAAGTAGTGAAGAGAAATGTTGAGACAAGAAAATCCCGACTTGAGGGCACCCATCTGCTGCGCGTACAGCTGGAATCCGAGTGGGAACTTCCCATCTGTGCTTTATTCTCAGCTTTAATTTGACCCAAAATAAGACACATGTGTGTATAATTTGTGCTGAATGTCTTTTGGGGCCAAGAACTGTTTAAAGATGGTCTATATGAAGTATGTTTCCATCACAGTGGCCCACACAATAGCCCTCCACCCCGGGCTGGCTCTGAAACCCCTGGTGGGTGCTGCAGTGCGGCCAGCACAGACCCTGTGCACTGCGATCCCCAGCAGTGCATCGCCAGCTGACCAGGCCGCCGAAGGGCCTAGCAGGAGGCTAAAGGCACAGTGTGGACGTGTTGGACAAAGGGACAACTCACATCCTGGGCAGGAGGAAGTAGAATGGCCTGAGAGCTCATTGTGCTGCTCAGAAGAGCATGCAATTAAAGCTTGCAAACTTTTCATTTCCAGAACTTTCCATTTAACATTTTCAGATCATGGTTGACCATAGGTAACTGGGACCACAGAACTATCGAAAACACATAACGTACTACTCAGGACCTACTGTGAAGCTAGCAATGAGGACTGCAGGCAATCCAGCGTGGCCCTTGGTACTGCCCCACACACTGCCCCAGCCCTCAACACCCTCCACTCCCACAGGTCTAAAGACTGGTCTCTGCCTGGCCAGCTCTTCTGGAACCCAGGGGCTTCTGCTGCAGGACATTTCAGGGCCCAGAGCCCCGGGGATGGCAGCATTCAGGAAGCCTGGCCAGGGGCTGCATCTGCTTCTTCACACTGTCCTCTGATTCTCAATTTGACTCTGAACTTGACACCAACAATCACCCCCACTCTACAAATGGGTAACCCACTCTGGGTCGTGTATTAGCACCAATCTAGAGCCCCAGACTCCAAGCCCAGTGCTTCAACCAAGGTCCAAAATCCATGTTCTTTCCACTGACCCTTCTTCCTCCACATCACCCCTTCCAGGTCCTCTGGGGCAGTGGGGAGGGGGACTTCAAGTGTGAGGTCAAGCAGGCCTATAGCTCAAGAAGACACTGACACCTCCAGGACTGGCCAGGCCCAGGCCCTGCCCCCGGCCTTAGCAGAACTCAGGTCCAAGTGGGCCTCAGCTTTCCTTGGCTTCCCTCTCCTTGCTTCCACTTGGTCTGGACCTCAGAAAGGGGTCAGCTGGCCCCACAGTCACTGCCCAGCGCTGGACTCTCCAGGCTGCTGTGGTCAGAAAGCCTCTCCCTCTGCACTGTCAGACATTGGCCTGAGTCACCTCGCTGGAGCGAGGCCCCTCCCGACAGACACTCTGCTGCTTGAGGGAGGAGCGTGCTGGCCTCCAAACCTCGGCAACCACCCGCAGCGTCTGGGACATGGTGCCTTGGCTGCCTATCAAGGCTTTACTGAACAAATGGACAGACTGTTTAAATTCATGTCTGAGAAACCAGGACAAGAAGAGGCACAGGGATCCCAGAGCGAATTCTGAGAAACAGACACACCGCATCTACTGAATACAGGCTGGTTTATTCAAGGAATGACCAGGAGTTTGTGTCACCCTTCTTCCATCTCTTCTCTTGTCCCCCCACCAGACTGGGCACTAAGCTTCCAGGGGGGCAGGGCATCTGGAGCTGGTGCCCCTGTGGCAGCCACCCACAGTGCTCAACTGCCCAGTGCCCTCGGAGTCCCTGTGTCACACAAGCAGCCCATTGCTCTGCCTGCCCTTTACACACCAGTCACCTGCAGAAAAGCTGGGGGCTGAGTCTCCTCCCTGACCTGCTGAGCAACCGGAGCAGATGGGGACTGGCTCAGTTTGGCAGCCTGGCCGGAGCTCGGGCTGGATGGCTCCTGAGACAGGGGCCTGAGGAGAACCAAGCTGGCCGCTCCCGGATGTTAGAGAAATGGAAAGAGGCGCTTCTTCACGATGTAGAGGACTGTGGCGAGAAAGAGGGCCAGCGCCAGGAAGATGAGCAGCTTGTCAGTCAGCTCGCGGCGGTTGTATTTCGTGATGAGCTTCCGGCCCAGCTGGATGGTCCCGGACATGGACTTGAATTCCTCGTTTGCGTCCAGGATGGTCCGCGAAGAATTGACTGAAAAAGAAGAGGGAGGGCCTGACTCAGAGACCCTCTGCACGTGTGGCCAGGAGCTTCTGCCGCTGGCTGCCAAGAAGGCACACTGTGTTGGGAGCAGAGAACGGCCCGGACAGGGAGGCTCCTCCCAAGGCCCAGCCAGCTGATGGGGTTGGCTCAGGAGTATGGAAGAGGGACACTAGCAAGGAGAAGGGAGGCAGGTGGGCCACCCAGGTACCAAACTCAGCTCTCCAAAGTAGACAGGCTAGGTCAGCTCATGGGCTGGGGGCACCGGTACTTCCACCTGTGAGCTGTGGCTCCCCCAGGACACCTGAGGTCAGATGCACTCTTTGCAATCCACACAAAGGCAAGGACCGCCTGGGCCCTGGCAAGAGTCATCCCATGTACAGCCCTTCAGTCCTGGACACTGGCTTCAGCTTTAAAGATGTAACTAACACCTATGCTCCACCTGGGTGACTCCCAAGAGGTCCGTGTCCCTTAAGGGTTCACTGTGCCAAGTCAGGAATCCTTCTGAGTGCAGACTATGGGCCTGACACTCAGAGAAGAAGGTCTGCCTGGCCAGTTTCACCTACAAAGCCCAGTAAGGTGTCCTCAGAACATCCACTGAACAAGCGTTGATCGTGAAGGCAGGAGCTAAGGGTGACAGCCACTCCGCTTGCGCAGGAAGGGGCATTGAGGATGTTCATTTGCTTGTGTTCACAGCCTGGAGGACCCCAGATGTAAAAGAAAATGGAAGCCCAGGTGGGCTCTGGGGAGGGAACCAGAGGGATGAAGGTCAGGGGTCTCTGACCTCTCGGGACAGTGGTCTGTTGTATTTTCTTTTTGTTCTACTTAGTTGGGCACCTTTTGCACTGACAATAAGCAGCCGCGACACACTCTATGACTCCTGACCATGTAAGATATGGCGAATGCAAACTGAGAGATCTGGAGGTATAAAATACACACGTGGTCTCAAGACAGCAGGAGGGGACAGCGTACAACACAGGCCTCCGCCACCTCCTCAGGCTCCACACCCCTGGATTCCACCAACCTCAGGATGGACGTGTGGGAAAAAAATGTATCCGTAATAAACATGTAGAAATTTTTTTCTTGTCCTATTCCCCTGAAGGACACAGCGTGCCGACTATTACACAGCATTCCCACTGTGTTAGGTATTGTAAATCATCCAGAGGTACCTTAAGGTCCACAGGAGCATGTGGGTAGTTGTATGCAAATACTGTGCCATTTTACATGAGGGACTTGAGCACCCTCAGATCCTGACATCTGTGTGGTTTCTGAACCACACAGGGACACTGAGCAGTGACTATTTCAATAATTTTACTACTAACTGCCTGATGAAATGGGAATATTTTACATATAATGGCTTAAATGAAATATATCATTCAAATTAACTTCACATTTCTTTTTACTGTTTATAACATATCTACCAGAAAATTCAAAGTCACATGCGTGGCTCCCATTATGTTTCTACCAGGCAGCACATGGACAGCATCTTTCCTTTAACCCCGTTATGTATTTTACCTTTTCACAAAATTAAGCTAAAAAATGAATCATCAGAGGAAACAGAGCATTTTGAAAATGACAGATAGACCGGCTGGAGCCAGGGGGCGGTCAGGGCTGCACACTACCATGCTCTCTACTTCCGCCTACTGTGACTCTTCTAAGTTCAGCAGCCTCTGACTGGTCCTGGGAAAAGGAGCTCACGGTAAATAATGCTCAGGAGCACAGCTGTAGCAGTCTGGGCGTCTCGACAGCAGTCGTGATTCCCAACCTGCCTGGTCACACAGGACCCCAGAGCACTCACTGAAAACTAGACGCCAGGCCTCCTGCCTCCGACTGCTGGCACACAGTCCCCAGGGGAGGGCAGGAATCCCTGAGGCCCTAGGAATGCTCTACTGGAAATGCTGCGTGGGGCTGTCTGTGACACACCTGCAGGCACAGACAGGAGAGGCAGGAGCAGTGTGCCCTACTCTGGACAGGCCCGAGATGTCACCTCACCTCACGAGCAAGATGCCACACAAGCCAGGAAGCTTCAGGTGGGCAGAGGCGAAGGAGCCCTGGGCAAAAGTGGGGGGGGGGCAGCCGCCCTGGAGCTGGGGGCCCTGGGAGAAGACTCCCGCCCAGGGTGGGCTCACCTAAAGTCTGCATGGCCTCCTCACTCTGCTGCACCTGCTGCGACATCACCCTGCTGATGCCCATGAGGCTCTCCGTGATGGCGCTCGATGTCTGCGCCAGGCTCTCTTTGGTGGTTTTCCTAAAAGCCCAGAGGAGGGGAAGGAATGTCAACTAAACCGCCCTCAAGAAAGCCCCATGTTCAAACGAGGCCCCAATTCTTCGTCTATCACATTAGCTGGCATTTTAAATGACTGGTCACCAGCTAGGGTGTGTGTAGAGACGGGGCTTGTGCAGACTGTGACAGCGCGACAGGGACGGAATCAGTGACGGTGTCTACAGAGCACGTTAGACACGTTCATCCTTGACGCGGCAATCTCATGCCTGGGATGCCTCCCAAGGAACCACCCAAAACGTGGATAAAGCCTTTCATTCTAAGGTGTGCCGCTCACCTCACCGAAAAACCAGACTCGGGGACATATGCAAGCAGGAACTGGCTAAACGATGGCATTCTGGGCACGTTAAAGTGATGCTTTGTGCATTGTTTAAAAAAATAACTGAGTCTTTGTGCCACAGTTCAAAATGCAGAAGTGTAGGATGCTAAATTTATATATAGTACAATTTTGACTTTGTAAAAGACATGAAAGGAAAAGTAACAGGGGAGGCAATGTGCCAAATGTTTATGGACAACAAGATCGCAGCTATGCTCATTCTGTAAGTGGCATTTTTCTTTATTTTACTCATTTACTACCAATAAGCATACACTTCTTTCATACTTTAAAAATATAATAACATTAAGCACGAATGTTGTCCCACAGAGGGTTGGACAGCAGGCCAACTGTTACCTGTTATCTGAGCCCAGAAAGACAAAAGGCAGGTTACCTTTGCCTTAGGGGGTCTCCTCCCTGGAGAAGCTCTGCCTTCTCTAGGTTGTCAATTGCAATTTTGCAGGTGAGGTTGGCTTTCCTCCAGGAGGTCTGGTTGCTGAAAGAAGAAGGGTCCCATCTGAGTTTCCGTCAACTCCCCCGGCTATCAGCCAGCTGTCACAGCAGTCCGTCCTTCCAAGCGTAGCCCGTGGCGCCCATCCCTGCCCCTCAGTTGCCCTGGCAACTGACGTAGCTCAGGTCCTAACAGCTCTCCTCTGGACCCCAGAAGCTGTCTCCAGGATGTCCTATCATTGCCATTCTCCCTGCAGGCACAGTTTACAGCCCCATGACACCTCCAGACTGCAGGGTGGCATCCAACCCCTTAGCTGGGCACAAAAGGCCCCATTCTGTCAAGTGACCTCTAAGGCATTAGAGGTCTGCTGTGTGTGTCTTGGTGCGGCCATTCCTTGAGAGCCCCAACCCACTAGGCCCCTTCCCATCACTGGAAGAACCGTTTCTGACCCCTTAGCTGCTCAGTGAATGTGTGTTGTTATAGAAGGAAAAAGACCAAATGCACCACCTTTGTCAGTATTTCTCCAAGATCTGCAGTTCTTTACAGATCACTCAAGAGCAGTACAAATACACTGTATCGGCAGGGGCCTTATTGACATGATTTATTTACATTCTTTATCTAATCTACTTTGTGGTTACAACTCCAATTTGGTGAACAGCTCCCTAAGATATAGCAATACAGCTGACAGACCATAAAAAAGCTAACTGTGAGGCTGGGATACAGCTTAGTGGCAGAGCACTTGCCCAGCATACTCAAGGCCCTGGGTTCAATCCCCAGCACTGCAAAAAACATAAAAAAATAAAAGTTAACTGTACCCCTCTGGGGATGAAACCCATGCTCAGGAACTCATGCACCAGCTCACAGCAACTGTACTAATCCCTGGAAATATTCAAAACCAAAGCAGAGCACATGAACTCAGGTGGTTTCTAATAACACCTAAACGCCAAAGGTCTCCCAAGGGCTCTCTGATGCTGTGCAGCACCTGCCATGCCACTTCACACTTGCCATCTTAAAAGAATCAACTGTATCTTCAAAGAATTTGCAAGAGAGTTCTGCAAGGCCCGGTGTGCAGCAACCAGGGGGCACAGTGCCTGCCCTTCCGGGGCTCACAATATACCGGGTGAGGACAGGTGAACAGATACTCACTGCACAGTGTGACAAGCGTGGCTATCCAAGCCCGCTCAAGTACTGTCCCCACCACAGCAGCCACCAATACGTACTCAGGCACTGCTTTCTCACCTCCACGTGTATGCCAGCCAGCTCCACATCATGCATGGCCATTTGCAGCTCAAGCCTGTCCTGAGCTGACCGTGTCTGGAGCAGCTTGCTGAACTTGACACAAGGCTCCTGTCTATTCCAGGTTGAGATGGGAGTATACGTGGTGGAACAGGAAAGCAAAAGTATCCTAACACGAAGCAGTCACTAACACGAAAGCCCCAGACACTGCTCCACCCACCCCGTCCACCAGTCAGCGCCTCCCCGAGGGCACGCAGCTTCGGCCAGCGGCCAGTGGCCAGCAAGGATGCTGCTGGAAGATGACTCAGAAGCAAAGCCAAGGAGGAGGGCCTCAGAGAAAACCCCCAGGAACACAGACACAGCAGGGCTTCAGGTGAGAGCGCCCCAAGACCAGGGACTGGGAAAGCTCCTGGAGCCCGCAGAATCTCCGCAGCAACCACCCTTACCCTTCGAGATGACCCCACATAAGCCAAATGTGAAGGGAAAGGTAGTGCTTCGTGTTTTCAGATCACCCGGTTGGAAAAGTTATTCCCCCCTCAATTCAAATCAAGAAATAGCTCAGGGCTAGGGTGTAGTTGGGTAGAGTGCTTGCCTCCTTCGCATGAGGCCCTGAGTTCATCCCCAGCACCACATAAATACATAAACACACACAGGAACAAAGGTTATAATCTTTTTAAAAAGTAAGTAGCACATAGCTGTGGTTTTATAGTCAGGATGGGCACACAGATGGATTAAAATTCCATTTTGTTGGACATAACAGAAGTTCATTTACATCTTTAGTGTGACATTTTTTTAGATAACATTATCTAAAATTTTGTTCCCTCAAGTAGGTTCACTTCCACTGGAGTTTTCCTAGTACCAATTACTCTTAGATAAAATTGACCCTGTATTATAAAACTAATCATGGGTTTTGTTTTGTTTCGAAAATATAAAATACAGCATGTTGTTAAATGTGCTCCTGTGTGTGAACTATGCACAGCTCCCCTGCCCCCTCCACTGCAGAATCACTGCTGGAGAGCACCCTCGGCCCTGTGCAAACCACTCAATGAGCCTGGGTTTATTAGGCAAATACTCCCCGAAGCTTCATGGAAGCAAGGGACCCAGAGGCGCTGGCGTGAGGCCAGGCCCTGCTACCTGAGCATCTGCTTTTTGTGATTCTCCACTTCCTGCAGTAGAAGCTGCTTCTCCGACTCTTTGTCTTGCTCCTTAGCTGACTGCTCAAGTTCCTTCAAGGAGAAAACAGCTCTGTGTTAAACAGTTTTGAAAGCCGATATGAAAACAGAAGAGCATTTCTATTTCTAGCAAAGGTGCATAAGGGCACTTGAAGCCCCCCTTTAAAACAGAACATCCAGGAAGGATAGGTAACGTATATCCTTACAGCCCAGTCTGCAAGAAGTAAGGAAAATCCCCAGGGCCCAAAAGTGAGTAGTAATCTCAAGCCAGAGTGCTCAGCCGGCAAGGATGTGGGAGCTGCCACCCTATGACCAGGGCATGCCTGACATGGAAAGCCACTGACCCCACACTTAGCCATCATGAGAAGATCAAACGGCCACATGTTTCCAAATGCTCTCTCTCGGCTACTGTCCCTAGTTCATCAGAGAATGGTTACGAAGAGTTTGAGAGTTTGAAAGCTCATGTAGGGACAGAAAAATGAAGATTCAGGCCATCTAAGGCTGAGATTTGGAACTGAAAACATCACAAATCCAGGACCCACGAAAGGCCACACCCTCAGCAAAGAGATCTATCCATCAACAGAGTGAAAACAGAGACACAGTGGGGGCACTATGGGGTTCTGGATAGAGATGCAAAAACAAAAAAGCAACAAAAAGCAAGACTTCCCTGGGTATTTATAATTAGAGAAGCTGCTCTCACATTGATCTGGGGTTCAAATTTAAAGAAAATAATAGAAAGCACGCCTAGGTTTGATAATCTCAGGAGACCAGCAGAAGCAGAATGCCTCTAGAGGGATCAGCCCGGGGCCAGGCCACAGCCTCACAGTAAGGTCTGCAGAAGGTGAGGCTCATGGCCTGGAAACCAATACCAGCACACTCCAGCCTGCGTAGGAGCTGCAGACTTGAACAGCAAACAGCCTATCAGACCCCCGTGACTTCAGCACACAGTAATTAAAGCTGTCTCTGCACCTCAAGTCTCAAGTCACACTTTTTTGTTTACAAATTGAAACAAGTTCCAGTTTCAATCCAGCTATTCATCTAAAACCTCTGTGTTAGCTTATTTGTATACTAATTTATTTATTTACATGCTTATTTGCATGTGCTAATTTGGAACAAGCTATGTATCCACCATTTCAATAGCTCAGAAATTACTTCCAATTTATTTCCCCAAATACCAGCTAACGCAGAGAAAATTGTGAATTGGAAAATTTTTGCAAATGTCATCAGATGTTTGCATAACTGTTTGTTTAAAATTCCCTAGTAGGCTGAAAACCGAAGGCAGAACTGTATCTACTGTTGTTCGCTACCTTTATCCCTCGTGCCTGGCATGTAGTAGGCACTGAATTACTGAATGGAAGAATGGAGGCACAGGAAGAGGAGACATGGAGGACAGGAGGGAGCAATGTATGATTTCCTCATGAAAAGCTGCCTGGAGTTCAGTCACAGAGAACCAGCATCAGTTCTGGAGAAAAGCAAGGGGGTAGAGTAATTCTCAAATTCCAGGTTGAGAACCAAGACATTTACAGTCAATACCGACTACCTGTAGAACAGTGTATTTTGAGAATATATGGCCATTTCTCTTCTAGTATCACAATTTTGTTGCAAATGCACAAAAAAGACAATCACATAAGAGTTAAAAACATCAAACCAACAGAAATCTCTGATATAATTCCAGGCATGAAGAGAACATGTACATGCGCAGGAATGTAGATTAGAATTGCGGTGGGGTTATTCATTCACTGGGTATGAGCCTGTCCCCTTGACAGATGCAGACATACCTGTGCTGAGGAGCTAATGGGGACAAGGAGCACAGAAAATATGTAAATATATTAGTGAGGCAATTTACATAAATTAGTGAAGAAAATAAACATCAGGTAAGCATGTAAATACTTAAATAGAACAAGGAAATACTTGTATTGAAGGTAGAGGGTGTAGGGGATTAGCTGAAGAAAGCCTTTTAGGCAATAAATTAGCTTTTGAAAGCAAAAAAAAAAAAAAAAGTGGAAACAATCCAAATCAATCCTCCTTGATAGAGAAGAGGCCAAAACAAATCATAGTTATACAAAAAGACCAAGGAAGCTCTTTAATTTCTGCTGTAAAAAGTCCTCCAATACATACTGTAAGTTTACAAAAGTGGTGTTATAATTAGGCTAACTTTTAAATGAGAAATGGAAAATAAGTAAGAAATTACATTTGTCTTTTTAAATATTTGAGTAGAGAAATTCTGGAAAGATATATAAGTAAAAAATGAAAATGGGTACCTGTGTGAGGGGTGGGGGACAGAAACAAATAAGAGGTATAACTGAGCAACTTATTTCTGCTCATACGCATACAAACATAAACCATGAAAGTAACAATCTTTCAAAAATTAAGATGATTATAAGTGCCAGAGATAGAGACAAAGAGATGAGCTAGGCAGAGTGACTGCTAAAATTCTAAAGTTAACTCTACGGGAAAAACTGAGTATTTTCAGAATTGAACTTAAGACTCCCCAGGAAGGCCACACGTAGGACACAACATCCTATTGCCCTGTGACCCAACAGGCCAGTGTTTCTGCAGCTTTGGAACAGACTATCTTCATCTGCTGAGCACCAACAAAGCTGCTGGCTGGCTTCCGGGTGACATCACACTCGAGGCACAAGTCTTTACCACAGGGAGCAAGACCAAGTGCCTCTAGAGTCACCAGAGATGGGCAGACCCTGCTACCCCTCTCACACTTGCTGGGCAGGCAGTGGAGAGGCTCCACTACTCCAACAGCTCCTTCTCACGCCCTGGTGTGCTTGGAGAGATACCTAGCCCATTGCTGAATGCAGGCATACTAATGTGACCCATGTCTCCATAAACAGGAAGACACATGCAAGAAAAGCAGTTGACAGACTGAGGTGGAGAATGAGTTGGCCAGAGAGAGCGGTAGACAAGAGAAAATAGTTGAAGTGATCTTAGGGTCTTCAAGTTCAAAATTTCCAGCTGGCATTCAAGTTCCTCACTGCTCCCTCACTGGGGAGAGGTTAGCGGTCACCCTCGCTGTCCAAATGTAATGACCCATTCCAGATAGTGTCTGAGGGACCTGGACAACTTTTAAGCAGAGACTACACAGGGGACACAGCTCTCTTTGTTGTGACCCATTCTCCATATCTCAGTTCTGCAGCCACACTCACCTGTATTCTGTGCCGTAGCTGTTGAAATTTCTCTTTCACTTTAGTATTCAGTTGGGTAAGTGCACTTAAGGGTCCAGAACAGTCTTGGATATCCTAGGAGACATGGAAGAGATGAGGGGCCTTTCTTGTGGCAACAAAATGAAATCATGTCATCTGTACAGCAAGAAAGCTGACTCAGCCCACTAAGGTTGGCCTAACTATAATTCATCCTGATCTTTGCTGTTTACTTTTGTGACACAAGCAAAACCATTATCTCTTGCATTTTCCTCATCCTTCTTTAGATTAATGTTGAACCAATAATATAAGAGCAGGCTAGGGGTATAGTTCAGTAGTAGGGCACTTGCCTGGCATGTGCAAGGCCCTGGATTTGATCACCAACACCACAAAATAAAAAAGAAATATCAAGTACATAGAATCATAACTATGCTTTGACCCAATTATTAGCCCCTTAAGTTTGACAAAGCATCACCCAGTCAGCATGAAGACTTAAAGCAGCTTGCATGCCCAACAAGAATGGGCACCCAAAAGTGATACTGTAACTTTAGATCCTTCCAACTTGAAAACCAGAATGCTTAAATTCCTGGCAAAGTATGAGAAGATTAACTTGATCTGATTTTACAAACCATCTGTTATAAGTCACAGTGTTTACAGACATGTTTAAGGGTAGATTTAGAATTTGTTTCTGAAAATAAATTCAGAATCATTGGGGCCAGGTTTCAGAGCAGACTCTAGATCCAGATTATGTGCAAATTCTGGCTGTAAGAACTGACTGTGCAATCTTTAAAAGTTACTTAAGTTCTCTGTACCTCAATATCGTTATCACAGCACCTGTCCTAAGGCCATATATCTGTGTAAGGCACTCAATGGAGCAGATGGAACACGGTCAGAATGCAATACATCTAGTTACAACCACTCTTTCTTGTTAGCAACCACAAGAACCCAAGCGCTAGAAGGAGAAGGGGGTCCAGGCAATTCAGAGAGCTTAAAAGGGTCATTTTTTTTCTTTCTTTCTTTCTTTCCTGGTGCTGCGGATCAAAAGGCCGTGCACATGCTGAGCACACATTCTACCACCGCGCCACACGCTCAGACCCTGGTCACTCATTTGTGTTAATCCAATCCCCAGTTTCTTTTTCCAGAATTGGCCCCGACCTTCTGTAGATTGTACATCGGAGAAGTGAAGTTCAGGAAATTCCAACGTTGGCACCAAGCCTCTTCTCTTGTCTGTGGTTCACTCAGCCTGGATCGTTCTGCGGCTGGTCTGCCTGGGGAGACCCGCTGTCCTTCATTTTTAGCCACAGCTGGTCGCCACCTCTGCAATCTACCTCTACTGTCAGGAGGCGCTCCTAGCAAAGGGAAGCAGCTTGTCTGGACTCTCGGTTTCTTCCTGCTGCACCCGCAGACCCCACTCGGCCTCCTCCGCTGAGCGGCTCGCTGCACCGCGGCCTCGACCCTCCCAAGGCTCGGCGAAGCCCAGGGGACCCTCTGCCGGCGGGGAGGAGGCGCTCGCTGGAGCCTCCCCCCGGACTTTCCGCGTCCGGGTCCGGGTCCGGGTCCGGGTTTTGCCTGGGTCCGCCTCTGGCCCTTTACTCGATTTCTCCATTCATGACCACAGCGAGGTGCGGGCGGTCTGCGCCAGGCGGCGGGTGCCACCCTCGGGGACGCCTCCGGGCGCGCGGGGGGTGGGGCGGACGCGAGGGAGCCTGGAAAAGACCGCGCTCGGCACCGCGGGAGGGCGAGGCCGGCAGGGCCCGGGAACAGTACCTGGATAAGCGCTTTCACCTCCAGGTCGAACTTGACGATCTCCTGGTTACAGATCCGGACGTGGACATCTTGGGGGGCCGCCATGTTGGAGACGCCGGCTACGGGCCGGAGCGGGGCCCAAGTTCGAACGCGTTTTCGCACCGCCTTCTTTTGCTTCCCTCCCGACTCGGGGCAGCGCCCCCTAGAGACCGCCGCGAGCGGCGAGCGACAGGCGACAGTCTGACAGTCGGGAGCACTCGCGGGTCCTCTCGGTTTGGCCCTAATAAAACGGAGAGGAAAAGAAAGAGAATTTCAAGAATGCTTAACAGTGGTCACTGTCCATCTTCTACCTATCGGGCTTTCTAATGACTACATTTTTTTTTGCATAGAAGAAAAAACATAAGAAAAGTATCAGTTGGGATGTGTCATTTTTTTTTAATTTCCTTGTATTTTTCATATTTTCTACTATATGAATTGTGATTAACTTTTTTTAAACGTATGCAATCTCTATCAAAGGGATGCTTCTAAAATATGGAACTGGGACGTGCTTATAGTCCTTCAGTTCCCTTTCTTGTGTAATCAGATTATATTTGTCTGGCTGGAATGGTTTTGATGGGGATAATGTCAGAGCAAACCTTCAACAAGTGGTAGCGCCTGCATTTGATCATTAACAGTCCATGCTTCTAGTTGGCCTCAAGGCCCTCAGCCACCCCCTCGCCCCACCCTTTCCTGGACTCCGAAGGCTCCTTTGACTCTGGCCTTGGAAGGCTTGCCAGGCTAGCCGGGAGCTTCCTGTGCTCCGCCGCTGAGCCACATCCCCTGCCCCATCTACTTTTCACGTCCCCTCAGCCTCCACAGATTCTGAGGACCTGAGGGCCTACAGATGTTCATCTCTCTTAATCCTCACAGCCACCCTTGAAACTGGTAATTCCCCAGAGATGGACTCAAACACACAAAACCAATATGGCCCCTGGAGGGCTGAGGTGGTTGGTACTGCACATGTGTACAAGGCCCTGGGCCCTGGTTTCCATCCTTAGCACCACCAAAAAAAAAAAAAAAGAAAGAAATTTCCCCATAGGTAGAATGGTTTACAAGCAGGGCTATGTGCTGGCCCATCTGCGTTCCTAGGGGACTCCGCGAACCTTCCCTTTAAGTGTTTGCTTCACCCACATCTGATACAGAAGCAGGAGGCTGTTGTGTGGAATGAGACAATTCACAGAAATGAGACACAGATAACGTGGCAGTGCTAAGAGCTCAATGCCTGTTAGTTGCTGTTGCCCTATTACTAACCAGTACTATGGGATCACATCAATGTTACAGACACTTTATCTTAAGGGCTTCACCGACATCATCTCTTAATTCTCAGAACTCTACAAGGTTAAAAGATAGGACAGAGAGGAAGAGTGACTTGCCCAGTGCAAGGATATGTCCTTTCTAAAATTCTGACCAATCCTGTCAAAATGACTCTTCATGGGGGTTATGTTGATTTACACTCCCACCAGACAAGTGGTACAAATGCTGGTCCCCCATAGCCTTTCCACACACGTGGATTTTTTTCACGCATCAGATTAGGCCAAAAAAAAAGAAAAAAAAAACAGGCTTTATTTATTTTGCATTTCTTTTATCATAAATGATATTGAAAACTTTTCCTTTCTGTATTTGCTTTGCTCAATTTTGTATCGGGTCATTTGTCTTTCATATTAGTTTCTAGCAGCTCTTTATATAGCAATCATTAGAGATGTGTTGAGAATCTTTTATTTGGGGGGGTCTCTAGAATTTCAAATTGTTTTTATTGTTGTTCTTAAAGAAGATTTTGTTTTATACAGAATTTGATTGGTCTTCATTTAAGGCTCCTGGATTTGGGGTCCAAGTTGAAAAGGCCTTCCCCACACCCAGGGCTTTAAAGGATTGCCTTCTAGGGATTTTATGGTTTTATTTCTATTTTACATTTAGATCTTTATCCATTTTGAAATATATTGGCTTATGGAGTGAGGTATGGAGTCACTGCACATTTTCTGGGCTGCCCAGTGGTTCCAACACCACTGACTGCAGCCGTCCTCTCTCTGTGGTCCTGCCACACTCACCAACTGAATGCTAGTATGTGGTGGAGTCGATTTCCAGACTTTTCATCTGCTTTACTGGCCTGGCCACTCATGGGCTTCTTAATATCTGACTAGGATAACACACCCCATTGATCCCTGTCCTCCAACATCTTCCAACTTGTATTTCCCTCGGGTGAACATCGTGTCTTTTAACCCTCTGTGACTAGTGTTTTACTAGGAGCAGGACGTTTTTAATGTAATTTAGAGCTGATAGCTCTGATTGCTCCTGTTCGAGAACTTGGAATATCTTCCCGTTAGTTCAAGTTTTCTTCTGTATCCTCAGTAGTGTTTTTCTTTATCTAGTCTTTATATATTTTTTGTTTATTCCTGATAATATCTTAAGACTAAAATTTTCTATTTCATGAAAATAGAAGGAAGACCAGTAGAGCAGAGAAAGAGGGCTGAGAGGGAGGGAATGGGAGGCGAGGTGCTGGGGACGAACGGACACACTGTGTCGCTGTGTGTCACGTACAAACATAACAGCACACCCCACAGTCACAGGTGATCATAATGCCTTAATAAAAATTTTTTAACTGAAAATGAAAGGTAGGGGCTGGGGCTGTAGCTCAGTGGTAGAGCACTTGCCTAGCATGTGTGAGGCACGCGGTTCGATTCTCAGCACCACATATAAATAAATGAACAAAATAAAGGCCCACTGATAACTAAAAGTACATATAAAAAATTAAAAAAAAAAAAAGGCAGCTTCCTCTTGAGGAGGTTGGAGAAACCCAGAGCCAGCACTGGTGCCCCTGTCCGCGGCCCCTCCCACCACGCTCCTGGTGAGACATCTCTGTGCCATCCATCAGTGGCCTCGGCTGCACCTCCACACAACAGCTAGAGAAAACAGCCCCCCTTCCTCACTCCCAACACACTTCCTTCTCACCAAGGGACCCACTCCTGTGCCCTTGAGTTGGAGGTCATTACTGAGGGGCAGGTGCACAATCTTGTGACCTGCAAACCCCGTCACCGATTGTTCCCAACTCTCTTTGCTCTGCCTCTTACCTTTATGCACTGATCCCGAGACTGGCTTTTGGTTACTACATCTGCTAGGTTTGGGCTTTAATTCCTTTTGATTTTCAGAGTCTAAGCCCATTACTTACTTCCTACACAGACATCTTTCCAAATATTGCCTGTGACTTGGCCTGGTCCAACAGAGAGCAGTGTGAATCGTCCCTGAGTGACTAGGACTGGGCTGTCACGCAGCTCGGCTGAGTCGTGCCTGCTCTTCTGTAAATGGACATGACCCCCACCCAGCCTCACTGGTCTTGAGAGCAGCAGCAGAGCTCCCTAGCAGGGGTTGGAGGATTTCCACCCCGCCCCTCAGGACATGGAGGACCTTCCTGTTTTCTACTTTCTAGCTGGGATGCAAGTGTACTTCCTGTTCTTTCAAATCATTCACTGCACTGTAGCTAACAAACTCACCTCCTTCCAAATTCACCTTCAGTGGGGAGGAACTACCAAAGGACTTACCTAACTGGATGTGACCCACAGTAAATTGTTTTCTAAGGCCTGTTCTGACCTGCTCACCCAATTCATGTTCCAGGACCACCAGGAGGCTCCTGTGCACGGTGGTCTTGAGAGAAAAGTCCTGGGGAAGAACCAGTTCACGGGAGGCCCTGTCTACTTTGCTTCCTGATGACCCCAGTGTCACTCAATTAAAGTAAAAGGGTCTAGCCTGTCAATCACAGCAGGATGTCAAGTCTTAACATGTTCACTGGTGTGAAGCCTAGTGCCCTTGCCAGTCGCTGGTAAAACTCTGAGGTCCTTGCATGTGGCCTGCGCCTGGGCTGACTGAGCTCTGGGAGGCCCCTTCAGTCGCTCTACAGCCTGGTATCTTGCACAACTCCTGGCAAAGTTAAACGCTACCTAGGGTCTGTCAGCTGCAGGAGCACATGCTGCCATGGAGGCGACACTCTGGCTAGTGGCTTTAGGCTTTCTGTACATGCCTGGCCTAGCCTAAAGATCAGAATAATTAAACACTCCAACACCAATGTTTAAACCAGGAGAGACCCTGGATATTTTGGAGAAATCATTTGCCCCCCAAATCAAAACTAATTAAGTATAAACTATGACCTAAAACTATAAGAACACAAATGTTTATATCAATAAATCTATGTCATATCTGAGTATCACTGAAATATTGAAAACTCCGTTTAAAGTGTAAAAAAAAAAATCACTTCGCTCCTTGTACACTACCAAGAGAGGTAGCAGGTGGTTCCCTGCTCTCCGCACTTGGGAACTGCTTTGGGATAGGCTGTGGAGGAGTGGATGGTCCTCTTGGGAGGCAATGGAAAGGCAGGAGAGAAGCAAGGACAAAAATATGAGGCAAACAATCCAAAACCTTTTCATCTTTTTTTTTTATTTTAAATTACAAAGGGTGTTGCATACACTGATGAATCTGTATCTGACTGGAAGTGCCAGGGGTGGGAAGGGAAGGGACAGAAAGCAAGGACAGCCTTGGCACAGCCTTCTCATCTGAAATGAAAAACTGCACAACTATTAACCAACATTGACTAGAATAGTTTTTAAACAGCTCATGCGTCAGTAAGACAAAATTCTTTCCAGACAAGAGACAAGACTGAATCCAATAAAAGGTGTCATAGCTCCAGGTGGTGGGGGGGGCAGGAAAAATAAACAAAAACTACAGAATATTCATGATAGCGTTACAAACTGGATCCTAAGCAACTATGCAAAAGAGGTTGCCACAGTGTAGAAACGAATGCTTTGACTTCTCGCCTTTCCACTCTTCTCTTGTGACTTCTGTGCTGGTAGCCCTAGTGTTACTGTTGACCACAAATGCTAAGCTACAAGACAAATCCTGGGGAGAGAAGGTCAAAAAGCAGGCAGCGGATTACAGTGTCGTAACAGTGGGTGGAGAGGCAGATACAGTACACACATACACACGTTTCTGTTATTTGGTTCTGAAAAAAAAAAAAAAAAAAGGGTGAAGGGCAAGACTCAGTACCCGGTCTCGCTCCTGTCACCCAGGACAGCTCACAACACCACTGTTTCCATCACTAGGAAAGAGGCAGCCTGGTCCACCCAAACTTGGCACACTGAATACCCACTCCGGGCTCATGAGTAACCAAGTCTTCAAAATACTATCTGGAGGTCATCGTGAGGCTCTGTTCCCTCGCGACCACTCCAAATCTCTCTTTTCTAAACAAAAATGGCAATTTGGCATAGTTCAGTCCCTAGGTGTGTTTCCTACAATTTCCGTCAGCGTACAGGTCAGCACGGGGACCATGCTTCAACACACAGTCTCCCCTGCCGTGGAAGTGCTCCTCTCAGTAGTACATTTTCACCATCTTTCCCCGACACACTGATTCCTTAAAACAAAACAACCACTCCTATGGTTGACATTCATTGTTATATCCCAATGTGTTTGAAATATTAAAAAACATGGAGTCATCTTCTCATAATGCCCTTATTAAGATTACAAAGATTACAAAAGAATCCACAAGTATTACGGCACTGTGTGAGACTTATTTGTCATGATCCAAGGGAAGAACAAGACTGCAGTTCTGTGCAAAGTTGTGGAAATGGCCTCAGTTCCATGGGAAATGTTTTCCACAATAGACTTCACCAGAAGGATAATTGAAACCTTTTACTTTAACACTGAAAGCATAATTCAATGCATTCTCAAAATTCAAGTTTCAAGATTTGGAGAGATGCTGACATTCTGTTACACAATTAACTAGAAAATACTTGAACAGAATTTTAGGAAGACTATATAAAATATAGACAGGGAACGTAAGTTTTTGTTAATTCCTGCTGAAGGCAACTTGAATTCATTTCTTACAAAGTTAACTAAATCTTAGCAGCTAAAATATTTTAAATGTATGGAATAAAGAAAAGCACATCCATTCTTGACATTTTGGTGAATAAACTAACAGCTTTATTAATGAAGGCAAACATCATATAACTGTATGAATATTATATATAAAAAAAAGAAATCCAAACTAACAGCATTGTATTTCAAAAGTACTGTTCTTCTGTTTCTTTTAAAGAGACTTGTCATCTGTTGTATAAAACAAACAAAATGGGAACTCTTCTCCTAAAAAGTTCTGGAAAAATGAAAGCAGATGAACTGAATACACCTTTCTCTAAATGCAGACTATTGCTGAGACGCAAATAAAGTCAAGCATCAGAAAGAAGATGTATGAGAAATCCATGAAAGTCAGAGGAAGGGGATGTAGTGAAGTTACTGCTACCCTTTCCCTCTCTTATTCAAAGACCATTTAAAACTGGTCTTTCATACAAATATAAAATAACTATAAAGAGAGGGAATATGAAACCATACCCATCTGAAAATCCTTCATGATGCTTTTGTAACAGCTCAGATTCTCTTACCAAAAAGGTCAAAAGTCTAGGAAGTAGAAGGGAATGGAGACATGGAGTTGTAAATGTACAAGTAAGGCACAATATAAAGCCACATCATAATCTGTCATGGAGGGCAGAGGAAAGGACAAGAATCCTACATGGTGCAGCAGAAAAAGCAATCGTACTGACTGAGGAGGTGTGGCACCCAACTCAACACGCAGACAGTATCTTAACAAGAGCAACTGGACAGCATGCTTTCATGGAGACAAATTCAGTAAAGAATCCAGTGTATCTGAAACTAGGAAGAAAGTTGTTTTTGTTTTTGTTTTTTTCTGAAAATCATAATAGTACTAGAGTCAACGTTTATCATTGCTTTTGGAACAATGGGTTTATTTGAGGTGAATTCACAATGCCTTCACTTAAAGTAAGATTCTGGACTTCATTATGAGCAATCTGTATACCATGTATGAGCACAGAAAACCTTTAGAGAGATCTTCTCTAATGATCTTCACCCAAAAATACACACCACAATTTTCAAAAACAGAACATGTACAACTGTTGGGGTTTTTACATTACCTTATAAGATTGGTTTGTGTGATACACTAAACATACATATTTTAATGACAATAGAGGAAGCAGATTATTACTGGCATTAAAGTACAACCATTTCTAGACGGTTTAAATGCCACAGAGTCCCCTGGTTAAAATGTAAAGCTGCACAGCTTGCCTATGTCATCTTTATGATAAAGTTAAAACAGCAAGAGGATTTAACTTTCACTCTACATTTTACTGCCAGGTTTTTATTTAGATCAAGTATCGCTGCAGCATTCTGACCAGCCCAGATTTAGCAGCAAATGGCAGGAATCATATAAAATGCAATTTTTTTTAACAAAGTGCTTTTCTAAGATATACATACAAATATAAATAGGTACAAAATAAAGTGTCAACATTAAAAAGCTCAACTATTTAAAAGCTTTTAACTATTTAACTTAAGTAGTACATATAAAACACTGAAATGCAAGGATATGGAATCTACTAAACAGATTCAAAGTCTTTTTTTTTTATTCTTTTTTTTTGAAATGCAAGACCAAAAAATCAAATTCTGGTTTGCAGACAGGAAAAAAGTATCAAAAACCAGAATTCCTAAGAGAGCAGCTAGAAAGGGGCAATTTTATAAACCTTGCCAGATAAATCGCTATCATGAAGCAATTTTCACTGACTGCAAAACTGCCATATTTTGGAACAAAATATGTCTGGTCAATTTACCAGACACACTGTCAAGACTTCATATACCTCCAAGTTGCAAACCTGTGCTTTGCCTTCTCCCACCTAAAAGGAAAAACCCCACACGATGAACTCACATTCTATGAGACTTGAGTTCATCATCTGCTTCGTGTGAACGCACTAGCCAGGTGCATTTTCACCAAACGCAGGAAAATCTTGTGCACCACAGTCCAGCTAAAGTGTCAGACAGTCCTTCCCAGCTTCATGTTTCATGGTGTCAAAGAAGCGAGCAAGCAACAGAGCAGGCTGTCACTGTATGTTGCAGAATGTAACCCTTGTGTGCCAGAGCTTACAAATGGGGAAGGTGAGGGAGTGGAAGAAAAGGAAATGTACCAGAGAGACAAAGTAAAATGAAGGAATATAGTCTATTACAGGTAATGAAGAAAACGATTCTTTTTCAGTAGGTAGGTCTGAAATTTTCAGGCTTTTTTAATTTTTGGTTTTTTATTTTTATTTATTTTTGTTTTTTGTTTTTTTTGCTAAATGTTTGTTTTTTCTTTTAAATATAGTGTTTAAGCCACCAGTTTTCAGAGTTCCAAATGCAAAATTTGAGAATAGAACAGTCTGAGAGACAGAAGGGAAAGTTCTGTGGGGAAGGGTATAATGCTGCCTTGATAGAAGAGATTTTTCAAGAGGTAAAGCTTGAACAGTTAAAACACTGACTAGTGAAGCCGTTTTATGTGAGCAAAAAAGAGCACCTAAAAACTAAATGTGTTAATGTTTCTCAATTCTAGAAACGATAGAAGAATAAGTCACATGTAAGTCTGAAGAAGCTAGTCTGAAAATACCTGTACAAAAATATAAAAATCTATAAATTTTTTTGTTTGTTTTAAGCTTGTGTTGATCTTTGAAAATATTACATGCACAATAATACATCAATTGGAAAAGTGGCAACTAAGGAATTAGATATTTTTAGCTTTTGTCTTTCTTTACACATATATACATAATACAATAAAAATAATCTGTATTTTGGTTGTTTGGTGGAAGTATACTACAATAAGCTAAATAAACTTTAATTTTCAAAGTCAAAAACTATTTTATCAATAGCTTACTAAAATGAAATATATTAAAATTTCCTACAATAAGTGCAGAAATAAAAGACTTACAGATACCTAGATGGCCACCAACTTATCTACTATGGAAGCGAACTAGAGGAACAGCAAAATAACATTTGTATGTATGGATGCTCCTTCTGTAGATAATTGGACCCAAACAGAAATAAAATTCACAGTTCAATAAGATCCCTAACCCTGACCTTTTAATTTTTTCTTTTTTTTTTCTCCTTTTTTTCATACATTCATACAGTATCATGTAAGCTGTGCAAAACTTTACTTAGACTGGCAGTTTGCCATATCAGTTGCATTTGTCTTTGGTACAAAAAATAAAACAATCGCAATAATGTGCAAGTATTTGTCTTCTTCCGGTCAAGTACCGAAATATGAGTTTTTCTAGAGCCATCTTTTTTTTGTTATTTTTTTGTTTTGTTTTTTATACAATACACAGACTCTGTGGCATATATCTACATTTCAACATAGTCCTATATACATTCAAAAAATCTGAAAAAGAGTTGGAACAAAAAAACATTTAAACCCCATAATTTTTCCATCTATATATCTTATTTTTCCTCATTAGGGTTTTCATCATACAAAATATTACCAGTTTTATAGTTTCCCCAAAATACAAGGCACAAAGAATATGCTTTTTTTCTTACTTGCACAGACACGTATATATTTACGTATATATATATATATCTATATATATTATATATATCATGTTGGGCTCTGAAAATGAACATCTAACATGGCACACTGGTGTGAGTGCTGGGTGTGCCATGTACAAGTGAGATTTATGGTTGTGGAAAATTAGAACAAAAAGCAGAATTCTAAAAACAATCTAACGGACTGCTTAAAAAATGCTTCCTCAATATTTTATGTGGTGCAGAGCACAGCCTGGCACCACGCTGGGCATCAGATGAACACGCTCCTGCCTCCACAATGTTCTGCTCTGACGGGTGTTTGCATTCTGCACGTGTGTTTCAATTCTAATGCCAGTAGCCGATTAACCATGGTTTACGCTCTGAAAATGCAATAATCAAGTATTTTGGATCATGCTTCACTTATGCTACAAGTTCTTAAAACAATGTAACCTAATTATAAATGTTTACATAATGCTAACTGACATGCAAAACAGAATGAAATTTACAATGGATAATGTGACAAAAACAGACATTTCTGACCAGTGGTCCAACGAGGCTGATTACACTTTTGATGTTGGTATCCTTAGTCCTACAAGGCCTCCAGTGGGGTTGCCCTCTGCAGTCTTCTCTAACACTTGGTTAACAAATTCTGAGGTTTGCCCAGCGACTGGGAGACCTGAAGAAAATACAAAGTACATTTAGACCCAGAAATGGAGAGAACATCAAGGAAAGGAAAGGGAAGTCAGGTGTGGTCTTCAGCTTGACACTGGTCCCAAGTAGGTGCTCTGCTGCTTCTACTCCGAGAAAACCACTCCACCCATCAAATTTGGGTCTATAATTTTAAGACTAGAAGAGTCAAAACCAAGAATTTCCAGGAACAGTGATTAATCAACATCTTAAAGTGGGGTAGATGACAAGCTATAACAGTACAAAGCCAGGCTCAAAGCCTGTCAGGGGACAATACCTCTTACGCCCACTGCCCTTGCTTTCCCTTTTCCCCCAGCCTCCACCCACACCCATCCCAACTGCTCTATCCTCACCTGCTCCTCAGGTAGGTCTCACCCGCACAACTGAAGCTATAGAACCAAAAGATATTCTTTTGTTCTTTTTTACAGAAAAGTAATTAAGAAAAAGTGGAAGAGATGAGGGAAAAAAGATAGGAGCAGCATAAAGAGGTGACTTTATCTTCTGGATCTTCTATGGCAAAGCTATGATATACTTAAAGTCAATAAGAGTATTAAGAGTCAATAGGAGAAGCCAGTAAATTTACACCTGTAATCCCAGCGGGCTTGGGAGGCTGAGGCAGGAGGATGGAGAGTTCAAAGCCAGTCTCAGCAAAAGTGAGGTGCTAAGCAACACAGTGAGACCCTGTCTCTAAATAAAATACAAAATAGGGCTGGGGATGGGGCTCAGTGGTAGAGTGCCCTGAGTTCAATCCCTGGTCCCCCCGCCAAAAAAAAGAGTAAATAAGAGTACTAAGAAAAACAAAAGGGTAGGAGGAAAATATATTTAGTCATAGCTCATAGAAAGAAATCAAAAGATAAGGTAAAAACTATCAAGAATACCTTCTAACCCTGTGATCATACTTAACTTGACCAGTAACAGGACTGATACCATGTGCTTCTAAATGAATAGAGATGAATGGATTATAGAGAGAAAATATGATGAATCCTTCCAAAAGGAAATTGCATCTTTCCATAAGGAAGCAAATAAACTCAAATGCTAGCAATGTTTTTTAAAAAACAACTACTTGAACTTTTCATTTAAAAAGATGAGAAGACTGAAGTAGGTTAAAGACTACAAAAGACATTATTTTTATTTTGGGGGTACTTAGGATCAAACCCTAGGATGCTTTACCACTGAGCTATGCCCCCAGTCCTTTTTGAGACAGGGTTTTGCCTAGTTGCTCAGGCTGGCCTCATATTTGCAATTCTCCTCCCTTAGCCTCCTGAGTTGCTGGGATCACAGGCATGTACTACTTTGCCTGGCTCAAAGGACATTACTGATACAAATGGGGAAATGCAAATATCAGCTCTTTATTAATGTTACATCAATGCTCAAGTACTTGAATATAATATTGATACTGTGGGTGAGTAGAAGAATGCTCTTATCTTCAAAAGATACATGCAGAAATAGGAATAAATAATCATGATGCTTACAAGTTACCTTCAAATACCTTCTCCCCAAAATACATGTAGACAGGAGCAGAAAACAAATATTAACAACTGATGGACTGAGTTGAATGAAATAAAGATCTACACAACAGTACAGTGAACGATTAAAATCTTAAATGGGAAGGAGAAAAAATTAAGTATACATTTTATATTCTAGTGAAAATGCAACCCACAAGACACAAAATAAAGTTCATAAATTATCACTGCACACAAACAAAAGTGAAACCATAATAATGGACTATAGAGTGAACAATTTAAAAAGGCAAAAAAGGTCACATAAACAAATCCTAACAGATCTTTTGATGACAGAACTATGCAGAAGTATACTTTAAAATGATAAAAATTATAATCCATATGAAGATCTATCAGTAATGAAGCCTGTTCAAGCAACTCAGCATTCAAAAATCAAAAACACAGAAAACGTGAGATAAAACTGAAACCACCTGTGAGAGCCCCTGCAGAATGGACTCCCCACGAGAACAAAGGGGGGTACTCCCCATGAGAACAAAGGGGGAGGTATAGGACTCATTGATAAAGCAGAGAATATGCCTTCTTTTTCAAAGACCCACAGAACATTTAAAACTTGATCATATAGATAAGCTCCATAAATGAAAAATGAAAGTAATAAAACTAAAACAGTAGGGCTGGGCTGTGGCTCCGTGGCAGAGCGCTTGCCTAGCATGCATGAGGCGCTGGATTCATCCTCAGCACCACATAAAAAAATTTTTAAAAATAAAACAAAGGCATTCTGTCCATCTACAACTACAAAAAAATAAAAACAATCTAAAGAAGTAATAATTCTGACCTTCTGGGAAATTTTAAATCTCCAAAAATTCTTGGTAAAAAAGTAAATCAAACCTAAAATTTCCAAATACTCAGAAAACAATGCAAATCAAATTTAGATGGAGAGGCTGGAGTTGTAGCTCAGTGGTAGAGCGCTTGTCTAGTACGTGTGTGGCACTGGGCTTCATTCTCAGCACCACATATAAATAAATAAAATAAAGGTCTATCAACAAATTAAAAAAATTAGTAAAAAAATTTTAGGATGAAGAGCTAAAGCAAGTGTCAAAAGAAATTTTCAGAGGTTTTGTTTATATTAATGAACATATAGAATTTTTAAAAAATGACTTAAGAATCTAATAACTCAAAAAATTATAAGAATTGGTAAATTCAAGAGTTGGTTCTTTGCAGGGAAAAGTAGAATAACTTAACTAATTCATAAAGAAATATAGAAGGACACAACAGACACAAAATAAGGAATAAAAATGAAGCACTAACCATGAATATGGAGGAAATAAAAAAGATGAGATCTACTTGGCTCAATTTTAATAAACTTGAGGGCCTGGAGGAAGTGAATAATTTTGTAGGAATATATAATTAGTAATCAAAACTTGACTCCAAAAGAGGCTATAATTTTTTATGTATCATAAAAGATAGAGAAAAGTTTTCAAAGAGTTAATCACAAAAACCCTGTAGCCAGATAGTTTCAAAGAATATTCTTCCAAATCTTTAAGAAAAAATGAAAAATTGCAATGTATTTAAGTTACTGCAGAGAAAAATTCTGAGAAGGTAGCTGTATGGCAGCAGAGATTTTTAATCTCCATCTCCCCATAAACGAACAGAACAACCAATCTGGCCATGATAGTGTGTGCCTGTGTTCCCAGCTGGCAAGAGGATTACTTGAGTCCAAGTGAACAGAGCCAGCCTGGGCCACACAGTAAGACCCTGTTTCTTAACAAATCCACAAAAAACACTGACAAATTTCAAGGTATCCCCATATATCCCAACATTTAAGAGGATGGGAAAAAACTACCAAAAGCTGTAAGACCTGCATGGTGACATCATTATCTGTTTTATATGGGCTGACCCAAAAGAAGTCATGTACTTAAGAGCAAAAGAAGTCTAATAGCCAATCTGTAATTCACTGGACAGCACAGGGGGCCAGCTTGAGAACTGCAGGTAGAGCTGTGAGATTCTGGCCAGCTCAACAGTGAACCCAAGGAGAATGCCTGGAACCTAAGGTAAGATGGAAGGGCCCACACTCCAGGTTCTAGGACTCTTCCAGTACCGATAAGAAACCTCTGAAGCTGGAACCAAAATTAAGCAAGATAGGAGAAAAGATATAAAAGAGATGGTCCAAATAAAGTGGGGATGGCAGGTACAGAATAAGAAATGTCATAGGGGCTGAGGATGTGGCTCAAGCGGTAGCACGCTCGCCTGGCATGCGTGCGGCCCGGGTTCGATCCTCAGCACCACATGCAAACAAAGATGTTGTGTCCGCCGAAAAACTAAAAAATAAATAAAATTCTCTCTCTCTCTAAAAAAAAAAAGAAATGTCAGAAAGCAAGCTGGCCTGGTTTTAAACATTTGACCAAAAAAAAAAAAAGTCTGTGTGGGGGCAGTCTTTAAAGCTAGAAAAAGTATTCTGACCCAGGCCTTCTTTTTAAAAGTTCAGGAAAGCTAGCCCTGGTGAGGTGGCACACGCCTATAATCCCAGCAACTCAGGAGGCTGAGGCAGGAGGATCACAAGTTCAAAGCCAGCCTCAGCAAAGTTGAGACACTAAGCAACTCAGTGAGACCCTGTCTCTAATAAGGCTGGGGATGTGGCTCCGTGGTCGAGTGCCCCCGAGTTCAATCCCCAGCATAAAAAAAAAACGTTCAGGAAAGCTAATTGTGCATATAAATGAGCAACAGAAAAATATCAAGTTTAGAATCCCATAAAAGTATTCTATGAAAAAAATATATAAGTATAAAAATATTTCTGCAAACACAGAACAGATGCCTCTAGATAAGACCTTGAATTGGATGAAAATCATATATAACATACTAGTATTTCAAAATGAATTAAAAGACAGTAAAGAAAATACCACAAGACATGAAAGAAAATGAACCAGAAATAGAAAAACTCAGAAATAAGATAACAGAATACAAAAAATAATTAGAATAAAAGGAAAAATTAATTCCTGGAATTAAAACCAAATTAAAAGGAACACAATGGGTTGGGAAATGGCTCAGTAGCAAATTGCATGTTGAGCATGTTAGAGTCCCGGGGTTCCATCCTCAGCAGGACACAAGAGGAACAAAAAATAGTGCTTTAACAAAGAAACAGGGGGGTTGGAGATATATCTCAGTTTTGCCTCGCATGCACAAGACCCTGGGTTCAATCCCCAGCACCACAAAAAAAAGAAAAGAAAAATAAGAAAAAGAAAAAGAAACAGAATCCCAGAGGGAGGGAACAAAGCACAGCCTGTAATCCCAACTGCTCAGAAGGATGAGGCAGGAGGATTGTAGCACAGGGCCAGCCTGGGCAGCTTAGTGAGACTTAACCTCAAAATAAAAAAAAAATCAAAAGGACCAAGGATGTAGCTCAGTAGAAGAGTGTCACTAGGCTCAATCCCCAGTGCTGGGGCAGGGGGAGGGGTGGAGAAAGAAAGAGAAAAGAGGAGATGTATATAAGCCTTTTGTTGCATGAATTTGATTTTTAGATTTTCATGGACTGAATGTGAAGCCCTTGGGATGCTACAATCCATAGGGTGATTTGCTCCTGTACATTCTTTCTGTCGACACTGGCTTGCTCTTTCCTCCCTACCAGCTACCCATCAGCGTGGCTCTGGGTGCCTGCCTCTCTGCTCTTCCCCACACTGTGCATCTGTTCAGGGTGGAAGCCAGAGAACCAAGGTGGCTAGAAGCCCGTGACATGCAAGCAATGAAGGATGCCCCACTACAGTGCCAGCTGCAGGCCTGCAGCTCAGGGTCTTCTCCCCACAGAGGTTCAAGTTGTTACAAGTTCTTTCTTAGGCACTAACACAGTTCAGTGTTTAAACCTAAATTACAAATTGTGGCAGACAGTAGTCATTTATGAATACTAAATATCAAAAGACAAAATCACTCTTTTTGTAACTATGGGATGTGGTGTAGCTCAGTGTTTGAGCACTTGCCTTGCATGCAAGAGGCTCAAGTTCAAACCACAGCATAGGAAAATAAGAGAGAGAGAGAAAGAGTAACCATTATGAGAACACTTGAGTTTTTCCTTAAAGAACTTTTAATATCTCCTTCAATCATATTATCTACATGTTATTACTGGCTGTGAATTTATCTAATATTATTCTTACCAAGAGTATCTTTAATGAGGATTTCAAGCTTCTGCCCCATGTTGGGTCCTCTCTCCTCTCTTGGATTCTGTACCCGGTTTACAATCTCTTGCTTGATGGAGTTGATGACAAACAATAAATTATCTGTAAGACAGAACAAAATACTTTATGTCACTAACATGGAAGAAATTGCTTTTAATGATGTAATAACAGATACAGGGGCATAGCTTAGTGGTAGAACACTTGCCCCTAACCCTGGGTTTGATCCCTAGCACTGCAAAAAAAAAAAAAAAGAAGAAGAAGAAGAAGAAGAAGAAGAAGAGGAGGAGGAGGAGGAGTCATAGTCGTAGTCTGGGGAGTAACAAAAATACAGATTCCCAGCCAGGCAGAGTGGGGCCACCTGTGATTCCAGCTGCTCAGGAGGCTGAGGCAGGAGGATCACCAATTCAAAGTTCAGCCTCAGCAACTTAGCAAGGCCCTAAGACCCTGCTCAAAAATGGAAAAAAAAAAAAAATAAGGTTGGAGATATAGCTCAGTGGTAAAGCATCTCTGGGTTCAATTCCGGGTACAAAAATATACAGAGAGATAGATAGATAGATAGAGATGTATAGATATAGATTCCTTGGTTCTATTTCAATGGAGAAGCTCTGGGGAGAAGCCTAGAAATCTGTATTTTAACACGTACACAGACATTCTAATGAGCAATCAAATTGGAAACATGGATCTAAACTATCCACACAGAGGTTAAAATACCATTAATCAATTCAAGAAAAGTGTTAACACCAGACAACAAAACTGGCTAATCCAGCATCATTATATTATAGAAGAAAGGACTGTGGTCCAAGTGGACCAGCTACTAGCCCAGACATGAGATCTGGCTCAGAGCCACAGATGCAGACGTTCCCGCCAGGAGAAGAACAAGAATGAATGAAGCATGCATGTGGCTTACTAAATGGATGAACACAAAGGCAGCTAGCCAAACACTGGGCAGCATATGGGGAAAGACAACAACAAAACTAAAGGGAAACGGTGGTCAGCAAAGTTCACAGAGGGTTAATCAAATTCTTCAATACTCAGGTTTACCATATTCAGTGTTGAGGCCCCATAATTTCACTTTATTAGCTTCATACTGGGCTTTTTTCTTTAACCGACAAGCTCTGCAAAAGGAAGGAGCTATTAGTTCACTTTTTAAGAGAATATTTGGAATATACTTTTTTGCTGTTGTCAGACATTTTCTAATAGCAACCAAAGATCACTGCCTACTAGTGTGTATCAAGGAACTGAATTATAAAACACACTTATTATAATCATCTAACTGAATTTTTAAAATTTAGCACTCATTCAGAAATAAAGCTGTAACCAATACACAACTATTAAGTGTGGGTAAAACAAAACCTGACAATACCAAGTACTATACAGGGTGTGAAGCAAGTAGTGCCCCATCTGCTCTGGTGGGAATGTAAAACAAAACATAGAAGTTCCTCTGAGAAACAGTTTGGTAGTTTCCTACAAAGTTGAACATATACACCTGGTCATCTATCCAAAAGAAATGAAAACCTATGTTCACTCAAACTACCAGTAAGTCAATGTTTATGGTGGTTTTATTCATACTTGCCAAAAACTAGAAGCAACCCAAAGACCCTTCAAATGGTAAACAGAGGAAACTGTAGTATGTCCCTGCAAAGGACTATTACTCAGTAATAAAAAAGAACAATTACTCCATGAGACCATATGGATGAACCTCAAATGCATCATGTTATATGAAGGAAGCCAAACTCTAAGCTACATAATCTTCCATCTATAAGGCATTCAAGGAAAGCAAAATTGTAAGGACAGAAAACAGAGCAGAGCTGGTGAGAGCCTAAGATGAGAGAATTTTATAATTTTTAAGGCGATGAAAATGTTTGATATCTTGATTGTGGTGGTAATGTTATGACTGGATATGTTTGTCAAAACTTGTACTATAATACATTAAAATGGGTGAATTTTACTTTTACATTATACCTCAATAAACCTGATTTACTAAAAAAAAAAAAAGCAAACAGAAAATACAGTTATAAAAATCTCCCATTGTTGCCAGGTACTGTGACCCACACCTGTCATCCCAGCAGCTCAGAGACTGAGATAGGAGAATCTCGAGTTCGAAGCCAGTCTCAGCACCGGTGAGGTGCTAAGCAACTCAGTGAGACTCTGCTCTAAATAAAATACAAAGTAGGATTGTGGATGTGGCTCAATGGTCGAGTATCCCTTAGTTCAATCTCCAGTACAAAAATTAAAAAAAAAAAAAACATTATTATATTATAATGCACTTGAAATCCATTCACCTCTTCCACCTTAGAACCTTTTCCAGAAAGCATAAATGCCATTTTTTACTTTAACAGGAAAAAACACAATATTCTCATTGTAGTATTTACAAAAGAAAAATATTTCTGAATGGAGTTGAAGGTCACCTCTCCTACTAAAGCCTGGGGTCTAATCTCACTCCTAGACTTGATTCACATGAGTGAACATTATCAGCATGTACCTGGAAGCCAGCTTATTCTTCTCCTTTCTTGACCTTGGCCGGGCTGTTAAGGGCAGCTCACTGACTGGAGTCAGGTCACTAATCACCTTGTTCAGTTTCCTCAGCTCATTGCCTATCTGGAGTAGTTTTTTAGGATTTGGAGTCAAGTCTTCCACATCAGTTCTCCGTGACTTCTTTACTGCATATTTCCCTATAGACAGTTTAAAAGAAATTTAAGTTAGATTATTTTAGTGAACACTTTCCGCACCTACTACACCATCACCTTTTCATGTTGGAAGTCCTGGCATGTTTAACAACCTAAGCAAGAGAGGTGAGCCTTCTCTCCTTCCCCTGGCTATACGGGTGGGCTGCAGGTATGGCTCAGTGCCAGAGCACTGAACTGGCATGAATAAGGCCCTGGGTTCCATCTCCAGAAACTCACACACACACACACACACACACACACACACACACGCATACAGAAATGGGAGCAATATGGCAATTTCAAGCTTTTCCAAGTCCTTCTCTACCCCTAAGTTTTAGCCTCAGGATAACAGGTTCTTAACTCTTTGAAAGATAGTACTAAATATCTCAAATCTCAGGAATGAAGTTCAAGTTCAACTACAGACAAGAATCAAGGATAGGATATAACATATGGTCAGAAGAGAATTTGTACATTTTACCCAAACCCAGGCATTTTGAGGCTAGTACTGAAATTTTTGTCAGACATATACATTTGTGTGTCAGACTAAAAATCCAACAGGAAATAAAGAATATGTTTGAAAGCTCTTCTTCAGCTGCTTTGATACATAACATTACAGGAGAATCCAGGGGTCTTGCCTTATCACTCCAGGCAAAAAGGATGGCTCTGTCCTCTAAACTCCTAAAATATTAACAACAACTTTTCTAGAGCTCATCACAAGCACCTCGTAGACTTACCTTTTCATATCTGGTAGCAAATCAATCTGAATATAAAAATTACACAATTATTCACTGAGAGAAGAGTCTCCAGGTGCTGATGGTAGGGCAAATGAGGCACAAATACTCTTAAGATAAAATCCCTATCCTCAAAAATGCTTGTGACTTAAATCTGCAGCCTGAATGAACACTAAAGTCTTTGTTGAACACCAAGCTTCCTAGTACTTCCCCTCTCTGCCTTTCTTTGGGTAAAAACTTTGAATTACTGTAAAAATACTTTTGCAGAAGAAACTCTTACTTAATTACAGCTTTCTTAGTTCACAATTCAAAATCTGACCTTAGATTGTAAATGTCTTCGATTTCTACCATTTAACTCTTCCTTCCACCCTTTTCCACAACCACCCTTTCTCTTCTTTCCTTCTCTTTTCCCCACCACCTTGGTATTCCAGTTTCCCAGATTACATTCAAGTCTGGAGACCAGAAAAGTACAGAATAGAGAGATGCTAAAGCCATTTGTTTCTCACCAATGCTTCTGGTTATAGTGACTGTGACAGGCCAGGGCCCACAAGCCTCCTAGATGGTGGTAAGTAGAATAAGAAGGGACTAGAAACAACTGTTCACACCATCATGCCATCTCTCTAGGTAATGTTCCTCTTCCTCTTCTTTCAGTGCTGGGAATCCATTGAACCTGAAGCCTCCCAGGCACCCTCAGCCTGGGGACAGCTCTAGACACTACTCTCTAGTGGGCTCAGGAGTGCTAGACTCTAAAGCACACTGGCATCATGGTTCAGTATCCTCATTTTTAGCAACACTAAAAGTTTTACTGCAATCCCCCCCTCTTACCATGATGTAAGCCATTTTTCTGATACATATTACTTGGCAAGGTATCTCGGCTCCATTCGGACGGCCTCAGAATCCTCTCTTGCTGTGATGGTGTCAGCTGTTCACTATACTCCCAGAAGTACCTCCTTTTGCCTCTCTTCCGAGAGGATATTGAAGTCATTTCCTTCAAGTCTTCTACAGAATCATTTTCATAGCCTTAAAAAAAAAAAGGCCCCACCAATTTGTTAAGCACCTTAAATTTCAATAAACTAATCAGTACAAATAAAAAGACCCTTCTATTTGTAAGCTGAGATACATCCTTTCATCTGAAAACATAACTGGCATATCAAAGATTATAAATCAGGTCTATAAAGTAACTCAAAAGGTAAATCTATAATTCATAAAATATCAGAGATTAAGACACATAGCTAACTATACTGTTTATCTTTGTTAGGTTTCTCTTTGGTTTTTCTAAGTTGATGTATGACACTTCTTTTAGTACCTTCACATGGGATTGAAAGAACAAACACAGCTACAGGAATGTCAAAAGCTCCAATCGATAATGTACTTAGACACTATAGTGTGTGTGTGTTTTAAATTTTTTTAGTTGTAAACGGACAAAATGCCTTTACTTGTTTAATTTTATATAGTGCTGAGGATGGAACCCAGTGTCTTACATATGCTAGGCAAGCACTCTACCACTGAGCTACTACCTCAACTAATAACTTAGTTATTACCATAACTAAGCTAATAACTAGTAACTAAGCTATAGTGTGATTTTTTTAAATGTCCTCCTTTTAGCTTTTATATATCTAATACATCTCCAACCAAAAGCTGTGTATTCTTCTGATTTTTGAGGCAGCAATGGTTTTCTACCCACCCACCCAGCCCCACTTTGGAAACGTACAAAAGACAATTCTCACCCAGACTATCAAATAAAAACTTATATGCCTATTCTAGCTAATATTTCAGTAGAAGCAATATATATTTCCTTCACTTTTTTTTTTTTTTTTTTAGATGGAGATCTAGCCATTGCCCACACTGGTCTTCTCCTGGGCTCAAGTGCTGCTGCTGCTGCTTGGGCCTCATAAGGAGCTGGGACTACTAGTGTGTGCCACCATCACCCAGATACTTCACTTTTAAAGGAGCTATTTTGTTTACTAATAAGAAGCTTCAGAAAATACTTAATTGTAAGCTACTACATCTGTTGATTAGACCCAATACAGGATGCCCTACATACCTAAAGTTCCCCAGAGAAGGAGGTGTACTCTCCAGTGCTCAGTACGTGGGACAGAGGGCGGACCACGCACAGCATGTACACCATCCAAACCTGAAGCAGCAGGGAAACCAGCAGCACTAGCCAAGCAAAACAACCATTTCCTGCTAAAAACCAAGACTCCTCTGGACCATCACTAAGAAATTGATGGCATCTGTTTGTTTTGGGAGAAAAGTCTGAATTTCAGAATTTTACCAAGTTTTCTTCAAAGTAGGAATCAATCAGGAGTATAGTTCCATTTATATGACATCCTGGAAAAGGCAAAGCCAGAGTCACAGTGGTTGCCAGGAGGGGTATGGAGGAAGAGGATGGCCGTAAAGGAGCATAAGGGAATCTGGGGGCTGACCAAACCATCCTGTGTTATGACTGGGGAGGTGGCTACATGATGACGTGCGTTTGTCAAGACCTACACCCAGGACTGCAGAAAACCAAAACTCACAGGAGCACACTCTGCAAGAAGAGTGAATCTGACTGAACATTATACTCCATAACCATGGCTTTAAAAAAGGGATGAATTTGGAAAGCAGAGTGATTTTCTGAGCAAAGGTCAAGGCAAGATCTTTGTGGCAATTCTGGCATGAATGATACAATTATGTGCCACTTAATAACAGTAAGAAATATCTGAGAAATACGTCATTAGGTGGTTTGTTAGTGTTTGAACACCACAGAGTATACTTCACAAACCTGTGAAGTATATACTGGTGCACATGTGGTACTTTAAAGAAATATAGCAATCAGTTTGACAGTGAACCTTAGGTTCTTCTTTTAAAATGATGCACTAGTTGAGTGACATAACCATTTTCAGAAGTCTGAATTTTCCCCTCAGTACTAGGGATCAAAAACCCAGAGCTTCATGCATGCAAGGTAGGCCCTCCACCTGAACTATGCCCCTAGCCCCCAAAAGTCTGATTTTTAAAAAATTGTCAGACACATAAAGCTTTGAACTATTTACTTGTGCTTATGTTTCATTTCAAATTAAAGGACTTATTGTTGTTCCAGATATCAACCCAGCTTAGGAAAAGGCACAAGGGGCACACTGTATTACCATAACTAAGCTAATAACTAAGCTAGGAATGCCTCAACAGAGGTATTAAAAAAAAAAAAAAAAGAGTTCTACCTACCTACTGATGGCCACAACTTCTGGTCCACAAGTCTAGCACAGCCCAAGGCATAGAGATATTTTTCATATAGCTCCCAGGCAATCCATCCCCTGGATTTTTTTTTCGGGGGGGGGGGGGTCACTGGGGATTGAACCCAGGGATCGTCTCTACCTCTGAGCTACATTCCCAGAGCTTTTTAATTTATTTATTTTTGTTGAATATTAATACAATATCTTTATTTTTTTAATTTATTTTTATATGGTGCTGAAGATCAAACCCAGTGCCTCATGCTTGCTAGGTAAGCGCTCTACCACTGAGCTACAACCCCAGCCCTTTAATTTAATGTTGAACTGGCAATCCTCTGGCCTCACCCCGCTGAGTCACTTGTTCCTGGATACTCTATATGTTCCCTTAGCTAGCATCTTTTTTTGCCTCTCCTCAGATGGCAAAATATTGTCTCCCTCACTTAATGTACTCATATGTTTCATCTGAAGCTTCTAAAAACCTGGTAAGGAAGAGGTTGTTGACCCCATTTGTACAAACACACACACTCATGGTGGGGTAACAAGATCCAGCAGAGGTAAGTCCGAGTCAGGTCACATGACTGACGGAGTCTACCTCCAAGTGGACTTCCTGCTTTCTCTGTGCCTAACTCATTACATGGTCTGAATGGATTTTATTCACATTCTATGTTGAGTTCAGAGTCAGGAAGATTTTCATTTCTTCTTGCCTTACCCAAATTAGTTATTAATTATTAGTATTATTTAGTCACACACATCCAGCCTTTTCCCCAAAAGTAGTTAAGGGTCATTGGTTTTCTCCAACTCAGTACATTAATATATTCTAATAGCAAATACCAAAAATTCACCATCCTTCTCTCTCTCCTATTCTCTCTATCCCTATTTCCCTGCCCCCCACACACTAAATTTGTTGCCTCAAACCATCCATTTTTTAATATAAAAACTATGGAGAAAAATTACCTTTCCCCATATCAACTCTAAGTTTCATGAAGACAAGGATTATGTTTGTTTTGTTTATCTCTGTATAGCCAATACCTAATACACACAGTACCTGACCCAAAGTAGATACTTGAAAAAATTTTTTTTCCAGTACTAGGGATTGAACCTCCCCCATGCTAGCACAGAGCCACATCCTCAGTCCCTTTTTAAACTTAATTTTAAGACAGGTCTTGTTAAACTGCCCAGGCTGGCCTAAAACTTGTGATCCTCTTGTCTCAACCTCTCCAGAACCAGGGGATTATAGGTGTGGCCACCACACCCAGCTCAAAAAAACCTTTATTTAATAAATAATTTTTGAATGCAACATTTCTCATGAAGCCCTTTTCTATTTCCATTTGCTATATCACTGTAAAGATATCATTCCTTCTTGATATGATTATCAAAAGGAAGTCAAGAAGACCATTTAAATTCTAATCAAACATCTGTGGTTAGCAGACTACTGCCATTAAGCTGGTAAAGTCAACTGTGAAAATGATTAGTGGGGATTACAAAACAAACTCTCACTCTAGGGGCCCCACTTTTAGTCTTAGAACCATGTAATTTCATGACTCCTAACAGTTGTAGCCTGTCCACAGAATAGGCTCTATTAAAACTTGGCAGTCAGTCCAGAATAGGCACTGAAACTCCATTTTGCACCTTTCCTGGAACTGTACAGGCTCATGAACTGATGCAACCATTTGCCAAGAAGCAGCATCCAGAGAGCGAGTCACCACAAAAGGGCCTTTGTAAACCATCTGCTGCACACTCAACCCTCAGCCCACCCTAAAACTAGCACTGGGAAGGAAGTTTATCCTTACTTTTTTGGATTCAAAGAATTTCTTTCTCTCACCAATAATTCACTTTCATATCCCTGAAGTTGCTTGTTTAGCTCTTTATTTCAAGAAAAGAGGAGATTTTCATTAGCAAATGTGAATAAAACCCAAATAATATCACAAAAATGTGTTAATTTTATGATTAAAGCATGTTGTTCATTAACATTTGAGAGAGTTGACCAAGTAATACTACCCAAAAGGGTTTTACTTCAAGTCAACTGGAAATGATGATTTAAACACCTTCCACACATTCAGTAGCATTATTAAATAGGTCCAAGAAAAGAATTGACCCTGCTAAGTGCCAGATAATGCACAGTCACTGCCTGGTTGCTTAAGAACAACAAGCTCATAATCAAGGGTTCTGCTATGAGGAACAAGGAAGGGAATATGGCATGACAGGACACCAACTACAAAAATATATTCCCTCTTTCTATGCTAGTCAAAAAGGCTGACAAAATGGAAATAGGGATCAATTTACAATACGACAATTTACAATTGTCACTTTACGTGTCTACACGTAAAGAGGTCAATGTGACCTCTTTACATGGACTTCAACTCTCAACCCATTTATCAAGATGGAACCAAGTGAAAAGACTGACAGTGAATTTAAAGTGGAGATAAAAGTCAATCAAGGGCTCAGTGGCAGACCGCTTGCCTAGCACGTGTGAGGCAATGAGTTCAATCCTTAGCATCACATAAAAATAAAATAAATGAAATGAAAGTATTGTGTCCATCTACAACTAAAAACATTTTTTTAAAAAAAGTCAATTAAAGGAGAGCCAGGCATGATGGCACACATCTGTAATCCCAGCGATTTGGGAGGCTGAGGGGAGGATCACAAGTGCAAGACCAGCCTGGGAAAATCAGTGAGATCCTATTTCAAAAATAAAATAAACACAAGTAAAAATGAAAAACCAAAGAAAGGACATAGGCACGGTGGCACATGCCTGTCATCCTAGCCACTCAGGAGATTGAGGCAGAAGGACTGCAAGTTAGAGGCCAGCCAGGGCAACTTAGCAAGATCTTGTCTCAAAATAAAAAGTAAAAAGGGCTGGGGATGTGGTTGAGTGGTAGAGCACTTGCCTAGCATAAGTGAAGCCCTAAGTTCTATCCCTAGTATCAGGGGTGTAAAAAGGTTGAAGGCTACAGACCCAGAGCAGCCCCACATCCCTGGCTCCAGGTGCTGGGATGGCTTCTATAGACACCCAGGGCCCATGCCCATCCCTGTTCCAGGTCAGCTAGGTTTCAGGGCTGATCCCCACGGACCCAGCCATCATGCCCATCTGCCCACTGACCCAAGTAGCAGGCTAGCCACCATGAGACTCCAGCAGCAAGCCACATATGGACCTGTCCAGCTAGCCTCTGTTTCTGGATAGGCTGACCAGTGGAGCGCTTTCATGGCAAAGCCAGTCTGTAAAGCTTGAAGAGGTATTTACATCTTCAACTGCATGGACACCAACACAAGGCCACAAGATTATAAATAATCAGAAAAATAGAATACCACCAAAGGAAACAAAAAGAAGACATCAGTAACTACCCAAAATAAATGGGGAATATAAGAACTGCCCAGTAAGGAACTAAAAATAATTATCTTAAATAAATTCAGAAAACTGTAGAAGAACATGGACAGACATCTAAATGAGTCAGGAAAATAACAAATGGGAAAAATGAAAAATTCAGCAAAGAGAAACTATGAAAAAACAGCAGAAATTCTGGAACTAAAGAATTAAATTGAAAAAAAAAATTCCACACTAAGCTTCAACAGCAGACTTGATCATTGATTTCTTTCTTAAGAAAGAAATCAATGAATTTAAAGATAGGTGATTTGAAATTACCCAGTTGGAGGAACAAGAAGAAATTAAGAATGAAAAACAGTATAAGAAAGCATAACAGGACTTACATGATACCATCAAGGGAAACAATATGTCTATTACAGAAATACCAGAGGAAACAGAAAAAACGGGGAGGGCAGCAGGCTCATTTAAAGGAATAACCACTGACTTAGCCAGATACAGTGGTGCATACCTGTAATCCCAGCAATTGGGGAGACTGAGGCAGGGGGGTCTCAAGTTTGACGCCAACTTAGGCCTTAAGCAACTTAGCAAGACCCTGACTCAAAATAAAAAATAAAAAGGGCTGGGGATGTGGCTCAGTGATTAAAGTGCCCTAAGTTCAACCCCCAGTACCAAAAAGAAAAAAAAAGAAAGACAGACACAGATTACAAAAGGAAATGAACATCTAGATCAGTAAAGCTCAAAAACCTTAGTAGATTAAAAATAAAAGATTCCCATCAAGATACACTGCAATCAAAGAAACACATACAAAAGATAAATAAAAAGATATATTTCAATTAAATTCTAAAAATTTAAAGTGAAGAATTTTGAGACAGGAAAAGTAACTGTGTTACATACAAGGGAACCATTATAAACTACCAATGGTTTTCTCAGCAGAAATCTTGCAGGCCAGAAGACAGGAGGATAGTATATTCAAAGTGCTAAAAGAAAAAAACCCTGTCAACCAAGAATACTAGGAAAAGTTGTCCTTCAGGAATAAAGACTAGACTTCCCCAGACAAAAACTGAGGGAATTCATCACTACTAAATGGGTCTTATGAAAAACATGAACATGAGTTCTTTGCATTGGAATGATGCTAGCTAACAACAAAAACATATGAAAATATAAAACTCACTGTGTAAAAGTAGGAATATAGCCAAATTTGGAATGCTCTGATACTAAAATAGTGGTATGTAAATCACACTTTTATCTGTAGCCCAAAAGTCAAAAGGCAAAGTTATTAAAAACAACTATATGTCAATGAATTCAAAAATATAAAGGATGTAAACTGTGACATCAAAAACAAAGTATCAAAGTTAAAATGGAGTTATTATATACAGTTGAAGTTAAATTATTATCAGTTTAAAACAAACTAAAGACTAAGACAAACTAAGCTTCATAATACCCACAAAGAAAAAAACCTGTAGTAGATTAGATGATAAAGGAATCAAAGTACATTAGGGAAAAAAAAAATCAACAAATCACAAAGGAAGAGAGAAGAATGTAACAAAAGAACAAAAAAGTCAGAAGATTGATTAGCAAAATGGCAATAGTAAATCTTTATCTTACCTATCAATATCAATCAAAAGATCTAGAGTAGCTAAATGAATAAAAACAAGCATAAACTATATGCTGCCTGTAATAGACTAACTTTTAATTTTTTTTGTTGTTGTTGTTGGTTGTTGGATGTTTGGTTGATTGGCTGGTAGTACTTGGATTGTTCTTAGGGGCATGTGTACCACTGAGTCACATACCCAGCCTTAATTTTTTTTTTTTTAATTTTGAGACAGGGTCTCTCTAAATTATCTCAAACTTGTAATCTTCCTGCCCCAGACTCCCCAGACACTTGGATTACAGGTGTGTGCCACCACACCCCACAATTTTAAGAACACATGCAAGGACTGGAGATGTAGCTCTACTCAGTGGTAGAGCATTTGCCTAGCATGTACAGGGCTCTGGGTTCAATCCCCAATAAATACCACAAAAAATAAATAAATGAAGGCAAACTAAAAGACATGGAAAAAGATAGTTCATACAAACTGTAACCAAAAAGACCTGGGGTGGGGGAATAATACTTGGACAAAACAGGCTTTCAGTTAAAAACTAAAGGGTAAAACAATTATTAATATATAGTACCCGTGCCAGAGCACCTAAAATAAAGCAAACATTAACATAACTGAAAGGAGAAACAGATGTAATAAAACAGTAGGGGACTTAAACACCCACTTGCAAAAATGGACAGATGGTCCAGACAGAATATCAATCAGGAAACCACTAAAAAACAAATGGGCCAGGCGCGATGGCACACACCTGTAATCCAGTGGCTCGGGAGACTGAGGCAGGAGGATCCTGAGTTCACAGCCAGCCTCAGCAATGGCAAGGCACTAAGCAACTCAGTGAGACCATATCTCTAAATAAAATACAAAACAGGGCTGGGATATGGCTCAGTGGTCAAGTGTTCCCTAGTTTAATCCCCAGGACCAAAAAAAAAAAAAAAAAAACAACAAATGGTCCTAAAAAACACACATAGAAAATCCAACCTACAGCAGCAGAACACACATTTTTGTCAAGCATAAAAAGAATACTGTCCAGAATAGATTATAAATTAGCTACAAAACTAGTCTTAATAAATTTAAAAGGCTGAAATTCACACCAATTATTTAAAAAATTTATTTCTGACCACAACGGCGTGAAACTAGAAAGCAATAAAGAGAAGAAAACTGGAAAAAATCAAATATGTACAAATTAAACTCCTGAACAACCAATGAGTCAAAAAACAAAAGAAACAAAAAACCTTGAGAGAAATTAAAATGGAAACAACATATCCATTTTACTTATGAGATGTAGCAAAAAGAGTTTTAAGAAGGAATTTTATAATAATAAATGTCTACATTAAGAAAAAAGAAAGATTTCAAGTGAACAAGTAAACTTTACACCTCAAGAACTAGAAAAAAGAAACCAACCAAAAGTTAGCTGAAGGAGGGAAATAACAATGATCATGTCAGTAAGTGAAATAAAGATTAGAAAACAATAGAAAATATCAATGAAGGTTTTTTAAAAATAGAAATAAAATTAATAAGGCATTAGCTAGACTAAGGAAAAGAAAACTCTAAGGTTGTAAATGAAAGGAAAAACAAAATAACACAGAAATACAAAGGATCAAAAGAAACCCTGTGAGTAATTTTATACACCAACAAATTGGATAACCTAGAATAAATAAATTCTTGAACAGACATCCTACCAAGACTGAGTCACAAAGAAACAGAAGCCCTGCCAGGAGCAAGGCTGCATCCCTGCAGTCCCAGCTACTTGAGAGGCTGCAGCAGGAGGAGTCACAGTTCAAGGCCAGCTTGGACAAAACAGTAAGACTGCCTCTCAGAAAGAAGGAAGGAAAGAAGAAACAAAAACTCTGAACAGACCAGTAACAAGTAAGGAGAATGAATCAGTAGTCAAAAATTCTCAAAAAATAAAAGCCCAGGGCATGATGGCTTCGGTGGTGAATTCTACTAAATATTTCAGGACAAATTAACACAGATCCTCAAATTCCTCCAAAACAGTGAAGAGAAGGGAACACCTCCAACCTCATTCTACAAGGGTAAACATTACCAAGATACCAAAGCCAGACTAGAGGACAACAGAAAAGAAAAATTACAGGCCCATTCACCTGATAAATACAGACACAAAAGTTTTGAACAAAATGCTGGGTAAGCATCCTAACCCCAAATCTGAAATGTTTCAAAATCCAAAGTTTTTTGAGTACTAGATGACCAAAAAGTTCTATATTTTGGAGCATTCTGGTGTAAGGATACTAAACCAATGAAGTCTATGCAAACATTTCAAAATCTGAAAAAAATCCCACACCTAAAACACTGCAGACACTGCATGCCTAGAATCCCAGTGACACAGGAGGCTGAAGCAGAAGGATCTCAGCTTGAGCAACTCAGTGAGGCGCTGAGCGACTCAACAAGACCCTGTCTCAAACAATAAAATGAGACAGGGATGTGGCTCAGTGGTAGAGCACTTGCCTACCATGTGTGAGGCCCTGGGTTGGATCCCCAGCACCACAAAAATAAATAGACAGATAGATTGTTGGGGATCAAACACTGGGTAAAGCACCCCTGGGTTCGATCTCCAGTACCAAAAAAGAAAAAATTAAAACAGACCTACCATATGCTTCAACAATCCTACTTCCAGGAACACAGCCAAAGGAAACAAAATCAGTCTCTAGAACATATCTGCATTCCTACATCTACTGCAACATTATTTACAATATCCAAGATACAGAATTGCCTTTAAGGACATCAGTGGACATATATAGAGAGAAAACGTGTGTACACACACTCAGAGAAGAATATTAGTAAAGTTTTTTAAAAGGCTGATCCTGAAGCACGGTATGTTTAGTGAACACACCAGGCATGGAAAGAGGACTACAGACTCATATGTGGAATCTAGAATGTGGAGTGTAGAATGGTGGTTTCCAGGGGCTGGCAGGTGGGAGAAATGGGGAGAGTTGATCAAAGACAACAGCATCAGTTCTGCGGGATGAATGAGTTCTGGATATAGCTTGCTGACTATGGTAAATAACACTGCATTGTGTACTCAAGATTTGCGATGGGCAGATCTTAAATGTTCAATACTATTTTTTAAGCAAATAATCTTTTATAACAATTTTTTCTAATTGGTTACATATGACAGAAGAATACATTTTGGCATACTGTACACAAATGGAGCACAGCTTCTCCTTCCTCTGGCTGAACATGGTAAGCAAATAACTTTTGTTTGAATTTGAAGATCTTAATTTTTCTTTCTTTCATTTTGGACTAGGGATTTAACCCAGGCATGCTCTACCACTAAGCTACACTCTTAGTCTTTTAATTTTAATTTTGAGACAAGGTCTCACTAATTTGCTAAGGTAGCCTAAAACTTGGTGATCCTCCTGCCTCAGCTTCCCAAGTCACTGAGATTATAAGTGTGTGCCAAAGGGCCCGGCTCAAAGACCTTCACTTCCTTGTGCATTTTTAACTGTGTGTCACTTGGCAATAAACAGACTACACCAGCCTACAAAGATAATGGCCCAAACCTGGAAATGCTAAAGTCATCCAGTTCCCTGCAAGTTTCAACTTCTTTCTCCCATTTATTTACATGCACTGTACAAAATGAAGAGGGGTCTCCCCAATGCTCAAATTATAACATTATTTTTCTTAAATGAGAAAATACTGTGGAAATGAAAATATGACAGAAAAAAAGCCCACCATTACATCATTAAACAGGATTTGTTGGTTATAGGCCTGAGTAACATGAACTATCATTACTTGGTTCAATATCTAGATACTTCTAATATACTGTGACTGTCGTAGAGGGTCATATTTAGATAGTAATATATTTTAGACCAAAAGATTCTTGGCATCTTTGCATAACTGCTCAAGGACAGTGACAAATCAGGTCACAACATAAGATATTTAAGAAAGGAACCCAGTATATGAATTACTGTATGAGGAGAAGCAATCATTTTAGAGCTGTTTGAATAGAAAAAAGAAATTACAAGCTGGACATTACAATGCACACCTGTGATCCCAGCCACTTGGAAGGCTGAGATAGAAGGATCACAGGTTCAAGACCAGCCTGTGCAACTTAGACTCTTGTTTCAAAATGAAAAACTGAAAAGGGTTAATGATTTAGTTCAGTGGTGGAGCATCCCTGAGTTCAATTCCTCAATTCTCAGGACCAAAAAAAGGAAAAAAAAAAAAAAAAAAGGTTTTTAAGAAAGCAATTATATATCCAGGTCAATATAGTCATTTAATCCTCAAACTAAAAGAAACCACCCAAACAAAATCTTTCCACTTCAAAACAGAGATAGAAAGGTCAGTTTGTAAGCCTCCAAACATTTAATACCTGGTTCAGAGAAAGTGTCACTAATATCATCATCTTTGTCATCTTCATAATCCTCTTCCTCCTCCTCTTCCTCCTCATTTTCAGAAAGTTCATGCTCGCTGCCAAACCCTTCGTCATGGTCCTCATCGTCAACATCCTCCTCGTCATCCTCCTCTTCTTCAGGACTGCATTTGGTAGGCTGTTCTCCCAAGTTGTCAGAGACAAAAAGAGAGTAATTGTGCTCTTCTTTTTTCTGGGATGAATCTGAGACCGACGTGCTGGCAGAAAGGCTACTACTCTCTCCTGTGGCAACCGACCCTGGACCTTCCTGGGGCAGGGGACTAAGTAATAGTTCCTGGGTTTCTTTGAAGGGCAAGGTGGGGGTGGCATGGCCCTGGAGAGGTTCCAACCCCTTTTTCTCTGGCCTCTTTGCCACGGCACCACAGTAGCACATGTTCTCCTTCGCAGCATCTGCATGCGCCTGGCTCAGCAAGGACCGGCTCTGTTGCACGGGGCTGATCTTTACCTTTGCCTTTTTTACATAGTCTTTACATTCAACATGAAAGTTCACCTTTTCGTTATGATACATGTTGGTCTTCACCATGATTTGTGTGCTTGAAGTGGGTTTACTTGCTTTTTGGACACAGTCTGACAAAGGAACCTCAGCCTGAAGAGTCTTTGAAGAACACACAGGGGCAGCTGCTCTGCTTGTGATCTTTTTACCAGGGAATGAAGAGGGTAAGGGATTTTGTTTGACACTGAAAAGTGAATCAGGACAATAAAGGGAATCAGAAACAGACTGAGAGTCCTCACTATTAAGCTGGGCCAAAGTTGGAGTTTTACTTATGACCTCTTCATCTTGGTAAGGGCTAGAGAAGTCATCAAGACCCAAGTAATCCACTTCTTTTGTTCCCCAGATGTCACAGCTGGTTAGTTTGGTGTACTTGGTTAAGTCTTCACAGTATGTATCCCACTGCTCCCAGTTTGAGGCTAAAGCACCCTCATTATCCAGAACATCTGTGAAGGACTCCAGATTTTCAATGTCCTTGCAGTCCTCCAAAGAAAGTAAGTTGTCTCTAGGATTCTGTTGATAGTTCATCTCTCTATCCTAAGAAAGGTTTTAAAAAAACAAGTCACACACCATATTTTCAAAATAATTACTTCCATCCCCACTTGCACATATCAAACTGATAGATGACTACTCTACCTCTGGTCTGCTTTAAGAACGCTACTGACATGACACTGAACCACTGTACCTACATCATCATTTCACTGGGCAAGAAACAAAAGGAGGGAAAATGTGTTCCTCAAGAGGCTTAGGCATGGTCCAAACACCAAAGGCTCTGGAGCTTTACTATGAATGCTTCCTAAAATGAGTTTACATTTCCTGGTCTTGGGAGGATTTGGCAGGGTATCTTTAGCTTCAATTAAGAAGCAAATAATGAAGACCTCACCTTCATTACAGAAGAATATGTGTTCCTAAGTAGATTAAATATAGAGGCAAAGAGCACCCCAAAGAAAGCTGGAACTCAGCCACAGAATGTAAGATCTTTTGCAAAACACGGTAACAATTTCTGGACAGGGAAGTAAAATATTCCTCATGCAATTTAGAGATGTGATTTTAAAAGTCTGTAACACTTTGTAGCCATTAAAAAGAATGAAGGTTAGTCCTAAAAAAGACAATTCATATATTTCTATGTTTAAAAAGCAAGTGAAAGAATACTGCATCTAAAATTATGTCATCTAATTAAGAAACATACCCATATGTTTATAAATGCACAGGAAAAATTTGGTTTAGTAGTAGTTACCTTTTGAGAAAAGGTCTGGAAGGTGGAGACTCAGTAAAGAAATGAGGAAGGGTCTAGGGATATAGCTCAATTGGTAGAGTGCTTGCCTCTCATGCATAAGGCCCTGGGTTCAATCCCCAGTACCATAAGAAAAAAAAAGAAAAAAGAAAAGAAACCAGCAAGTTTTTCATTTCTACTCTAAGTTTTTAGTTTATTTGTTCATCTAGGTTGTTTTAGCTTGTGTAACTGTGTTTTAACAGCTTCACTGCAGTAGAGTTTAGATACCATAAAACTCAATTTTATTAAGTGTATGATTCAATGATTTTTAAATAAATTTACATTTTGTGCACTCAGTTTTCCAGTTTTATATACTTCCACATTACTTATGTCATATGTATCAAAATTATGTTTTAGAAGATGTTAAGAATTTTATCTCATAAAAAGTATATTCAAGTATTATTTTGAATTTCTACTTTTGCCTCACATACTCTGTATCCTACCATCTTGCTCAATGCATCATTCCTTAATTTTCTAGCTAAAAAACCAGAAGCAGGCAAAAACAAAAAGAAACCACAGCTTCTGGGCTGGGGATGTAGATCAGTGGTAGAACACTTGCCTAGCAGTCGAGAAGCCCTGGATTCAATCCCCAGCACCTCAAAACAAATGAACAAGCCAGATTCTTATTCTCCTCATGAAAAACTTGAAGATACTTATAACCTCTTCTCTATTTTCAATGGGTTTATATATCCTTCTAAAATTACTAGACATATAGTCACAAAAATCAAATATCACAATATTTTTTTTTCTTTTCAGGCATTTATAGATTAAGAAAATCTACCACAACTTTTACCCCAAATCAATCAAAGCTGAAATCAAAAAAAAAAAAAAAAAAAATATATATATATATATATATATATGCTTACCAGTTCATACATGAAATCTGGATCAGAACTGTTTGCTAAGAGATCTGTGCTCATCAGAGTCTGCTCTGAAAAGGCGTGGCTTCGAAAGGCATCCCCAAAAGGTGGGTCCATTCCGCTGACGCTAGGCTATAATACAGTGATTTCATTTTAGAAAGCTAAACAGTACTTAAGACCAATTTATTACACATGAACCCCACTCAAAGCAATTTATTTTCAGAAAATAATTCTGCATTTTTTTCTACTGTATAGAAACATTTAAGAGCTTTCACTAGCATTTAACTGTGGAATTACATGAGGAAAATACCTAAGGTGCATTAAAAAATAGAAAAAAATAGTAGCAACTGCTAATAATATCTAACTTATAAAAATTAAAGTTTATTTAGCACCAGAGTCAGTGCGCAGCACTTAATGAACACTTTTATAACATTTCTTCAAATCCTTCCTAAAGTAGAGAATCCTGGCATTTCCTGGGACCTGCAAAGGTTCACATCAGCTCTACTCTGTACTGCTGAGTGCGTTTAGCATCTCATTTCCCAGAACAAACTGGAGGACAATTATGACATCTTTACTCCAACAAATAGGATCAACAAAATAGCCCCCAAATCTCCCGGCTGTGACCAGAAACTTGGGCATGACCTCTGTAGCTTTCATCTTGATTCTTGGGAAGTACACTTCATTCTATAATAAACAAGAAAGGTAAAAAAAGACTCTGCATTCAAAGTTAATACTCCTCTGTTTTCTTTCTATTGCCTTCTTACATTTCAACATCTATCCAAAATCACTTCAAAGTCAAAGCTCACACTTGTAAAGCAGCTCAAATAACACAAAGGCCTCATTCTGAAATCTAACTCTGATGAGAAAGAATAAAATGTTTCTCTTTAACTTTTTTTGTTTTTCTTCTGCAAATTTCTGCACAAGTTTTTAAAATGCTTTTAGTCTATTGGCTTAAGATTCTACCCACACCCTCTGCTTACCATGACTGGCCTTTCACATACTCTCTTCCCATTTTTCTTTCTTGATGCTCCCCATTCCATTCTTTCTTTCTCTCACTTTCCCTACCCCTTCCAGACCCGTGGGACCTTACTTCCTCAAAATATTTAGGCTGGGAAAAAGTTGTATAGTCCTAAATTCAAGTTGTCAATAACAACAAACTAAATCTTGTTTGGGCAAGAATCCTAAAACCCATGTGCAGTCCATGTGACACAGGGCTGGGGGAAGTGGCCCTCTGGCATTTTTAGTATCAGCTAGCAAGTTCCCTTCTTCACCTCTGCTGGAAGTCATTGACTCCCCGAGTTTAAGGAATACTTCTGTACAGACCTTACAGAAAGCTGCCTAAATCTCTGCCCACTCATTAGTTCTTGGTTTCTTCCCAGCACGAAACAAACAGGGAGTGCAGGAGCTAACCATTAAAAGGCAAGGAGTTTGGGAAAGAACAGGGACTAAGAGGGCTCTACTTATTGTTTCAGTGATTGCCTCAAACCCGAACTGATCAATTCAAATAACTGCCCTAATATAATCATCCTTAGACATATTTTTCAAGAGGTGTGTGCATGTGCATGCACACACATGTGAGACACAGATGGGATGGGAAGAGGTTGAGAGCCCTGTTTCCTTTTAACTACTTCTCAACCGTCATAAATCAAAGGAAGGAGTTGGAAATCAGGAAGAAACCAAAGGAGATGGAAAACGGATTGCTGTAGCAGATTCATTTTTAGGGAGCTGGTTTAGCCCCCATAAAGCTATCAGATCTACCCACTTCCTAACCTACCTATTCACCATGCTTCCTGTGACAAGTTCATTGGAGTTCAAAGCTGTGGCTGGGAGAAAACAGAAAGCAAAGGAAGGAGGACACGATTTCCAAACAAGTTGAGATCAGCAATAATAGCAACATGCCAAATTGTGTTAAGACTCAGAACTTATAAGCCCATGGCGCTAGCTTTCTACAGGAGGAAAACAGAACTTGGCACCTATTCCTTATGATTTACCTGAGGCATTTCCAAGCCCAGATCCTGTGAGTCCAATTTCAAACTTCTTTTTTTCGTCTGTAAATTCCTTTCCAGCTTTACTTTTTATTCCAAAATCAAAGATGATTTTCACAATAAAGAGCAGGTTTCCTCAGAATGCCTTCAACTCAATTGCTTGGGTCACTGTTTTAATAATTCTGTGCGATTCTGTCAAACAACACAAAGTAACTTCACTGAGCTCCATTGAAAACAAGTTGACCTTTCAAAAACAACATTAACAAAGAATACTTTAAAAATGAGGAAGTCTTCTGATTATTATCAAAAATTCAGTCATGTCTTTGTACCTAGTATCCTGAAATTCACCTTGTTTGTAAAAATAGGATTGATCAATAACCAACTGGTAACACTCAAAAATAACCTACTGTGATAAAATGAATATATCCTCATCTTTCCCATGATCAGAAAAAGTATTTTACTTAACAGTAAATCAAGCTCTCATTCACTTGAGAGGAAACATACCTCATTTAATCTCATCAATTATATAATCATTACTGCTAAATCATGTCTTATATCTCATAAATCTACAAGGAGAGTAATGAATCCACAATAGCAATGAAATTTAACATATGGGCTACATTAAAAAAAATCAGACCTATAATGGTATACACCAATATTATTCTTTGAGACATAACTAAAAACTGTCCTTGGGGGGGAAAGAAAAAAAAGAATTACTCCAGCAGGTTTTTAAAACAGGGTGTAAGTTGAGGCAGTATGGAATGGGGATTCCTTTGCCCAGTGGTTTCAAGGGTTAAGTTAAATAATGACTGCAAATCATCTGGCATGGGGTCTTGCAAGGTGCAGACTAATAGGTTAATTCCCTTTCCCTGCTTGTAAAGACCTCAATGAGGAGGAAGAAAAATAGCTATATCTAGAACTCATTTTCTTGCCTAAGTCAGTAGTTCTCAAAAGTGCAATCCCAGGACCACCACAATCAACCTAGGAATTGTTAGAAATGCAAAATCTTGGGCCCAAGCCCCATCACCAAACAGAAGCCCTAGAGTGGGGCTCAGGAGTAGTTTATAAACAAATCTCCCAGGAGACTCTGACCCACCCTGATGTTGGAGGACTGCTGCTTACCCTTGCTATGGTTCAGTCTAAATGCAGTGACATTTCTTAAATTAATATAAAGAGCCAATTTAAACTGATCTGCCCTCTGTAATTCATACATTCTCTGAGCTAGACTGGTAAATTATTTCAATTCCAAAAGTCTCTTACTGAACAAATAAGAGTTGAGAAAGCACTAAGTAACTGTTCTATTTAATTAGATTAATAAATTGACTACAATTTCCTGGATCTTTGTTGGGCTCTCCTCTCATGGATGTCATTCCAGCTCACTGGTCTCACCTAGGAAGCACCGTCAAATACCCAGCCAGGGCCTAGAAACAGAGTTAAGCTGTGCTTTCCAGTTCAGTGAAATCATCCAAGTGGACTGAACCCTGCTCCTGCCAAAGATAAGTTCTTGCTCAAATGATTTCATACCTTGGTCCTATTACCAGTAAGCAGTCCTAGTCAAAACTCTTCCCCTGATTCCTGTGGAAGATAAGATCAGTCATCTATTCTAGATCTATTATTTAGGCCCCAAGAAGGCAATGAATTCAAGTCATACATCATCAAAATGAACTAGTATAATCCTGGTCTCAAACCTGGATCTGAAAGAAAAGCCTGACAACCTTTAAAACCTAAAAACTTACACTGACTAGTAACAGACTGAGGCTGAAGACTCAGGCAGGGGTTGAGTCATAGTCAACATATACTTGCTGGCTTCTTCTACTAAAGATCTAATTGCCAAGAGTCTAATTTATCAGAAACACTAGATAGAAAAGGGCTAAGTGTTAGTCACAGTTCTCACTTGCAAGCTATACAACACCAGGTGAAAATCTTTCTAAGCCTTAATCTTCTCATTTCAAGTCAAAAAAACAAAAACACTATGACCCTCTCCTGGCTACTAGGTTTTCTAAGCCATGAAACTTCCATACAAATACAAGAATTTCTTTGGAATTTTATTTTAAAACATCAAGACCAAATTTCACTTAATGTAGTTATCAAAAAAAGAGCACTTGTTTGATCAATAAGAAATGTGGTTCCACGGAACTGAGGCTGTGGCTCAGTGGTAGAATGCTTGCCTAGCACACATGAGGCCCTGGGTTTAATCCTCAGCACCACATAAAAAAACAAAATAAAGGTATTTAAAAAATTCAGAATCCATTAAAAAAAAAAAAAAGAAAGAAATGTGGTTCCAGTCCCCCACTCCCCAGTACTGGAGACTGAACCCAAGGAAACTCCACCACTGAGCTGCATCCCCAACCCTTTCTATTTTTTTATTTTGAGGCAAGGTCTCACTGAGTTGCTGAGGCTGGCCTTGAATTTATTTGCTCTTCCCGTCCCCACCTCCAAGTAGTTTTTCTCCTTTTTTTTTTTTTCAATACTCATGATTGAACCGAGGAATTTGTACTTGCTAAGCAACCACTCTTACTCCCCAGCCTTTTTTATTTATTTTTTCCTAAATCAACGAGGCTAGTGTCAAACTTGCGATTCTCCTACCTCAGTCTCCCAAGTCATGAGAATTATAGGATGTACCATCACATTTGACTCCTGATTCCAGTTGTAATCTCATGATTAAATTCAAACAGCCATACGAATTAAACCATGTTACTTATTTATGCCTTAGCTCACAAACCTGAGATCTGTTATTCTCCTTTATGTAATAAGGATGCTATGAGAATTAATGAGATTATCAGATTAAAAAGTAGTAATAATACAAATTTAGAAGGGTGATTATGACTAATAGGTATACTTTGCCAATGCTTTCTTTGTCCCATGGAGCCCAGCTCAGAAACTCAATATTTGTGACAACTGTTGGTAGCAAAGTTGAGCGCTGTTGATAGCAAAGATGTGGTTTCCAAAGAGTAGGCACCCACCAAGTGAAGGGTTAAGCGCCCAAGTGAAGGGCTGCTGAAGGTCCTAATAAGTTGCTTCTCCTTGTTTCTCAAACAGCACAAAACAGAGGCTGTGGCATACCTATAATACCACAGCTCTAGAGGCTGAGGTAAGAGAATCGCAAGTTCAAAGCCAACGTCAACAACTTAGCAAGGCCTTAGGCGACTTAGAGAAACCCTGTCTCAAAATAAAAAAGGGCTGGGATGTGGCTCAGTGGTTAAGTGCCCCTGAGTTCAATCCCCTGTAATCCACCCCCCACAAAATAAATAAATAAAAATCAAACAGGAGGAAACAGGATGAGAGAAGCACCAATTCTACTCCAAGCAGTGGGGCTCCTCTCAGTAATGAACTCCCAGTCCTAGGTTGTTTCTCACTCAACATTTTGGACCCATTTCCCAGAAATTTAGAGTATTATTCTAATCATGAGCTGTGAAACAACCATGAAGAACAAAATTTCCCATCTGAAAGTGGAAGCAAAAAATAAAGGATTCTACAGCAGTTACCATTACATACCATCTTCCAATAAACTGTGTCCTATACCAGGGAGCCACACAGGGAAGCATTAATGCTTAGTGGCAGAATAACACTGAGGAGGAATGTGTGACAACTTGCTTTTCAGGATGGCTTCACACTTTTTTTACTCTCAAGGATATCCATGTTTTACTCAGAGCTTTGATACTGAAATGCATTGAAAGCAATGGTCTAATTTCCCAAAGTACGACTGAGGAATGTCTGTTCCAAGGAAGGTGAAATGACTGGCTACCTCTCCTGCAGGACTTCTTGGATAGGCCAAGGAGCTGCTGTGCACGCAAATCACAATAGGGGCAAGAGCAGCGCCATTTCCCAGACTTGACTATAATCGCCCTCCCTCCCTGAAGATGAGTGCTTTTTCCAGAAATACAAACTAGCAAACACCAGAGGAGCTAAATTCTCCCAAGGCATCACTTCCTTTTATTGACAGCGCTGGCTCACCAGTTCTCAGTACAGTTTTGTGGGTTTCTCAAGGAAGAAAGAACTATGGTTCATCAGAAATAATATTTACCAATATATTTTCTGTACCTAGGCTCATTCAAAAATATTCAATAACACCTCCTAGGCACAGGAAAACAATCCTGAAACACAGAACTAGCTCTTTGAAGCAATGAGGAGGACTAAAAACTAAATTTTGAGCAGCAATGGGACCACTTAAGACAACCAACATCTCAATTTCTTCCACATCCCTTTCTACCAGGTTCTGTGCTGGGTTTTTGTTTACTGAGCATTGTTGAGGCATCTGTCAGGCACGGCAACAGGTAGAGTAAGATAATAGGTACAATCAAAGGACTTCTTACCAAAGCTTAGGACTGCCCAAACCATTACTCGCAACTCTAAAAGCCAAATATAAAAGCTGATATGTATCCTGAAACTCTTAAACTGTGTCCCATCTCAATCTGAGGGTCTCAGCTGATCCCTGAACCCACATATTTTTAAAAAGGTCACATCAAGAAAAATATAAACCTCTTTATATATGAAATATCTTATGAATACAATTATACTGTATAAATGGCTAGAATCCCACACCTTCCCTTTCATATGGCCACTGACACCTTTTAGTAACCTGAAGGAAATGGCTCCTCATGATGGTAAGTTGCCCTTCTGAGTCATCCAACAAAGATCAGAATAAATGTTAAAAATTTTGACACACCCACTAGGATGGCTATTAACCATGGAAAGTAACACATGTTGGTGAGGATCTAGAGAAACCAGAATGGCTGGTGGGAATGAAAGTGGTGCAGCTGGTGTGGGAAATAATTTAGCAGTTCCTCAAAAAGTTAAACATAGAATGACCAAATGTTCCAGCAATTCCATTCCTAGGTATGTGCCCAGAAGAACTGAAAGCAAGCACTTAGGCAGGTATGTAACTTGTGTTCACAGCAGCACTCTTCATAAGCCAAAAGACATGAACAAACTCAAGTGCCCACCAACAGACAATGGATAAACAAACCACAGCACAAAAACAATGAATAACTCAGTCATAAAAAGGAATAAAATTCTTCCTTTTAAAGATGAATTTATTAGGGCTGGGTTAGTTTGTCCTCCCTAGACATACTGAAATTGTATACAACTTTTATTTATCTGTGGCGCTGGGGATCAAACCCAGGACTTTATGCACACTGGGTGAGCACTCTACCGCTGAGCTATAGCCCCAGCCCCAGGAATGAAATTCTGATGTGTCCTACAACCAATATGAACCTTGAAAACATTATGTTAAGTGAAATGAACCAGACACAAAAGGACAAATAATGTATGATTCAATTTATAGAAAGTATCTAGAAGAGGCAAATTCATAAAGATTGAAAGTAGATTACCAAGGGCTGGAAGAGTTGTTATTTAATGGGTTCAGAGCTTCCGTTTGGGATGATGACAATGTGCTGGAAACAAATATGGTGAAGATGACATACCATGTCAAAGTACTTATCTAAGTGAAATGGTTAAAATTATAAATGTATATTTTATCACAATGAAATGTTTTTCTAATTTTTTTAGGTTAAGAATACCATTACTTAATGATGTTACATAATTCATATACCATGGTTCATTTTGACCTTTCCTAAGCTTTGCTGGAAATGCTCAACATTTTTTTCATGTGGTCAGAGATCCTGGGCTTTGCTCCACTGCTTTTAAATTGTGCCAGATCCACAGTTCTAAGAGTTGGGGAACTGTCTCAAGACCTAATTTAAACAAACCATTTCTCCTGAGGCTTAAAGAAGGAAAGGAAGACATTGGAAGAATGAAGGGAAGGGAGACCAAAAGGGGAGGAGGGGAAGAGGACAGAGAGAGAAAACCAAACCACTCACCGACTTGCTAATTTGAAAGGTATGCCCCATTATGGACTTCTTTATGTGACAAGAAAGACAGCTCTTCATTTTGTCCAAGCACCTCAGCCAATCAGGATCCATCTGCCACATCATCAAGCCACCCTGCTATACTTAACAGGTCCCATTCAACAATTCTTTTCCTTTTGAGAACTTTTCTAGTGGGGACATTGTTGTGTGCCTGTAATCCCAGCAACTTGAGAGGTTGAAGTGAGAGGGCCTCAAGTTCAAAGACAGCTTCAGCAACTTAGACCCTGTCTCAAAAAAAAAAAAAAAAGGCTGGGGTTGTAGCTCAGTGATCATCCCAAACAAAAACTTCTCTGCAAGACTTGAGCAGAATAGTCTTGCCAGTCCTTCAGATGCTTACTAAATCAAGCCACTACTTTCTGGTGCAGCAGAAATCAGAGATCCCCAAATCTTCAAACCACAGAGGAAGCAAAGACTGCCTAATGGGAGGAATATACTGCTGTTCAAGATCCTTCCCCTCCTTTTTTTGGTTCTGGGGATTTAACCCAGGATTTTGCCACTGGGCCATACTCCCAGCCCATTTTTTATTTTGAGACAGAGTCTCACTAAGTGGCTGAGAGCCTTGCTAAGTAGCTGGGGCTGGCCTCAAACTTGTGATTCTCCTGCCTCAGCCATCCAAGTCACCAGGATTACAGGCCTGTGCCACTACACCTGACTCAAGATCCCCCTTTATCATGCAATATGAACCTATAAATCCAATAGTAGGCAGATGGCTATCCCCTTCAATAGCAGTTCTCTAGACTTCAAAATTTAGACAAATGCAAATAAATTTCAAACTAAATGGTTATAGATTATGTCAGGAATAATTAGCAAAAGACCCTCATTATTTTCCAAGTCCTGCTGTTGCTAGTCTTTAAGGATCTAAGACAAAGTAAAGGCCAGAATAAGGAGGGAAAAGACATATCCTTCCCTTCGGGTTGAGTAAAAAAGATCTTTTTCCTAGCCAAAACAGAACAGTTGTGATCTTTCTATTCATATCACCTTGAAACTCCTTTATCCAGGTCAATCCAAAGGACTCTTTTTAATCCTCATATTCAGAATTTAAAAAATAAAGGGGTTGAATTAGTTTGCCATAAAAATTTAATTAAACAAAATAATTAAAGCCATATTTTACTGAGAATCCTAAGGGACTAAGAAAGATTCCAAATCTCAAAGTGCTGTCTCCTTGGAACATAGTCTTGAGAGAAGACACAAGATCTCTCAGAATTTTGTTCAATTCCTTTCCAAAGGTTTCTGCTAGACAACATATGGCAGCTCAGTGAAAGATCTTTAGGAACCAATAAATCAACACTCTGGATCAATCCAAGTTTTATGGAAAGGGCTACTTTTTATTTTGAGAATGATCAACTAGAAGATACTGGAGACTTTCTGCAGCCTAGGCCCCTGGTAATTAAGCTGTTCAGGGCACAAGAGCAAGAACAATTCCAGTCAGAAGCAGAGAATGCATTCTAACCTCAGGGACTGCTGGTTACCCCAGGGACAACACATTCAGAGTTCATATTTGGGTGGCCGTTTACAGATTACAAAGCACACTGATAAAACCTGGTGAAGTAACAAGAACCAGTACTTTGATAAAGTATCTCAGTGAAGTAGTCAGGGTAAGTACTGTCGCCTCTCCCCTGGTCCAGCCCTTTTTGGACTAATAAAAAAAAAGTTCAGCAAGGAAGAGAAATTTATGAACAAACGCCTCTGAGCAAACCTATAGGCATAGAAACCATCTCTATTCTCACCCCTCAAAGATGATGTCTACTGGCCTCCCAGTCATCCATGTTTAGCCCCAACACAAGAGTTCACGAGCCAACCATCTGGGATCAGGACACCTCTGTGTTTGCTCACACACAACATCCCACCATCTCATCCAAGCCTGCTGTTCTGACAGTCTGGCACAGAGGGCTGATCTCAGCGTTAACTCTCTTATCTTCCTCCCCAGTCGCTTTATTAAATCATGCAGATTCTCTTTAAGGTACACTAGCTGTTTACCTAGCGCTGAGCGCAAATGTATCCATCTGACTCTGCCCTTCACACTCACTCAGCCTTTATGTGGCTCTCATCAACTTAAATTTACCACATGCGGTCTTCCTGCCTTCAGCCTTTCCTTCTCTCCAGTTCTCTGGCCCCAATTCAAAATCCACTGCCTTCAGCAACTCCCAAACATCTCTTGGATATCCAAGATATTCAGATACCAGGTTCTGTGCTGGGTTCTCAACTCCATCATCCACTACTCTTCTATAAATAAACAATAATACTAGATTGATCTTCCCATCACTCCAAATCCTTGAGGTACTTATAATCCCACTTTACTAAAGATCCCAAAACAGTAAGACTCTGGCTTTCATCATCTTGCTCACATTTTTCTTCCTCTGCCTCACCAGCCCCTTGCTTCTTACTACCAGACTGCAAAATCTTTGAGGCTGACCATTATCTCTTGTCTATTTCACTAGAGTCCACAGCAGAGCCTTTCCCAGAACAGGACTCAAACAAGCTGGCTGGGAATGAATGCAAAAGTCCACAGGTCTTTCTAGAAAAGGAACCAGGTATGACACTCTGCATACAAAATGAGGACATTACAAAAAGTTGTCATTCAATATCTATTTATTGAGCATCTCTAACATGCTCCAAAGTATCTGAGTAGCTTATTAATGAATCTTGAACCACTGTGGTAACATATAGTAAAATATTAAAAACTAAACTCCTGAATTTTCAATATCCCCAGTTAGTGTTCTGTTTGCAGTTGATTTTAAAGATTTGAGATAATTCTTGTCTAATGAGGAAAGAACAGAGGAAGGAGTAGGATTAAAAATTATTTAAATACGCTGAATCCAGGCAGTGAACTGATAATGTGTTACATTATTCTCATATTCCTCCTCCCTCCTCTCTCCCTCTCCCTCTCCCCCCCCCCTTCTCAGACACACACACACACACCATTTTATGTTAAAGATCTGAATCTCTTGTTTCTTTGTATTAGGGACTGAAGTCAGGGATGCTTAACCACTAAGCTACATCCCCAGTCCCTTTTTTGAGATAGAGCCTTGCTAAGTTACTGGGACTGGCCTCAAACTTGGGATCCTCCTGCTTCAGCCTCCTGAGTTGCCCAGCAAAGATTTGAATCTTTAACAGTGGTGCAAGCCTGTAATCCCAGCAACTCAGGAAGCTGAAGCAGGAGGACCCCAAATCCAAGGGCAGCCTAGGCAATTCTGGCAGACCCTGTCTCAAAATAAAAAAGGGCTGGGGATGTAGCTCAGTGGTAGAACATTTGCCTAGTATGCATGAGGCCTTGGGTTTAATGCCCAGAATTGGAATTTTTTTTTTTTTTTTAGTTTTAAGGAATCACTTGGTTTTCTGAGTTGTTTTGCAGAAATCTACCCAATGCAAAAAGGGAAGAGTACAATGAAAGGCAGCAGCACAAACACAGAGTGCTGAGAACACATCAGAACACACAGGAAACAGCCCTCATAGGATTTGGCAGATATACCCTTACATTCCAGGCTCCTACTGCAGGGATCCATGCCCACCATCAGGTTGACTGGGTTCCCTCCCTTCTTTCTCAGATCCAACTTTTTTGAAAGAGGCATGTACATACACTGGAGGCAATTTTCAAATTCCTTCCTACTGTGTGAAACAGGGTACACCGCCAGCACAAGACTGTACAACAGCTATCTGGAACCTGGGGACACCGGACTACAAGGTGTCCTACATGGAGTTCCACAGCCACTCTTCCAATATGCAGGAGGGCTGAGTGCCTCTTTAGTTCTAATACCCCTGAAAGCCTTCTTCTAAGGGAAGCAAACTCTTTAGGCTCTTCTTTACAAGCCAATATTTGGAATTTCATTCCAGATGCCTACCTGACTTCTTTTAATAATTCCAGGTCTTACTTTGCAGGGATACTGTGACACAGGCTGGAGCACAAAACAGACACTAGATAAATGGTGGTTATTTTTACTCAGATTCCTTCTTGATAATGAAATTCCTGAGATGATGCAGTTATGGTATAAACCTAAATTCAACTCAGAATCTTTCTAAATTCCCCACTTAATTACTGCGAAAACTCAGCTGCCTGGAATTAGGGTGAAAGGGATACCCAAGCAACACAGATCATTTAACACCTTGTCCCCAGCTTTATGAGGGTGATTTGTCAATTATGCTGGTTTAATCAGCAAAATAATCTTTGTATTTGCAAAGCAATTCATAAACTTGCAAACTAGTCATCTTTATATAAAGAATTACTTGATAAATTACAAGAGGAATGAGCCTCCAGAGAGATTACTGCTCTTACTATGCAATTACATGATTTATCACTTTTTTTAATATTGTGGCTTCTCCATAGATTCTGGGCAACTTGAAGAACGTATGTAAAAGTTAGTGTATACTCATAACACTTTAGTTTCTTATAGTGTTTGGTATATACCATACTTGTCTCGAAATGGTTCAAAATCAACCAAACAAGAGAGGCAGAGTATCCTAATTTCTGAGAAAACAGCATTGAATAAAATCAGCTGCTCTCAGAGAAGTATGAAGAGTGACCAGAACCCTGTCCCAGCCCTCCATCATGCTCTTAGCATTTTGGGGGGTGGTGGGCACTGGGATTGAACCCAGAGGCTCTCAACCACTGAGCCACATCCCCAGCCCTATTTTGTATTTTATTTAGAAACAGAGTCTCACTGAGTTGCTTAGGCACCTCGCTTTTGCTGAGGCTGACTTTAAACTCACGATTCTCCTGCCTCAGCTTCCTGAGCCACTGGGATTACAGTGCACCACCGCACCCCATTCATTTGCTTTTAATTTGGGAGGAGGGACAACCAGCAAGCTATTAAGCTAAGCTATAAAACAAAATAACAGAAACCTAATAAATACACTCTACTAGTAGTAGTGCATTTAGAAACAGAAAACAAAGTTAACTAAAGATTTAAAGCAGAGGTCTCAAACTGGACTGCAGCCAGAAATCAATGTCCACAGATTGGTTTTGTTCAGCCCACACACATGTTTTTAAACTTTTTAATTTTAACTGACAATGCTTAACTGGAAAATTTCGAGGAAAATTTCTGACTCCTGATATCAAATATCACTATTTTGTGAGAGTGAAAAATGAGATCTGACAACACTGGGTACATAGTCCTGGTAAGATGATGACTTGAACAAAAATGTGCTCCTCAGCTTGCTTCAGGCTCCACCTCGCCCCATTTTACAGATGGGGAATCTAAGCTGAAAAATGCTCAGAACCACTGGGCAGGACAAGGTCTGTGAAAGCAGCTAACTCCAGGACGTTCACTCTAGACAGCATTGCAACTTGACTTCCAAATAAAAGGTAGTTAATGTTAGGACAGGTATTTAAGTGATCATTACATGAGTGTTTATAGCAGCTTTATTCTCAACAGCCTTAAATCTGGAAGCAACCCAAATATTCAACTGGCAAATGACAGGGTAATCAAACTATGGTATATCCAATAAAAACAAGGGCGCAACTGAAAAACAAAACATGAGTACCTGAAAAGCACTGTTAAGTGAGACAAGTCAGACTCATAAGACAATACACCCTATGATTGCATTTATATGAAATTCCAAAAAGACAAAACCACAGTGATACAAAGTGAATCTGTGATTGGAGCCAGGGGTGGGGGAGAACTGACTGCTAAGGGATCAAGATAGACCTTTCTGCAGTGAGGGAGATGTTTCAGACACAGCTAGTGGTGGTTAGATGACAGCATGTATTTGTAGAAACTTTTTTTGGGGGGGGAGTGCTGGGTATCAAAAGAAATTTCTATGTAAATTATACTTTAATAAGGCTAATTTTTAAAAAGAGTTACTTAGAAAGCATTAGAAAATTGCCGGGTATGGTGGTGCACACCTGTAATCCCAGCCACTTGGAGGCTGAGGCAGGAGGATGGCAAGTTCAAGATCAGCCTGGGCAACTTAGTGAGACCCTGCTTAAAAATAAAAATAAAAAGATTGGGGAGATAGCTCAGTTGTAGAGCACTTCTATCATGCAAAAGGCTCTGCATTCAAATCCCCAGTAGTACCAAAAAAAAAAAAAAGAAAAGAAAACCAGACTAGAATACTACCAATTCTACCTGAGACAATCTGGGAAAGCCTATGGGGGAGGGAATATTTGAATTGGATTTCATTTTAAAAATTTTATTTTATTGTTTTGATATGGGGATTGAATCCAGGGTACTTTACAAATAAGTCACATCAACAGTCTTTGTTTTTTGGTTGTTTTGTTAAGAAAGGGTCTAAACTGCTAAGCCTGGCCTCAAAATTGTGATTCTCCTATTTCCAGAGTTGTTGGGATTAACTGCACTCACCCAACTAGATCTCAATATATATTAACTACTGAAATCTGGAATCAACCCAAATATTCAAAACAATTTTACACAAAGCAATTTTAAGGTGAATAGAAAGGAGAAAGTTGGCCCACAAGTAGTCACATTCTGCACTGTTGCCTATGAGAAGTGGTATCTTTGAATATAAAGAAAAATGTTTTATAAAAGGAAACAGAGATAAGTAGTACTTAGATGGGTGTCAAGGACAGTTGATATGCTGAGCACATACCTATAACACCAGTTACTGGATTGACTGAGGCAGGAAGATCTCAAATTAGAGGCCAGCCTCTGCAACTTAGCCAGATCCTATCTCAAAACAAAACAAACAAACAAACAAAAACGGAGGAGGCTGGGGATGTGGCTCAGTGGTAGAACACCTCTGGGTTCAAAACCCCAGAATACCAAAAAAAAAGACTAGTTTATTTTATAAGATTTCCCAAGAGGGAATCACAGAAAAAAAGACTGTGAAAACATCTATTTATCTGTTTTGCTTTTAAATAAAGCAAAAGGAAGGAAAGGCACAGGTCAAAATGAAAATCTAAGAAAACAAAGGATGAGAATGAGGCCACAGTCAAATGAAGATAAGGGACACACAGGATCAAAACAAAAGGTACTGTACCTGCAGATTAGAAAAGAGGAAGGAATTGGGTCAGACTTTGACTAGAGATTTTAAAAATCTAAAAAATAGGGGAAAGACCAACTAACCAAAGTCAGGGCTACAGAAGAGAAAAACAAAGAGTCCGAGCAACTCGACAGTCTAGAGCAGGCCCAAGAGAATTAGAGGGCAAGTTAAAGTAAACCCGTTCTTTCCTCCTACATCCTACCGTCAGTTTTCCTCTTCCATTCTTCCCACCTCTGCCTTAACTCAAACCCCCTTAGAACCAGCCCTACCTATACATGTTGTACCCTTCTACCTCAACTGGGCCAGAAGGCTTCCTTCACTATTCTTCAAAACTCAGTTTGAATGCCACTTTTTCAGTGAGGTTTCTCCAACGTTTCAAGACAGAGTTAAAAGACCCTATCCTTCATGTTCAGAACATTTTTTCCCCAAAATACTATAACACTGGACCACAAAGGATGTCCTCCTTCCTGGTCTTTCAGCAACTCCAGTAGAGGATTCAACAGTAAGGATGGAAATGTTACCCAAAAGCAGTTTAAAAAAAAAAATGTGCAACTCCCTTAATCTTTGTGGCACTGGGAATTGAACCCAGGGGTGCCCTACCACTGAGCTATACAACCCCAGCCCTTGTCATTTTTATTTAAGACAGGGTCTTCCTAAATTGCATACGCAGGCCTTGAACTTGCAATCCTTCTGCCTCAGTCTACCCAGTAGCTGGGATTACATTCCACCTCATTTTACATGACACAAGTAGGGTGCTAGGTGTCTTGCTATTATTTTATGGCATTCTAAAATTAATCTTTTGAACACAAGTACATCTACCCTACCCAGAACTCCTCCCCACAATTATCAAGGACCTTTTTTAAGTTCTATTTTTGTTAATATTTTAAATTTCTTGGTAAATAACAATACTTTAATAGAAAAGGTGGCAATTTCAGCAGGTGTGTAGCAGCCAAAGTGGGAACTTTAAACCCTCAAAGACAAAACATTATACTGAAGAAAGTGTACAAGAAAAACCTGAAGAAAACTGAACAAGAAATCAGCAAGCTCATGAGGCTTTCATTTTCACAGGAAATAGTAACACCCAAAGATATACAAGTAAAAAGTGGTTGTGGTGTTGAGATGGAATGATGAGAAGATAAGAATTGCTTGGAATGAGCAGAGAGGTCAGCAGCAGTTTAGAAAACTGCTTAACAAGAATGGTTTTACAGGGCTGGGGATGTGGCTCATGGTAGAGTGCTAAGTCTAGCATGCATGAGGCCCTGGGTTCCATCCTCAGCACCACACACACAGCAGAATGACTTAATAGTGCTCCCTCTCCCAGAAGGGAAGAAGTTCCATTCATACCCCTCAAAGACTCAGAACCAAGGGAGCTAACAAAGCACAATATCACATACACACACACCTGGAAAGTAAGTTTAACTAATGGAGTATATCTGAAAACAAACTTTTAACAAAAAAATTAAAGGGATTTTTTAGTATCAAATAGATTTCTTAATTTCTTCTTATTTTACAATAAAGGCTTCTGTTTGAACAGATAGTAGTTAAATCTTCCCTTTCAACTAAGAAAAGCCCAATATGACTACTAATCAATTTTATCATCTCCCAGTAAGCAGTTCTTAGCAATGCATACATTTATTTAAACAGTTCAAGAGCACTAAAAGGTGTTAGGTACAATGTGAGGCAGTGACTAAACAGAAATAAATGGCAGACTCTGACCTCAAGGAGCTCACAGTTTAATCAGAAGATAAACACTGTACTAATAAGCAAGTGTTAATAAAGGTAAGTGAAAGGTCAATGAAGCTCAAGTCCAGATTTGGGAGGTGGTCCTAAGCAGCCTAAAATACAAGAGCCTGAGAACACAATAACTAAAAATTTCCCAAAACACATTCCTGAGATGGAAACAACATTAATCCCCATCATTACCAATTAACTGAGATTACCTACAGCATCTAGACAAATCTTAGGCTAACTAAAATATCTTCACTTCAAAAAGGCCAATATATTCTCCTTTCAAAACTTTTATGCTTTCACCAAAAAATCCAGTTTAAGTCAACAAAAAGGAAGAATTACGTTAAAACAAAGCAAAAGCAACAGATGAAAAAAATTAAGTATTTGTCTGAATAATACTTTTAAATTGTGGTGTCTCTGCTTCACCGGACACTTAGTACCACTTGACATTCTTCGAAGGAGGGGAGAGAAGACAATCTGCATCTTTTGAGGCTTTAAAAATAATAATTCTATAAGTATCTCAGGCAACAGCATGTTCAGTGTGGCTTCTAAATTAACGTATATCTGAATATAAGAACTCTGGAGGTTACCTAGTCAGTTAATATTTCTTGAAATAGCTGCACACAGTTTCGTTAGGAATGATACACCAATTGAACTTTAAAAAAAAAAACAAAACTGGGGATTAAACAGACACACCTTACCACTGAGCTATATCCCCAACCTTTTTTATTTTTTATTTTGAGGCAGGGTCTAAGTTACTGAGGCTGACCCTGAACTTGTGAACCTCCAGAGTTTCTTGTATTACAGGCATGTACCACACCACCACATGTAGTGCTAACTGTACTTTTAAACCTCATTAGGACCATATCCTGAATATATGATTCTTAGATATCCTACCTTAAAGAGTCAAAATTTTCTCAATCAGAATACATCTCTAAAATACACAGGATTTATACCAATATATACTTTAAACAGCTTTTCAGGAAAACATCTATATGGAAATGAAATAAAAATATAATGTTGCCATATGCTCTTGTACAAAAAATTTCAAGGCAGGATATATACCACACACACACACACACACACACACACACAGTCAGCTAATACTCAAATATTACCTGAAGTGTGTATTTTCACACTTTGCAGCACCTTAACTTCTGACTACTTAAAACTCAGTGAATGTCTTCCAAAAACAAACGGGGTTGACAAACAATGGCTATGGGTCACATGGAGGTACAGCCTGTTCTTAGAAATAAAATTTTATTGCAATACAGCCCCAATATATTTTTCTATGGCTCTTTTAAATCAGTTATCATGCTACAGATTGCAGAGTCCAGTTGTTATGAAATGAGATTATATGGTCCACAAAGCCTACATAGTAACTATTTGGTTGTGTACAGAAAAAGTCTTGTCAATCCCAGTCTTAAAAGAATCACAACAATCTGACAAATGTATCTAGCCTGGAATGAAATGCTGAATATAATACAAGATTCAATGAATTCTTTCCCCAAATATCCAAGTACAAGACCAAACAGAAGCAAGCCTCTGCTAATTCATTTCAAAATCACATAACTGCCAATCTTGAATAAAAATTAAACTTCAAAAGCAAATAGTGAACTTAGCCCTCTTAATTTCTTAAAAACTGTTACTATACTGAAGTCAACATGTAAATTCCCTGTGCTTCCACTGTCACCAATTTATTTACCCATCACCAGCAACCACATTAGTTACTCCTTTACTCCTTACTCTGGCACTCTAGAACCCACACACATCCAGCCAATAAACTAAGCAGATCAGTGTCTTTGTAAAAATTTATTTGCACCTTTCACGACAGAATGATAGTAAGTAAAGCATTCAAAATCTATTCCTGATGTATTTATTTAGCCTTTTCTGAGATTACTAGACAAGCACAGAAAAATCCCAGAGCTCAGATGGGTGGAATGGACCTACAGTCCCAGAGCTGAAGGACTGCTTGAACCCAATCACTGAAAACGTAGCCTGGGCAACATAGAGAAATCCTCTCTAAATGAATAAATACCTAAAAATAAAAAATTCAAAGCTACTATATGGGTCATATAAAATAATCCCATCCAAGAAAGGTGTTAGATGTATTTGCTGTTCTTAGAATGAGAATATTAAATAAGCAACACTAATTGATTTTATCAACCAATTCAACAATAAAACCTGCCTTAAGTATTCTAGGTATCAAACAGTTTTTATTTGGTTTTAATTTTAGCTATACTCTTATAACTGACATTGTAAAGGGCTAGGGTTTAGAAAACAACACATTATTAATAAGAACTAATATGTATTAACTTTTTTTTATGGTTGTATCTGCCCTTTTATTTTATTTTGAAACAATGTCTAGCCTATTTGCCCAGGCTGGCCTACAACTGGGAATTCTCCTTCCTCAGCCTCCGAGTAGCTGGTAATACAAGTATGTGCCACATGCCCAGCTTTAACATGCCCTAATACCCTAATATTTTTATTAACTGTAAGTTATGCTTAAGTAAAAAGTTTACCAAATTATCTGGGATAATATTTTTACTGTGTGTGGGTGTGTGTATGTGTGTTGTGGAGGATGAAACCCAAGGCCTTGTGCATGCTACTCAAGCACTCTACCAGAGCTATATCACCAGTTCTTTACATATCATTATCATAACTGAATCAATATCATACAAAACTAATACCAAAAAAAACCCTTTAAATCATTTATTTACCAATTACTTTTCTCCAGTTGATAAAGGAGAGAATGCAAATTTCTAAATAAGTACAATCAAAAAGACCCTGCATGATATATCTAAGGCATGTTTCTACCCCTAAGTGCTTAACCAAAGATGCATCAATAGCCTGGTACCCTTGACAATACCGATGTAGTCACAGGTTGAAAATTATTATGTTAACGTTAAGTTTATATTAAGCACTTAGCAAGGCCAACAGGATGCTGAAGTAATTACGGTGCAATTAAATGAGTGATTTTCTAGTTGCATACCACTTCCCTGCCCTTGTGAATCTCTTAGCTGTTCTGAATTAAAAGAAACCGGGAAAAAATATATTTTAGAGTACAATCAAGTGACAATCAGTTTACCAAAGATCACAAAATTTACATATCAGTCGTTTCCTGCTTTTTTTTTTTTTTTTTTTTAAAAAAGAACAATCAGACTTTGATCCTCTTTTTTACTTGCAGAGTATTAGCAAAAGAAAGTCCTAAGGAACTACTGAACCTAAATCATATTCTCAAGGCTCAATTTTCTCATGAAGTTCATTTACGTGAACTACCAATTTATGTGAGCAAGAGGGGCAAATTAGTACCAGGCCTAGGACAACCACTGGACCTGATCTTTAGAAGGCATCCTGGCGAAAAAAACAGAAACCCCACCCAGTCCTCAACTTCCTTGGCTTTTCCAGTCCCGGTTTTCTCTCGGTAAAACCCAGAAAAGCAGAACTTCCCCCTCGCTGCCATCTGAGGCCTGGTGCAGAAATTCAGACCGCTAGCTATCCAAGTACCTCCTTAAGGTAGTCTTAAGGCTCAAGCCCGCTCACAGACAGTAGAGAGTCTGCTTTCTTGGGTTAAAGGAGGGCGACTACAGGGTTTGGCGGCCGGGTTTGTCAGGAAGCGCAGGGCCGAGCGGGACTGAGAATCCAGAGGCTGAGCTCCATCGAGTCCCAGGAACCACCCCCAGGGGAGGCTTGGCTGCCTTCGGTACTTCCCTGCCTCCTCCGCTCGTGGGAGGAGAGCGCTAGGTTGGGGCCAGGTCCCCCTGAGCTACTTCCTGGACCCAGCGGACTCGCCTCCGGACACTCGAGACGCCCCCGGCCCGGCTCGCTCGCCCTTTGCCCCGTCTCCTCCCCTTCAGTGACCCACCACCACAGGTCCCCTCCCATCTAACATGGCCGCCCCACCCGGCCCACCCCCTGCACAGCCTAACCAATTGGGGGGCCCGTGGCACCGCCTCCCCTGTGCCTATTGGTACGGAGTCCCCCTCCCGCCTTCCCCATTGGGCAACACCGGATGCCGTTCAGCTCTGAGAGCTCCGCCTCCGAGCCGCTACAAGCTGCTTTGAGAAGACATATAAACAAATCCCGAGAGGGAGGCCCAGCTCGCCGGTCGCCTCTGGGGCGGGGACGGAAGGGGGTGCGGCCACCCCCGAAACACCCCTGCCAGGACCCCCCACCCCAGCCCGCGCCTCCTCGTCTCCTGCCAGCTGGGCTCCAACCTCCGCGGCCCGGCCCTTCCCCACACGCCCCTCTCCTCCTCCCCCGCCAGCGTCGCCTCCCTCCCCTCCCAGCCCCTCCCACCCGCTCGCTGCTCTGACAGGCCGGTTGCCGG
>NW_025999869.1:2732321-2767226 GCF_001458135.2 Marmota marmota marmota
GGCGCTACTGCCTCCTAGGCCAGCGGCCCTCCTCCGCCCCCCGGCCGGTCCCCCAGCCCAGAGCCCTACGAGCCCCGGACGGCGGGCAGCTGCACTTACCTGTAAGTGAGGGGGCCGCTCAGGGGCTGAGTCCGGTTCCACTGCAGGGGCCGCGGCCCCTCTCCATGCTGCCTCGGGTTTGTTTTGTTTATGTCCTTCCTGACGGGTTCCCGGAAATCGCGTGACTCGCCCCCCTCACGTGGGCCGCGGCGAGGAGGAGGAGGGAGGCGGAGGCCCGCCGGCCTCGGGCCAATCGCAAGGCGTTCTGAAGCTCGGCCAATCAGGGACGCGGCCCGGCCGGGCACCCCTGTCACGTGATGCCGGAGGGGCGGGTTGCCGGGGAAAACCAGGAAGAGCGGGTGTAGCGGGGGCTGGTACTTGTAGCTGCAGCGTGGGCGTGGGTCGTCGCCGGTGTGAGTCACGCTCTCACGTTCTTAGAGGATGTGCCTTTTTCAGAAGCTTTCCTACCCAGCGTTTTATCCGATTGCAAAACTACGCAGCGGGGCCTGAAGTGTCTGTTCGCGCATTTTACAGTTTTAGTTGTCCGAAACTTGAAGGGTTAAGGGAACATCGACGTTTTATGAGTGGCCTCCCCATTCTCCCAAAGACTGACCTTGCCTTCAGTTCGTTCATTGATTCACGGATTCAACTCACATTTATTGAGCAAGTATCCCCAGACCCAGGGATCAGCTTGACTGAGTGCACTTTAATAAGAGAGAACCATACACAACTGTACAAACAATACTATTAGCTGCACCGGGAAAACCGGGCATTCGTAATACCTGTTCCTGAGCGGTTTTTGTGCTTCTAATTAGACTCCTCGATGAGCACATGAAATAGTAGTAACTTATTTCTTAAGGAAGTAAAACTAAGAGGGATTATTCACCCAAGGCCAGATAGCTGGTAAATCACCTGGCTAGTACCAGAACCTAGGTCTGTTGGCACCGCTCATGCTTCCAGAGTGCACTCTATGCGCCCCCGCCCGCTTACTGGGGGTTGAACCCAGGGCCTCAACCATGCTAGAAACAGTCTACTACTAAGTTAGATCCCAGGCCTTTTTAATTTATTTTTTATTTTTTTGAGACAAGGTCTTGCTAAACTTGCCCCCAGGCTGGCCTCAAATGTAGGATCCTCATTCCTCAGCCTACCCAGTAGCTGAATCACATAGGTGTGCCCCACTGGGCCAGCCTTCTTTAATACTTCTTGTGGGCACAAAAATTTTTTAACCTCTATGAGCCCCAGTTTCCAACCTATGTAAGTAACTTATGGTGTTGATGTGAGAAGTAACTGAAATATCCCTATAGAGCACTTATCATAGTGCCAGCATATAGTTAGGTGAGGGATGGCAGGGTCATTATATTGCTTCCAGGACACCATTTGGAACACTAAACAGCAAGAAAGGCAACTCTAAACGTTAGCAGTTTGACAGACACTAAAATAATACTTCTGTACACAAAATTAATAGGAGTATGTAGACAGACACCTATGAGGAGGGTAGAAGAGTGCATCTCTCCTCTGAGTTCCCCAAGAGGCCCAGCATACAGTAAGGCCTCAGGACCCTGTGAAGCAAATGAGTATTTACTGCACAGAAAGTGGCAGGATTGTAATTTGTCTCTTTGTTAAGTCTAACACAGACCACATTCCAATTTTCCACAGCAACTGAAGTTTAAAATCAAAACCTGAATTGAAGAACTAGTTTGGGAAGTTTGAGCCAGGTTCTCTGACTTGTTCACATGATTCTTGCATTAAACCTCCATGGAGGGCTGGAGATTTAGCTCAGTCATAAAGCACTTGCTTAGCAAGTGTGAAGCCTTGGGTTCAATTCCCAGTTCTGAAAAAAAATCTCTCTTTATGGACTACATCACTGACTGTCCTCTCTCCTGTTACTACAGCTGGAAAAGCTTCAGCAGATGGCTCACTTTTCCCTTGCAACACTCCCCTGTAGACACTGCCTTTGCACCTTGGTTGCCATGGAAAGGACAGAGCTCAAGGAGACCTTTCCATCAAGGTTTGTTAATGACTGTTGCTTGCTCTGAAGTGAATGAAATCACGGCTCCTAATTGATTTGTGTTTCTCTGGGTTTTATCCAATCAGATTCTACCACAGTTAAAGTTGGCAGGAACTTGGGACTCTGGGACAACATTGGCTTGAGGTTCAGGAGGCTCCTCTTGTTCTAGCCACAAAGTGTAACCAACTGGCGTTGCCACTTCCACCTTGCTCCTGGGGAATCATTTACACACTGGAGTAACCTGAGTCAGAAAGCCATGCCTTACACCATTATGAGATAATGGGGAAAACAGAGCAGTGGAGACTTAGGGTGTCATCCAGTTCTTTAAAAATATATTTATTTTTTGATTAGGTAACACATTTATGGTACAAAATTCTAAAACATATTAAGTGGATATTAAGTCTCCCTCCTCCCAATGTTTCTTGCCACTCATTTTCCCTTCCCAGTTACCACCCTCTGGGAATCTTTCCAGATAGTCTCTGGATATGGAAAATTTCATTCACTTTAAACCTTGATGTGTGGGAGACTGAGACAGGTGGATTGCTTGAGCCTGGGGATTCAAGGCCAGCCTAGGCAACATAACAAGACCGGCTCTCAAAAATAAAATAAACCTTGATGAGTTTGGAAGACTGCTCTTGGAGCCATGACCTGATTTGAGCTCTGTCACTGTAAGATGCCCTCTTCTCCATGAGGAATCTGGACTAGAACTAGATGTTCTTGAAGATCCTTCTAGCTTTATCAGTGACCCTACATCTTTAAAGAATTGAAACAGTTGCTGGGCATGCAGTACAGCTGGGAGCTTCAGAGCCGCAGGGGAAGCAGTTAAGGGAAGTCTAAAACTCAGGCCTTGCAAAAAAAATTAAATCTTAAAAAAAAAAAAAAAAAAAGTTGCCACAGGTCCTCACTTTCCTATGGCTGAGTCCGCAGTGTCTAAGTCCTAATTAAAGCCGCCTGGGCCTGCCTGCTGGTTCTAGACAAGCTTTTCAAGTGAGTGTCACCTCTCTGGGCCTGTTTTCTTTCCAGACCCCTCTGGACCTGTGTGATATGTTCAGATTTCACAGCTTCAGAAGTGAGATTAATTAACTCGAAGCTGGAAGATCTCCAGGAAAAGCTGTGTCCCTCTGACACTAAACACGGAGCTTCTTCCTGAGAAGAAGGGACTATTGCTGAGGGTGAACGTAAAAGAGACTCATTGACTGTCACCCATTGGCACCCATCCCTCATTCATCTCACCCAAAAAATGTTCTTTGGAGGAAGAAGAAAAAATTCTTCTTCTGATCACTCAGTAGAACAGTGTTCTTTATGTGACGGGTCTGAGCCTCGGATTCTGGGGCTTTTTTTTTTTTTTTTTTTTTTGATACTGGGGCATTTTATCACTGAGCTATATCCTCCTGGCCCTTTTAAAAATTTTTTTTAATATTTATTTTTTAGTTTTAGGTGGAAACAATATCTTTACATTTATGTGGTGCTGGGGATCAAACCCAGTGCCTCCTGCATGCCAGCACTCTACCACTGAGCCACACCCCAACCCCCTGGCCTTTTTATTTTTTGAGATAGTGTCTTGCTATGTTGTGAACCTCCTGCCTGAAGCTCCCGAGGTGCTGGGATAGCAGACATGTGCCACCATGCCTGACAAGCCTCGGTTTCTTTTCCCAGAAAGCACCAGATTCAGTCCCAAGGACCCTTCCCTAGTGTATCACTTATTAAGAATTTCTCAACACCCCACCTCATCCCCCAGCACCAAGCCTGCCATGGGATAGAAGCAGGCTGTGGTGTAAAGATAAAGATCCAAATCCTGTTCCCTTGGTGGCTCAAGATCCCTCTCTTTCATAGAATCTGGTTCCACCATGTCTGCTGCTTGCTTGTTTGGCAGGGGAGGAAGGGGTATTGGGGATTGAACCGTGGAGTTCTTTTTTTTTTTTAATTTTTTAAATTTTCAGATAGGGTCTTACTAAATGCCCAGGCTGCCCTCAGATTTGCAATCCTCCTGCCTCAGCCTCCTGCATTGCTGGGATTAGAGGTGTGCGGTCCCTAATGTGTACATAGGTCCCTAATGAAGACATAGTCCTTGCACTAAAGGAACTGAGAACCCAGTGAGGGAGACTGACACGGAACCTGACCACATGACAGAGTTCATAAGAAGGGCGCTTGGTGCCTTAGAAGTGGGACACGTGTATTTCAGTGCCACTTCCCTGCTAGCTTGAGTAAGTTGCAAGTCTGCCTGATCCTTAATTCTGATCTAGCTTGCATCACAGGTTGATTTTGAAGATTAAATCACTGCTTGGGGCATAAGAGATGCCCCGTCCTCCACTTTCCAGGGAGGAATGTGACTGGGAGCTTCTCAAAGAGAAGCAGCTAAGGGACAGCATGGCCAGAAGTCAGAAGGCCACTTAACGTCCTGTCATCTTCCAAGGCAGTCCTTCCAAAACCGTTTAGGCTCTTTTGCTGACCAAAAAACTTGTCCGATGCCAAATCGTGTCTGGTTTGGGGTTTTTGAGCTTTGCTCTGTTTTCGTGAGCTGGGCTGACGCTCACAGTCAGTATCAGCAGCTATAACTGATAGCAAACCAGGAAGCCAGGCAGGGGAACAATCCAGTGTTTGTTATAGGAAAGACTCCCAGAGGACAGGTACAAACAATAAGACATTCTGTGGTGAGGCCAGAAGTAGGGTGATAAAAAGAGAAAGTGGAGGGATGGTGATAAGCAGCAGGAACCAAGACCTGCAGCCTGATAACAGCTTATTGAACTGCAATGGGCAGCACAGGACAGAGCCCAAGGCTGTGCGGCTGGACTCCCAAGGGCAGGAGGCAAGTCCTGAGAGGTTGCTAAAGGAAAGAAGTAGGAAAAAGTTAGGGGTCGATGCGACCAGTCGTTTGTTTTTTTTTTTTAACCTGCAAATTCACAAAATCATAAGTGTCCCTCAGGATACAGGAAGACCCAGGACTATTACCACCTGTTTTTTAATTTTAGTTTTCATCTCGTTTTCCCAAAGCCCAGGCTTTGAGATGAGTCGTGGGAAATGAATGTTTTAGAACATTCCAGAGTTACAACAGTGAGCCATAAAGCCATCAGCAGACTTGAGTGCCAGCAGCAGGTTCTGTCCTGTGCTGAGAGGCAGCACCTGCAGTCTCACTGTGTCACTTCCCAAAGGACCCCAAGACTCCTGTGGGGCAGCCCGCCTTGCCATACAGACCCCAAGAGAGCACATCCTGTCATGCAGACCAAAGCCAGGCTCTGGCTCCAGGAGCTTGGTGCCCGGGCTACAACCAACAGTCAGTCCCATGTGAGGGGACACTTGTCCACCCACCTAATAACCTCGTCCCAAAAGAGGCAAGAGGGGAAGCCTCCCCTGGGAAAACTGGGAGATAGTGAAGGAAACTACAGGGGATCAGGGGGATTAGAACAAAGTAGGGACAGCTGTCCCCTCCTCCTAACAGAGGGAGTGATGAGAGGGTCAGGCTCCTGTAAAGGCCATGGGCGGGGGCACCCAGTGGGTGGTTTTCTCCTCTTCTCCCTGGTAGGGGACAGGGGAGTTGGGACTAGCAGAAAGCAGAGGTGCACAGTGCCCTTCCTTGTCCCACCCCAACCCCACTGATGTCTGGCAATGCTAATGGCATCACATGCCAGGGGCTGGGCACCAGGTAAGCACTAGATAGTTAGCTGCTGTTGTTATTAAGAGGCCCTGGGGCTGGGGTTGTGGCTCAGAGGAAAGAGCGCTGGCCTAAGCATGCCATCTGTGAAGCACTAGTTCAATCCTCAGCACCACATAAAAATAAAACAAAAAGGTATTGTATCCACCTACAACAAAAAAGATTTTTTTAAAAAAAAGGCTCTGAACTTTTCTATGGGCCTGAGGAAAGCCAAAGACTTGCTCCCCTGAAAAAACACAAGTATGCATGTGTTATATCTGGATCTGAAAACATCCCCGAAGGCTCATAAAGGCTTGGTCCCCAGTGCAGCAAGTTTCAGAGGTGGGGCTTTGGGGAAGTGATAGGATCATGAGGACACTGCTCACCTGTGGATTAATCCATTGATAAACAGATGGAAGTAGGTACTATGGCACAAACCTGTAATACCAGTCACTCAGGAGGCTGAGGCAGGAGGATCTGAACTATGAGGTTGACCTCAGCAATTTAGTGAGACCCTGTCTCAAAACAATAAGAAGGGCTGAGGATGCAATTCAGTGGTAGAGTACCCCTGGGTTCAACACCCAGTACCACAAAAACAAAAACAGTACAAAATGGGGGAGATTATTCTCTGGTGTTTAGCATCAGATGCAGGTCCTACCTCTTGCATCTCCACAACTGTGAGCCAAAATGATTATCTTTTCTTTATAAAGTAGACTGCCTCAGGTATCTTGCTGCAGTCATGAAAAGGGAACTAAAATACCTGGTGAAAGGGCAGCAAAACCTTTGGAACAAGAGGGAACTTGATGTATTGTTGACCCGCTTTTCTAACTATAAAAAAGGAGTGTGTCCTACTTACCTCATAGGATAATGTAAATAGGCACTTGGTAGTGGGAGGTGAGGGCAGTGCCCACAGCTACCCAAGCCATGGTCGTTAAGGTGACTGTCCCTCAAACTCCTCCTCTTCCTCTGCCCACCTCTTAGGAGTGAGTGTTCCCCACTGGTCTCCTTATCCACACACAGCTTCAGCTGTCTTGGTGTCCCCCACTCCCCTCTCCAGCCAGGTCCTTCTTAACCTCCAGGCCCTCAGAACAGCTGCCCACTGGTATCTTCTGGTGTGGGTGTTGTCACACCTGGACTCCACGTCTACCCTTCAGGGAGCCTGGGTGTAATTTTTTCATGTCTCCCTGTCCCTTAGCCCCCCACCCCACATCCAGAAGGTCATTGAAGTTTATCTGTATGTGCTAATAAATGTGGCCCCAAGATAGATACTTCTGTTCAGGACACAGCTGAGGACACTTGCCTCTCCTGGACTCTGCAACTTCCTCCCTGGTCGGTGTCCAGCACATCAGCCGCACCCTTGCCAGGCTTCCTTGTCCTGCAGGTTTACTCTTAAAGGTCATTCTGTGCAAATCCTCCCCTCCTGCCTAGCAACCTGTAGTTCTCTAAGAAATACAGCCAGCTCCGCCTAAAGGCCAAACACTATCCCTGCCATTGGTCAAACTCCCTGGGACCACACATCCCAGCCCTGCCCCCCAGCAATCTAGGGCTTTTGAGAAGCACCGGTGCGGTGCGGTGCGGTGCGGTTGGCTGGCACCAGCCCCACCTCCAGGTGACCACGCCAGCTGCTCTGAACCACACCCAACCCCGACGCTGGCCCCTGATCATTATTGTGTTCTCTTTTCCGCGAGGCCAGGGACCCAGTCTCCGCTGCTCCCCCTAGTTTAAGCAGGTGACCCACACAACAGAGGCTGCAGACCCCTCCTGAGTGTTGTGGACAGCATTCGGGGCTTGGAGAACCAGCCCGGCTTAGCTTGCGAAGTCCTGCTTCCTCCCGGGCCGCCTAGCAGGACAGGCTGTCTGCGCATTCTGTGTCGGGCTGGCAGCTCGCGAGCGCCAACGAGAACCGCACGTGCAGCGACGGCGCTCTAGACAGTCTCCCGGGGCCCTGGCTGGGCTGGGACCGGCTGCAACAGAAGCAGCGACAACGCAGCCTGAATGAAGAACTGGCTCTCGCCCTTGGCGGGGAAGGACAGTGGGGCTTTCTCTAGCCCGTGAGACCCGGCCTCCCCTCTCCCACACGGTTGGGTCCCAGTTAAGGCTCCCTTTCATCGCCCCAGGCTGTCTGTCGCTGCGAGCACCTATGCGGCAGGCAGCAGCGACCCAGCCACCCCCTCCCCGGTTCCATATTCAGAACCCCTCAGTGTCTGACTGCATGTCCTCAGATCTCCAGAGCTCAGTTGCGGGAAGGCTGCGAACTAGATGTTCTCCCGACGGTCCCCTAAAAAACACTCCTCCTCCTCCTGTGAAAAAACACGTGCGCTTGTGGAAAACACACAAAATCAAAAAATAAATAATTACATCCAACATTTTGGACTATTTCATACCAAGCTTTTTCTCTGCATACAGAAGTTTAAAGTCCCGGGTCTTTCCCCTTAATATAATATTCTCTTTTGTTATTACAGTAACTTTCATTGTTTCTTTTTATTTAACTGTAACATTTTCATTTGAGAATATGCTGAAAAGGAAAAGGGAAATTAAAATCATTTATAATTACCACCCAGAGGCAAAATTAGTTTTGTTCTTTTTGATTTCTTCTCTAGATGTATACTTCAGAACATTTGAGATTCCTTCAGCTGGGTGCAGAAGCATGACTGTAAACATGCTGCCTTAGCTGCTGCCACCAACGTCCTTCACACTGATATTCTACCTTGTGTTTCCTTTGACAATTAGGAATTTTCTACAATCACAGCCACTCAACTAGAAAACTTGACAAAGGGACAGGGGAAGGCAATGAATAAGCTTCTGCTCAGGGCCACATCTCCACTTCAAATACATGAATTCCCCCAGCAGAAGACAGCTCTCGCACTGGGGGATGGGATGAGGAAACAATTCTAAAATGCCTAGATACATATCTTTAAATATAATTAAGATTTCACTAAATAAAGGAGCAGTTGACTCTTTTTAAATTTTTAGAAGATGAAATCCAAGGCTGAATGCTCCATTAGTCTGAGCAACAATTTAATATCTCATTTCTAATTTGCCTTGTATGGCCAAACACCTTCTATTGCTAAAAAACTGGATAAATGCCAGACGCAGTAGGAGGCTGAGGCAGGAGGATCACACATTCATAGCCAGCCTGGACAACTTAGCAGGACCTCGTCTCAACAAAATAAAAAAAGGGGCTGGGGTAAAAGTCAGCAGTAGAGTGCTTGCCTAGCATGTACGTGGCCCCAGGTTCCACCCCAGCTCTCCAAACAACAAAACACTCTAAGAAACCAATCGGTCCTCAGACTCCATCTTCCCACATGTGCCAGCAGCACCTTGTCCTGGTGTTAAGAGCTGGCAGCACCCAGAGGCAGGAAGGGTGTGGTCCACTGTGCTCTCTCTCACTCAGCCCAGGCCTGGGTCCTGGTACAGGTGCCTTTTTTCTTTTTCTCTAAGTACAAATGATTAATCAAAGAGAAGCCAAAATAGGAAGAAAAAAATCAGTTGGCTGTCCCTCTGGGTCCTCTTAAAAGAAAAATAGCAAAGAACCTTGAGGGTTTGGGTCATTTCTTTGGAAAATACACTTAATTTACAAATCATCTTCACATACTTCATCTGGTAAACACTGAGGACCAGAAAGCAAACTATGTGCTCAAAGTGACATAAATAGCAAGCAATGGAGTTAAATTGCAAGCCTGGGACTCCTAGCCTTATGACAGTCCCCGAGGCCATGCACACTCGCCTAGGTTTGCGGGGAGAGGGGCATTTTCCATGTCTCTCAAAAGGCTAATGAAGCTCTTCCCCAGCTGGGTCTTGGCAAGCACTACAGCAAGGGATTCATAGCCATCAACTCAAACTCTGCGCCGGGTCAGGTCCTGACAAGGTAGTTCCAATATTGGGAGTGAGGTGAAAGAGGGCATAGCCTGAGTTTGCATGTCAATAGCATTTAATCTTATCAAGAATTTCATGGACTGGGGTGTAGTTCAATAGTAGAACATGCACGAGGCCCCGGCTCAAATCCCTGCATTGAAAAAAAAAAATTTCATAAACGAGGAAACTGAGGCTCAAGGGTAAAGAGACTTCTTGGGCGAAAGGAACTTATCAAGTTTCCCCTCAAAAACCCAGTGGAAGCCATCGTGCCCTCATTTCAACAGCAGCAATGAGGCTGGGTGATGGCTAGTCCTGGCCTCGAGGAGCTTGCAGTCAATCTTTCTGAGAGGTCTGTGATCCAGTCTGGCTGGGAAGGGAACCCTTTTCTTCTTCCAGGCAGTGGTGGGCTCCTGCTTTCTGCGGCACCCACGGGGCCTCCGCAGGGTCCGGAGAGTTTGCTGGGTCCACAGCAGAACCTCACTGATGGACCAGGCCTGTTGCCCACTGTTATCAGAGCAGGCAACACGCTCATCTTCCTCGGCTAGCCACCAAGAGAAAATGAACGAGCAACATCATCCAGTTCACTTCCCAACAGCCAATTAGAGCAGTGAGAAGAGTGCAATAGATCAATAAAAAGTGACAGCAGACAGGGTTGTAAACTCTGCTCTCAGTTGTGCCACTGAACCAAAAATGTGCCAAACCATCGTCACCAACGAGAGGGGCCCCAGAGCTGCCCCCTCACTGCTGCAAGGCCTGTTACAGCTCAGGTCCTGGGCACTAGGCCCTGGTAGGCTCCACATCAGTGAGCGCCCCGTGCTAAGCTCAAGACAGGCAAATGCCACACTCAAGGGAAGTACCATTACACCGCAGCCATCGTGACACTCAGTTTGGAAAAAACCTGCAAGAAAACCCTGCAAAGCTGACCACGGTGGTGCATGCTGAGGCAGGGCGATGGCTTGAGCCCCGCCAGGACAACATAACAAGACCCTGTTCCCAAAACAGACAACTACTCACTGTGGTGTTGTGAAAACCCTTCTGATGGGAGACAGGGTGTCTTCAGCACGGCAGGATTCTTCCCTCTCCACTACAGACCCAGAGTTGGCCCCTGGGCAGGCAGGGTGTCAGTGAAAAGCACTGCAGAGGGGAAATCAAAACCCGGATCCTGCTCCCCAGGCCGCCTGAACCAGCTGCACTAACCAGGCAAGTCAATCCTCTGCCTGGGCTCAGAGTCCTTATCTACAAAACACCAGGGCACACCTGGGCAGCTTCAGATGCTCAGTGTTTCATGAATTCCATGGAGTTAGCTAAAGGGCTGAAATGCTAAGTGTGAACTGCCTGACTTCAAAAAACCTCTGAGTGCTGGGGGGGACCCAGGGCTTCGCTCATGCCAGGCATGTGCGCTACCCCTGAGCCCCAGCCCAGCCCAGCTTTCAGGAGAACTTAGGGCTCAAAATGAAAGTAAAGGATGAAAAGAAAGAAATGAAAGCAGGGAGACATTTCAACTTGAAACCCTCTTGGTCTTAGAACAGCAAAGTAATGAGTTCAGATAGTTCGGGAGGAATAGAAAAGTACAAACTGCAAAACAGGAAACCCATTCTTGGCTGGCTGTCAAAAAGCCATGTACTGGTGAAAATTGAAATCTATTTTAATTTGTAGTTTCTTAAAACTAATAGATCTGGGGCTGGGGTTGTGGCTCAGTGGTAGAACGCTCGCCTAGCACACATGAGGCACTGGGTTCAAACCTCAGCACCACATAAAAATGAAAATAAAGATATTGTGTCCATCTACAACTAAAAAATAAAAACTAATAGAGCTGCCAAATTAGTGAACTACTGAGACACCTGCCACTGAACACAGCCTTGTTATTCTCTGACCAGGGTTGAGCCCCTCGATTTCTTCAGCCCTGTGTCTGAGGCTAAGGCAGGCACTGCCGTGCCGGCTGATATTTGAGCCCCATGCATGCTGACCGTCTCTCTGCACAGAGCCATTAGCTTTTGAACTCACAGGGTCCCCAGTTTAAACATCTTCGGTTTCTCCAGTGCCTCGCCCATGGTGCTCCCAACGGTTACTGAATGATGAAGAAAAGTGCTTACCATCTCTTCAGGTGCCTCAAACTATGCGGCAGGGATTATACCGCCAACCTAAGTTTACACAACAAAAGCATTTTTTAAAAAGGCACTTTCTAGAGAAAAAAGAGCTTAGAAAAATGAGCTTTATAAGCACTGAAGCCAGATTCTATAGAAAGCAGAAAAATAATTTATTCCAAAAGATGGCAGAAGTAAGAAACTCATCCTGAAGGCACAGCTTGGTGTCAATCTGCTGGGACAGCTCTCCCCTCTGAGTACGCTCTCCTCTTCACGGCCCTGCAGGAGCTGCACGCATCCTGCCGCAGTGCTGTGTGCAGGCAGGAGCTCTCCGCATCTGCAGATGCCAGGCGAGAGGAGCTTTCCCAGGAGAAGAGCACAGGCAACCAGCTCAGTTGGTAGGCACTTCGTTCATCAGAGTGTAAAAAAGTGAAGGAGAAAATATTGCACTGCAGGGCAGGGCTTCAGGGGTGTTGAGAAGGGGCACAGACGCCCAGAGAGGCAAGTCCAAGAAGGCGATCTGGGTGTGGAGGCGATCCGCAGCTAGGAGGCATTCTCCTCACCACCTGCAAAACACAATTGTTCCAGTAACTGGTCCCCAACCTTCCTCCGGAGAGCAAAACCAACGTCAAGAAAGTTAATCAGGCAAATGCTTTAAAACAGGCAGGTGCTCAAAAAGTCCTTCAACAGAGCAGGCGCAATCACCATGCAAGTGTGGGCAGGTTTTGCAGGGCTGGGGTAAAGCTCCTATTACCAAGGACACTGCTGAACTGTCACAGCGCACAGTAAGTCTGACTATGTTACAGAAAGCAGGAAGCATGAAGCCAAGACCAACAGTACTGGGGTCCAATGGGTTCTTCAGGGTCGCAAGCGCCAGAGCGCCTGTGTTCTCCCCTCCCCTCTCATAGGTTCAAAGCTCTCCTCCAGTGGCCACTCCCCAGGAACAGGCTCCATGTCCTGTCCTCAGGACTCCAGGTGGCCTTCCAGGTTGCTCCCCATTCTGACTACCACAAGCAAGCATAGGAGAAAAATGAGTCTCTTTTTCTAGTATGGTAACTGCAATACCACCCTTGCAAAGCTGGAAAATACATAAAGAAAGCATCTTCACAGAGTCAACTGCCTACAGTGCTTGCACAACGCCTCCATAGAAAGTCTCTGTTGGGCGGGGCTGTAGCTCAGTGCTGGAGCGCTTGCCCAGCATGCGGGAGGCCCTTGGTTTGTCCCCAGCACTGCAAAGAAAAGTCTGTTCTGATGTCTATATAAATAAAGCCCCTTGCCGGGTGCAGTGGCACATATCTATAATCCCAGCAGCCGGGAGGCTGAGACAGGAAGATTGCGAGTTCAAAGCCAGCCTCAGCAAAAGCAAGGCACTAAGCAACTCAGTGAGACCCTGTCTCTAAATAAAATACAAAATAGGGCTGGGGATGCAGCTAGTGGGCAAGTGCCCATGAGTTCAATCCCCAGTACCCCCCCCCAAAAAAATAAATAAATAAAAAATAAAGCCACTTATGCTACTTTTGAAATTAAAAAGGCAATAAAGAAACAAAAATTTAATCATTGCTGCTGCCTTTTTTTGGGTACTGAGGACTGAACCTAGTAACTTGGGAAGCCAAGGAAGGAGGATCACAAGTTTGAGACCACTTGGGCAACTTAGTGATGTGTCTCAAAAAAAAAAAAGAGGTGGGAATGGAGATATGGCTCAGTAATAGAATAGAGCCTCACTGGGTTCAATCCCTAGTACTGCCAGAGACAGAACAGAAAGAAGAAATCAAGCTGGCTATGGCACACAATGTGCCTAAGTGTGAAAACTGTGGGGGCGAAGTGCTCATGGGTGTGAGTGGCAGGGATGCTTGTTGAATTCGTTCAACACACAGTCATCAGGCAGGTCTGACAAGGCTGACGGTCACAGACAAGCAGCAACACCTGATGGGCTTAGATCTTCCAACTAGTGAAACCACAGAGAACCCACAGTGCAGCGTGGTAAACCTAGAACCCAAGTTACCCAGGACTATAGGACTATAAATTGCCCTTCTGGAGCAAGCTAGCTGGAGTCCCACTAAGGTAGGACACGTGGACAAAGCACATTCAACCCACGGTTAATAGAGGAGCTGGGGTGTGGCTCAGTGGTGGGGCGAAGAAAAAATAATGACTAGAAGCTTTTTTACAATGCACTAGGAAAAGGACACCAGGCCAAGGAGTGGCAATGACCAGGAAATGACCAGGGTGATGTGGCTTTCGTGGTCTGAAGGCCTCAGAAAACCTGTTGCTCTAATAATCGTTCTGTGTTCCCCTCCCTGGGCAGGCAGAACAGGCCCTGGGTGAGCCCCGGTGCAGGCAGAATGCAAGCTCCCCCGGGGAACCTCGAGTAGGGAACCCCAAATAGGGAACGAGTCGCTGTGTGCGACTTCCCATGAAGAGCACACTGAACAGACTTCCTCAGTGCTGAGGCCATTTGTGACAAAAGACAATCACAAGGGACAACACAGGCCCTCACTTCTGGGAAACCTCACACAATGGGTTAAGTGCCACTCGATCTCACGATACCAGTTTGAAATTAATGCGAGCATTGTGCTCAAAAGCACTATCTTACGGTTTGATTTTTGGAGTTAGTGAAGGACACACAGAATCTCCTGTCCTATGACATAGCTGTTTGGGGTGTGGCTGGAGAACTCAAACAAAGGGTTCACATTCTCATCTCAAAAGCGAGGGACTAGCTAGGTGAACATCAGATAAAACTGAAAGACAAGAGGACCATCATGACCAGATCCAAGAAACCTGTTCAGCCCGTCCAATGGTCGACTGAGGCCAGAGGACTCCACCACTGAGCCATACCCCAGCCCTTTCACTTTATTTATTAACTTGGTATTGGGGACTGAACCCAAGGGTGCTTTACCACTGAGCTATATCCCAGCCCTTCTTATTTTTTGAGACAGGGTCTCACTAATTGTCCAGGCTGGCCTTGAACTTGTGATCCTCCTGCCTTAGTCTCCAGAGTTGCTGAGATTACAGGCATGTGCCACCACACTCGGTGTGAATGTATTTCTTAAAAGATAAGTACGTTAGGTTTAATTTTAATTTTTTCCTTTTAGATAAATTTGCAAAAGAAGTCCTTGTGTACAATGGTGTGTAAAGTGTGTCTTACAGGTGACAACAAGAGAAAAGCAAACCACAGGTACAGATTTACCAGTCCAAGGCCATGGGCTCAAAACTGAAGAGCTGAATACATTTAGGGATCAAAGCACGCACTCTGAAACCAGGTGGCCCCGAAAGAAGTGTGAGGATTTGGGGTGCGCACACTAAGAAAACACCAGAAGCACCGAGGCAGCGAGCGGAGGCGAGAGCTCGAGGGGTGCCCAGAGGAGTGGTTCCTAATCTGCTTCTGAGGTTGGTGTAGGACTTGGAGGCAGGAAGGCTAAGTAAAGCTAACTAGGTCAAAAACACAAAAATAGTCACATCGACCCTCGGTCACAGCCGGAAGCAGTGAGAAGAAAGGACATGAAGGTGGTTTCAGGGCAGACAGGAAGGCCTTGCCGGCCAAGCCAGAGCGCTGGACGAACTAGCAGATTAGACATTCCTATCACTTGTGGCTCACAGGACCTTTGGTGACCCTGACAAATACTGTTTACTGAGATTTTACACTGCATTTCTAGGGGCATGTGGCACTAAAATCAGGGACCCCGGGTTAAAAAAGCAATAACAACCCCTAGCTGTTCAGAGAGAAGCGCAGCAAGTTTCTGGGGCAGGCAGTGACGTGTCTCAGGCAGCGCTCCACTGGCAGGACCGGTGGGCTACTCTGAGGCAGTATTTCAGAGACAGGGAGACCAGGTGAGGGCCACTGTCGTGGTTCCCAGATGCACTGATCTAGGTCAGAAATTAGGGTGGCTGGGGGAGTGGGCAGCAGATCAGAAGCATGACAAGAGCGGCTGTCCCTGTGCAAGAGGAGAAAGGAGTGACGGGACAGGTCCATCCCCGAGTACAGAGGGAAACGAAGAATGGCAGATTATCTGCTATAGAGGATGGAGTACCAGAAGACTGGAGCCATGAGACACCCTGCACCCTTCAGCACGCCCCAGGTGTGGCTCAAGTTCCACCTCCCAACACATCGCTTGCCCTTCGGCACCCACGGCCTTCTCTGAAACCTTTGCTCAGTATCACACCTCAGTGCACCCAAACATTTTTGGAATGTACAGAAAAACAGCTCCCACAGTGTAGAGGCCTTGCTACCATCACCCTCTATTCCTCTCTCATCCTAGGCTTTAGGGTAAAGCCTCTGCCCTGTAGGATCATGGTACAGCATAAGACAGTGTGTAGTAGCCCAGCTAACTTCCAGGACACTGGATCTGAACCCCAAGGCTGAATGAGGTGCACAGCGTGAGGCTGCAACTTGACAACAGTCACAACCGTGGCTCTTTACTGGGATTGAACCCAGGGCACTCAACCACTGAACCACATCCCCAGCCCTTTTTGATATTTTATTTAGAGACAGAGTCTTGCTAAGTTGCTGAGGGCCTCGCTGAGGGGTCCAGGAGGAGCAGGCAAGGCTGGCGGTGGGCAGAGGTGCAGCGAACACTGCTCTCCTGAGGACTGAGCCACACTTCCAGCCCAGAAACAGAGCTCACCAATGACTGCGCTCAGCTCGGCACACAGGAAGGAAAACCATGACAAGCAACCCAAGTAGCAAAAAGTCAGTCAGGTGCTTCACAGGACGTGGTTCAGATTGACTCAGGTTCACCTGCGTGGAAGTCTTCTTGGGCTGGGAAGCAGCTCAGCAATAGAGACCCGTGGCTAGCATGTACAAGGCCCTGGGTCCAATCCCAGCACCAAACCAAAACCCAAACCAAAATATTCTAAAGCTTCCCTGATTGACCCTCATTTTTCTTTGAGAATACTATGTCTGGCTCATACCTACTTTCTAAACCTGGTCCCTTAGAGAAATCGTGTACCAAATCAAATCCCTCCTCATACTTATAAGTATCAACATCTCAAATCTAGTTTCTGTACTGTATCATCTTCCTGATATGAAAAAGTTCAAAAGGTGAATAGAGTGCAATCTTTTTTTTTTTTTTTAGTTGTCAATGAACCTTTATTTTATTTATCGATATGCGGTGCCGAGAATTGAATCCAGTGCCTCACACATGCTAGGCAAGCACTCTACCACTGAGCCACAATCTTTTGATTTTTACCACCAGGATAAGTAAGGGCCCATCTTCAGAGTTCTGTCTGTTTTAATGCTAAGCAGAGATAGCGCTTTTTTTTTTTCCTTTTTTCTTTTATTGAGATGGCGTCTGTGTTGCCCAGGTTGGTCTCAAACTCCTGGGCTCAGAGGATTTGCCTGCCTCAGCCTCCGTGAGTAGCTGAGACTAAAGGTATGTGCCCCCATGAGATTAGACTTCTTGATGTGATGATAACTCTGAAGTCCTAGAACTATGGAAATGTTGTAAAAGTGTTCAGTGAAGAAGAGGTATGATTCCATGCCCATCATACGGGACCTGAGGATGTGCTCTCGTGCTTCCTGGGACTTTGCTCTTAAAGGAATGACCTTCAATGCAAGGTTTCAAGCAGCCTGCACACATGTGTGGACCAGAGCGCAAATGCTAGGTGTGTGCCTGTCAATCAGCTTACCAGGTGCAGAGACAGAAAACACACACTCTTTAGATCTACCCACACAGGGTTATTCGGTATCAAAGGGTCCAATTCTCTTACTGGATAGGAAGCAAACGAAGCCTGCCATTCCCAGCTTTGAACCCCAACCAACAACCTCACCTAACATTTGCTATAGTACAAAAGAATGGCTGACCAGGTACAGTGACGCACACCTGTAATCCCAGCAACCTGGGAGGTAGATGGCAAGTTCAAGGCCAGCCTGGACAATTTAGTGAGACCCTGTCTCAAAAAATGGCTGGGGATGTGGCTCAGTGGCAGAATGTCTGTGGGTTCAGTCACCAGTACTACACAGACACACACAAAGGATGTGTTGAAGATAGGGCAGGTAGGGGAAAAAAACACGAGTTAAATAAAATCATAAAAAAGGGGCTGAGGATGCAGCACACTGACAGGGTGCCCTGCTTACAATCCTGAGCACTACAAAGAAAGAAAAAGAAACCAAAATTCCTTTTGGCAAAGGTAAAGCTAAGTGGGGAGAAAAGGCTGACTACTTGCCTCTCACTCTGGGAAACAGGCACTACCCTAACTGGCGGTGGGAACGCAAGGACCCCTGTGGGAGGGAAGGCAGCAATCTCCAGAAAGACAGCAGGTACGTGCCTGAATCCCAGAGACTCCATTTTCAAGCAATCTCCCTAAAGGTCACAGCAAAACTACAAAATAACATATGCAAAAGATGGTACTGTGGCTTTAGCAACAACAGCAAAACTGGACACAGCCTCTGACACTATTTTACACACACGCGCGTGCACACAGACACACTTGCACATTTTTCTCCATGGTCCCTGGCTCACAATCCCCACCCCCAGGCAGGCTTAGAAACCAGAATCTCTCCGCCCTAAGGGGGCACAGGAAACTCTGATTGCCCCTGTCTTGGAGCTGGCCACAAAGAGATCCTCCAACCTGCCCCATCTGTTGGCAGGTCACAGACCCTGCACTCCAGAGAGTCCCACCCCACACCCTACAGGGCAGGAGGCTTCAGAGAGGCCAGGAAGAACCTGGGCCTCTCAGGGCTTTCCCACCGGGTCTGCTGGTGTTAGATGTGCAAGGAGGTCTCCATAAACACCCAGAACAGGGCTTGGTGAGCGTGGAGGCTGCTGAAGCAGCAGACCCTGCACCACGTGCCTTGCCCTATGCAAAGAACGCGTCTGGATCCTCTATAAAAGCAGCAGGTGTGCTTCCTGGAGTTCTGTGAGCCACTCATCCAACCTGAGAGGTTATGGGAACCCCAACTATGGCCAGTAGGTCAAAAGCACAGGTGAAACAAAGTGGGGGTTGGCAACTGGCATCGAAAGCCCGGAGCAGCCTTGGAGACCGAGCCCTCAACCTGTGGGATCTGACACCATCTTCAGGCAGACAGTGTCAGAGCTGAACTGGATTAAAGGACACGGAGCTGGAATGCCTGCTTGCTTGGTGTGTGGAGAACCCCTCGCCCCCAACATCTGGTGTCAGAGTGATCTGTGTCGAGAGGAGAACAGAAGAAAGCAAGTCTGAGTCACAGCTGGCTTTCCCGTCTGTATCCTCAGACAATGGCAAGGACATCAATGGCTACAGGAGACGAGGAAGGTGTCTGCATGTCAGTAAGCAACTACCTCTAGCACATGTTATTGGTGAATAAAACAACGTACAGAATAGTACAATCTTTTCTGTAACAGCTGTGTGTGTGTGTGTGTGTGTGTGTGTGTGTGTATAAAATCTTGGTAAAATGAAACACTGGAAGACAGACTTTTATGAATATATCTTGTTCATGATTTCAACTGGAATTATGTTTTATTTTGCTTTGGGCACTGGTAATTCAACCTAGGGCACTCTGCCACTGAGCTATATCACCAGTCTTTTTATTTTTTATTTTGACACAGAGCCTCACTAAGTTGCTGAGGCTAGTCTCAAAATTGCAATCCTCCTGCCTCAGTCTCCTGAATCGATGGGATTAAAGGTGTGTGTCACCATGCCCAGCAATGGCTGAGGGATCTTGATGTTACCAGAAAGTGTGGGAACAAAAACTGATAACAAAATGGCAATAGCCGGGGCTGGGGTTGTGACTCAGCAGAAGAGTGCTCACTAGCACGTGTGAGGCCCTGGGTTTGATCCTCAACATCACATAAAAATAAATAAAACAAAGGTATTGTGTCTAACTACAATTAAAAAATAATTTTTTTTTTTTTTAAATGGCATAACTGCCGGGCAGGGACGCACACACCTGTAATTCCAGCAGCTCTGGAGGCTGAGGCAGAAGGATCACAAGTTCAAAGTAGCCTCAGCAAAAGCAAGGCGCTAAGCAACTTGGTGAATGTCCAAGTTCAATCCCTGGTATTCCCCTACCCGCCCCCTGAAATCTGTTGGCTCAATCTAAGACCAGGGGATTCTCCTGAGAATGGCCCAAGTTCTAAATGTACTTCTGCTCTTCAGGTCACTCTGCTTTCAGCAGCCGGCTCCTGCACGGTGTTAAACTGGCCAAAAGAGTCTGAGAAGCCGTCGAGGCCACCTCCAGCCACCCCACAGCAATACTACTGTGAAAGGTCCAGAGCAAAGTCACCTGGAAGACTGGGCGCTGCGGAGCCGTGTCCCTCCTCAAGGCCAGTGGTACCTCAGATACCAGATGGTTTCATTCTTCAACTGTGGTCCAAAGAGAGGGTTGAGCTGGGCCAGAATTGCAATCAGCCAACTGAAAAAAAATGACGGAGAAAAACAGAATGTGGTGAACTCATGTTGGAGCACGAGCATTTTCATTTAGGACGTCAGAAGCACGTTAGTAGAACTTAAATCTGTTTTGCTTGGACTGAATCTTCAATACACACTGTGTTCATGGGAGCAAGTCTGACAACAAAACATTTCCCAAATAGCCAAGCTTTGACTTCAGCCCGCCGGCTTCCATTAGACCAGAACACACCCCGCTTCTCTAGCCATACCACTAAGACACGTAAGAGCACCAGTGGAGCTGGACCAAGTGGGCATTTAGCTTCTGCTGCTTGGTTCAGAATCTAAACAGCAAGGCATGCCCCTGTACTCCAGACCAACACGGAAGAAGAACAATAGTAAAGGTGAAAGATGGCAGTTATCTTTTAAATGTGCTTATATTGTTCAGAAAGTTCTGAATAAATGGTTTTGTACCTACTAGAGTAATTCATATGCCCAATGATATTTGAGTATTGCTGAGCTAAGAGCAAAGCAAAGAGCAAGAAGAAAGATAGTAAGCAAATGTCTGGCCATTCAAGTCATTCCATGGTCAACATCCTACGCAAATATTTAATGAACACGTACTAGGTTCCAGGCCCCAGAAGTACAATGGAGAAGAAAAAAATGTCACTATCTTCATAGAGCTTACATAAGGCCAGGCAATAAATACCATAAAGAAAATAAAGCAAGGAGAAGTAGAAAATGGCTGAGGGTACCATACTTTGACAGGACGGTCAGGAAGGGCAGTAACCAGAAAGAAACAGAGCACATGCTGCCGTTAGCTCCTATTCACAACACAAGCATCAACCAGAACTTCTCCACGGCAGGTGGGGGGACTGTAGGCCCAGCTTCCGCCTACTGCCATACAGTGACACCCCATGCTCCCCTCCCCACAGGGGCCCAGAGCATGCTTTCTGAGGAGCAGGAGAGACGCTGCAGTGGACTCCTGAACTTTCAGGACCCTAAGCTCCCCTATGCGAAGAGAACTAGCCAAACCCAACCAGGCAGTCATCAGGCGGGCCCTCTCCTCCTGGGTGCTGTCATCCTGGGATTCTTCCAAGGGATCAGAAGGTGGACTTGAGCACCAGGAAGGGAGGGCAGGGCACTGGCCAGAGTACAGAAGCAGTGGTGCCCCAGGCCAGGCACTGCCCTCCCCGTCCCACGAAGGTAGTTCTGACACAGGAAACATAATACTTGAGGAAATCAGGCCAAAACAGATACCGCAAGCCAACTCACTTTATAAACGAAAGTTAATTCAAATGCAACTCTGATCCGTCCTTAGAACGAGGGTATTAACACAAACACAAGACAGGATGGTGGTGGGTTCACCCTCCACCTGCCATCAGAGAGGAGGCCCCGCAGACACGCTGGAGCGCTGGGCCACAGTCACCACTGACAGTGCAGAGCTCAGAGTGATGGAAAATTCCACCCAACCCAGGATTTCCCCAAGTCCAGCAGCCAATATGAGCTGCTGCAGAAGCAGCTGACCACATTTCATAAGAGGCTGAGACAATGGCCAGTGCTTGGAAATACTAAATAAAAAAGGATGTCGGGACCTAAACCAGCCTGTCTCCTTTCATCACCAAGAACATACAGTATGGAAAAAAGTGAGCGCCTCCTGCGTTTGGGGGGCCATTCTTGGGAGTGGTGGCTCCCAACCCTGGCTGGCTACACAGCACAGCATCCTGGAGCTTCCCAGATGTGCTGTGGCCACCCCACCCCCCACCTTCCATTTCATCCTAACACAACCAGGGAGAGAAAGGCCAAGTGATCTGCTTTGGTCACAATGCTAATTAGGTAGTAGCAGGTCTTAGAGCAGAAACCAGGCCAGCTGGGTGTTCCCACTATAGAAACCGACCTTTTGACATCTTAACTGAGAGCATCTCAGAAGGCAAGAGCTTAGCCAGAACCCTGCTGGAGAGCCCATCTGCTGGATGTCAAGTCCACCACTCCCTTTGGCACGCGGTAGGAATAGAGCGCGAAGGACAGAAGGAAGGCTACTCGCTGCAGAATTCAGGTGTTGGGGGTCAAACACAGGGGCATTCACCACCAAGTCACATCCCCAGCCCTTTTTACTTTTTATTTTCAGAAAGAGCCTTGAGCTGCCCAACCTGGCCTGGAACATGCCATCCTCCTGTCTCAGCCTCCAGAGTCACTGGGGTCATAGGTGTGTGCCACCATACCCAGACAGAAACTTTCTGAATTTGGTTTTACACTTTTTTTTTCTTTTTCTTTTTGAGATGGAGTCTCACTGTGTTGCCCAGGCTGGCCTTGAACTCCTAAACTCAAGTGCCCTAGCCCCCAAGTACTCACAATTTTTAATGTTTCAAGTCAAGCAAAAAACAAAGGACAACAATAACAACCCACTTTAAGAGCAAAACCAACAAAGCACAGTTCAAGAAAATTCCTCGGGAAGCAGGCCAGCTAGCTCATTTGAAACTGCACAGAGGAATTTCCGCTGGAGCCAGCTGAGCTCCGTGCCCGCTTGCCACTACCTCCCGATGCCAGAAATGCCTGAAAAGAGCGGGCACACGGCGTGCTGCAGGAGAGGAGCCCACTGCGCGCCGATGGCGGGGCACGTCCAGAGAGCGACTGGACATGCCCTTCCCTGCGCCCCAGCTTTCCACGTCTTCCTCACCCGAGGGCCAGCCCTAAGCCCAACCAGAGTATTCAGGCTCCCCAGACAGCCATGGGTAGTGGACACTTCAGAGGACGGCAGGGCTGCGATGGATCAGGGATGAAGGATGAGGAAACAAGTCCAGAGAGCCTAACACCCCACAGGGATCAGTGCAAGAGCTGGAAGGGGTGCCCAGGCCCCCGACTCCACTACACCAGCTGCCTCCATGAGGCACTCGGAGGAGTCCAACCCCCAGCCGAGGCTGCCTCACTTCCCAGCCACTCCACACCACATCCCGCACTGGACTGGGTGGACAGGTCAGCCTGAGAAACCAGGAGCCACACATAAGAGACAATGGTGGCAGTAAGGGCCTAGACAGAGAGAAGCCTGGGCACTTTTGACTGACAAACACTGCCCTGCAGCCCAGGCTGGGCCGAGCTCCTGGTTCTCAGAATTCTCCAGTGTCATCTGCGCCCTCGCCACAGTGGGGCTCTATTCGGCCCTCGCCATCCTGCTGTGCTCTCTGGTCCACAGTCAGATGCTGGAACAGGGAACAAAGGCACAGGTTACTTCCTGGTGATGGTGACACACAGATGGAGCGACCTGACTTTGTCCAGCTTCCCTGTTGGCATGGGGAAGTCTGCAAGCACCACTCTACTGATGGACCCTCTGTCCCTACAGCCAGGGCGGGAGAGGAGTGACCTCTGCCGGTGAGCTCCCAGAGACAGCAGAAACGCGGGTAAGAGACCTGCCCTGGCTCCATTAAGGTGGCCTCTGTCAAGTTATCTGATTTATGACACCAGTACTTTCAAGGGCAGCAAGGTTGGGACTCGGTATTGGGGTGCATTTTAAGTCTAGCTATGCCAACAGCAAGAGTGGCTACAGGCAGATGATCTCACAACCCCACGCCTGGCTCCCTGTTTGTAAAATACAAGTGACAATCCTGCCGAGGTGCTGAGAATTTCAGAGCTAACGCCAGTGCTGTGTGCAGTGGCCAAGGAGCAGACCTTCACCTTTGCTGGCCGTGCCCTTCCTCTGTGGGCAGCTCAAAACATATTCAAGCCGCGCAGGGCACTGCCACCTCCTCACCTCAGGAGTTTCCCACTCGGCTCCCACCTCCTCTACCACACTGGCAGGCAGCTCCCCCAGGTTCCCACCCCCACTGCACACACCCCCCGTAAAGCCCTGGACAGTGAGCACGACCTATAACTTCCAATGATTAGAACGGGTCACACCACACGGTGGGATTTAAGAAAGGGAGATGACCCTGCATGGACCTGACCAGACCTGGTAAGTCCCTCAGGACAGGGCCCTGCCTGCCTGCACCTGCACGGTGTGTCTCGGACCTCCTGCCTCAACTCCAAGTGCACCTTGCAATACCAGCTCAGGAGTCCCTCTTTCTCCTTGAAGCCAGTGTGACGTTCAGCTCAGCGTTCTACAGTGGAGAGAGCCGGGAGACTGGGCAGGAGCAGGCTGGTGGGCCAGGGAGTGGGCTTGGGGACATTCGGTGAAGTCTGCCCAGGCTCAGGCCCCCGACACGGTCCCTCTTTGATCTGGTGGCCTCGCCCAGCAAGACATGGAAACCAGATGGCCTGTGCACTTGGCAGCCCTCCTGCTTGCACAAGCACAAGGACCTCCATAACGCAGCAGGGCCATGGGCCACCTGCCTCCTGTCTAGCAGCTCCACACCAACTCGGGTCTGGCCAAACCCACGAAGCCCCCTGCTCTCTGCAGACTTTGCGGTCCAAATCCCTTCCATGGTGTCGTTCCGTGGGCAGGCTCCCTGTGTACCATGAGCAGTTTCCTTTTGCCTTACAATTCCTCTTTTACCCCTGTTAATGCTTCTTTATGTTAAACCTGCCCTGCTGAACCCACTGTGCAGACTATCTCCTCACAGGACCCAGACTGCTACAGGAAGACAAGGATTTGACAGAGGAGATCCTGATACCAGCTTTGAAGATGGAGGGGCCCCCATAGCCAGGACCTCCAGGATCTGACAGTGGCCCCAACCATCAGCCATCAAGGAAGCAGAGACCTCAGCTCCAGGAACTGGCAAAGCCACAAGAGCTTGAGAGAGAACGGCAGGCTCCAGAGGAGAAAGCCCGCAGTGCCTTCCCTACTGCACACAGCGCTACCTGGGCCGCGGCCCCTTACGACCAAGAAATGCCCTGTTTTTGCCAGTTCTAAATTGGAAGCACCCTCTTTTTCTTCCCTCCATACTCAAGGCTCACTTCCTATCCCAGGCCTTCCAGCTCAAAATGTGTCGCAACCCTCTTTTTTCTTTTTGCCTGGAGACAGGACAGGGTCTTTCTATGCTGCCAGCTCAGGATGGTCTCAAACTCACAGGCTCAAGCACTCATCTTGCCTCAGCCTCTCTAGTAGCTGGGACTATAGGGGAGGTGACTATAGGTATGTGACAGCAGGACCAAAGGGGTACATCACCATGTGCAACTTGTGGCAATCCTCTTATCTGCCAGATTATAAAGGAAAAGACCAGGGCTGGGGATGTGGCTCAAGCGGTAGCGCGCTCGCCTGGCATGCGTGCGGCCTGGGTTCGATCCTCAGCACCACATACAAACAAAGATGTTATGTCTGCCAAAAACCAAAAAATAAATATTAAAAAGTTCTTTCTCTCTCTCTCTTAAAAAAAAAATAAATAAAAAATAAAATAAATAAAATAAAGGAAAAGACCACAAAATCAGACTAAGAATAAACTTTTCCATGGTGGGTCCTTAGCAGGCTGGGCCAGGTACCTTGCGCTCCCTTCCCCTGGAAACAAGCATCTCTAATATATCCCTGAGAGAAAAATGATTAAAAGCAATCCTCAGACTGAAAAACTAAGTGAAGGCAAGCACCCATGAGTGGGGGAACAGGTTCTGTCCCTGTCGCAAGAGCACATACCCACCAGGGGAGCTGTGTGTTGAGACCTCAGAGGACATGGCAAAGAGCGGAGAAAGCAGGACCCACCTGGAGCGGCCCAATAAAAGCTTTACACACCACTCCCCACGAAGCAGGAACCCCAACGGGTTACTTCTTGAATTAAGGATAAATCAGACTTTAGAGAAATTAACTACCTCAAGTCTAAGGATCAAGAAATATGAAGGAGGCCTATGAGAACTGGCCACCATACGGTTTGCAACTCAAATTCACACTAATAGGATGGTCTAAACAAACCATAAACCAAGAATTTCATTAATCTTAATTTTTTGTGTTGGAGAGGTTCTAGGGATTGAACCCAGGAAGCGCCACCACTAAAATACATCCCTAGCCTTTTTATCTTTTCTTCTGAGGAGGGGTCTCACTAAGTTACTGAGGCTGGCCTTGAAACTGTGATCCTCCTACCCCAGCCTCCAGACTCCCCAGACTACAGGCATGCACCACCATATCTGGCAAGAATTTATTAATCTTGATTTAGTCGTGGCTTCTCCTGGCAGAAACAACATAAATCCTCTGTGGAGAAGCTTGCCTTTACACCAGACACCAGGAAACCATCCACATGAAACTACACGTAAATATGACTAAACACACACCAAAACAAAACACCAAAGACGTTACCACAACAGCCAAGAGCAAACAGACTCGCGAGGACTTTAGATGATAACGTTGTCAGACCTGAACTGTGTTGTTCCTGTTTTTGGTGTGGAACTCGGACAGGGCCTTGTGCGTGCTGAGCGCGCTCCGTGGAGGCCATGTTAGGGTTGGCCTGTTTTTTCTTTGCCTGGTACTGTCGACTGAACTGAGTTACATCCCCAAACACCCCTCCCCCCTTTTTTAAATTTTGAGACAGGGTGTCACTACATTGCAGAGGCTGTCCTTGAACTTGTAATCTTCCTGTCTTAGGCTCTCAACTGCCAGATTACAGCTCTGCCCAGCATAGCCCTACTATGTTTTAAGAAATAAGACAAACCTAAAAATGTTCAGTGAGCAGGAATAAAGGAAGCCAAGCAAGACTTTTAAAGCAGCAAAATGAAATTACATAGAAATGACAAATATCTGAAAATTTAAAAATGAAAGGTACAGGTGTGGTGGCACCTGCCTGGTGGCTCAGGAGCTTCAGACAGGAAGATCACAGTTCAAGGCCAGCCTCAGCAATTTAGCAAGGCCCTAGGCAACTCAGTGAGACCCTGTCTCAAAATAAAAAAATAAAAAGGGCTGGGAAGGGGTCACTGGTTAAGTACACCTGGCTGCCTGGCTTCAATCCACGGTACAGAAAACAAAAGTCCAAGTGAAGTTCCGGTCCAGTATGACGGAGGAGAACCATATCTGATTCTCCTATAGGTAGCTATTATAGATTCCAGACAAAATGTCAAAAGCCACTGTGTGATGGTGTCCAAACGCAGGCGGAAGGCTCGAGGTGGCCCTGTCGCCGAAAGCTTGCCGAGGTTGCACCAGGCCCTGAGTGATCCCCAGCACCCACACCGCACAAGAAAGGCAGGTAGAAACCGCAGAGGATTTGGCCCCTGAAAGAAGGCAACCACTGACCCCTGACGCAGCATTTACCCTGAGGACACCACGTAGTGGATGTGGATGTGAGCGGAAAACTGCACTGTGATGGGCCTGAGGAGTCCGAAGACGAAGCTCAGAGCTGCCAGAGGGGACACCAAAGGGGGATTGAAAAAAAAAAAGAGGGAGCCACAAAGAGGAGTCCTAACGTCTGTGTGTGAGTTTCCCTTAAATCCTGGCCGACCCCTGACCACACAAGAACCCCCCTGGTGGAAAACATACTGTCCAGGCCCGGATGAGAGGGGCTCTCAGCTGCTGCCCACCGCAGGGAGAGGCAATGAGGGGCCTGGACACCTCAACCAGAGCAATTAACAAGCGATTAGCAATTTAGCAAGGCCCTAGGCAACTGCAACCCCAGAAGGGCCAGTCTCAGCTGAGCCCTCACCCAAAGCCAAGGGTGAAACTGAACACACCTGCCCCAGCAAAGCCAAGGGTGAAACTGAACACACCTGCCCCAGCGGAGGGCAAAAGCAAGCGCCCTCAAGCTCCAAGGGATAGCTAGCCAGGACTGCTTCTGAAACAAAACCCAAACCTATTTCAGAGGAAGAGAGTGGAATACAGGGTATTTATCATCTACAACATCTAGAACTCAGTGAAAACACAGACATGCAAAACAATAAACAAAACAAACAAACAAAAAAACCCCAGGAACAAAAAATCTGACCAAGAGTAAAAAAAAGGAACCCTCAGAGACTGATTCCCAGATGTCCCAGATGCTAGAGATGAAAGGCCAGGACTTCAAAGCGTCCATTATAAATACATTTTAAGACAAAAAAGAAAAAAAAAAGGTCAAAGAGGGAACAGATAGGAAGTATCAGAAGGTAAATTAAACATATAAAAGAGCAACTGGAAATTCTAAACTCAAATGCATAACTATCTGAGGTGAAAACCATCTCTGCAGGGGCTGACCAGCAGATTATCAGGGACAGGGGTCAGTGAGCCAGGGACAGAGGAGCAGAAGCCACGCAAAATGAAGGAATGCGGGGAACACTGATGTGGTGGAAGGAGGTGGGCTTGGGGCATAGCTCAGTGGCACGCGCTAGCCTAGCATGTGGCATGCGAAATGCCCAGGGTTCCATCCCCAGCAAGCAAGCGTGCCTCACACAGAAAAAATAAGAGAACAAAATCAAGCAGTCCAAAATACACACAATTGGAATCTTGGAAGAGAAAATATATACAGAAAAAAGAACAGAGGAAATTTACTCTGAAAGATTCCCAAATTTGGTGGTAGACATTAATTCTAACCAAAATAAATCCAAAGAAGTACTCCTGTATCTATGCATAGGATCATCAAACTGTTGCAAATTGAAGATGAAAGAGAAAATCTTAGTGTGGTGGTGTGTGCCTATAACCCCAGTGACCCAGGAGGCTGAGGCAAGAGGATCACAAGTTTGAAGCTAGCCTCTGCAATTTAGCAAGACCCTGACTCAAAATGAAAAATAAATAAATAAAGGACACAACTCGGTGATAGAGCAGCCCTGGGCTCAATCCCTGGTACAGCATACAAAAAAACAAAACATAACCAACTATTCAAATCACAACTGAGTTTCTAAGAGAAACAATAGAAGCCAAAAGGCAACCGAACAGCATCTTTAAAGTTCCTATAAAAAGAACTGGCACTGTGCCTGCCTCACAAGCACGACACCCCGGGTTCCACCCTAGGATCAGGGGAAAAAGAAATCACCAGCATCACCAAAAATAAATAAATAAAGCTAAAATCCAAAAAAAGTAGCTGGGCACAGTGGCACTCACCTGTGTCCTGCCTGCCGGGGAAACTGGGGTAGGAGGACGGCTTCAGCCCAGGGTTCAAGCCCAGCCTAGGCAATACAATAAGATCCTACCACTACATAAGTGAAAAAAAGAATTTTATAAGAAATTTGTGTTGGGCATGGTGGCCAACACCTGTAATCCCAGGGACTCGGGAGACTGAGGCAGGAAGATCACAAATTCAAGCCTCGCCTCAGCAACTTAGTAAGGCCCCCATCTCAAAAGCAAAAATTAAATAAAGACTAGGGATGTAGGCCTGGGTTCAATTCCCAATACTGCAAATTTTGAAAAAGGAAAGAAAAGAAAACCTGTGCTACATAAAGAGCATCCCAAACCCCCCAGCCCTGGCCCGCAGTTAGAAACAAACCCAAGTGGAGCCAGGCGCAGTGGCACACTCTGCGATCCCAGCGGCTCGGGAGGCACAAACAAGTTCTGTGTTTTGGAATCAGACCTCAAACAAGAACAGACCAGCAAGGGAAAAAATGCCACGGACAGAAGGCAATTAAAAGCCCAAGAGTGCATTTCAAAACACAACTCTGGAGGAAAGCCGGTTTCTTTGGGTGTGTCTGAGTTCAAAAGACGCACTTTGGGGAACAGTTCCTACACTGCCTCCCCTCATGCTGGAACCTAAATCCTAATAAAGCCTCTTGCAGATAGTTTTTTAAATATATATATATATTTTCAAGAAAACACACTATTAGTGCCCAAAAGTGAAGCTTTCTTGTGAATTTCAAGGTTTTTTATTTCATTATACAATCTCATTAATTTGTGGATACAGTATGTGAAATATTCAGGGTCTGAACTTCATATCTTTCAGGCAGGTGTCTTGCTTAATAGGGTACACCATCTGCTTTCAAAGAAACAAAGGAGAAAAGCGGTTTCATAAAGGTAATATCACCCAGGTCATCTCTCCATGAAACAGTGTCTAGAAGCATTTATGCAGTAACACTTGCCAGCCATGGTGGTGCTGCCTGGGCCGGGGGGCTGAGGAGCTAGGGATGTGGCCCAGTGGGAAAGCACCTCAGGTTCAATCCCCAGTATGACAACAACAATAATAAAATATAAAAGGGGGTGGGCAGCTGGGGAGAGCTCAGCGGTACAGCAACTGGGTTCAATTCCCAGTACCACATACAATCAAAACCAAACCCCACTATGAACTACCGCTACAACACAGCAATGGCAGTACCGAGTCACTGTCAAGACAACGTGCACCAGCACGTGGGGACAAAGGAAGAAATGAACTAGTCTAGACAGCAAGAGACAGGAGCACACTGACAATCCTCAACTGAATCACCAGGACCCCAGGTAAAATCACTTCCCACCAAGTCCAGTTACTCATTTTACACTTGAAAATGAAAATAGGAGGCATGAGACTGCTGGAAAGGTTCTTTTGTCTTAAAGAGAACATCATGAAAGGCAGCCACCTTTCAAAGACCATGGAGAATCAGAAGCCACAACCTGTTGGCCTGTTTTGATTCACTCCAGACTCACTCCCCAGAGAGTCGTCTTCTCTCCTCTGAGACACTGTCACCAGCCTCGCTGTTCATGCTACAGAGCTCTTCAAGCTATCAAAACAAAGGCCTTGCCGGTGCGGTGGCACACGCCTGTAATCCCACCAGCTCAGGAGGCTGAGGCAGGAGGATCGAGAGTTCAAAATCAGCCTCAGCAACAGCGAGGCACTAGGCAACTCAGTGAGACCCTGTCTCTAAATAAAACACAAAATAGGGCTGGGATGTGGCTCAATGGTCGAGTGCCCCTGAGTTCAATCCCAGGAACCAAAAAAGAAAAAAAGGGGGCGGGGGAGAGAATCACTAGTTCTAAACTCTGAAAAGAAATTCCTAAAAAGATGACTTTCATGGTACGTGATATCTACCTCAATTAAAAGAAGAAGAAATACTGTGTCCTTTGAGTACTCTGAAGCAGTCACTCTCTCCAGGAACTCATTAAATCCATGTTTTTATCCTGAGACTGGACTCACTCACATTCTCAGGGAGGGAGAAATGTAGAGGAGACTTGGAAACAGCTCACGCAGCTCTGCCATTTCTGGTCTTCAAAAGAATAAAGAGTGGCACTACACATATACGTGGCAAGAAAAGAGATGAGCTTACATAATCCCCAAATGGTCTTCACTCAATCATTTATGTAAATTATATAACTATTCCATAGATATGAATTATTACACTTGAATACAGTTTACAATAAAATTAGAAAAATCACCCTCACTCTTCTCGAAGGTAAGTCTAGTTCGACCTTTGTTCATGAAACAAGTCATAATAAGACAGTTCATCAGCCTCACAGTGAGTTATGGAAGTGAAATGAGTAGATCTAAACAAATCACAATGCTAAAGTATCAAGCAGTATGATGATAATTTCCAATTAATTAAAAGCTTCACCCTGTGCCAATCACACTGAACTTTTATTCCCAAGAGAACAGCATCTGCACAGCTCTCACATGATACAGTGAGTACCTGAAAGAGTGGTTTTTTCAATTTGAGGACACACAAGGGCTAAGCTCCCATAAAACAAAATGTGTAATCACACACATTACAAATACAAAAATAATCGCTCATTATTTTGGGAAAAAACAATATACTTACAAGAGATAGCAGCAAACTGAACAGGTCACCAACATGGTGATGATGACTCTAAAAACAAAGCACAACAAAGGCAAATGTTATCAGATCACCAGTGAACCAGGGACACAGTGACGCTGTAAGTCCCCTCCCGACGTGGTCAAGCTGCCACTGATTGTGCACCAAGAAAGTGGATCCATATCTGCTTGAATATCCAGTAGACTAAAGTGTGCCCAGGATACACCTGGTCCAATCCACATCCATCTGCAACTGAACAGAAAAATCTGTAGTGACAGTTAGTTTTGACAGCCCAGTCACTACCAGATTTGTTACTATTCTCTGCAATAAATTAATACAGTACTTTTAAAACTATGCTCTCTGATACTGACTCTTCCCATCTTTACTCATGTCTAAAAAGTTAAACTTGGGCTGGGCATAGTGGTGTACACCTATAATCCTTTGAGACTCAGGAGGCTGAAGCAGGAGGATCACAGTGAGGCCAGCCTCAGCAAATCAGTGAAGTCCTAAGCAACTCAGTGAAACTCTGTCACAAAATAAAAAAATAAAAAGTGCTGGAGATGTAGCTCAGTCGTAAAGCACCCCTGGGTTCAATACCCAGGACCAAAAAAAAAAAAGCTGAATTTCAATTTTTCTAAAACAAAACTCATGATATCCTCTTTCATCTCTTTTTCAAAAGTTCCTCTTATAGATCTCCTACTCCCCAGAGGGCCAGAGGTGTAGCTCAGTGGTAAACTGCATGCTTAGCATGAGTGAGGCCCTGGGTTCAATCCCCAGCACCAAAAATCCAAAATAAACAAACAAACAAACAAAAACACTTCCTCCTTCCCAGAAGCAGTTGTGCCATTTCCACCTATCTGATCCGCCCGCCCCTCAATCCACCATCCTTTGCTCATGCCCGCTCTGCACCCTTGCTCACCTAATGCAGGGACTGGTAACCTTGAAGCATCTCTCCCCTGACAGGCTTGCTCTTTTCCAACTGCACTGTCAGCAGCTGGCCAGGATGCTAGGGCAGCATATGGCTCAGATTCGAAGCTCCCTTCCCTCTCTTTCATGCCACCCACACCATCGCTTAGACTCACCTGTCTGAACTATTCCTTTCATCATATCCCTCTCTAGTCCCACATCACCCACAGGAGTGGCTTCCAAAGAGGGATCTCCACATCCCAGGAAGCAAGCAAGACTCCCCTGGATTGGAAAGCAAATATCAGAACTCCTGTTTATAATTATTCCTAAACCATTCTTCAGAAGTTATGTGAGGGTCGAGTGCGGAGGCGCACACCTGTAATCCCAGCTACTTGGGAGGCTGAGGCAGGAGGATTATAAATCCGAGGCCAGCCTGGGCAACTTGGTAAGACCCTATCTCAAAGTAAAAAGGGCTGGGGATGTATTTCAGGGGTAGCGTACCCCTGAGTTCAAAACACCCAGTACCACAAAATTAAACAAATAATACACTGTTTCATATAAAGCTCCCTCATTAAAACATCAGCTTCATATGTGCTTTCTAAGAACTGCATGCAGTCTTTAGAGGTGAAGAGTCACACTGGCTGCAATTTTGTTTCAAATGGCTGGGCAAATTTTATACACACAAGTATTCATAAACAAATCGAAAATGGGTATGTTAGTTATTTAATCTAGGTGGTAGTATGTGGCCCTTATTGTCATTGTCACTCCTTCCACTTTTCGATGTCTGAAATGTTGATGGAAAAACCGGAGCTGACTGAACTCCTGCAGGCGAACTCCTCTGCGCCTCCCTGCCTTCCGCCATGCCTGGCAGAGCCAATGTGGAAAGAAAAAAAAAAGCTTTTAGAGAATCTGTGGATTATCAAAAAAAAAAAGGGGGGGGGTCATGAAGACCAGGAAAGGCAAGAAAGCTGGCACAGACTTATTTTATCTCACTATTCCACTGCAGGAAAGAGTGGAAAGGGCTTGCCTCAGGCTAGCCTCCCTGCCTCCCAGCCTCCCTCCCTCACCAGGCCTCTAAACTCACAACCACCCAACAGTCCACACTGCAGTGCTCCGGGGTCTCTCAGGAAAGAGGATGTAATATCAGAGTCCTCTGTCTTTCTCCCTTCTTACACAGTTCTTTTACTTATCTTCTTAATGAAGACTTCAATCTCTTAAATCAGAAATGCTTTTTCTGTATTAAAAACACAATCCATGAAGCAGCTTAGCTCCTTTGCATATTAAAAAAACAAAATCTGATTTGCAATCTTTTCCAGAGGTAAAGGGGAACTAGTACTAATTCAGTACTAATGTTTCCATTTTACCATGAGGAAATAGGAACTTGGAAAAGTTAACTCAACTGTCCATTGTCAGAGGTCATCCACCCAGGAGCAGTTCTCAAGTGTAATCCTACAACTCCTGGAGACCTTGTCTCAAGACCTGCTCAATCCTACCAAGAGCAGGAAATACAAGAACTGTGGTGAGGGCATGAATGTACCCATATATCACCAGCAGATCAAATACCAGAACCTTCATGCTAGGCTACAAACTGAATAGAAACAGGAGGGGTCTCAATACCCTGGGTATGATATGCTTTTAATAAATGCTTTTCTGAAGCTGAAGGCAAGAAAGGCAGAAGAGTAATGAAACATGAAGATATAAACACAACAAAGAATTTTGATTTTGTTGTCTAATTCCAACTAAATCTGGCTTATATGAATTGTTTTAATAACCTCACAATTCTGACACTATACATCGACTACTAAGCTGGGCAGACTAGCCCACAACTGTAGTCCAGCTACTGGGGAGGCTAAGGCAGGAGAACTGCTTGAACTTAGGAGTTCATGGCCCACCTATTAGACACAGTAGAGACCACCCTTCTTTTTTTAAAATTGTTTTAGTGGTTGATAGGCCTTTATTTTATTTATTTTTATGCAGTGCTGAGAATCGAACCCAGTGCCTCACACATGCCAGGCAAGTGCACTACCATTGAGCCCCAGCCCCAGCCCAAGAGACCACTCTTCTTAATAAAAATAAAAAATAAAAAAATCTATGCCAACCACTCTGCTGTGGAGGTATGACCCTATATAATTGCTTTATGGGGAAGGGGGTCATGATGCTTGCAAATGATGGACATTCATCTACCATGTTTCCTTAAAAAAAAAAAAAAAAGAATAGTTTATTTTTAGGGTAACAGAAGGAACAGATATAAAATCAAGCCTATCCCAGACAGCAAAGGAGGTCCAGGAAGTAATAAGTTTCTTTTCCTTGAATCAAGGCCACCTAACTACTGACTCCACATTTACTGCGTGCCTACTGTGCATGCAAGAGGCTGTGAAACCAGGCCACAAGCCAGTTTCAAGAACTGAAGCAAGAGATAGTATTTCTGACAAACTGTGACTTTAGTCCAAGTTTCCCTCCTGCATTGTCTTGAGCTAAGAAAAAATAATTTCAAAAAAAAAATGAGGAGCAGAAAGGAGCGTCTTAGATTCTCGAAAACGCTACGACACACGGGTCTGCGATTGGAAAAC
>NW_025999869.1:2767251-2841464 GCF_001458135.2 Marmota marmota marmota
CCGACTCCGCCCCCCGGCCCAGAGCCCCGCCCTAACCCGCCTGTCAGAGCTGCAGATCCTTAGAGCCAGGGAAAGCGCCAGACGCCTGGGACGCAGCAAAGTTTTCTAGTTAAGAACTTAACTTTTAGGCAGAGGGTTGTTATTTACAGATTTACCTTCTTCTTTTTTTTGTTGTTGTTTTTTTTTTTTAGTTGTCAATGGACCTTTATTTTTATTTATATGTGGTGCTGAGAATCGAACCCAGGGCCTCACACATACGAGGCAAGTGCTCTACCACTGAGCCCCAGCCCCAGCCCCATCTACGTACTTACTAAGCAACAAAGAGAGAGCTTAACGATAACACATGGCTGTTTAGAGTCCAGGGTACTGGACTGGCTATGAGCTGTAACTGCATGAATTCTTTTGAATTCCTCGCTACTTATGTGAGTTAGTTGCAACTATTGTCCCCACTTTGCAGTTGAAGAAACAGGCTCAGGGAGGCGGTTAAGGGCTTGCCCAAAGTTAGTTATTCCACAGTAAAGGCCAGGAGTCAACGTCTGATAGCTGGTTCTTAAGGCCAGCACTTCTTTACTGTAAATCTTGCGCACTGTGCCAGGTTCTGGGATTATAGACCTCCATCAGACACCCCTCAGGGAGTTCACATTCTGGGGAGGAGATGGACCTGCAAACAGGCTAGTCAACGTGGTGTGAAATTAGAGTGACCAATGGCATCTACTCTTGCCAGCTTCCAGCTGGGCTTTGAAGGAGGCTGAGGAATTAACCAGAATGGTAAGGAGAAGATAAATGTGGAGTTTCCAGTGCTTGCCAAGGAAAGCAACACACGTGTTGATTATAGTGTTCTACAACCCTGGCAGTGAGGAAACCATCTCCTAGAGACATTGAGCTTGATAAAGCTCACACACAGAAGCAAGGTGGAAAGCAGATCTATCAACTAGCCCATTGTGCTTCACTGTGGACCAGTTTGCCTGCAATAGCCACATTTCTTTGCCCACACATTACCATCTGCTTTCCTTCTGCATCATGTACAGTGAGTTCTTGAATTATATGGGAATTTGGACCAATAATCTTCAACATCTGCATCAACTTATCAAGCATGACTTTAAGCCTTTAACTGACCAGAAATTTAGGAAACTAATGAGTATTCTTTGTGCTCATATACTCCCAGAAAAACAGCCCAGAAGAAATTCTGTTGTCCTTAAGTTCCAGTCCAAGAACCACCTTTTCCAAGACTTATTTCCTCCTGTTAGCATATCTTTTTAAGTTTGTGTATGCATGTTATCCAACCCTCTCCTCCTTCAGAACAGACATTGTTAAACTGACCTTTGTTTCTGGGAGCACATAAGACATAGAAGGTGCTCAATACATGTCGTAACTTTCAGTAGCTATGTCAAAGTGCCTGAAAAAATGAACTTACAGAAGGAAAGGTTTATTGTGGCTCATGGTTTTAAAGTTTTCAGTCTGTGATTGGCTGGATCCATTGTTTCTAAGTCTGTGGTGAGGCAGAACATCATGGCAGAAAGATGTGGTGGAGCAAAGCTACCCACCTCATATGTAGCAACTGGAAGTGCAGAGAGAGACAGAGATGTGGGCAACATAGTCCCTAAGAGCATACCCCCAAGGACCCACACTATGTCCCACCTCCCACAGTTTTCACCACCTCCCATTAGCCCATTAAAATTCTGAATCTATCAAGTTAGAGTCCCTATGGTCCAATAATTTCCTAAAAGCTTATTTTTTGGGGACAAAGCTTTCAACATATGAGCCTCTGCTGAACATCCAAACCATAACAATAAACAATTGTGCAACTAAATTGAATAGGCAAGAAAAGGTGAGATCACTAGGTGTGGTGGCACACACCTGTAATCCCACCTACTTGGGAGACTGACAGGAGGATCAAAGTTCAAGGCCAACTTCAACATTTAGCAAAACCCTGTCTCAAAAAATACAAAGGGCACTGGGCATGGTGGCAGACAGCTGTAATCCCAGCAACTCAGAAGGTTAAGGCTGGAGGATCAGAAGTTCAAGGACAGCCTCAGCAATTTAGCAAGGCCCTAAGCAACTTAGCAAGACCCATCTCAAAATGAAAATGAAAAGCTAAAGCCAGGGTACAGTTCAGTGGGAGAACACCCCTGGGTTCAATTCACAGACTTGCCAAAAAAAAGTGAGATCAGTCAGAACTGACTTAAAGAAAGAAGTCCACTCTAACTTTCTTTCACATTTCTTTCTCCTCCACACCACCCTGGATTTTGGTACCAGGGATTGAACCTCACACATGCTGGGCAAACTTCTTACCACTAAGCTATAGCCCTTTTTTATTTTTTTAACTTTGAGACAGGGTCTTGCTAAATTGCCCCCAGACTGGCCTTGCACTTGTTATCCTCCTGGGATGACTGCTTCGTGTATACTTAAATTCTATAAAATAAACATACTATAAAATTGACCATCTTAACCATTTTGAGCATTCAACTAATTATACCCACATTGTTGTGCAAGTGAACTCTAGAAATTTTTCATACCAATTAAATAATCCCCTTCCCTTTTCCCTCCCCATTTTATTTTCCTTCTCTGTAAGTTTGACTCCTCTAGGTACTGTCTGAGTGGACTCTCATGCCATCTGTCCTTTTGTGATTGACTATTTCACATAGCACGGTGTCTCCAAGACTCATCCATGTTGTGCAAAAATTTTTTTTGTGACTCCATCTCTGTAATGTCCTTTATTGAAGCTAAATAATATTCCACTGTATGCCTAGAACAAATTTTGCCTATTCCTTCATCTCTTGATGGACCTTTGGTTCACTTCTGAGATGGGTAGGCTGCTGAAGAGAGAGAATGAGCCCCTTACTAGCTGAAGAACAAGATCTCTGAGCATGATCAGCCATGTTTGTCTTTTTAGTTAGATGAACAAAACCTCCAGCGAATGCTTGTACCAGATCAACTAGAACTAAAACATAATTTAAATGTCAGCAGATTCAAAGATCTACACAATGCACCCCAAAATGATTTATGGCTAGACTGCTTAACTAGGAGAGACATTCTGAACCTCAAATACCAAATGATTGACATGAGATTTGATTTTCACAAAAAATTTGCCTAGGAACCGGCAATTTTCTTCTTAGGAAAATCCTATATACATTTAAAAAGATGAACCCTAGGATGAGTATCCCCATCTTCTCTGAGAGGTGGGGAGCATCTGCACCTAGCCTTGGGGTATGTATACCTTTGCTTTACTGTCCTTTAATAAATCTTTGCTTGTGCCTTGCTTTCAACATGTTCTGAAACTTGTTTCAATGGTGTAAGTCAAGAACCCCCTTGGGCCAACTTGAGATCCCACTGCCCCCTTGGAGGGACCTCGTTGGAGGTTTGGTGACACTTCCATTATGTGGCTATTGTGAATTCTTTCACACTTCTTAAATAAATGCCTTTTTTTTTGCTTTAAAATATTTTATTGAAATTTTTAAAATAAAATCATGTGCTTGTATAAGACAAAACATAAGCAAATACTCTCTACTTAATGTTAGGGTCCCAAAAATTCTAGCCAGTTTTTTGTGCTTCGTAGCTGCTCAGTTTAATACAGGCAAGATGTTATGTTCATAGGAACCATCCAACATCAGAGCATCCTTTGTGTCAGCAAAATCCATAGCAACCAGGGAGAAGGGATTGCTCTCCACTTGTCATGACAGCCTGAGGATGCAACAGCAGGAATCTAAGCATCCCAACAGTGTCCAATGGGGTAGATCCCAAAACCTTAAGTTTTCAGTCTTCAGGTTAGCACAGAACTTCTGTGTAGGGTCACTGCCCCTAGCTGGGCTTGCAGAACTCTCATGCTTTATTTAAGGATTACACACCAATGGACGTCTTAAAACCCCATCGCTGTGTGTGCTGAGGACCTGCCAGCGAGGATCAGGAGCCTGCAGGCGGGTTGCTACACCAAAGGTGTGCCCGGCGCCTTCCCGACACTGAAGGGCAGGTTTCGGGGAATACCTAAATGCCATTTTTTTTCATGACTCCGTCTCTGTAAGAAGAGTGTCTAACCTTAGCCTTGCTATCTAGGCAGTATGTTTAAGAAGCAGGAGCCAGCTGGGTGGAGTATTGCACACCTATAATCCCAGCAATTCAGGAGGCTGAGGCAGAAAGATAACAAGTTCTAGACCAGCCTCAGCAATTTAATGAGACCCTTGCAATTTAGCAAGATCCTATCTCAAAATTAAAAAAAAAATGTGAGGGGAGCTGGAGATGTATCTCAGTTCAACTCTCAGCACTGGAAAAAAAAAAAAAAGGAGATGTTAGTGAGCTAAGGGACACATATCTGTAGATACCAGTTTTGCCTAAATCTATTCCTTTTATCCTCTGTGAAATGAGAAGTCCTTAATCTCAGCATTATATTTGTGGGCTAGCATTGGCCAAGAGCTCCCTCTATCAGTCAATCTACCAAAAATATTTGATCACATTCTCCAGATGAATATTAGGTAATGGCAGGAACTGCGATTCAGTGACCTACAGAATGGACCAATACCTTCTGTCTTCCAGAGGCATGAAGTCTTCAGGGAATAAATCCAACTCGGAGCAGTGTGATCCTAGGACCCTGGGGACCCAAGGACCTCTCCTTTCCAACAGTGAATCTGTGTGATACTTCATCCAAAACAAAATTTTGCAACAGATTGCATGCAGAAGCTTTCTGAGAATATATTATCTTCTATTAAGCTAGACATTGGGGAATTTTGCAAAACTAGCATTATGTCACTCTTTGCATGGCTTTTTTTTTTTTTTTTTTTAATACCAGGGATTGAACTCAGGGGCACTCGACCACTGAGCCACATTCCCAGCCCTATTTAGTATTTTATTTGGAGAGAGGGTCTCACTGAGTTGCTTAGCACCTCGCTTTTGCTGAGGCTGGCTTTGAACTCATGATCCTCCTGCCTCAGCCTCCGGAGTTGTTGGGATTACAAGCCTGTGCCACCATGCTCGGCTTTTTTGCATGGCATTTTTTTTTTATTATTTTGGGAAAGATTACTTTCCATAAAAAATGTTGTTTATGTTAACATGTTCAAAGTTCATTATTATTGTTATTATTTTTGTAGTACTGGGGATTGAACCCAGGTTCTTGTATATGCTAGGCAAGTGCTTTACTACTGAGCAAGACCCCCAGCTCTGATTTTATATTGCTATTTTAAATTAATTATTTGTTTTGTTTTTGAGCTGGGGAATAGAACCTTAATTAAATTTTGTAATTTAAATATTGCACATCCTCAAAATACACGCTCTACCACTGATCTATGCTCCTGCCCTAATGCTATTTTCTTTTTCTTTCTTTCTTTTTTTTTTTTTTTAACTCACAATTCTCCTGTCTCAGCCTCCCAAGCAGCTGGGATTACAGGCGTGTACCACTATACCCGGCTTTTTTTTTTTTTAACACTTTTTTTAGATGTTGATGGACCTTTCATTTTATTCATTTCTTTATATGTGGTGCTGTGGATGGAACCCAGTGCCTCACACATGCTAGACAAGTGCTCTACCACTGAGGCACAGTGATAGACCCAACCTGATCTTTTCTTAAAATTGGGCATCTTGCCACAAAACCATGAAAAGATAATTTCGGCTTTACTATAAATTACTGCAAATTCTGAACCTGCTTGGAATGTCTGCCCATGCCCTGAACTCACCCATGTCCGGTTTTCCCTGACCAGATAACAACTCTTTCCTAAACCTTAGTGACGCCTCATAAATTCTGGCCTTCCCTGCCCGGATAATGACCCTCTCTGAGTCTCTAAGATCCCCATAAATTCTGATGCTGGGGCCAGCAAAAATGTAAACTTGTGTTATGCTCCTCAGAGTGTTGTTATCTGTAACCCCCCTTTGTGTAACTTTTTGGGCTATAAAACTGGGTGGCAAAGAAGCCTCGCTGCTGTCCTTGGCTCCCACGATTTTGATGGGCAAGGCAGCCCGGCCGGTCGAAATAATAAGCTTGCTTTAATTTGATTTTAATTGGAGTCAGTGGTCTTTTCTTTCGTCCTGGTCTAACAGCAGCCCTAGCCCCCCTAATGCTATTTTCTGTGTCTGTGTGTGTGTGTGTGTGTGTGTGTGTGTGAGCCAGGGATTGAACCCAGGGATGCTTATATCCCCAGCCCTTTTTATTTTTTATTTTGAGATGAAGTCTTGTTAAGTTGCTTAGGGCCTAAATAGCTGGCTGAGGCTAGCCTTGAACTTGTGATCCTCCTTCATCAATCTCCTGAGCTGCTGGAGTTACAGATGGCTGTAGTGCTATTTTTAAATGAATTTAAAGCCAGGCATGGTGGCACTCACCTGTAATCTCAGTTCACTAGGGAGTTGAGGCAGGAGGATCACAAATTCGAGCCCAGCCTTGGCGACTTAGTGAGATCCTGTTTCCAAATAAAAAATAAAAAAGGGCCAGAGGGGATACAGCTATGGAGTAAAATGCCTTTGAGTTCAATCCCCAGTACAATAAATAAGTAAATAATCCAAAAATTAAATTTTTGAAATTTAATCTTGCAAAGTCAATCTTGATAAATACAACCCACATAAACGTAAGCTCGTCGGTCCCCAGTAATTCTAAATGTGCAAGCAGGTCTTGGAACCAAAAACTTTGAGAAGCGCTACAACAGGAAAAGCCTCACAAGCAATCCCAGCAGCGTGGGTGCAGGAGGGCTGACCGCTCCCTGCGACCGGCTGAGAAGCCCCCTCTTTCCTGCCCCCAAGTCCTGCAAGTAAAAACAGGCATGCGTCAGTCAGTCCATGTTGAAAACCAAGCAGGCCCGCACTCGCCCAGTGATGGACTAGAGAAGCTCCTTTCCAAGCTAAATCTGGAAGCTGGGCCGTGTGCAGAAGCTGAAGGCCGCGGAAAGACTCGGTACACAAGCGTCCCCTCCCTGTGCAGGACACGCCCTGCGGACGGCGCCATGGAGAGAGCAGTTACCCTCTTCTGAGTGACTGCCCAGTGCCAGGGGGTGCCGGTACCCGCGGGGGTGGGGAAGAGGCCAGGCCACCGTGCGCGGCCGCTCCAGAAATATTCAGCCAAATTAGTAGAATAATAGATTTTATCCAAACCAGCTTTGAAGGAAAACAAAAGAAACTTATTAAAGGAGGGAGAGGGAATCACAAACTGATCGATTTCCATGCTGGTAGGAGTTTGCCGCAATGAACCCAACTACTATGTAGAGCCATGCAGCCCTGATAGTGATAAATAAAATACATGAATGTGATCATGCTTCAATAAAACTATATTTATGGACACCTTAAAAAAATGTATTGTCTGGGCTGGGGATATAGTTCAGTTGGTGGAGTGCTTCCCTTGCAGCACAAGGCTATGGGTTCAATCTCCAGCACCAAAGGGGGAAAAAAAAATGTATGTCACCTATGCGGCTGAGAGGGTAGCTCTGCAGCAGGGTGCTCGCCCTGCACGCCTAGTCCTGGTTCAATCCCCAGGACTGCAACAACAAGGAGCTGCTTCTGTTACCAGAATCACAGGTTCTTCCAGAAAACAGGTTTGTTCAACCCCGGCCCCAGCCATAGCCCCAGTGGCTGTTGAGGCTGAGGCAGGAGGAGCTCCAGTTCAAGGCCAGACTCAGCAAATTAGGGAGCCCCTGTCTCTAAATTAAAAAAAAAAAAGTAAGAAAAATGGTCTGAGATGTAGCTCTGTGGCAAAGCGTTTGCCTTGCATTTGCAAAACCCTGTGTTTGTTCCCCAGATCCAAAAAAATTAAAAGTAAAAAAATAAAGTCTGCCCCAAGGAAGATAGAGGGAATCTTTTCTGTCTCAAATCTCCATCCCACAGGTGGCTCAGGGGCACAAACAGCTTCTATAAGAAGAAAGGGGGAGTGGGGCATGGTGGCACATGCCTATAATACCAGTGGCTCGGGAAACTGAGACAGGAGGATCGAAAGTTCAAAGCCAGCCTCAGAAATGGTGAGGTGCTAAGCAACTCAGTGAGTCCCTGTCTCAAATTAAAATATAAAATAGGGCTGGGATGTGGCTCAGTGGTCCAGTGCCCCTGAATTCAATCCCCAGTAACTCCCCCCCCCCAAAAAAAAAGGAGAAAAGAGGGGACAGTGGGACAAAAGGTAGGAAACACACACAGGCCAACTTAGCTAGGCAGGTCAAGCCAGAGAACACGTGACACTTCTGGGTCTCCCCCATTGGCTGGCACCTGCCCATCCTCAGCAGGAGGAAGCTCAGTTGCAGAAAAACTTTATCAGGAAATTGGGTAGGTTGAGGCTTTCAAATTTTTTACTTTTTTTGTACCAGGGATTGAATCCAGGGGGACTTAACCACTGACACACACACCCATCCCTTTTTGTTTTGAGACAGGGCCTCCCTAAGCTGCTTAGGGCCTTATTAAGTTACTGAGGCTGGCTTTGAACTTGTGGTCCTCCTGCCTCAGTCTCTGGAGTCGCTGGGATGACAGGTGCACACAACCATGCCAGCTGGGGCTTTCAATTTTACAGGGGCTCTGTTACACCTCTGCTGGGAATAAGCTGGGAAGTGGCTCATTTAGCTGTTTCTGATGGACAAAGAATATTTCATTTCTGACCCGTGCAGGTTTATATTGTAATATGGTGTTCAGGCAATAGATCAACCTTATATAGCCTTTTAGTTTAATTAGATTGGATGAGCGGCTTTTCTCATGGAGATTTCAATAAACATCCAATTGTATAGGCATAGAACATCTCTGAAGGAATATTAAAGAAACGGGTTAGTGATTTCTTTTCTTCTTCTTTCTTTTTTTTTTGTAGTTGGACACAATACCTTTATTTTATTTATTTATGTATGTATGTATGTATGTATGTATGTATGTATTTATTTATATGGTGCTGAGGATCAAACCCAGCGCCTTGCACACACTGGGCTCTACCACTGAACCACAACCCCCCCCCCCCGCCCCCTTTAGGGATTTCAACTGAAGGGAATGCAGTGATTGAGGGTCAAGGTGAGAAGGACACTTACTTTTGCTGTCTACCTTTGATACCTTTTTATTTTCTACTACCTCTAAGTATTACTTATTTTATTTATTTATTTTACAGTGCTGGGATTTAACCCAGGGTCCCACACATACCAGACAAGTACTCTACTATCACTGGACAGAAGTCCTATGAGGTCCCTCTAAAGAGGAGAATGAGACTTCAACTTAACCAGGGCAAATTCTTGACTTTCACCACTGAAAAGAATTCCAGGGCTCGGTGGGGGGGGCGGGGATGCTGGGGTTGTGGCTCAGTGGTAGAGCATTCGCTTAGCATGTGTGAGGCATTAGGTTCTATTCTCAGCACTACATAAAAATAAATACATAAAATAAAGGCATTGTGTCTATAGTGGCATCCCCTCTCTCCACAGAAAAGTCTTAACTGGACTTCTTCAGAAATCTTCACCATGGCTGATTTTAGTACTGTCAGCAAAAGAGTCTCTAGAAAAGAGTTCAGTGTAGATAAATTTTCCATTTTCATGTGCTCTGTTTTACCTGGTCACTGGCCGGGACGATACCAGCACTCCAGGTGCTGAACACCCCCTTACTAGTTTTTCACAAACGTATCCAGTATACGTGTAGAAATGTGTAAACAAGGCTCTGGCCTTGAGCTGGGCTTCACAGAGATGTCTATATTTCTAAGATAAGTTACCAATTGGGCTCCATGGTAACAGCTGGCAGGGGGAGGAAAGAAAGGAGAAAAGAAGCTCTCCCCCTCTCAGGTGTTGTCCTTGTGAGAAACTAATGTGACTCCATTTTAAAAAATAAAATAAATAACAGCAGCTTCTACCTCAAGGCCTGTCCTAAGGAAGGGGGCGTGACCCTTGTCCTTGGAAAAACCCTAAGCACATACCCACCCTGCTGAGTTGTTTGTAAATAACAGGAGAGGTCTGAGGCACTAGGTGTCCCTGACTCAGTTAGACTAGGTGAGGACCCATAGCAACCCCCTAGCAACCACCAATCAGCATGAGACAGGGAAAGTACCTGGAATGCCAGATGATCCCCCAGTAGTTTATGGTGGTTGATAACATGTTGGGAAACCATGTAGTTTAGCACGTACACCCCTCATGGCCTAAACCAATCAGTTCAAAGGAATCTCTCTCTTGTATTAACCAATCACCCCTACCCAAATTGTTCCCGCCATTGAATGTGCTAATCAATGTTAAGAGTTGTTGTTTGATTTTCCCACGGTATGGAATGATTTGCTGTGGGATGTTGTGATGCATAGAGTATCCCAAAAAAACCTATAAAATCTCACTGAACAAAGGACCAGGACTCACTCCCTGGGACCGCTGCATCAAGAAAGGATCGGTTGTGAGTCCAGGCTCGAACTTGCAATAAAGACTCTTGTGTGTTTGCACCGGATTAGGCTCCTGGAGGTCTATTGGGGTCCCATGAATCTGGCATAACACTTGAAGGGTTAACTTGCCCAGAACAGTGAAAGAAAAAAACTGCTTTTATGTGAACTTCTACAGACTGTGAACTTCTGAGCCCCTCCCCTTACATGCTGGGTATAAAATTCTGAAACTACCTGAATTCAGGGTTCAGGGGATTGATTGATTACAGCAAAAGCTGTGCCCTCTGAACCTGGCTGCAGCCAAATAAAACTGTAGCCTGCTATCTTTGGTACCTTGCCTCATCTGTCCCTAGAACAGTGTCGATTCATAAGTAAAAAAAAAAAATAAAATAAAATAAAAAAAGAAGAACTCTAGGACTCATCAGAAGTAAGGCACAAGCAAAGATGTATTTCAGAACAGCAAGGGTGTACAGACCTCAAAGGCAGAGGGTAGGCTACCCTTGCCTCTCAGAGAAGATAAGCAATGCGCTCAACATTGAGCCCTTGGGCTGAATATTTCTGATCACATATATGATTTTCATGGAAAGAAATGTACAAGTTTTTAGGCAAACTCTTTAAAAGTCAGGTGACAGGACAATCATATGATTACTGAGGTTTAGAATGTCTTTCTTTGGTTACAGTCTAATCATAAGTCATTTGTGGGCACATTGTGTAAGTCTTTGGTGATGTTTAAATTCATTATGTTTCGGTACGCGCATGTGATCTTGGTGACTTGGGAGGCTGAGGCAGGAGGATTGTAAGTTCAGTGAGCCTGGGAAACTTAGCAAAACCCTGTCTCAAAATAGAAAAGGGGCTGGGGATGTAGCTCAGAATTAGAGTGCCCCTGGGTTCAATTCCCAGGACCACTAAATTAACTAATTGTGGTCTTTGTTCTAGTTGATCTGTGGAAGCCCATGGTGGAGGATTTGATCATCTAACTATGCGGACAAACAGGGTTGGTTCTGCTCATAGATCTGGGTCCATCCACTGATGGCTCTTTTTGTCTCTCCTGGAGAGCCCAAGCATCACGCTGCAACTGGGCTATGCTCCTAGTCCTTGAACTGTTTTAAAAACTCTTATAAATAATAATAATGAAGGGCTGGGGATATAGCTCAGTATATATGGTAGAGTGCTTGCCTTGGGGTTCAATCCTCAGCACCACAAAATAATAATATAATAATAATAATAATGAACGAGCTGGGTGTGGTGGCACCTGTTCAGGTATGCTGTGGAGACGGGCTGTGCCCTGCAGGGCTACTCTGTGATGTGGGGAGCAGCAGCGTCAGGCTGTGCTGAGTCACTCCATTGGGGAAAGCAGTAATGCCATCTGCTATGACATTTCCAGCACGGGCACCAAGGTAGAATTGGAAGAAACAAGCTCACTATCCAAACCAGGAACAGAGAGCCAAAAGTTACAGAGAAGCAAGGCTTTAACTGACCGTCTTGCAAGATCTGGCGTCTGGGTGAGCAGGCACCCCAGAGCAGCTCCGATCAGCGTTCTGCCTCTCCCCGGTTCCTTGCTGGCTGAGTGCTGGGGGGTTCCCAGACTTCTAGAATGTCACCTAGGTTTTACTGACTCCTATTGGGTTATTTAAAGACATGTACCTTTAGTTGTCCCACCTCCTGTGTTCTCTGGTGACTTCTGGGACTGAACTGGTAGCAGGCAGTGGGTCTCCTTTGGTCAGGCTGGCCCCTTCCTGTCTGCCAAGGAGCTGTGACTCTGTCACACTCCAGTGTGACTTTCCATTCTGTTTTCCCTTCTTGCTGCCCTTCTTACATCCAAGTTTACATTTAAGGCTCAATACTGTGCTCTGCACATGCACCACCAGACTCTACTTCTCACAGAAGGACTCCACTCCTTGTGGATAGAGTGCACAATTGCCATCCACTCAGCAGGACCGGGAAGCATGAACTGATAAATAACTTCCCTGTGTCAACTTGCCAATCTAAATCTAGGAGTGTACGGACATCCCATGTCTGGAACACCAGACATGGGAGCTTATCAACCGCCCCAGATGCAGCCCCCTCATCTAACCCCCTGCTCTTCCGTGTTAGACGGGAGCTCGGGGACACCATGATGGCAGAGGCAGGGTCTTAGAAAGAAACTGCAGGAGGACAAGACAAGGAGACAAGTCCTGTCTATTTTCAGTGGTCCCGTTACCATGACAACTCCAGCCATGACAACTCCCACCAGGTTCAAATTTTAAAATGACTCATGGGGGTCAAGTGGGCAGAATTCTAATTAGGTTTTCTGAAGTAATCCATGGGGGTGGAGATTGGAAGCATTCTTATCAGGTACCATAGGGTAACGGGTGGGGGGGATAATGGGGTAAGGTCTTCAAACAGGTCCCGATAGATAAGAGAACGCACCATAGCTCAGGACATAAGACCCTAATTTCAAGTCCTTGGGACCTTGAGCCGCCCTCACGCTCTGCCCACGTGGTTCTACCTGATGGGTGCCATCTTCACCTGCGATATATCTGAACTCTGTTACTTCTGTGTGTCTTGCTTAGTTCTTTGTTCGGGATGCCAAGGACCTGGACTTCAGAAGATTCTGTAGAACTGGTTCATTAAAGTCCTTGTCTGACCTCCTGCCAAGGCTCGGACTCTGCATTCCTCCCTCTGCCTGTGCTCTAGGCTCAGCACCCTGTCACCCTGTGGTTGTCTCACCCTCTTAGTTTCTTTCTTTTTTTAAAAAAAATATTTATATGTTCTAATTTGTTACATATGACAGCAGAATGCATTTCAATTCATAGTACACATATGGAGCACAATTTTTTAAGTCACTGGTTGTACACAAAGTAGAGTCATACCACTCGTGTCTTCATCCATGTACTTAGGACAATGATGTCCATCTCATTGCACCATCTTTCCTACCCCCTGCCCCCTCCCTTCCCCTTCCTCCCCTTTGCCCTACCCAAAGTTCCTCCATTCTTCCCATGTCCCCCCTCTTCGTTTTGGATCAGCATCCTCATATCAGAGAAAACAGTTGGACTTTGGTTTTTTTGGGATTGGCTAACTTCACTTAGCATTGTATTATGCAATTCCAACCATTTACCTGCAAATGCCACGATTTTATTCTCTGTTTTGCTGAGTAATAATCCATTGTGTACCACAGATTCTTTATCCATTCATCTATTGAAGGGCCTCTAGGTTGGTTCCACAATTGAGTTATTGTGAATTATGCTGCTATAAACTTTGATGTGGCTGTGTCCCTGTAGTATGTTGTTTTTAAGACCTTTGGTGCCGGGTTTCTGTTCTCGAGACTAAAAGACTCAGGGGTCACTCCAGGGAAACTGGGCTGACTGGGCTGCATGAAATAATCACACAAGAGACACAATACCTTTTTCTTTGGGGTCGCTGTGATGGCTCCTCTGACCTTAAGGTGCTGGGAGCCATTAGCCAAGTAGGTATGACAATTTCCTTGCCAGCGTACCCCATGTTGCTGACATTTTGCAGTGACATTGAATGTAGTTGACCTTGCTCAAGGACCAGGGCGGATTAGGGTGTTCCTGGTTTAACATAATCGGGTTTAGGGCGTTCCCAGTTTAGGTTCCAGGTTTAAGATTATTCCTGCTGGGAATAGGGCGTATCCTGCTGCCTAAGTTCCCCTTGAGTTCTCACGGGATTCAGACAGTATATTTTGGGAGACAGAAGCCCAGTGAAGGTGAATTTGGGAGAGAACGTGGATTTGGGCAGAGAACGTGGATTTGGGCAGAGAACGTGGATTTCCCCAGAACGTGTTTGTAGACGGCTGGTGTGAGTTCGGGAATAAAGAGTTGCTGTTTGAATCTACAAGCTGTGTGGTGGCTCGTGATTGTGTGCCCAGCCAGACTGCGGCATTAAGGGTCCGAAGAAAGAAAGAGAGAGCGAGAGCACGCGCTGACCCCTTTTATTGAGGAGAAGTTATTTAAATGAGGCAAGGGGTCAGGTTTCAGGGGGCTGAGTCTATCTTCATGATGTCCACTGTCAGCAGGTTGACTGACACCTGGGTAGGCCACACCCAAGGGCATAGTAAGAGAAGGGGACACACACAAGGCACTTCCATGGAAGATTCTATCCTAAACAGGGCAAGGTGTTATATTACAAAGGAACAGATGAGCATAGCTTCACCCATGGGGCTGTAGCAAGACATACCCATGCATGAGACACCGACCCTCAGACCCAAGAAGGGTGGGGAAAACTCTGCCACATTTCTGCAACTGAGCGCCTCAGCACCCAACCGGGGAGTGTAACCCAGTCATGTGTAAGGTTGGTCTCCCACACTTTGGGTATAGACTGAGGAATGGGATAGCTGGGTCAAATGGTGGTTCCATTCCAAGTTTTACAAGGAATCTCCATACTGCTTTCCAGATTGGTTGTACCAATTTGCAATCCCACCAGTAATGTATGAGTGTGCCTTTTTCTGCACATCCTTGCCAACACTTATTGTTGTTTGTGTTCTTAATAGCTGCCATCTGACTGGTGTGAGATGAAATCTTAGAGTAGTTTTGATTTACATTTCTCTAATTACTAAAAGATGTTGAACATTTTTTTCATGTATTTATTGATCAATTGTTTTTTTAAACTTAATTTTATGTTTTATTATTATTAGTTGTTCAAAACATTACAAAGCTCTTGACATATTTATTGATCAATTGTATATCATCTTCTGAGAAGTGTCTGTTCAGTTCCTTGTCCCATTTCTTGACTGAGTTTTTTTTTTTGGTGTTTAGTTTTTCGTATTCTTTATATACCCTAGAGATTAGCACTCTTGATGTGTGATGGGTAAAGATTTATTCCCAACACATAGGCTCTCTATTCACCTCACTGATTGTTTCTTTTTCTGAGAAAAATATTTTCAGTTTGAATCCATCCCATTAATTGATTCTTGACTTTATTTCTTTATTTCTTGCACTATAGGGGTCTTGTTAAGGACCTACTTTCTCATATCTTTAATGCAGGGTCTCTGTCTAATTCCTAGGTCCTTGATCTACTTCGAGTTGAGTTTTGTGCATGGTGAAGATAGGGGCTTAATTTCATTTTGCTGCATATGGATTTCCAGTTTTTCCAGCACCATTTGTTGAAGAGGCTATCTTTTCTCCAATATATGTTTTTAGCACCTTTGTCTAGTATGAGATAACTGTAGTTATGTGGGTTAGTCTCTGTGTCCTCTATTCTGTATCATTGGTCTATTTTGGTGCCAATACCATGCTCTTTTTTTTTTTTTGCTATTGCTCTGTAGTATAGTTGAAGGTCTGGTGTAGTGATGCCTCCTGCTTCACTCTTCTTGCTAAGGATTACTTTGCCTGTTCTGGGTCTCTTATTTTTCCAGATGAATTTCATGACTGCTTTTTCTATTTCTATGAGGAATGTCATTGGGATTTTTATTGGAACTGCATTAAATCTGTATACTACTTTGGTAGTATTGTCCTTTTGACAATATAAATTCTGTCTATCCAAGAACAAGGTAGATCTTTTCATCTTCTAAGGTCTTCTTTAATTTATTTCTTTAGCGATCTGAAGTTTTTAAGAAATATTTTTAGATGTATGGACCTTTTATTTTATTCATTTATTTCTATGGGTGCTGAGAATCAAACCCAGTGCCTCACACATGCTAGGTGAGCAACTCTACCACTGAGCCACAGCCTCAGCCAGTGTTCTGTAGTTTTCATTGTAGAGATCTTTCACCTCTTTTGTTGATTTCCAAGTATTTTTTTTTTGAGGCTATTGTAAATGGGGTGGTTTTCCTAGTTTCTCTGATGATTTGTCACTGGTGTACAGAAATGCCTTTGATTTATGAGTGTTGATTTTATATCCTGCTACTTTGCTGAACTCATTTATTAGTTCAAGAAGTTTCCTGGTGGAATTTTTGGATACTCTAAGTATAGAATTATGTCATTGGCAAATAGCAATAGCTTGAGTTCTTCTTTTTCCTATCCATATCCCTTTAATTTCTTTTATCTAATTCAAGAACTATATTAAATAGAAGTGGTGAAGGAGGGTATCACTGTCTTATCCAGTTTTTAGAGGGAATGCTTTCAATTTTTCTCCATTTAGAATGATGTTGGCCTTGGGTTTAGCATATACAGCTTTTACAATGTTGAGGTATGTTCCTACTATCCCTAGTTTTTCTAGTGTTTTGAACATGAAGGGTGCTGGATTTTGTCAAATGCTTTTTCTGCATCTATTGAGATGATCATATGATTCTTATCTTTAAATATTTTAAATATTTTTTAAGTTGTTGATAGATTTTTATTTTATTCATTTATTTATATGTGGTGCTAAGAATCGAACCCAGTGCACACATGTCAGGCAAGCGCTCTAACACTGAGCCACAATTCCAGCCCCTTTTAAGTCCATTGATGTGATACATTACATTTATTGATTTCTGTATGTTGAACCAACCTTGCATCCCAACCCCATTTGTTCCTGGTGCACTATCTTTTTAATAGTTTTTGTATTCAATTTGCCAGAATTTTATTGAGAATTTTTGCATCTATGTTCATTAGAGATATTGGTCTGAAATTTTCTTTCTTTGATGTCTTTGTCTGGTTTTGAAATCAGGGTGATATTGGCCTCATAGAATGAGTTTGGAAGTGCTCCCTCTTTTTCTATTTCATGGAATAACTTGAGAAGTATTGCTATTAGTTCTTCTTTGAAGTTCTTATAGAATTCAGCTGTGTGTCCTTCTGGTCCTGGGCTTTTCTTGGTTGGTAGGCTTCTGATGGTGTCTTTTATTTCATTGCTTGAAATTGATCCGTTTAACTTGTGTATATCATCCTGATTCAATATGGGTAAATCATATGATTCTAGAAATTTATCCATGTCTTGGATATATTCTATTTTATTGGAGTACAAATTTTCAAAATAATTTCTAATTATCCTCTGTATTTCTGTAGTATTGGTCATGATATTTTCTTTTTTTATCACAGATTCTAGTAATTTGAGTTTTCTCTCTCCTTCTTTTCATTTGCTTGGCTAAGGGTTTATCAATTTTATTTATTTTTTCAAAGAACCAAATTTTTGTTTTGTCAATTTTTTCAATTGTTTCTCTTGTTTCAATTTCATTGACTTCAGCTCTGATTTTAATTATTTCCTGTCTTCTACTGCTTTTGGTGTTGATTTGTTCTTCTTTTTCTAGGGCTTTGAGATGTAATGTTAGGTCATTTATTTGTTGACTTTTTCTTTTTTTTAAGGAACAAACTCCATGCAATGAACTTTCCTCTTCCTACTGCCTTCATAGCATCCCAGAGATTTGGATACGTTGTATCTATGTTCTCATTCACCTCTAAGAATCTTTTAATCCCCTCTTTGATGTCTTCTGCCATCCATGTTCATTCAATAGCATATTATTTAGTCTCCAGGTGTTGGAGTAGCTTCTATTTTTTTTATTTTATCACTGATTTCTAATTCCATTCCATTATCATTTGATAGACTGCCAGGTAGTATCTCTACTTTTTTGTATTTGCTTAAGAGTTGCTTTGTGGTATAATTATATGGTCTATTCTAGAAAAAGATTGATATGCTGCTGAGAAGAAAGTGTATTCATTTGTTGATGGATGAAATGTTCTACACATGTCAGTTAAGTCTAAGTTATTGATGTCCTCAGCTGAGGTCCCTCTCTTTGGGAACTTCTCAGACCTGGGATGATACCGTTACCAGAGACTCTGATGTGAGCTGAAACCTACGTGCTGGACCAGACCCCTTAATGGAGAAATACGATCTTGTTGGAGAGTTCCCAGTCCCAGGGAGTCCAGTCCCTTTGGATCATACATATTCTACCTAAGGATGTATCCTAATAAAAACCTGGCCCTAAGCCCTGCCGCACATCAGGCTCGAGATAGCCTCGCTCTGCCCGGGTGCACACCCTCACCTCCCCGTTTCTAATTAAACTTTTCCTCTCTACGCTAAAACATGACACATCCTTAAGTTATTTTCTGTGATGTGTTCAAGAGCATGAAAAATCCCACTAGAGGTCTCCTCTGCCTCTAAGGGACCTCCTTGGATGCCTTACAAGGTGACAGTCACAGTTACTCGGGAGACTGAGGTAGGAGAATTATAAATTCATAAGTTCTTTTCTTTTAATAAGTTCGAGGTCAGCCTGGGCAACTGAGGGAGACTTTATCACACACACAAAGGCTGGGGATGTAGCTCAGTGGCACCGCACCTCTGGGTTCAATCCCCCGCAATTAATTCACTAATCAAATAAGTAAAATAAAGTCATAATGAACAGAGGTCCAAGTCTACCCAGAGGGGAACCTGCTGAGTTGCGGGGTCCGTGGAGAGTGGTGGAGCCCTGCTCAGTGTCAGTCTGGTTCCTGGAAGGGTCAGTTGCTTGCCTACCCTCCTCGCATCAGAAGCTCCTGGCCATGCACCTCAGGCTAGGGGATGTGAAAGCAGACTTTGGAAGCAGTTATCAGCAGCTTCGCAGTCTGCAGGTTCCCATGGGAGCACAAGGCAATGGACATCGGGAGACCTGAGGAGGTCAGGAGGAAACGCTTGCTTCATTCATCCCAGCTACCAAGCAGGCACCCAGCTCAACAGGAAGGTCCCTCTTTCCTGAGCCTCCAGATCATCTCACGCTGCCCCTAAACCTTCCTTCTCCTTCGGAAACCAGCATTTGTCTGAAGGCCCTTGAGAATCCTTCCCTGTGTTCCTGCGAACAAATCCACTACCTACCAACTTCCTGAACGATGATGGTCAAACCTCCCGAGCTCTGCTTTATTTTCAGTGTCCTGGGTAAGCCTGGCAAACCACACAGTAGGTTCCAGGTTTGTATCCATTTCACAAGTGACAAAACTGAGGTTTTGAGAGGTTAAGCAATTTGCTCCAGGTCATGTACCTAGGAACTGACGGATACCTAGCGGCTGGGAAAGATAAGATTAGAACTGTTTGAGGTTGAGTTCCTGCCCTTTTTTGTAGTCCTGGGAGCTACCACAGGTGCTCATGCATGCTAGACAGGCACTCCACAGGGCTGCCAGCCTGAGCTCCTGCTCTCCTCGATCACGCCCTACTCGGCACTTGGCTCTGTATCAGCAGCCTGGGGTGATCTGGATGCCTCTGAGAGGATTACAGCCCCAAACCTGTTATCCACCATTTGTACTGGAATAAGTTGCTGGAGATAAGCCAAATCTGATTCCTAAATGTCATGATTTAAATTTCTGTAATAAATTTATGTAATGGCTGGAGCCTAGGGCTCAGATCAGGTGTTAGACTACACAGTAAAGAGCTGTTAAGTTTAATCCAGTATGAAATCTTTTAGACAACTTTTCTTTCTTTTTTTTTTTAAGCACTAGGTATTGAAACAAAGGCCTCATGTACGCTAGGCAGGCGTCAAACTGCTGAGCTCAGTCTCTAGCAGTCATATGCAACTCCTGGAGTCCTAGAACATGTGGGTTGACAATAAAGACAAAACTCAAATTAGAAAATACAAACTACAGAATTTTGGGGCTGACCTATTCATGACACCCCTTGATGTAGACTTCAGCCTGTGTTTAGTTGGCTTTTTCCCTGCTGTGACTAAAGGACATGACCAGAACAGTTTTAGAAGAGGAAGTGTTTATTTGGGGACTCAGGGTTTCAGAGGTCCATAGAAGGCTGGCTCCATTCCTCAGGGCTCAAGGTGAGGCAGGACATCCTGGCAGAAGAGTGTGGCAGAGGAAAGCAGCTCATGGTGACCAGAAAGCAGAGGGAGAGTCTGCACACCACTGCCCCCAATGAACCATGCCCTCCAGCTATCCCACCTGCCTACAATTACCAGTTAACCCCATCAGGGATTAATTAGCTGATTAGGTAAAGGATATGACCCAATCGTTTCTTCTCTAAATCTTCTTGCTTTGTCTCATATGTGAGCTTTGGGGGGATATCTCACATCCAAACCATAACATTCCCTTCCTGGCCCCCAGAAGCTCACAATCATCTGACAATGCAAAACATATTTAGTCCATTCCCAAGAGTCCCAAGAGTCTCAACTGTTCCGAGATTGCTTAAAGTTCAAGTCCAAAGTCTTCTCTGAGTTCAAGGCAATCACACAATGTAAACTCCTGTAAAATTAAAAGCAATTTACAAATATCCAATATATAAAGGTACTGAGTTAACATTTCCAATTGCAAAAACAGGGGCATAGAAGAAGGCATGGAGTGCCTTCTTCAAGACTGAAATCCAGTTGGGCAAACAAGTCCTACAGTTCTGTGTCCAGTGTCTGGGGACAGGGCATCATGATGTTCTCTCCAAAGGGCTTGTGTAGCTCTGCCCCTGTGGCCCGAGTGGCCTTTCTGTTGGCTTGTCTCTGCTCAGTTCCTGCATGAGCAGTTCCCTAGGATGATGTCCCGTGTTACTGGCATTTCTTCATCTCAGGGGTCTCCGCTGCAGCTTCGGCTTCCTCCTCACATCTCCACACTTTTCCCTCCCGTGGGCCGCCCGCAGGGACTCCGACCCTGCTGCACTCTGCCTGGCCTCCCAGGCCTTCCTTTGAAATCTTGGTGGAAGCCTCCATGACCCCCTAACTCCAGCAACCTGCGTTCCTGCAGAACCAACCCCACATGGTTGACACCAAGGTCTGCTGCCATCTTGAGCAGTAGCCAAGCCTCCAGGGATTTTGGCTGCAGAAGTCTCTGAGTACCTGGGTGGCTGTGCATTGTTAAACCAGGATGCAAAGAAGAGACCACGGACTCCAATATAAATCAAGTTAAAGCAAGCTTGTAATTCCGACCGGCCGGGGCTGTCTCTTCCGAAACCCATGGGAATAGAAGACAGCCCCGCAGCTCTCTAGAAGCTCAGCTTTATAGCACAGAAAGTTTGCAAAAAGCAGGGGGGTGTCTTGAGAACTTACAGATAACAGGATTTTGACAAGTATAACACAAAGGCAGGTAGTAGGTTAATGGTCTAAATGGTCCAGCACTTAGGGAGTAAATTTAGATCCCAGCATCAGAATTTATGAGGCGCCACTAAAGTTTCAGAGAGGGTTGTTATCTGGTCAGAGAAAGCCAGGCATGGGTGAGTTCAAGGCATGGGCAGGCATTCCAAGCAAGTTTAGAAATCTCAGTAATTTATAGTTGTTATAGTTAAAACTTCGTCCTGGGGTTTCATAAATTGACTTCCAGACCACTCCCATATAATCAAATTTGGCATGAGGGTAGGAAGAAATGGATCCTGGACGAGCCCCCAGATGCTATAGTTAAAGCTTCGTCCCAGGGTTTCATATATTGACTTCCAGACCACTCACATATAATCGAATCAAGCCTTTATTAAAGCACACCGGTGGCGACTGACCACAACATAAAGCTGTTCCCCTGATCAGCCCCGAACAATAGCAAGAGCACTCCTTATAAGCCTGAAACCACAAAAGGGATGTTCGGGGGGTCTAACCAATGCAAGCAAGCCAGGTTACAGAAGCGGGACAGTGCAGTCAAGCGAAGGGAAGCCTAACCAATCACAGTTAGCCCAGTCACCCCAGTTACAGAAACAGAGCCCCGTTACCCTAGTTACAAAAACAATGCCCCTTAGGTAGTTCCTTGTTCTTAAAGGTTTCTATAGCAAAAGGAAAATAACATCTTGCCCCAGTCATAACCCTTCTACTTGGCATGGTTGTTTTACAGAATGAAGTTACAAAACAAAATGGAGTCACATTTGCTTTTACTATCACACAGTAAAGCCGAAATTAACTTTTCATGCCTTTGTGACAAGATGGCTCCCAATCTTAAGAGGGAATTAGGCTGGGTTTATCAAGCATGTCGAAAAACTTCCTAAGCCCTCTTGTGCATGAAGGGTGCCCCATAGATCTCTTCTCAAGAGAATTTTTACTTTTTCTCCAAAGAGCTTGAGATGGGTGTGGTCTTGCCAGCTTCTTAGATGCCCTCAAACTATCTTAGTCCCTGGGCAAAGTCTTTAGCATTTCTGCAGTGGCAGTAATGTCTTTAACAATTGCAATTTAGCCCTAGTTTTACTCTGGCCTTTCAAGTACACGTTTTCCAAATCTTTCTGTTCCAATTTATCACAATAAATTTGGCTAAAAGCTGCCAGCAATATCCTTGCTACCTAGAAAGTTCTTCTGCCAGATTAAGAAGTCCATCGTGGGCTGGGGATGTGGTTCAAGTGGTAACGCGCTCGCCTGGCATGTGTGGGGCACTGGGTTCAATCCTCAGACCACATAAAATAAAAATAAAGATGTTGTGTCCACCGAAAAAAACTGAAAAATAAATATTAAAAAAAATTCTCTTAAAAAAAAAAAGTCCATCGCTTTTAAAATCAGCCTTCGGGTGGGGTAGTGGCTCAGATAGGTAGAGCTCTTGCCTAGCATGTATGAGGCACAGGTTCGATTCTTAGCACCGCATATAAATAAATAAAATAAAGGTCCATTGACAACTAAAAAATATTTTAAAATAAAATCAGCCTCACACAAAGTCTTAGGACACAGGCAAAATGTAGACAACTTTCAGCCAGAATGTACAGGAATGGCCTCTAGTCCAATTACCAACAGTCCTCTTTTTCCTCTAAACCCTCTTGAGCCCTGTCTTCACTGTCCATGATCATATTGGCATTCTGGTCTTCTGAGCTCCCTTCAGAACTGGCCATTAAGCTCCACTTAGGATAACACAAAACATTTCCAGCTTGCTCTGCTAAACATCTCAAAATTCCTCCTAACAATTCCAAAAAGCTCAAAAAGCTTCTGAACCACATGGTCAGTGATAAACCCAGCCTAATTCCCTCTTAAGATCAGGAGCTATCTTGTCAAAAGTTATACATGATTCACTTCTGTTTTCTATAAAATATTAGGATTTCTATTTGGCTTGGCTGTTATTTTGATGTTTTAAACTTACTTGGAATGCCTGCCCATGCCTTGAACTCACCCATGCCTGGTTTTCCCTGACCAGATAACAACCCTCTCTGAAACCCTAATGGCGCCTCATACATTCTGATGCTGGGATCTAAATTTACTCCCCAAGTGCTGAACCATTTAGACTATTAACCTACCACCTGCCTTTGTATTATGCTTGTCAAAAGTCTGTTATCTCTAAGTTCTCAGGACACGCCCTCTGCTATAAAGCTGCCCTCCTAGAGAGCTGCAGTACTGTCTTCTATCCCACAGATTTTGGGAGAGGGACAGTCCCGGCTAGTAGGAATTACAAGCTTGCTTTAATTTGATTTAGAATTGGAGTCGGAGGTCTTTTCTTTGCGTCATGGTTTAACAGTCATGTTAGGCACAGCAACACCTTGCTTTCTGCTTTAGTCAGCTTTTTCGCTGCTGTAACTAAAGGACATGACCAGAACAATTTTAGAGGAGGAAATGTTTATTTGGGGGCTCATGGTTTCAGAGGTCTTAGTCCACAGAAGCCCAGCTCCATTCCTCAGGGCTCGATGCGAAGCTGAGCATCATGGTGGGACAGTGTGGCAGAAGGAAGCAGCTCACATGGTGATCAGAAGGCAGAGAGTCTTGCACTCTCCAAATACAAAAGCCATGCCCCCAATGAATACAAAATATATACCCCAAAGCCATGACCTCAATGAACTACTTCCTCCAGCCACACCCACCTGCCTCCAGGTACCAGTTAATCCCATCATAGATTAATTCACAGATTAGGTCAAGGATATGACCCAATCATCTCCCAACCTTCTTGCTTGTCTCACATGTGAGCTTTCACATTCAAACCATAACAGCATGTGAATGATTACAGTTATTGTGTAAACATTAGTACCACTGTATATGATGGGCAGCTACTATTTATGAGTTGTGTTATGATCTCCATGCATCCCAATTTTATTTTCCAAATGTGGTCATGACACAAAGTCCATATGAGACACATATGCACAAATCTCTTAAAGATCTACTGCAATATGGAATCTCTAGGCAAGAGGATAGGACTGATGTTAGCAAGCACCCAGGTGACTCAAAATCAGGCCAGTCTGAATATATATATATATATTCAATTTCCACAACTTTAAAGATAAGCATTTCTAACTTCTGAGATAAATAGGGAACAGAGGACCACAAAAATGGCTAGAGGTGGAGCTCAGGGGCAGTGTTTGCAGAGCAGGCACAAGGCCCTGGGTTTGATCCCAGCAACACATACACATACACACAATTTGATGCACTTTAAACAATTATTCTTCAGAGGTGTGGGGGGGAATTTTAGATGGATTTGGGGCTAAATCTCAGATGGAGGTGGGGGACAGGCAAGTTAAGACCACAATTGAGGGAGGGGTCAGCTCCTCAGCCCCACTGCCTCAACCAATGCAGAACAGGGCTCTATGCAGCCGGGTCAGTCATGTGGTTCTGTGGAGTCTCTTGGATTTTAAAAGTTGGAAAATATAAAAACTATAAAAATATAAGGACAAATGAAATGGGCCAAGTCTTGCTCACAGGTGGCTAGTTTTCTGAGTAAGGGGCCTTTCAGTTCCATGGAAAAGGTATTTGGGAAGGGACCAAAGCTGTGAGAGGTCTGGTTTGGCAGGTGCATGATGGAGGGAGCAGGGAAATAGGGATCAGCAGGCCTGAGACATGGCTACAAAGCAGTACCCAGAGCTTGGTCAAACCGTAAGTTGGTGTCCCAGCTGCTAATGAGGGCCAAACCCCTTGCCTCTGGGACCAGCGCCCTACTTGGCCCTTCCCACTCGGCAGCATGAGAAAACAGGCAGGGAGGGCTGTCTTAACCCACCACTGCAGATCAAACATATGAAAGGCTGGCGAAAGGGAACTGATAAGATGGATTTCATTTATAACACGAAGAAAATATCCTTGAGTTTAGGAAACAGTTCCAATTTTTATTCAAAAAATTATTAATCAAAATTGCAAAGCAGATTTACAGAGCCACAGATTCATAACAAAACAGGAGGGCAATGGAACATTCCAGAGACCCCAAAAAGTTCCAGAGAAGCACATGCCAGACATTTCCAGTTCAACTGTGGTTGTATGACAGGCCACCTTCACTCCTGCATCTTCTCAATGAGCTCTTCTTTGTATTTGCCTTTCTCTTTTCCAACTTGCCGAGATTTGGCTTTGCGTTCAAGAATTTTTTTTCTATCTTTGTCCAATTTTAGCCTGGTGATAACTACCTGTCAGGAAAGACAACAAACATTTTTTTTTTTAGTTTTATTTATTTTATAGTACTAGGACCGACCCCAGAGCCTTGCTGAAGGATATGGAGTAATAACCCCCAGGGAAAAAGGATGGGTTCTGGACCTTCATCTCAATAACAATGGGTTTCCAGCTTTCACAGCTACTTTCCTGACTTAGACTTTAAACCTGCACAACTAGTTTCCTGACTGCCCAAGTCTCTAATGATTAAGTCACACTAAACATTCTGCTATGATTAATTCTCATTAAAACCTATAAAAAAGACCCCTCTTGTACCAGTTGCCATGTTCTCCCCTGAAAATGCGCCATTCCACCACTACTTAATAAAGACTAGGTGCTGATTCGTTGAGATCTGCTCCCGTCTTGGTTATTTTTGCTTATACTTGCAAAGGTGGTTCTGTGGTCCACCAATGACTATATCCCCCACCCTTTTAAAATGATTTTGAGATATAGACTTGCTAAATTGTGATCCTCCTGCCTCAACCTCCTGAGTAGCTGGGATCATAAGCATGCACCACCTCACACAGCACCATAGTTAACCACCATCACCCTGAATAGTAGAGGTTCCTTGGACAATAAACAGCAGCTCGGGTTCCTTGTGCTCGCCAGCCTTCCACCTCCTAATTCCTGAGGATCTCAGGAGGTCACTTACATAGTTGAGTGACATGTCCTTTGGTTGGGAAATTTTGTTCACTATTTCCATTATCTGGCAAGATGCATTGCTTTTAAAAAATCTGCACTGCACCCAGCTACTGGGCAATACAGAGGTCATAAGGATAAGCAAGCCCCTAACCATCCTGTCCTCAAGGACCTGAAACTTAGGAAAGAAAGACAGATCCTGTAATACAATACAGGACGAGAGTGAAAAGCAGAACACAGGTGTCCTGCTGAGTGGGCATGAAGGCCAGGGAGATGTTCCTCTCTGAGCACCGGTGCCTTCTTGTCATCAGCTAGGATGGCAAAACAGACAAGAGTCCAGACTCTTTTGGGGGGGGCATACTCAGGGGTGCTGAACCCAGGGGTGCTCTGTCACTGAGCTAGTTCCCAGACTTATCTTTTTTGTGCATGTGTATGTGGTGCTAAGGATTGAACCCAGGGCCTTGTGCATGCAAGACAAGCACTCTACCAACTGAGCTATGGCCCCAGCCCTATCTACCTTATTTTATTTTTTTAATATTTACTTTTTTATGTGTAGATGAACACAACACAATGTTGGTGCTGAGGATCGAACCCAGGTCCCACCCTGCTAGGTGAGCGCTCTACCGCTCTACCAGCCCCTACTTTATTTTATTTTGAGACAAGGTCTCATTAAGTTGCCCAGGCTGACCTTCAACTCTGGAATTTCCTGCCTCAGCCTCCCGAGTCATTGGGATCACAGGTGTGTGCCACCAAGACAGGCTAGAGTCTGGATTTGGACAGTATTAAGCCAATGAACCAAACAAGCTGCCTAGCAGCCTGCCTCTAAGCCCTTACCTCACCCACCTGTGCAGAGAGCACCAACATGTCAATAACTAATGGCAACACTACACTAAATGGCTGTTGCCCCCCCTCAGTCAGGACATACCTTGCTTGGATGGATGCCCACGTGGACGGTTGTGCCATTAGCCTTCTCACGCTGCACCCGCTCAATGTAGATGACATACTTCTTTCTGTACACCTGGACTACCTTGCCGATTTGCTGACCTTTGTAATGTCCTCGAACCACCTAAGAGAAAGTATAAAAGAGAACCCCCTGTAATGGATGACATCATAATGAGGAAGCTGATTTTCAGGAACATGTAGGCTGAACACAATCTTTTGTGAAAAAGTCTTGGCAGTGAAACATCAGCTAGTTTATGGCATAAATCTGCTTTGTTATGCTAGCTTAGCTAGAAATTCTTCACTTAATTTTTTTCCTCCACTTGTCTGAAGAAACATCAAGATTCGGGGCTGGGGATGCGGCTCAAGCGGTAGCACGCTCGCCTGGCATGCGTGCGGCCCGGGTTCAATCCTCAGCAAAGGATGATTGAACAAAGATGTTGTGTCCACCGAAAACTAAAAAATAAATATTAAAAAATAAAAAGAAACATCAAGACTCCTTGGGACTACGACAGTCATCAGAGAATGAGCCTCAGCACTCCTAAGCTGTCCATCTGGAGTGTTCAGCATACATTTAAGAGTGATTTTCAGGTTGTAGAGAATCAGATGTGACTGCGTTACTATTATTGTCCTTGATGGAGTCTGCCTGCAAACGAGATATTCTGTCAAGGTATAGATAGGTAACAGCGGACATGCTTGAAAATGAGGTGTCTGCTGTCCTTGGGAGGGCCTACTCGCAAACGAGAGGCTCCTTCAAGGTTTAGATAAGGTAACGGCGGACATGCTTGAAAATGAGGTGTCTGCTGTCCTTGGGAGGACTTGCCTACAAACGGGATGTTCTGCCAAGTGGGCTAGGAGGGTGATGAGAAAAATTTTATTATCTGTTCTTAACAAGAGCAGAGCTCGGCATGCTCCAGGCCGAGAGTAGATTAGCCATGAGAAGCGGGTCACTTCTGATTAGAAAGTAAAACTTCTGTATGCTATGTTTAATTAGCTGAAAGACCCGATTTATTGCTGTTGGAAGGCTGCCTTCTTTGTTCACAATACTATAAAAAGATTGCTTGTATACAATAAAGGACTTTTTTTCTGTTGCTGCTTTGCTTGCTCTGCTTCTTCTTTCTTTCTCATGCTGACCTGCACGTGAATTACTGCAACACAGGTTGGAAAGAGGACAGCCATGCCTCACTGAAAAATTAACATGAGTCTATGTGACCAGAGGTTCTCAGGACAACTTGGGGGCTATGCCTTTCCCAGAGACAAGGAGCACAAATGCAGAGACAGATTTTAGGAGAAAATTGTTCAGTGTGGAATATGATGATTTTGAAGCACTGAGGGAACATTCAACAGACAGCAGAATCTGATACACCGTTGAAGGCCACATGAGCCACCAACAGGGACTTGGGAGTCACCCACAGAGACGCAATTTGAAGTGCACTTTCATGAAGGGAAAGTGAAGGATGCAATGCTATAAAATGATTCAAGGATCTGGGAAGGATTCTCTGAGGAACTGACATTTAAGAACAGAAATGAGGAGTCAGCCGGGTAATGCGGAGGAGAGCACTCCAGGGAGCGGAAGAAAAAAAAATAAGGGGTATTTAAGGATCTGATAAGACAAGCATGACTGAAATGCAGGGCCTGGTGGGGTTAGGAGATGAGCTGCAGGGGAGGACAGCCGTGGAGCACGTCGGGCCTTGTAGGCAACAATTTTAGACTTTTTATGGGCAGAGGTACTGGGGATTGAACCCAGGAGTGTCCTCAGCCCTTTCCTGAAGTAAACTGGAAATAGTCAGAATCGACTTCTTCTGTAGATAGAATCAACAGGACTTAGTAGTAGTGCAGAAGACAGGGTTTAAATAAAGTTGTTGAGGATAACTTAAAGGTTTAAGGCAGCTGGGTGTGGTGGCCATACCTGTGACCTCAGTGACTCAGGGGGCTGAGGCAGGAGTACTCCAAGTTCTAGGCCAGCCTGGGCAACTGAGTGAGAGTCTACCTCAGAAAAGAAGAAAGGCTACGGGCTAAGGATATAGCTCAGTGTAAAGCAGCACTACCTTAAAAAACAGGTCTTTTCTTGGTTAAGAAACTTGCAAAGTCTATAAGATATCTAAACAGACATTTAGCAAATAGGTCTGTAGTGATTCAGGCTGGCATGTAAGAGGGAGGTGTTACAGAGCAGACATTTACAATTCTGAGAATAAAATATTACCTGTTACTGTACATACCTAGGCAGAGAATGCAGAGCAAGAGGAGATGAAGAGAAAAACAGCCAGCAGGGAGTCTGAGAAGCTGGAAGCAAACTGTGAACCTGAAGTGTCAAAGAGGCCAAGACTTCTTCAACTAACGTGGTGCTACCTACACCAAATAGTGCTGAGAAGTCAGAAGTGTGATGAGAGAAGATGTGTCCCCTGGATTTAATCACAAAGAGGTACTGCAGTCAAAGCAGATTTTATGTAGTAGTAGGAACAGGAATGAGACTGGAGAATATCCAAGAACGAATGGGAGATGAAATATAGACAGTTCTTCTGAGGAGCTTATTTAAGAAATGGGCAACAGACAGTAGAAGCTGGAAGGAAATGGGCTGGCAAAGAGAATCCAATTTTCCAGTTCTCTTGTAAAGCCAAAGTCTGACAATACCGAGTCTGAGTTTCCTCTAGGCTGCAGTGGGTAAGACATACATCCTTCAAACAAGGAATCAACTTTTCAGGTTGACATGTCCTAATCAATCCACTTTTCTTATTTAATTTGCCAACCCAGCCCCTGTAGGCATTTGCAATTCCCAGTTTTAGAACATGACTGATAGGAAGAATCCAGGAGAGAAGAGGTTGAAACTATTGATCCTGCCTCCAAGTTTTGCAGCACTGGGGGGTTGAACCCAGGGCCTCACACATGCTGAGCCACAATCCAGCCCTAGATTCTCCCTCTGAACTACCTCCAGAGAGCCCCAGTGTCTCAGATGACACATCAAACCCCTTCACTTCATCCCATTTCATTTCTAAACAATGGTTCTCAGCTGGGGGAGACAACTGGGGTCAGCTAGGGGATAACTGGCAATATCTGGAAATATTTTTGCTTGTCACAGTGACAAAGATGGGGAATGCTGCTAGCACCTAGTGGGAAGGGAGGGATGCTGTTTAGCATTCTATAATGTCCAGGGCAGTTTCCCCACAATTACTGGGTCCCAGATATCCACAGTGCTGAGGTTGAGAAGCCCTGCTCCAAAATGTGAGCTCTATGAGAACGAAGGCTTACTCAGTCTTGTTCACCGTTAGTGTCTAGAACAGTATCTGGGAAGTGCTCAATAAATATTCCTTCCAGGGGTGAATCCAGTCCAACCTATTTCATTCACCCTCACATTCTGAGCTCCATTCACAGGGAACAGCCTTTCATAATTTTTCACTTCTGACTTGCTGTGGCTTCTCCATTTTCCCTGGCAAGACTAGTATATTATAGGCCTGGCTCCCACAAACATCAATTCTACCAAACTCAAAAGGAGCATTTTCCCCTTCAAAGAAGGGCTCAAAGAACCACCCTGAACAATAGCTTACAAACTAAAAGCCACTGGCTAGACTGAAAAGCAGACTTTTCTTTGGCTGGAATATTTTAAACAGGGTGGGCACTCTAGCGGCTCTGCACCCCAAACCTGATCTGCACATCTGCAGACTGGGTACTTGTTAGGCTACTTTTTTTTAAACTCTGGAGCAAGCTGATGGCCCTCTGAGCCACATCCTAGCCTGTTTTTTTGTATTTTATTTAGAGACAGGATCTCAATGAGTTGCTTAGCGCCTCCCTTTTGCCGAGGCTGCCTTTGAACTCTCGATCCTCCTGCCTCAGCCTCCCGAGCTGGGATTACAGAGTTGCGCCACTGTGCCCGGCTCTTACTAGGATCCTGAGCCGCTTGAGTGCCTGCGACTCCCTCACTCGGGCACACGCAGTGGCCCGGAGCCCTGCACTTGGTAGTCTCCGGGGGGGCGAGCGCGTACCTGGACCTCGTCGTCCTTGCGGATGGGCATGGAGCGGACGTTGTACTTCTGCCGCAGCTCCTTGGAGAGCGGGGAAGACATGATCTTCCTGCGCACGTGCGAGGGGGCATTGAAGTGGCGTTTGCGGTTTTTGCTGCGGTCCGAGGTCACGAAGGGGTTGAACTTCATGGTGACCGTCTGCAAAGAGCGGGAGGGAGGGCTGAGTGGGTGGAGGGAGCACAGAGGGGACGCAGCAGTCGGTGTCGCACTGTACCCCGGCGCCGCAGGCCTCAGCACAGGGGCCGGGAGCGGGGAGCCGCACTGGCCTCGAGGTCGCCCCGGGAGGGAGCCTTGGCTCGGGGAGCGCATGGTGGAGGGCCGTGCATCTCTACGACACTGCGGGGAAGGGTCGCACAGGGCGGTGGGCTTCAGAGCCCAAGAAAAACACCATCTTTTACTCACCTAGCCGTACGGCGAGCTCGGGCTGTGACCGCGCAGAGCCGGAAGTGAGGTTTTTTTCTTGGCGCAGGCGCAGAAAGATAGCAGTGCCCCATTCCGCCGGAGAGAAGCAGAACGGCGCCCCCTGCGTCCTGGGGTGGGATTGCAGCGCCTCGCGCCACCCACCTGGGGAGACCACAAGAATTTGAATCTCTGGGCAGAAAGACCTGCCTTTGTAGGGCCGGCAATAGGGGTTTATTGATGCTTTTTTTTTTGAGTACTGGAGATTGAGCCCAAGGCCTCGTGTATGTAAAGACCTTCGCCAACCCTGTCCTACACTCAGCCTTTTATTGATGCTCTCCTAGTGGGCACCTGTCAGTGATCTCTCACCCTTCCCGAACTCTGTCTTTACCCCTGTTGCCCGTCACGGAGGAGCTCGTCTGAGTGCATATTGTATAACTGTCCTCGGTATCCTGGGGGATTGGTTCCAGAACCCTCTACAGATATCAAAATCCATGGATGTTCAAGTCCTTTATTTTAAAAAATGGCTTAATAGTTGCCAGGTGCAGCATCACACACCTGTAATCCCAGCGGCTGGGGAGGCTGAGGCAGGAGGATCACGAGTTCAACGCCAGGCTTAACAATGGTTAGGCACTAAGTAACTCTGTGAGACCCTGTCTCTAAATAAAATACAAAATAGGGCTGGGGATGTGGCTCAGTGGTTGAGTGCCCTCGGGTTCAATTCCCGGTATCAAAAAAAAGAAAAAAAAGGGGGGGGGGAGCTGGGGATGTAGCCCAATGGTAAAGGGGTTTAAGTCCCCAGTAACCCCACCCCACACACAGACAAAACATAATAGCCTACACGCATCTTGCTATATGCTAAAAATCATCTCCAGATGTCTTATAACACCTAATACAATGTAAATGTCATGTAAATAGTTGTTATGCTGAATAATTTAGGGAATAGTGACAATAAAAATAAATCTGCACATGTTCAGTACAGATCCAATTTTTTTTTCTAAATATTTTCCATCTGTGATTGGTTGAGTCAGTGGATGTCGAAACTTCTTGTATAGAGGACTGACTATATATTATTCAGGTGCTTTAAACACCATGATGCTCCCTCCAAATGCCATCTGCAGACAGGCTTCTTCAAAATCCCCCAAGAAGCCTGTTCAAAATGCAAAATTTCAGCCCTTACCACAATCCTACAAAACTAGACAGTGTTAAGTTGGGGTCAAATCTGAATTCATTTATTAGTGCTGGGAACTGAACTCAGGGCGGCAGGCATATTAAGCATTCATACTCTCTACCCAGCCCCTGAAATATGAATTCAAAGTAAGCACTCTTTCCTCTCCTGAAAGGTTTTTTTGTTTTGTTTTGTTTTTTAGCAGGGATTGCTACCATGAGTGCTTAATCACTGAGCCACATCCTCAGCCCTTTTTATTTTTTATTTTTAGACAGGGTCTCAACTAAATTGCTCAGGGCCTCGCTAAATTGCTGAGGCTGGCTTTGAAGTTGAGATCTTTCTGCCTCAGCTTCCTGAGCCGCTGGGCTTACAGGCGTGCGCAGCTGCGGCCCACGATACTCCCCTCCCAAAGATTTTCAAAGCGCACCAATGTCTGAGGATCACTGTGAACCAAGCACCTGGCTTTGCAAAACTTATCCTCTGGTTTATCCTTGTCCACACGAGCTGGGGTTGCAGTCAGACACGGATCCACGCGCCTCTCCCTGTTGTGGACCCCCGGGGACAGCCGGTGCACATCCCAGAATCTCAGTTTTCCACCTAGAGTGATCCTAGTAGGCACCTCGTAGGGTTGTTAGGAGGCTTCAACGAGCTAACCCACTTAGAGTGTTTAGACCCGAGCCTGGTACAGAGCTCGCTGCAGTCAGACGGGATTCCCAGCAAAAGCAGAGGCCTATGTGTGGGCCTCCCGTGGAGGAGGCCTCGCATTTCCATCGTTCATCGCGGGACGCCCACTGTTGGCGTCGGTGCTTGTCGTAAACCCCGGTAACGTGCCAGCAGGCTGGCGCGTGAGGAGCGCCACCTCGGCTTGTTCTCACTGTGACAGCCTTGGGGAAGGACCTGCTTCTGCAGGTGGGACTCCGCGGCCTCTGCCCCGCCCCGCCTGGCCCCGCCCGCGCCGCCCCCGCCCCCTCCGGGTCCTTCCTAGGCTCAGCTCCAGGTGGCCAGCTGGCCGCTGGCCGGGCGCCACCTCAGGCCCGGCAGGGCTAATGCCTGGGCTCGGCATTAGCGGGGAGGGAGCAAAGGGCTTCGAGCCTCTTCTGGCCTCCAAGCTAGGGACCAAGGGGCTCTTTCTGTTCCTTATCTCCAGGCAATCCATTTATCTATTTGCCCGATGACCACTGAATCCTGCTTTATATCAGAGGCCGGATATGATGAGTTCGTGGTGCTCAGTTGACAGATGGGGATGATGGGGATCCTAAAATTCAGAGCAGAAGAAGTTGAATGGGCACGGTGAGGCTGGTCCTGGGCACTTTCCAGTTTAGCAGTGTTCCTCAGACAGGTAATGTCAATGTTAGACACCAGTGTTCAACAGGACTCCCCGTGGGCTAGGGCATCTGGGGTGATCCTTGGGCTTTCCGGGCCCTACCTGGGTCTCACCTCAGACCCTTGCAGTCAGTCTTGGAGATCTTTGGAGGAAAACCTCGCCTGGAGTGTCTGCAAAAGCCGACCCAGAAGAGCAACAAGCTAAAATTGTAACAACAGTAACTGAAATGTCATTGGTTGTGTGCCGCCACCAGGTTGCAAGGATTGGGGAGTTGGGGCCAGGCAGTCAGAAGAGAGGGAGACTATGCACAGTGACTTGGCTGCAAGGGCTGGGTCTCTTCTCAGAGCAGCCCTTAGGATCCATGCCAGCCCCCACCAGTCCATTCACTGGCCCAGAAAGGCCCATTGGTTTATTGTCATCCACCTACTCACTTGCTCCTGACCATTCATTTGCTTATTCATTTATTTGATACCCAGGTATAGAGCTTGATCACAGAGATCTGGGAGGACAGAGATCTGGTTCCTGCTCCCAAGAAGCACAGAGACTCACTGGCAAAGGGAGACATGGGGAGGACAGATCCTGACAACCCAGGAGAGCCAGGGAGTATCCATGACCAACCGAGCAGGAGAGGCATTTCTTAGCAGCTGGGTAGCAATAAAATTAAAACAGGTGCAATGACATCACTAGATGGTAGGAGCTGGGGCTCAGTCGTCATAATGGTGCAGAGAGACCAGCTACGGCCTTTCTTCCCACCCACAGTTGGGAACATACACAGGGCCTGGTATAAGAGCCCAGCACCAGCACAGAGGAGATGCCCCGTGAATAGCTTCCTCTCAGAGGCAGAGGTGGGGAGAACATGCACCTTGGCATCTGAATTTCTGGGGGTTGGATATCCACTATTTGCTTACTCTGTGGCTTTAGATGAGATATTAGCCCCTTGGTCACTCACTTTCCTAGTGTGAAAAACAGGAATAATGATATTACTTATCTCATTGGTTTGGGGTCAGGATTAAATGAACCCTTAGCATAATCCCTTGGCACACTGAATGTAACAAATGGTAGAAATTATTTGTTGAATAGATGAATGAAGACAGCTGATCTTAACAGCCTGTGGAGTCACTGTTGGGCACAGTGCCAACGGTTTACAAACATGCCTTATTTCATCTGTTAAAAAGTCCTCTGAAGTAGCTGGGCACAGTGACACACGCCTGTCATCCCAGTAGTTGGGGAGGCTGAGGCAGGAGGATTGTGAGTTCAAATCCAGCCTCAGCAAGAGCGAGGCGCTAAGCAACTCAGTGAGACCCTGTCTCTAAGTAAAATACAAAATGGGTCTGGGATGTGGCTCAGTGGTTGAATGCCCTTGAGTTCAATCCCCGAAATTAATTTTAAAAATTCCTCTGAATTATCCCTCTACCTGTGAGAAAACAGACTGAATGAGATGGGAGAAAAGGATGAACATGATCTATCATTAGATGCTCATTATAGTTATTGATCTTTTCACTATGGTTATTGATTATTGTTGAATATATATATATATATATATATATATATAGAGAGAGAGAGAGAGAGAGAGAGAGAGAGAGAAAGTGTACTAGGGATTGAACCTAAGGGCACTTGATCACTGAGCCTCATCCCCAGCCCTTTTTTTTTTTAATCTTTCATTGACTTTATATATATATATATATTCCAGCCCTTTTTATTTTTTAGTTTGAGAGAGGATTCTCTCTAAACTGCTTAAGGCCTCACTAAGTTGCTGACGCTGACTTTGAACTTGCAATTCTTCTGCCTCAGCCTCCAGAGCCACTGGGATTATAGGCATGTGCCACTGCACCCGGCTGGTTATTGATATCTTGTAGACAATAAAGAAAATAACAAGATATAGGGCTGGGGTGTTGCTCAGTAGTAGAGCACTACCTAACAAATACTAGGCCCTGCATTCAATTCCCAGAAACAAACACACACACACACACACACACACACACACACACCACACACACACACACACACACGGCCAGGGGTGGGAGAGCGCCTTATTTATTGACCTGGGTAAATGTCTATATTTTTAAAATTTATTTGTTCTTTTTAGTATACATGACAGTAGAATGGATTTTGGCAGATTATACATACATAGATATTTATTTTATTTGGGATCCCACTCTTGTGGTTGTACAGGATATGGAGTTACCCTGGTCATGTATACAAATATAAGGCTGGAACAGTTACGATGGATGAATTCTATTGCCTTTCCTATTCCCCTCCCCTCTCCACCCCCTTCATTTACCTTCGTCTAATCCAATGGATTTCTATTATTCCCCTCCCCAACCTCCCTTTTTTGGGTCAGCATCCACATTTAGCCTTTGGTTTTTGGGGACTGGCTTATTTCACTTAGCGTGATATTCTCTAGTTTCATTGATTTGCTGGCAAATACCATGATTTCATTCTTCTTTATGGATGAGTCATATTCCATTGTGTATATATACATTTTCTTTATCCATTCAAGTGTTGGAGGGCACCTGGGTTGTTTCCATGGCTTGGCCTTTGCCAATTGAGCTGCTATAAACATGGATGTGGCTGCGTCACTGTAGTGTGCTGTTTAAGTCCTTTGGGTATATTAGATGTCTACTAAATGAAGAAAAAAAGGAAACTGCAAAAAGATATGAACAGGATGATCTCATTTTGTTTACAGAAAGGCATCTCTAAAATGTTAACGATCACCTCTGGTTAGTGGGCTTATGGATGATTTAAATTTTTCCTTTTTAAATTTTATACTATTTTTTGTCTTTCCTGCAGTGGGTTTAAGAACATTTATTATCTGTATAATCAACATCACAGTTTAAGGGCTGGGGATGTAGCTCAGAGACAGAGGACTCACCTAGCATGCCTGAGGTCCTGGTTCCCATCCCCAGAATACTCACACATACAAAATCATAACTTAAGGGTCTCAAAATTTTTAGAAGGCCATGCCTGCCCACGGGCACTGCAGATTTTCCTCACAGCTTGTTTTAAAGGAAGAAACAAAAGCTCCTCCTGCTCCGAACCTACCCCCTTTCCAGTTTTCTTTTTTGACATAAGGCAGTTCTTGGGTCTGAGGCAGAACCACGCGATTCCTGGCCACCCTGGAGTCAGGCGGACCCGGGCTAGGGTTCCATCTATACCACGTGCTGCGGTGTGACCAGGACTCGCTGGTGAGTCTGTTTCTTCCTTCCTAAAAAGGCACTAACTCTGGGGCTGGGGCTAGGGCTCAGTGGTAGAGCGCTTGCCTAGCATGTGTGAGGCCCTGGGTTCGAGTCTCAGCACCACACATAGATAAATAAAATACAGGTATATTTACAACTAAAATAAATATATATTTAAAAAGAAAAAAGGCACTAACTGCCATCTGTAAGAAACAGGACCAAAGAGCAGTCACCACCCACAGAGAATACCACAGCACACCAGGCCCGAAGGAGACAGAGGCCAGCACCTCGCCCGGGGCGGGACAGTGGTATCTCTTCCCCAGTGTCCCCTTTCACATTATTGGATACTGTGTCTGCTGTGGAATTTGGAACCAGTTTCTTTCCATTATTTTTTTTGCTTTTGGTACAAGGCTGGAACCCAGCACGAAGCAACCATAGCACCACTGAACTGCACCCCAGCCCCAAAACCCGTTTCTTAAGAAGAGAGCAGGACTTCCAGTGGCCTGCCACATTGTTGCAGGCAAAGAAAAAAAATCATTTGTGACATAGTAATAAAACCCAAGCCAGTTTTCACTTAGGAGCCCTGCTGTGCCACCTGACTCCTTCCCAAGCTCCGCCCCGGGAGGCCCCATCCCAGGCCCTGGGGCTGTCTGCCTAGGACCCCCCTCTCCACCACCGCCTGCAGAGCTTTCTTATTCAGACTCCCCAGCTCCCAGCCTGTGACCCACCCTTCTGTGGGTTTGCTCTGTAACCCCACATTCAGAAATCTTCTTACGTGGGGCCACTGGGATCCACATTTGGTTAGATAATTGGAAAAGTTTATTGGAAGGAGAAATCATAAACGTGCCATTTATCCCTTCCTCTTTCGCCCTTTGAGAAATCCCAGTAGTTCTTCCTTCTCCTGACAGAACTGTCTCGTGACATAACCAGCCTGAGCTCTGGGGTTGGTTTCTATGGGTGGAGTGAGACCTGAGGCACCTGGAGGATCCTTGCGGCCAAGTCTTCACGTGCGGACCTGTTCGAACGTGACTTAGGGCCCTTTGGACCTGGGGTGATAAGCTGGCCTTCATCAACCCTCGCCAGAGCATGCAACTTTGCTAGGCTCCTTTCCAGTTGTCCATCATTGACTTAACTAGGACTTCATTAAATCACAGCGGGACAGATGAAGCACGTGGCAGCGCCCACATAAGTGGCAGCTGGGTGGGTGTGCTCGGCTGGCTCACTGGCTTTGGGTGTCAGAGGGATGTAGAGAGCAGGGAGGGCTCGTGAGGCACCTCCTGTCACCCAGGTGAGCTTCTTGAGGCCCCGGTTGTCCCCAGGGTGTTGGTGGTGTTCTGAGGAGGCTTCAAAGGCCCGGAGAGCAGGACCTGTTGGAAGACAGCAGATCCAGGAACATTCTGCAGGAACGAAGGACTGGCTCCACCCCAGGGCCTTTACCTTTTGATCATCTTCTCAGATCTTTCCCCCGGTCCTGGTTGGTGTTTTTTTTTTTTTTTTGGTACCAGGGATTGAACCCAGGGGTGCTGAGCCACATCCTCAGCCCTTTTTTATATTTTATTTAGAGACAGGGTCTCGTTGAGTTGCTTAGGGTCTCGTTGAGTTGCTAAGGCTGGCTTTGAACTTGTGGCCCTCCTGCCTCAGCCTCCTGAGCAGTTGGAATCAAGGACGCAGTCCACTGCGCCTTGCCTGTTTTATTGTCTTGCAGCAGAATGTCCAGCCCAGAACATAACTGCAGTGTTTAGCTGTGTACAAGCGGAGCTGGGGGCTGGTGTAACTTGGAGTACAGCACTTGCCTAGCATGCCAGAGGCCCGGAGCTCAACGCCCAAACTGCCCCCCTCCAAAAAAAAAAAGAAGCGCTAGTGCTTAAGACTGAGCGGGAGACATTATTTTTTGGATAAATACTTTAACACAACTGGAGTCCTACAAGTGTGCAAGCGTCAGGTCTGTAGGTGTCTGACCCAGCAGAGGATGCCTGGCCTGTGGACCCTCTGTGATGTCATGATCGTCCCATTAATAGAACTGGGGTGCCAGTGGTCAGACTTGATCACAATGAGCCCCTTTTCTACAGCTCTTCCAAGCCCCTCTACAGATGTGATAAGGCCAGGCAGAGACGACAGGGAGGCGAGTGGTCCCTAACTGTCTTCTAGGTGCTTCTCTGGGTCCCCCAAGATCTTCTTTTCAGCCTTTCCGACTCTGCTCTCTGGAATGAAATTCCATTCTGCCTGCTTTTAGCCTCCGGGCTCCCCAGCCACAGCCAGGGCAGAAAGAATCCCTCAGCAGGTCTGGCTGGGGCTGGGGCTTGTGGGTGGAGCCCTTGCCCAGCTCCTGTGAGGCCCTGGGTTCCATCCTCAGCACCACATGAAAATAAATAAGTGAAGGAAAGGTATCGTGTCCATCTACCACTAAAAGTATGTTTAAAAAAAAAAAAAAGAGAAGAATCCCACAGCAGTACTTCTGAAAATCAGCCTTTTAATAATCTATTTGAACCCTATGAGTGGGGAAAGAAAACATTTTTTTTTTTCCCTTGAGATTTTGTTTATAAGAATAACAGGTCAGAGGAAACCGACCTTCCATAGGAAACTGATGTCCCCCATGTCCTCAGAGTTTTTTAAAAAATGCATAAACGTGGGCTCACATCTCCCACCCGCCCGCCCCACCCTACCATCTTCCATGGGGCTCCGGGATTCATACACCAAAGAGATTCCTTTCCATAACTGGGAATGGAATGATTAAAAAAAAAGTCCACCCAAGTGGCCACAGAAAACAGAAATAACCAAAGGCAGCTTACACACACATCAACTCATATGCAAAAGGGGAAACTTTGCTCATTGGAATTCGGAGCCAAAAATTACAAATGGCAGAGACTTGAGCTATCCATATAGATAATTTAAAAAATCTTTCTACTGGAAACTCCCCATTCATTACAAAAGTATGCAAACAATGTCCATACAAACGGGGGAAACAGGCGGGGCTCTGTGGGATGGAGGGCATAGCTAGAATTCCCTGGGTGGAATTCATGTCTGGACCACTGGCCTTCACTCTCAGGACCCAAAGGGAAGGATGAGGGGGAGCACAGGTAGGGGACCCACCTCAGAAGGAGTTGGGGGACACTGGGCAACCCCAGGGGCTGGGAACATATTAGGGTGTGGGCAGCTGATGGCAAGTGGGCCAGAACCACGCTGAAGAGGTCCAAGTCCTGGGACTCTGGGGCGCCCCAGGTGGAGGCCTGCAGGGCGGAGTCAGGCTGGTTTGCCTAGGGGCCAGAGGTGGCTGTCTGGGAGAGGCCAAGATGTCCTCCTCTGAGGGTTGCAGGAAGGATGCTTCTGTCTGGACAGTATGTAAACCATGACTATTTGCTCTTCAAGGGCGACTTCCCACATGAGACCCCACCCCACCACTGCAGATTCCAACAGGACAGTGGGGGCGCCTGGCAGGGGGAACCAGCCCCTCCACCAAGAAATGCCCTTGCCACACAGCACAGAGGCTGAGGCACAATGGTGGGAGGTTCCGAGGGACAAGGACAGGAGAGGAAGGGCAATCTGTGACCCTCCTGTGACCAGTGGGCAGATCTGAGACCCCACCACTGCTGCCAAACAAACGGGCATCTGCTTCTTGGAAGAACAGGACAGGGGTGGGGACAAGGACCTGAGCCTGGGCTCCAGTTGGGGCAGGAGGGACAGGGCAGAAGGGAGAGTTCCAGCTACAGCGCCAAATCTCAGGGGCTTGCCTGGAAAGTGCCGTTCTGGGTGGATGGCACCAGGTGGGAGGGCCTATGGGCAGGCTGGTCCCAAGGCTGAGAGCCCACGGTGGCTGCCCAGACAGATACCAGGCGATCAGTGTGTCCACATGGCGGGGCTGCAAGATTGTCAAAGCCTGGATGGCAGCTGGCCAGGGGATGCTGGACTGTTCCCTCAGAGGCAAGGGGCCACAGCCCTCCCAGGAGGGGATCCCAACATCTTAAAGCATCCCCTTGCCTGACTCTGGTCTTGGGGCTCCCCAGGAAAGGAACACCACAACTCTAGGCAGTGTAATTTATCTAAAATGAAACACGGGGAAAGAGGTAGCTGCGGGACCTCGAGCCACTCTCGCCTCCCCGCCTCCCACGCGCAGGCTGGGAGGAAGCCAGACCGGGTCGGGAGAGGGCCGCAGGAGCCAGGGCGACGGAGCAGGGCGGGCAGCCTCCCTGGGTCCTTGGAAGGTGTCAATGCATCTTGCCCAGCTGGATCTTCTTCCAGGCCTCGGAGGCTGTGAAGATGCAGGAGTCCAGGATGCCCGCCACAGTGAAGGTCCCACCAATGATGGCACAGATCTGAAAGAGGAGATGAGCGTCAGAGGCCAGCGCTGGAGGGAGCGCCAGCCAGACCCTCCCGCATCACAAGCTCTGCAATGCATTGCCTGGGACACTCGTGCTTGCTGCGTGGACACCAACAGAGTCCAGAGAACTCAGGGCTCAGAGAGAACCACTTGTTAGATGACGAATTTCTTGTTAATCACGAAAGCAATGCTCGCCAACATCAGCTCCCTGAATTCCCACAGGAATTAAGGCCCTGATAATTCCATTGTGAGGAATTATTAGGCCCATTTCACAGGCGAGGAAACTGAGGACCAGCGAGGTCACCCCCAATTCACTAGGTAGCAGAGCTGTGACCTGAACACAGGTGTGCCTGCACCCGGGAGCCTGTCCTCCCAACAGCCACTCCACATTGACTGGTTATTTATAATCCCAGTTTCAGATGAAGGATGGCGGGTCTGAAAGGCAGTGCCACTGGCCCAAGATCTGACACAGCCAGGAGGTGGCAATCCTGGGACCTGAGCCTGGGTCTGCGACGTGGGGTGGGCTGTCAGCAGCGCTGGCCTGGGGGGGCTGGGGCTGGAAACAAACCTCACACTCTTGGAAGCCTGGGCCATCTCAGTTGGGGGGCGGGTACTGGACAAATAACCACCCAATAAACCCACCCAGGGCAGGCATGGCAAAGCATGGAGAGGCTGATGGGGTTCCGGGAGAGCTGACATCAGGACCCGTCACAGCTCTCCTGACATCAGGAGAGACCCTATCTCAAAATAAAAAATATAAAAAGGGTTGGAAGTGGAGTTCAGTGGTAGAGAACGTCTGGCCTCAATCCATAGTGCCAAAAAAGAAAAAAAAAATCACATTTAATACCCGTAACCCACCCAACACCATAACTTAGCCCAGTCTAAGTTATGGTGTTGGGTGGGTCACAGTCCTGACATCAGGACTCACAGCCCCTCGCATTTGCCAGCAGTTGGCTCATCACGGTGGGGGGCTGTCCGTGCCCTGGGGGGTGTTCAGCAGCATCCCTGACCTCTCCACATGTGACGCCCAGACTACATTCTCCCCCTTGTTGTGACAATCAAAATGTCTCCAAATATTGCCCGATGTCCCCTGGAGGTCAAACGTCCCCGGTAGGACGTAGCCTGTAGGTGTGCACTCCCTAACCTGCTGGCACATCGTGAAGACCACGGCAGAGCAGGCGACGCTGACAGTGCCTTCTCTGTACCAGGCAGGCCCAGACCTCAGGGAAGCCCCAGGTCACCCCTAGGATGCTAGACCCGCTGTACAGAGGCACAGAGACCCTGGAGCAGCTGTGCAATGCCTCTGCAGGTGGCTGGGGTTCAAAGTGTGGAGCCTGTGCTCTGAGAGTGACATCCTCCTGCGTCGCAGACATGCAAAGCACCACCCGCTGAATACTCAATGTAGGGTGGCCGGACCTCCTCACACTGTGAGTGTGTCCGTGCAAGCGTGCTGCTGGCCTTTCAGTGGGGTCTGCAGCAATTCCACGACAGTCCAGCACTGTGGGATGAGCAGCCCACGGCAGGCTAACGGGGCGTTCTGAGCGTGTTCTAGGTAGGCTGGGCTAAGTTATGGTGTTGGGTGGGTTACCGGTATTAAATGTCTTTTTTTTTTCTTTTTTGGCACTATGGATTGAGCCCAGAGGTTCTCTACCACTGAACTACACTTCCGACCCTTTTTATATTTTTTATTTTGAGATAGGGTCTCGATAAGTTGCCCAGGCTGACCTTGAACTTGCAATCCTCCTGCTTCAGCCTCCCAAGTCACTGGGACCACACGTGTGCACCACCACACCCAGCTATTAAGTGTATCTTTGATTTGGTATTTTCTATCTACAGTGGGTTTATTGGGACATGCCCCCATCATGGGTTGAGGAGCATGTGTGTGCTAAACACACGTTCGTTCTACCATTGACATCCCCAGCTGAAGGTTTCCTGGTCTAAAAAATTGCTTTCTCATGACTTGGAGGAACTGAAACACAGATGACAGACAGCAAGAGAAGGTCACAGAAGGTCTGCAGGCTGAAGCACGGGGTGGACCCGGGGCTCTCCACACTGAGCCCCACTCCAATCCTCCTACCTCGGACACCACTCCCTAACATTCTCAGGCTGGTTTGACCTTGTGATCCTCCTACCTCATCCTCCCCAGTACTTAGGTGTGTCCCGCCACCTCTGCCTTGCAAGAAAATGTTAAACGTCTTTTCCCTTCAGTACCCACTTCATGCCATTCAGAAGTACCAATGCCACCCATCCACAGGGCAGCAGGAGCACTAGAGCCCCCTGAGGGAGGGGCTCTTTACTGCTGAATCCATGGGGCTCAGAGGGGGAAACAGCTTGTCCAAGGTCACACAGCATGTCTGTCTGCCTCCCAAGCCCCCACTCTTCTCCCCATGCCATATAAAATGGCATTTAAATGACCATAGGTCTCAGAAGAAGGCTATGTTGGAGTCTCTGGGGGGGGGCGCTGAGGGGGTGGCCAGAGACTGACATGCAATCCTACGGGGCTCCGAGAGACGGCAGCACTTAATAGATGCATTGGTGCCAAGTGGCGGAGGCTGGAGCCAGCCACGGTGAGAGGGAAGGGTAAATTGAGCCGCGTTTATTTTTTAAGTGATATTTCCGTGAGATGAGCTAAGCAGAGGCCCAGGACAGACAGAGGAGGTCTGTGCGGATGGCTGGTAAGTGGGGCAGCTGGCATTCCAGGAATAACAGCCCCAGGAAACTGGAGCAGCCCCCCAGGGAGTGAAGAGGCTGGGGACGCTGGGGGATTATGCTGAGTGTCTTTAAGCGGCAAGGCCACTCCCTGCCAGCCTCCAAGCATGACGCAGGAGCTCTCTGAAGGGAAGGTGACGGCAGGGAGCTGGTTTTATTTTGGTGAAGTGGATCAGATGATGGGAGATTTTATACCACAAAATGCTTTTAGAGCTTGGATCAGAGGATAGGAAAATGTGACTTAAGTGCAATGGAGAGCAAAGCAAAAAATAGCCACGCCCCCCCCCATCCGCACTCAGCCTCAGTGAGGCACCCAAGTGCCTGTGACTCACACACACCTGGCACCCGGTCTGATGCCGTCATTGTGCACACTGGGAAACAGCCTGGGGAAAGCGAGGCCCCGGGACCATGGGGACTGCTAAGCACTGGCCCCACCAGCCTTAAGGCTAAGGGGGACCCTGTGGTGAGCTCCCTGCATAGCCATCAGTGTCACTCAATTGAGCAATGTCCCTGGCACCCTGCTTCTGAGGCAGGGGCTGGTCTCTGGACAACCAAGGAGGTGTGTAGTGGGTCCCAGCACATTCCAGGGGTTCCTCAAAACAGAGAATCTGGAGCCTGCCCCAGCCCCCCTTCATTACCGTATCTTCCCTCATCCTAGGGGACATGTTCTAAGCCCCCCTATGGGTGTCTGAAGCCACGAATGATATGGAACCCCAATTACACTGCTTTTTTTCTATATATTCATATCTATGAGTTCAATTTATAAACTAGGCATGGCAAGAGATCAACAATAAATAACAATAAAATAGAGCAATGCTAACAATACACTGTAATGAATGCTACGTAAAACTCGTAAACTTGTTTACGTCTGAGTATTTCCTTTTAGTATCTTTGGACTGTGGCTGTCTGTGGGCCCTGAAACCACGGCAAAGGAAGCCACGGAGGGGGGGCCCGAAGCGTCTTGCGCCTCACCTGCTCCGCCACCGCGTTCAAGTCCGGACGCGGTGAGTGGCCTGCAGGGAGCTGTGCTTGTGACAGGTCAGTGCCACGCAGGCAGAAGGCCCAGCCCACACTACTCGGCTGATGTTGGAGGGGATGGACCTTCAGGGGTGATGCTGAGGCCTGAGAGGGTTTGGGGCAGCCCTGGCGAAACACAGTGGTGACCTGGCATCTCCCTTGCCTGCAGGATGGGCAGGATCCCCCCTGTGAGCATAAATGCAGATGGAGCAGATGCCCCATGACCCACGACCTAGTTCCCACAGTCTGCTGACCTTCCACACACAGAAGGGTCAGGAGAACAGGCCTTTCTCAGGGTGCAGAGGGCAAGATGGGGGCAGAGTGAGCAAATGCACAACGGGGGGCCCTGGGGAGCACGGGGCAGGGCAGCGGCAACTCCCCCTCACTGGCTCCTGCCAGCTGGGGCTGGGGGCTGTGCTGATGCCACAGGGACAGGGGGCACCCTTCGCCCACCTAATCTGGGTGCTGCCAGGGCCGGGCAGGTACAGCCTGGGCCCTGCGGGTGCTGCGCCATCCTGGAGATGGCCGGGCTTGCTCCTGTCACCAAGAGCCTGCATGCTCCCCTGCTCCAGTGCCTCTCAGGGCTGGCGGGGCTGGAGTGAGTGTCCACTGCCTGATACACACGCGAATGCCTGTTCCCTTGGCCCCTCACACGACCGGCTGCTGTCTCTCTCCACCTGGCCCCAAGGCGGGGGACAGGCAGGCACAGGCGGGGCTGCTGAGCCAGAAGGGCCACCTCTGTCAGAAATTAAAGGACAGCAGGTTGGCATCCCGAGCCTCCATTTCCCCCGTCTGTGAAACAGGGTCTGCCATCAGCACTGGGACAGCCGTCCAGCCGGGGTGTGACCTGAGTGCCAGGAACTGTTCATCCCCTGTCCTCCCGAGTCAGTGTGGCTTTCCCAGCCTGCGGAAGAGTCAGAGTCTGAGGAAGTGAATAACGAACCTGAGTCCCATTAGAGGCTGCCGGCGGTAGACAGGCTGGAGCCTCCATGAGGACACCCAAGTCGAGGACAGGGGTGGGGACTGTCACGGAAGGAACGCTGACTCCGCCCAGTCACGTCACCCTGCCAGACCCCTTGCCTTCACCCCTGGCCCAGGGGGAACAGTGGGGTTCCCTCTCTGCCACCTTTATAATGGCTTCAGTCCCCACCCTCCTCCCAACTCCTTGGTTGAGCACCTTCTGTGTGCTGGGCCTTGCATACCCTTTTTCCTGGCCTCTTTACTCAGTCCTGGCAACTGTGCCCGCTTCTCACAGATGAGGAGACAAGAGGACCAGAGAGGGACCAGCCCGTCCAAGGTCACAGAACTACCAAAGCAAATCCAGGTGACCAGACCGGGGTCTGGGAGTGTGTGTGTGGGGAGCTGCTGTTCCTGTGACACTCCCTGGCTCACTCCCACATAGACACCCTCAGTGCCTCTCCCCCTGGACGGGGGGCTTCTATAGGAGACCCTCCTCTGTAAGAAGGAGGTTTGCACACCAAATATCCTGGAATAAGGGACCCCACCTGCAGCTTAGGAAATAAGAAGCTTCATAACTTTAAAAATGAGCCTCCTCTTTACGAAGGAGCTTGCTCTGTCTTATGCTCCCTTTCCACCTCAGAACTGGGCACAGGAAAGCCAGGGGCTCCAATTCTGTTTCCGGGCCCAGGTGGGTCAACCTGTCCCCAGTTTACACCTGCGGCGAGACCTGGCTTAGCTCAGACGCCCCAGCAGGATCTGAACCAAAGCTTCTGCTCAGCGTAGGCCTCAATCAGTGAGTCCTGCTGCGGGTTTTGTTCTACTACTCAGACAACAGAGGACACCTGGGAGAAGAAGAGCCAGGCCCGCCCACCATCTGTCTGATCTTTGTTACTTACCTATGTACAACCTGCCTGCGCTGTGCCAGGCCTGGAGAGCAGAGAGACTGAGGCAGAGGACAGAGTGGACAGTGTGCCCCTGCTCCAGTGTCAACTCACACAACCTTGGTGACTAAAACCTTGTTTATTGTGTGTGTGCGAGCGCATGTGTGTACATGGGCTGGGAATGGACCCAGGGCCTGGTGATGGCGAGGGCACGTGTCCTCCCCTGCCTGCTCCCTAGGCCTCCTTCTCAGTTCTAAGTCAGTCTCTGGTTAGTTCTGAAGGCCGCCCCTCCTTGCTGGCCCTCCCTAGCTGCTACCTTTTGTTTCGGGCCAATGCACACAGAAACCCAAAGAAGCAAAGACAGGGAATGGGACCTGAAACACGGAAGCCACCCAGCCTCGGTGGACAGCGTCTTCTTTTCAGGGTGACCTTGGATGCGCCTCTGCATCCTCTGAGCTTCAGCTGAAATCGTGCAACACATGGCCAGCATCATCTGGGGGTGGGGGGTCAAAGGGGATCCTTGTGAAACTACCTGCATACAGTAGGTATTTAATAAGGATACTCGATAGTTACTTCTGTAAGCAGTTGTCTCTTGTGTATTTGTGAGCACCTGTGTCCAGGCCAGCCCCCATGCTGGACGCTGGGGACAGAGGGAAATCAGGCCTGCAGGCCATTATCGGACCTGGCGACTAAGGAATGCAATCTAAATCTTGGGGGGCTCTTTTCCCAGTGAGGAAAGTGTCAGGGAGCATGCTGGTGGGCAGAGCGTACTCCAGCAAAACCCCCTGGTCCCCTGGCTCTGCAGGATACCAGGTGCCACGGGCCATTCAACAGGAGCATGTGAGTGGCATCTGGCACTTTTTGGTGGGCCACAACTGTCACAGCTATGACTTCTGGGTGTTCCCCCTAAAATAAAACAAACCACACAAGCAAAGAGATCTGACACGTCCAAAGCCATCCAATCTGTCATCATGGGCCATTTGTAGCCATCTCAGAAAAGGGGCTAAAGCAGGTGGCAGGGGACAAGTGTGTGTGTGTGGGAGGGAGCCCCTTGCATGTCGTCAAGTACTATCTCTTTATTCCTTTGGTGGCAGAATTTTCTGGTAGAACACAGTGTAGGCCTGAGTAAGGCACGGTGGGGTCGGTGGGGTCCAGGCGGGGAGCTGGGGACAGCCTGGCTGAGGGCTCAGTAGGAGGTTCAGGTGGGGGTCTGCAAGTCCTCTGCAGGCAGGAGCCCTGGGGGCAGCCCGGCTCAGCAGGCCCTTGGTGGCAGGGAGCACGCACCGCGCCCTGCCCCTCATTCCAGCCACCCACAGCTGCTCCTGCAGGCCTGCAGCCGCCACATGACGACACCCTGGCCTAAGCCCCCTCCGTCAGCAGCCCCTCCAAGGGGCTATTTGCAGAGGCCCCCCCACCTGGACTCGAAGGCTTCGCACGCAAGTGTTTGCTTTGAAAAGGGAGAAAGGGGAGGAGAGCAGGTGTCCCCCTCCTCCCTGCCCCACCCGCCCTTGAGGGCTCCCGGGAGCACGTGTGCCCTCCTGTCATCCCAGCATCTGCTGGCCAGTGACAAGGGCCTTTGAAGCTCCACAATGACGCCATCTGCCAGGGACACTGGCCGGCTGGCTCATCAGGCCTGACCCCACGGTTGCTCTGGCAACCAAGATGGCAGCCTGAGGCCTCCAGAAACCCCCAGGCCCACGAACACTGACGGGTGGTGCCTGGGGCAGCACGGCCCCAGGCCCAGGCTTCATTGGCCCAGTGGACGGTGCAGGTGTGGGGTGGCCCAGGGAGGAGGAGGGACAAGGAGTCCTGGAGAGGTCTGTTCTCTGGGTGGGGGAGGAGATCTTCCCAGGTGGCTATGGGGAAATGCCAGCTCTGGGAAGGACAGTGGCTCGCCTGACCCGGGAGGCGGTTTGTCCACGTGGAGGAGACTGAATGGTCCCCGCAAGGGCCCTTCCCTGGGCCCTCTCACCTGCCCTTGAGGCCCAGTGCCGGGGGCTTCCAGTGGGATCGGCGCCTCCCCTGGGCCCTGTGTCACTGGGCAGAGCTGCCTCCTGCACCTGGGGCTCAGCAGGGCTCATGGCCACTCAGCTGTCCCTGCCCAGCATGGGCCCTGCGTGTGGCAAATCCAGCCATGTTGATTGTACAAGTGAAGTGGCTTCACTTCTCAGCCACTTGCAGAGTGATCTGAGGGCCCAGCACCTTAGCTGCTCTCGGTGTGTGAGGAACGGGCTGGGGACATGGAAAAGCCTCCTCAACTCTACGGTGAGAGGTGGGCATGGGAGGCTTCTCAGCCAGTCAGTGCTACAGACCCCAGGGTCCCTGAGGGGCAAGTCACTCCCGATGGACTTTCCAGGACACCCATGTGTACCCTGGCATCTGGCCTAAACTGGGCATGCAGTTGGAGCAGAATAAGAATACCTATTAGCACCCAGACCCACTTGGGGTATGCTAGCCTGTGGGACCTTGGGCGAAATCATTTGCTATCAGATCCCCTGATGGGGGTCAGAGGGCTTGTGTGTGTCCCTCCAGGGTGGCTGTGACAAGTTACCTGGGTATGAGTGGCATATGGAGCCCCCACTTCATACTCCCATCTCTAATGAGAGGCAGGTTTCTCATGTCCCCTGTGTGCAGGGGCCACCTGGGTCTGTTGGTTTGAATCTCATTTCTCCAAGGTCTAGAACTCCACAGCCTAGTTACGCCCCTGTTTTTCTCTCTGGTTGTGTAACTTTTTCTAATAATCCGTAGTTCTCTGTATAGATTCTAAAGACGGTTCCTTTCTTGCACGTGTGGCAACAGTCTTTCCCCCATCTGCACGTGGAGTCCCAGCTTTGAGGCTGGTGCCATTTGTTTAAGGGAAGTCTGTCATTTCTGTGTAGTCAAAGAAGGGCAGAAAGCTAAGCACCAAAAAAACCAAATAACCCAATCAACAAATGGGCCAAGAACCGGAACAGACATTTCTCAGGAGAGGATAATCAATCAATCAACAAATATATGAAAAAATGCTCATCATCTCTAGCAATCAGAGAAATGCAAATCAAAACTACTCTAAGGTTTCATCTCACTCCCAGTCAGAATGGCAGCTATTATGAAGACAAACAATAATAAGTGTAGGTGAGGATGTGGGGAAAAGGCACACTCATACATTGTTGGTGGGACTGCAGATTGGTGCAGCCAAAATGGAAAGCAGTATGGAGAGTCCTTGGAATTCTGGGAATGGAACCCCCATTTGACCCAGCTATCCCTCTCCTCCGTCTATACCCAAAGGACTTAAAAACAGCATACTACAGGGACACAGCCACATCAATGTTTATAGCAGCACAATTCACAATAGCTAAACTGTGGAGCCAACCTAGGTGCCCTTCAGTGGATGAATGTATTAAAAAAATGTGGCATATATACACAATGAAATATTACTCAGCAATAAAAGAGAATAAAATCAAGGCATTTGCAAGTAAATGGATGGCGTTGGAGAACATAATGCTAAGTGAGGTTAGCCAATCCCCCCAAAACAAATGCTGAATGTTTTCTGTGATATAAGGAGGCTGACTCATAGTGGGGTAGGGAGGGGGAGCATGGGAGGAATAGATGAATTCTAGATAGGGAAGAGGGGTGGAAGGGAGAGGGAGGGGGCAGGGGATTAGCAAGGATGGTAGAATGTGATAGACATCATTATCCAAAATACATGTATGAAGAATCAAATTGGGTGTCAACATACTTTATATACAACCAGAGATGTGAAAAACTGTGGTATATATGTGTAATAAGAATTGTGATGCAAAAAAAAAAGTACATGTATAAAGAAAAAGGAACAAAAAGGGCAGAGAGCCGTTCTGAAGGGCATGTCATACCTATCAGCTTTTCCTACCTGCAAAGAGCGTCCCCTCTCATGAACTCCCTGGGTCCCACAGGGCCCTGGGGAGTAGCAAGAGCAAGGATTGTGATTCCTGTGTCACAGATTAGAAGACGACACCTTGTCATGCACATCTGACCGCTTGTCCCCCCCAGTACTGATCTGCCCTCCCTGATTTTCCTCCCGAGTCCCATCTTGCACAACCTTTGTCCTTGTGGTTTGAATGGCATTGGCTCTAGGGTGGGACAAGACCTAGGACTGGCCAACCAGGGGACTCCATTTTCCAAGCTCTAAGGACACTGGGGTCCCGAGCTGAGTCAACCAAAGCACTCTTCTTCTGAGAGTTGGGTGGAATTACCAGGGAAGAGGCATTTTATTTTTTTGCCGGCCTATTCTATTTGAGAATGAAGCCAATATGGAGAAAAGCAGATCACAAGATGGAGAGAGACCTATTCCTGACATTGTTTGTAGCTGGATCCAGCCAGGCCTGAAGCCTAGTACCCCTGAAGCCAGCTCCACAGGTTCTGTCAAAGTCCTGACTAATATAGACCTAGTCACAGCAGGAAACCAAAGCACAGGGACTAGACCCTGATCTTGAACCATTATGAAAAGTCTGAAGCCAGATACAGTACTATGTGCCTACAGCCCCAGCTACTCAGGAGGCTGAGACAGGAGGATCATTTGAGCCCAAGAGTTCAGGACTAGCCTAGGGAACACAGTGAGTCTGACTCTTAAAAAAAAAAATTTTTTTTCACACACACACACAAATACGCGTGAAGAGGTACAGATAGGGCCTTCCAGTGCTGTATTTACCTATAGGCCTCAGTTTCCAAATCTGCGAGGTAGGGATAATCAGCCCACCACTTCCACCTCTGTGACTCCAGCTTCCCCAACACCTGAGCCTCTGGCTGAAGTGGGACACTGTGACCTCACGTTCTATCCTCAAGGACCTTTTGAATGGGAGACCAGAAACTGTGTACCTACTAGAAGTACTAAGCACATAAGAAAACAGACGTCAGCTCCAAGCTGCCCCAGGGAGTCTGGGCAAGGCAGAGACGATGGCAGGGGGAGGAGGGAGGAGGGAGGAAAACCTGGACCCACGAGCAGCTATACCCAGAAATAAGGCATGGAAAAAATGAGTCCAGGTTTTCATTGTGAAATCTACACAGAAGCCAGGTGCGGTGGCCACGCCTGTGATCCTAACAGCTGGGGAGGCAGAGGCAGGAGGATGGCCAGTTCACAGCCAGCCTCAGCAACCTAGCACCTCAGGGAGACCCTGACTCTAAATAAAATACAGAATAGGTTGAGTGCCCCTGGGTTCAGTCCCCGGTACCAAACAAACAAACAAACAAAGCCTACAGAAAAGGATAAACCCTGCTAAGAATAATTTCCACAAAAATAAATGTAGAAATAAAAAATAAACAATAAACCAACAAACCCCTTGGAACCAGCAGCCCCTCTTGGAGCTGGATGGAGGTCTTTGGGAGGCGTCCTCCTGGAGAGTGCGCTCGGGTGGAGGGCCATTGCTGTGGACGCGCTCAACGTCCTCCCTGTCCTGGGGGCCGAGCCCCGATCCTAGGCAGGCACCCTCGGCAGGGCAGCCCCGCGCCCGGCGCCCGGCTACTCACCGTGGTGATGAACCTGTACAGCGGCTGCCGCCTCTCGGTGTACTTGACCGTGATGGGGCTGAGGTCATAGCGGAACCAGATGGCAGGGATGATGCGGCCCGTGTGGCTGTAGGCGACATACTCCTGCAGGAGGGAGGGGACCGCTGTGAGAATCAGAAGCACAAACCTGCCCGGTGGGCTGCCTGCCAGAGGGTCCCCGAGTCCTGGGGAAGGGCCTCTCCTGTTCCCCGTGGAGCAGAACTCCCTGGCCCCCTCTCCAGGCCCTGGACTCTGCCACTGGCATTGCACCCAGATGGCAGCCTTGGGGGACATTTTTGACTCTTAAGCTGTGGGAAATGGACCACATGACCGGGAAGCAGCACAGGAACTGAAATATGAATTTGAAAGCAGAGATGGAAAAGGAAGAGATTTTGGGTGGCTCAGGCTGAATAGAGGCTATTTCCCCCTAGAACTTCTGAGCCATGCAGAACCTTGCATTAATTCAACAACGGTGGGCTAGGCAGCCCAGACACGTAGGTGCTGGGTCCCTGAGGGGAGGAAGCCCCTTTCCCAGAGAGGGTCTCAGTCTGCAGCCTGCGGGAGGAGGCAGACCCCGGCCGTCCCCGATACTGCAGACCCGGACAGCCAGAGGCCCTGTCTGCCTCAGGGTTCCTCAGATGTGCATGTTGCGACCAGAGAGGTGCTAAGGGGCTGAACCTACAGAGTGGCTTTGGGCCAGCTCCTCCCTTCCTTGGGACCTTGGTTTCCCCATCTCAACTCTTAAGGGCCTGGGATGACGACCTGTAGAATCTCCAGTTTGGGCACTTCGGGTGCTGGGCACCTCTGGGCTATTGCCACTATCTACAGCAAACGGAGACCTAAACTGGGGGACCTCCAACCCCCATCTCGCACTGCTCACAGGGATAACAGGGAGAGGGCCGGACTTCCTGCTGAGGGCAGGCTGGGGCCAAGGTCACACGGCACGCTGAGAAAGCTGTTTTGGCCCTGGGCACTGGCCAGGCCTGGGGACAGGAGCCTGGAGCAAGACACAGCAGCTTCCTCGGGGGAGAGCTGATGGGGTTGTGTCTGCCTGGGTCACAGCCAGAGCTGCGGACAGAGGAAAGGAGCAAAAAATAGCCACGGTAGTCGTCACTGACCCAAGGCCTTCTCCGTGGCTGAGCACTTTCGCACACCGCCTCATTGAACAGCAGTCCTATGACGTCACCATCTGACAAATGAGTAAACCGAGGCACAGAAAGCTGACATGGCAGGTCCCAGGTCACACAGCTGGTGATGATGTGAACTGGGTGTGGTCCAGCACCCCTGTTCTTCCTGCTCAGACCACAACCATGTCCTGCGTCGCTAAGTTGCTGTCAGAACTTGCGGGTCACAGGAGATGCTACTATTGAATGTGTCCCTCTAGGTCATATGTTGTTGGTGTTTGGAGGTGGGATCACTGGGAGGTTTAGAGGAGCTCATGAGAGTGGGGCCCCAAATGGCATCAGTGGCTTTATGAGAAGAGAGACCAAGGGAGTCTGCTTGCTCTGTCTCTCTAGGTGATGCCCTGGACTCTGAGACCCCCACGATGGCAAGGATTGGGTCTTTTCATCTTTACCCAGAGTCAAGCCTGGGGGGAGGGTCCCCTCGCCCCAGGAGCCTGGAAGAAATCAGCAGAAATCACAGGGCGCAGCCGCCCGCCACCTCCGCCTTCTGCCGGCAGAGGGCGCACTCGACCACNGCGCACTCGACCACGGCTGGCCGCCGCCGCCGCCCACTCACCTTGTTGGCCACCGTGTACTGGTAGGAGTACCGCTGCTTGCCGTTCTTGTCCTCGTAAACCGTGGGCACGATCTTCAGGATGTAGTCGTGGGAGGCCAGGGCTGCGGGAAGCACGGGCAGGATGAAGCAGGGGATGGGCACTGCCTGGCTGACAGCTCTTTCTGTCCCTTTAGTCCTGACACCTTGGCACTGCAGGGGGCTCTTTCCCCAGTGTCACCACCAAGCACCGCCCTGGATGCCAGGGACCTGAGAGTCCACCATCAGGATGTTCTCCTGAACTGTACATAATATTAAAATTCTGGGAACTGCCTAATGTCTATCAATAGGGCAGCCTCTAGAGTGGGTGCCGGGAGGGTAGACTCCCAGAGGGGTCAGGCAGTGAGAAGAATACAGCACGTTCCGTGAGCTGGGACAGGAGGAGACATTCTCTCTCACGTGTGTGGGCACCTGTAAGAATTATCTAGAAAGATCCCAGGAAGCCCTGAGCAGCCTGGCCCTGGGGAGGAAGGCAGGGTTTGAGAGAGACCCCACTCCACCGCGGGCGCTGCTCACATAGTTTGACTTGAAAACAAACTGAGTGTTAGTTTTCAAAAAAAAAGCTTGCCAACCAGAAAAGCCCAGTGACGGGAGCTGCCGATTCCTTTCCCCTTTGTCAGTGACTGGCCCTGGATCCTGCCACCTCAGCCCTGCCCTGCCCTGCTGACACAACTCCGGCCCCTCCCCCACAGGCCGGACGGGGAGGTGCCCGGACCTGGCCTCACTCATCTGCTGTTCCCCAGAGCCCTGCGCAGGGCCTGGTACGGTCAGATGGCAGCAGATGCTTGCTGCATGAATGAACGGATGGAAGCTGCTGGCCCAGCGTGAATGGAGGAGCGGGTGAATCAGCTACTGAGAAGCATGAGGTCACCAGGGTCCAGCACCCAGCCGCAGCCCTGAGGCACCAGTCTTTCCAGGGCAGAAAGAATCCTCCTGGGCCTTCTGGGATGCTAGGAGAGGCATCCAGGTCTGGGACCATGGGGCTAAGACAACACGGAGACCTAGGCCTGGGGTTCCAGCCCTGACTCACCAGGCCAGTACAGGCCTGGTCCTGGACTCACTGGTGGGGATGGGGTCCAGCCTGGCACACTTCCTCCCGGGCCCTGCGGAGTCTCCAGAAGGAACAGAATCAGGCCAACCCCTCAGAAAACCTGGGGAAAGCCCTGCAGCCTTGGAGCTGGACCCAGGAAGCCCCACCTGTGTCTAATGGCTCTCAGCCCAGAGTGTGAGGATGCCCTGGGATCAAAAGACCTCACCTGTGAAGAGCTGGGTCAGTGGGCCACGGGTGGGTCTCAGCATTTAATCCAGGAGTCCATGACCACCCTGGACATACGGTGTCCCAAATGCGCACAGCATTAAACTCGGAAGGAATGAATGCCTTACCCAGATCAGACCTGTACTTTGTTAGAACTTATGCAAAACTCGGCTGTCACAGGGAAACCTCACGGTCACCACCACATCCACCTTCCACACGGGACTGGCTCACGTTCCCATGTATTGACTGCAGATGGGGGTTTGTATGTGGCCGCCCGTCTTCCTCTAACGGGAGTCTGCAGCTCTCCAAGGAGTGAGCTTCAGGGACATCTTTTCAAGGCCAAGGCAAGGAACCCAAGCCCCAGGGAGCCTGTGTCCTCACCCGCATGTCCCCAGCACCTCGCCACAATAGGTGCTCAACATGCCTGAGTGCCCAGGCCTTGATGGGGCCTCCCAGGACATGGGGACACAGGATGTCCTCGCCCTGCCCCACGGCCAGGGCTGACTGGCTCCTGTCTTCACTCTTCGGAACAGCGATCGGGCAGCAGCGTCTCCCTAGGTCTCTCCCAGCTGTCCTGGTTCTTTCCAGTGCTCTCCTCTAGCAGAACCCAAGGCTCACAAGCTTTGATGCAGTTCCCCAGATATCTGCCCACTAGAGGCAGGCACACGCGGGCTTGGCGGAGGGTTCCTGGAGACCACAGGCTCCTTGCGCCCCTCCAACACCATCAACACAGGGCCCCCTGGTTTCCTCTGCACCCCACCAGTGGGATGAGCTTCGGAGTTGCGCTTTCTTTTGTCTTTTTGGGGGGCTGGGGCCCAGGCCTTGCACACGCAAGGCAGGGGCTCTCCTCTCGCTGCACCTCCAAACCGCACAGTTAAACCAGCAGCCTGCGTGTGTGAGTCGCACACCATTCAGTGCCATGACACAGGACACAATTCTGCCTAAGAAGAGCCTAGGTGTGGCCATGGGAACTGTTCCCAAAGTAGGCCACTGACACCGCAAAGGAGAAGGAAGAGAAGGGCTGGCACTTGCGCAGCACGACTCACGGACTGAGCCCTTGACACCCCCTTGCTGATTCTCACGGCAAGGCCCTGCGAGAGGTGGAGGGGACGCTCCCATCTTACAGATGAAGAAACTGAGGCTTAGGGGTTAGCAACTTCCAAGTTCTTCCCAGTGCTGCGGAGTGATGGAGCCTGACTCTGGAGTCCAAGGTCCCCCATCACCACACTGCCACCTGACAACTGCTCCTACAAGTGATGTCCAGGTGTGACAGTTCATCACTGCTTAGCATGGCTCACACACCTGGTGGTTACTGGCACAGGCTGAGTCCTGGGGACAGACAGTGGGCAAGGCAGAGCCCCCAGTTCATGGGCTTATGTTTTTGCTGGAGCCACAACCAAGAGCAACAAATGACTGAAGGGACAGGTCATTTCCCAGGCTGACACGTGCAGGGGGGGGAAATGGGCTCGTTCCTATGAGTGGGGACTGCTGGCCGGGAGGGACTCTCTGAACTGGTAGCGTCTGTGCTGAGACCTGATTGACAGGCAGGGGCCAGATGCCATTCTGGCTCCAAGCTGCATAGAGAACATCTCTGCAGAGGTCTGGGCATAGGGGACAGAGGACAGAGGCCCAGCAGGTGGTCTGACCTGGGAAACGGAAGCCAGTCCTCCCGCTGGCTGGCTGAGGCCCGAGAGGACTTATCTCAGCCCACAGCCGGAATCTGGCCACGGCGCTATCTGCTCTGCCACTCGGGCCTTCCCAGCACAGACAGCCAGTGCGTCCTCGCTGCCCTCATGCAGGATGACAATGACCCCTCCACACAGATCAGGCCTCTGTCCAGACCCTGCACCCCAGCCAGAAGGCTGCACCTGCCTGTGAGGAAGGACTGCTTGTCCCTCCTGCAGGCAGCAGGAACGGCCACCCCAGAGGGACAGCACCTGCCAATAGCAAGGCCAGACCATCGGCAGAACCACGACAAACAGGTGGCCCGCTGAGGGCTAGGCAGTGCGGGGGAGAGCCCGGGTGGGCGCCCCCCTTCCCATCCAGGCGTGATGACGCCAAACAGAGCTCAACAGCTCGTGCTCTCTGCACCCCGAAAAACTAAAAACGACTTCTGCTCAAGGAGACGGACTTCTCAGGGACACAGGGAGACGGGGGTTTGACTGCCTGGTGGGCAGAGAGTGGAGGTGTCTCCTTTCACTGCATCCTTGACTGTGGGAGGAATCAGAGAGCTCGGGTGAGGGGATGAGGCAGGTGACCCGTCCAGCATGGGGGGTGGCTTGAGCAGACAGGCCTGCCGGGCCCCCGTGTGTGAGCGTGCGTGCACGTGAGGTGTGCAGCACCTGTGTGTGGTCTAGTGTGTGCAGATGGCTGTCCTCTTTCAAGGGAGAAGAGGGGAGGAGCCACTGCGGGTTGGGAGGGGCAGGCAGTCAGGGGTGGCCACCTGGGCCACTTCCAGAGATGTTCTCGCAGTGGCCTCCTGGAGCGAGAGTGGGTTTGGGCCTGGCCATCGCCCCCCACTGTCTCCACTCAGAAGAGCATGCAGCAGCGGTGACAATCCTCCCTGCCTCCCCCTGTCCCTCAACCTTCCCTCTATCCCCTCTGCCCTCCTTCTGCCTCCTCTGCCCTCCCCATCCCCTCTGACCTCCTTTGGTCCCTTCTGCCCTCCCCCAGCCCCTCTGTCCTTTGGTCCCCTCTGTCCACCCCCTGTCCCCTTCCACCTGCAGTGGGGGGCTCCCGGGGCCGAGGGCCGTAGGACACTCACGGTTGGAGTTGAGTCTGTCGGCTCCCCCAAGGGCATTGAAAGCTCCGTGGACATTCTGGACCTGTGGAGAAGCACAGTGAGCCATGGGGACAGGCCCTGGCCGTGGGGCACTGGCCACGAGAGCCTGGTCTGGGGTGCTCACTCGTGGTTGAGGGGTCCAGCAGGATTGTGGGGAGCAGGAGACAGCAAGGGCTGGGTGTGGGGAGGCAGCAGCCTTCCGCTGTGAGCGCCTAGTAGGCGCGCTGTCCGGCCCCCCGTGTCGCTCATTTATGGCCCTCACAATGTATCACTGGCCTGTCCCTGCGCTACTCTGGGGCTGGGGTCCAAGTCTGGTTTCTGACCCAGGTGGGTGTGGGTGGAGGAGGGTGGAGGTGGGTGCCGGACGTTCTCTCCACGTTCTCTCTGTGGCTCATCTCACCATCACTCGCACAGTGACCTGGTGAACGTGTGTCATCCCAAAGGCTCCACCTGGGCAGCGGCCACGCTTGGCCTCCTGGTGTGAGCCACGCCAGCAGCTAGTAGGTGCTCAGTGGGCGGCTCTTGGACAGACAGATGGCAGCCATGGGTGGACGGCCCTAAGCTGGGGGCGTGTTAAAGAATTTCTCACTAAGTCAGAATTCCCCACTAAGGACACAGTGTGGGCCGCTGTCCCTGAGTCCTGGCACGGGCACGTGTCGGGGTGCTGTTCTCGACACTGCAGGCAGGCCCCCCGGAAACGAGGAGGAGGAGCAGGGCGGAGAGGCAGAGTCTCAGATGGGCCGTCCCCCCAGAAGGCATTTGCCTGTGCCCAAGGAGGACAGAGGGGACCAGGTGACACAGCTACTGTACCCTCACTCCTGGCCTTGCCACCCCGAGTGTGCCCTGCTCACCTGTAGTGTGTCCCCAAAGGAGAGCTTGTGGATGATGTGCGTCATGTCTGGGTTCTGTGGCTGGGCCGTGGCGCTGTGTGTGGACACGTGGAAGTTGCCAGGTACCTGGGAAAGAGAGGCAAGTTTCAGGAGTGTGGCTGTACAGGGTGGGATTCAGGGGCTGTGGGATCCAGGTGCAGCACAGGCAGTCAGACCTGGAGTCAGACCTCGGTTTGGATCCTGGCTTATATCATTTCCAGCTGTCTGACTTTGAAGGAGCCACTTCACCTCTGTGAGCCTCAGACTCCTCTCTTGTAGAAGGGGGGCTTACAGTACCTACCTGAGGAGGGAGCTGGGGTAACCTTGAGGGAGAATGTGGGTGCCCCCCCCACCCCAGGGCAACTGGCACGAAGCAGGACCCGAGACAGTGGCTGGTCCCCAGCACCCTCCACGGTCTCTGGGCTGCAGGACAAGGGTCTTCCTTGAACTCCAACCAAGACCTCCTACCCAAGGATGCCCACTGCCCTGGACAGGGGAGCCCTGAGGACAGACTGTGGCAGCCTCATTCCTTCCCTGGGTCTCGAGGCCTGGCAGAGCCTTGCCCCAGGGAGGCTTGAGACAAGAACCTGTGGGCCAGAGCTGACAGCCACAGGTCAAGCTACGGACGGTGACGGCTCCCCAAGACCTCCTTGCTCCTGCACAAGGCTCATCTTCCCCTCCCAGCAATGCAGACCAAGGCCCTGGGGTCACACCCAACATCCCGGCCGTCAGGAGCCCTGTCCACCACCTTCCTGCACACCAGTGCCTGCCCCTCTCCAGCCATCGAGGAGGCCCTGGGCCAGGCTCTGGACAGACAGCAATGGCAGCCTCGCCCTGGGCACCCAGCGCCTGCCTTGTCCCCACCTGGTGTAGGCCCTTCACTGACCAAGTTGGTCTCTCAGCTCCTCCCCAGACCCTCCCCGGCTGGCTCTCTGTCTGTGGTGTGGATGTGGCTCATCTCCCAGGGCTCGAGTTGGAGGCTTGGGAGGTGGGGCCTTTGAAAGAAGGGCCTGAGTGGAGTGCCACAGGTCAGAGGGGACACTACCCTCCAAAGGGACTGGTGTAGTTCTCCTGGGACCCTGGTTAGTTCTTGAAAGTGGGCTATAAAAATAGCAGAGCCAGACCCTCGGCTCACTTTGGCTTCCTGTGTCACCACGTGATCCCTCTTGCACGCACTGTGATGCCACTGGCCAAATGGACGGGGCTGCCCAACCCTGGGCTTTCAGCTTCCAGAACTGAACCAAATAAACCTCTTTTCTTTATATCCATCCCAGCCTCAGGTATTTCATTATAGCATTGAAAAACTAATACATAGTTGAGTTCACATCCTCACGTGCTGGGTTATGGCTACTGGCAAGCACTCTGCCCTGTCCTCTCTGCCACTGTCACCTGTGCTCACACATGTCTGCCACACCGGCCTCCCTGCTCTGCCTGGGACATTGCCCAGCATGTCCTACCTCAGGGCCTTTGTGGCCACCACTTCTTCCTGGAATCCTTTTCACCATGGCCGTCCCACCTCCTTTGGGTCTATGCTCAGGTGTCACCTCTTAGGCCTTCCTTGTTGCCCTGTCCACAAGAGCACCACAACTCTTAACTGCTAGAGCACTTGTCTTCTGTCTTATCTTGTCCCCACCTCCTCCCGCTGCACGGTAAGTCCACACCAGCAGGGACCTGTCTGCTCCGTCCCCTGCTCTCTCAGACCCGACCTGGACAGGTGCTTCCCTGACTGAATGAACGAATGACCTCTGATCCTTGGCCTGGCACCTGGTCACTCTCTTCATATAGAAAAGGGAACTGAGGCTCCCCGCAGTGAAGACACCCTGAGCCCTGAAAAGCAGGGGTGACGGCAGCAGGCCCGAGAGGGAGGCAGTCATGTGTCAAGGACCTCGGGTGTCACAGTGAGAAGGCCGGGGTCATCTCGGTGCTGACCTAGAGCACGTCTGCTCCAGGCGCACCTGGTGGAGCCTGAGCTTCAAGGCCCGGCCAGGCGGGCCGTGGACTGCAGTGGATGGGGCAGCCCATGGGGCCCGCCTGGGGCATGAGGAACAGCTTGGCCCTGCTCGGGGCCCAGAAAGCCAAGGGCGGCAGCAGCTGAGCTCCACACCTGGGCTCGAGACCAGCCCCGCTTCCTGGGGCCTCATGCAAAAGGTGGTGGCCGCCCCATCACCACCAGAAAACAGGGAGTGAAGGAGGTGGCACAGAGCAGGTGGCAGTCAGTGGCTTGGCTTTGGGGATGAGGACACCCGTCATGGGGGCCAGGGAGAAGGGCCCTGGAAGAGGGAGGGGATGAAGGCGCCAGGCTCGAGGGGGGCACATTAGACTTGAGGCTCTGCTGACTTGGCTTCGCTGACGTAGGGAATTCTCAGAACCTGTGCAGGGCTGGGGAGAGCCGGAGGGGGACAGAGCACCTGCCCAGCCAGCACGAGGGCCACAAAACCCAGCTGACCAGGACAAGAACCTCCACCCACAGGCCCAGAGCTCCCGCCCCTGTGGCCGGCCCTCCTGGAGGTAAGGAAGCCCCCAGCCACTCCTGGAGCTCGCCCCCCACCAGCACGGGCCTCCTGTGGACGGGCCACGGGCACAGCTCAGACTCAAGGCTCCCAAGGCTAAGCAGGTGGGGGAGGTTGGCTCCAGGCATCTGCCGCCCGCGGTGGCCTCAGAGGCTGACTCAGGGATGGGCCCCTGCTGCACACAGCCATCACAGATGCTGACTCATGCCAGCGCCCGCCCGGGCTGCAGAGGAGAGGACGTTGGTGACTGTGGCACCTGCGTCAGCATCTCTGATGCTTCAGGCTGAGCCGGTGCCTCCCCCTCCCCTCCCCTCCCCTCCTGGGGCTGCTGGGGGGGCCACCTGCGTCAGCCTCGGCCGGGCCGGGGCGGCTGAGAGCGTGGACCCCGCACGAGGCTGTGGTCCCCATGCACAGCTGCGCTTCCTGATGGACGGAAAAGGGGGCTGTGACACAGTCTGGCCGGAGGCTGGGGGATGAGGGCGCAGGAGGTGGCTGCGGGGTCTCTGTTCTCCAAGGGTCTGGGCGGAGGGTGGCCCAGAGCATGGAGATGCGCTGGCCACAGGACACAGCTGTGAGGCGGCAGCTGTGGGCAGTGGGCTCGGGGTCCTGGTGCCAGGCTGCCTGTGTCCAGGTCCTGGCCGATTGTCCTTGAGCTGGCTACTAAACCCCCTGGGCTCATCTGCTCCAGACTCCTGTGGAAAGGGCTGGAAAGAGCCCAGTGGGGGTGGCCACAGCATGAGGACTGGTGGGACCTTTCAGACCGGGCCCAGCCTGCTGGAAGCCCTCTGTGTCCATCTATGCTCACAGTAACTTGCTTGTGCCAGGTGGTGACCAGTGTGGGGTGGCTCACTGTCCAAGCCCTGCAGGGTGTGGTCCTTTCTCACAGCTGGGAAGCGGGTGCTGACCCCCAGCGAAGGAAACCAGAACGCCGCGTCTCCAACCAGTGGGCACCCCAGCTCGGGTTTCTGAACAAGAGTCTGCCTGACCCCAAAAGGGCAAGTTCTGGTTCAGCCAGAGCAGCTGGGGCCCCAACGGAGCTTGTCCAAGGGAGCAGATGGCAGCTGGGGCACGGGTGCCAGGAGATGGAAAGGTTTGGCGCTTGGTGGTCTCCCGGGCACTGGGCGCGTAGACCCGAATCAACCCAGGCCCTTCCTGTCCCCTCTGGGGAGTGCCCAGGTTCCAGCCCTGGTGGTCACAGCTCCCGAGGGCGGCCCTGCGACTGGGGGGCTGTGAGCATCTTCAACTTCCAGGGCTGGCACAGGACCCCCAAGCCACTCGGAGCCTCATCCTGTGCCCTCCGCTCAGCACGTCCTTCATTATCTCCACGTCTGTCACCTAAAGTACGCGTCTGCTTGTCTGAGTGCTCACCTGAGCGCTGGCCATCTGCACAGTGGACTGTGGCCAAGGAGGGACCGTGGCCGCTCCTCTCTGCCCGCAGCCAGGGCCGAGCAGGGGGTAGAGGGCTCAGCAGCCTGGATGCATGGGAGAGCTAGTGCCCAGGGCAGCGACGAGAGCCCCTGGGGCGGGCAGGGAGGGGAGTGACGGCGTCCAACAGGGGCCCACCTCATGGGATGTGGCTGCAGTAGATCCCCAGATGGTACAGCGGTGGAGCAGGCAGCCCGGGCCCACCTCCTGTCCTGCCAGCCTGCCGTGGCCTCCCCTGGCCACCCCCTCTCTAGGCCACCCCAGCTTTGGCTTGGACCCCACTGTCCCTCGCCTCCCAAGAATGAGGCTCCTGCAGTGGCCGTTCTCTGCCCTTGTGGCCTTCCCTGGGCCATCCACAGTGCACAGGTGAGTGGCCCCCGCCCTGTCCCCCTGCACCCTGTGGCACACCCTCTCTCTGACACACATTGGCCACGTCACCTGCTGGGTGTCTGAGAGGTTGACGCATTGCTAGTGTGGTCCCCCGTGTGGTAGTGCTGAGGCTGGTGGGGCTTGACAGGTGGGCACAGCGGCAAGTGGCCAGGTCATGGGCACTGCCCTCAGAGGGGATTAACGTGCTTCTGCCCCTCCCCATTGCTCCTGGCTTCCTGTCCCTTGACTCCACCATGGTGACGCCATCCGCCGCGAGGCCTCCCCAGAGTTAAGTAGATGCCCACCAGGCTCAGATCTGAGAACTGAAGAGACCTTTCTTCTTTCCTTGTTCTGAGGGGGGGGTGGTCTCACTGTGTCACCACGCTGGCCTTGAACTCCGGGGCTCCAGTGACACTCCTGCCTCAGCCCCAGAGAGCTCATCTCTTTTTTTCTGTTTTTGGAAGAAAACTTGCTCTCCTCTGGTGCATGTTGCTCACGCACAGCGGTGGCTCCTAGTGACATGCTCATAGTACACGGGGCCACTTGCTCAGCTTCACTTCCCGCATCTCCCCTTTCCCTCCCCTTCCCCCGCCCCTTCCTTTACCCTCAGGGCCTCCTTTGACTTTCCTGATGTCCCTTTTTTGTCCCCTCTAGATTTCACATGAGAGAAAACACGGGACACTGTCAGAGTCTGGCTTATTTTGTTTAACATGATATTCTCATTTCATTTATTTTCCTGCAAATAACATAATTTCATTCTTGTTTATGGCTGAATAAAACTCCATGATGCATACATGCCACATTAAAAAAATCATCTGCTCCTCTATTGATGATCTCTTATCTTTCTGAAGTGCCCGGCCTCAGGTATTTCATTATGGTAAAACCGACTTAGCCCATGTGTTTTCTACATTCCAGAAACTGTCCAGCCCTTGCTGCCTCCTGTCTGAGCACCCATCTCATATCTTTTGTTACACTGCCTGTTCTCAATGATGGGGTACACCAGAAATCGGTCCTCAAGTACATTTCTTTCAAGACCTTGTGTTCTCAACGGTTTTGGTGACCCTTCTGCCAGTCTGACTACCCTGTTTTAAAAGTTAAAATGTTTTTAATGCACAAAATTCCAGGATTACAAAGGAAAAACAATATGTTTAAACAAGAATTAAAATATTAAAAACATTTAAACATACTTCTTTAGTAATGCATCAAATAACAAGAGGGGGGAGGGGCATGTGACAGCTGTCATTTCAAAGTAGGGACGCCCCGATGTGGCACCACTGTTGGTTCACATCAGTGACAGCCACGGGCCTGCTGACAGCTAGTGTCCTGCCTGCACTCACCGCAGACAGAAGGGCTGAATCTGAGTCAGAGCTTGGCAAAAACAACATGCATTCGACCTCTGTCCAAGATCATGGGCCCTTGAGGTCACCCTGCTGTCCCTGGGGTACCTGCAAGTGAGTCTCCCGTCCTCCTGTGTCAGAGGACGCCAGGTGTGGATTGAGGCTCCACGCCATCCCCAGGTCAACTCTAACCTCGATGTAACATCTCCAGGGGACACTGGATGGACACCGCAGAGGACACAGTAACTGAACTGTGGACCCCCAGCATCACGGGCCCCATGTCAGGGAATCGGAACCGCCCGGCGGCAAGGAAACGCCTAAGAGGCTTCTTCGTTCTCGCCGGACCTGCTGCCCGATGCAGGTCATGTGTGGAGTGACCTGCCTATCCACTCCACACCCCTAACCGACCGCGCCACCCCAATCCACTGACACAGCCACTGTCCCGGAGCCCCGCTCCAGGTCCCTAGGGCCAGCCCCCACAGGGCCACCAGGCTGACCCTTTCTGTAAGGGTGGAAACGTCCTGCACCTGCACTGACACGGTAGCTGCCAGCCCCCTGTGGCTAGTGAGACTGAGGGACTGAATTTTATACTTTGTTGAATTTTAGCTAATTATGGTTTCAGTAGCCTTCGGGCCACTGTGGGGCGATTACATGGCTCCTCTGCCTGAACACGAGGACCACTGGACAGTCCAGATCACGTGCACAGGCGGACCCCGGGAAGCGGCCGACCTGCACAGAAGCCCCAGTGCACCGGGCCTCCCAGGATCCCACCCCTGTTGTCCTCTCCCACCCTGCTCCTGGGCTGCAGCACTGTAAAATCCATCAGAAGTGACAATGTCCCCACAGCAAGCTTCAAGAAGGCCCAGAGGAGGCAGAAGGTGGAAGGGCACTCTACCCGGGAGCTACACCTCTAGAGCTTTCTAGTTTTTATTTTGAGACAGGGTCTTGCTAAGTTGCTGAGACTGGCCTCAAACTTGTGATCCTCCTGCCTCAGCCTCCTGAGTCACTGGGATTATAGGTGGCCACTGTGCTGGCCAGAGGGTCTAACTTGTTTTTGGTACTGGGGTTTGAACGCAGGGGCACTTAACCACTGAGCCACATCCCAGCCCTAGAGTGTCTAACTTTTAAGAGTCAGAAATGTGGACACTTTGAATCTGTTGGTATTAGCTCTGGTGCATTTAAATGTGGAACAGGAAAAAAGCAGCTTGTTTTTCCGGCTAGATGTGGCCAGTGAGTTAGCAACCTGCACTCAGGTGATCAGGGGTCACAGGAAGGGCATTCTAAGCAGAGACAGAGAGACGCAAGCAGAAGCCAGGAGCCACCAGTGGCTGGCTGGGTGGCCCTAGGAAGGTGGCTGTCGGACATGGGGCAGCTGTGGGGCCTGGGTCTAGGCATCCTGTAAATGGCTGCAAGGCTCAGGGTGAAATGCCAAGCTGAGCAGAGAGGGCTGTGCCTACCGCCCCCTGCTGGCTCAGAGCCCCCCATCCTCCCAGGTGCACCCGACGTGGGACTGGGTCCCTGTTTCTAAGGACAAAACAACAGGGACTTTCAAACTCACCCCATCCACTCCTCCCTGGGCCTCAGCCCTCAGCACAGTGCTTGGCCCAGCGGACACTCCCAGCCCAGGGACGTGGGCACCACTCACTGCCTGGCCCGAGACCAGCCCGAGCACAGAAGGTGCCGGATACATGTGTGGAATGAGGTGTCATGGTTACCCTATGTCCTCAACCTGAAGGAGCTGGGCCAAGTGGCCTCTGGGGCATGAGGAGGAGAACCAGAGCTGGGACCAGAACCCAGGCCCCAGGCTGAAGGTTCTGGGGAAGGAGCCGTCCCTCCTGAGAGGGCCGCAGGGCTCAGGGCGGCGGGAGCCTGGAACTGCCCCAGGTTCTCAGGAACCACCCGGCGCTGGGCCCCGACTCCCAGCTCACCTGGGGCTCTGTCGGGGTCCAGCTTTGGGGGCACACAGCTCCCAGAGGGTTTCCAGGGGGAGGGTGCGAGGCAGGGAGCAGGCAGGGGCCGGCGTCTCCTACCTTGTTGATGCTGAACTGCCCCTCGAAGCGGCAGCCCACCCCGTTGTTGAGCGGGATCTTCATGGAGTTGTCGATGTGGCCCACCTCGTGCCGGCCCATCTCGTCCTGGATGTCCAGCCCAACCACTGTGGAGCCGAGGAGACAGTCACCCCACCAGGCGGCAGGTGGGGAGCAGCCCCTCACAGGAGCCCAGGCCTCCATTCCACGCCCAGGCCTCCCCTCGCTGGGTCGGCAGAGGACAGAAGGAGGTCAGCCAGCTGGGAGAGAGTGGCCCCAGGCTGGGAGGAAGCAACACCTGAACCTTCCCAGGCCTGAAACCCACCAAGCCACCTGCTGAGGGGGAGGAGCCTGGGGAAGCAAGGGTTGGTGGGTGGCTGCTAAAGCTAGGCCCATGCGGGCAGTGGGTGGTGGGGAGGGATGGACCCTGAGGCCTGGCGTGCTGGAGCGCTGAACCCCAGCCCTGCACTTTCCCAGCTGGGCGGGCTTGGCTCAGGCACTCAGGAACCCCTCCTTGCCTCTGTCACCTCCTGGGAAATGGGGGCGGTGAGGTTGGGACATCCCTGAAGATCAGGAGGACCAATGGTGCTTGGAGCTGGGGCTGCTGGGCGGTCAGCAGGACGTCCATCCAGAAGCTCTGACTCGGGTCACTGTGTGAACAGGCCGGAGCTCGCTCACGGCCCCCACAGTCTGGCCTCCTCCCCAGGGAGGCCCACCAGGACGCGGCTTCCTCCTGGGGCTCAGCTGCTTTCTCTAGGTTCCTCCAAACCCCACAGAGGACACCTGTGACTTGGAGTCTTTGCCTGACTTCAATGGGACTCTGTCACCTCAGTGTGACATGGCTTCCCCATGTGTAAAATGGACAGGCCAGTGTCTCCTGCATTCCCTGAGATGGTCCAAAGGGCAGGCAGGAGAGGTGGCTATGAACTACGGCAGCGCAGACCACCCCCCCGCCCCGCCCCCTGCAGGCAGGCCAGCTGGAGGTCTTAGACTCCATAAGAGAACCAGGGCCAGCCCTGCTCCCTAGTGGGCGGCGGTGTGTGGGGGGGTTGGGGGCACGTGACTGCCTGTCAAAGAGGACCTCAGGTCTATAGGACCTGGGGACACGGATGTTGTGATGGTGAGGCTGACAGCACCAAGCAGGTCCCTGTTGGACTCAGCAGATCACCCCTAGCTCAGGTCCCCACACAGGTGTGAGGCCTCTCGGGGCAGCCTTCCTTGAAATCATGACAACTGGAAGCAGCCCTGGGGGCAGTGGCCAGCGGCGAGCGCTCCCTTGGCCATCCGTTGAGCAGCCCTGAGACCTCGAGCAAGTCACCTAACACCTCTGTGCCTGTTTCTTCCTCCGTTACAGGCTGGCTGTGAGGAGTCAAGAAAATTGAAACAGCACCTACTGTGTGCTAGACGCTCTTGTCAGGACATGCCACTGGAAGACACCTGTGGGGACCGGCGTTGTCAGCCCCAGCCCACCCGGGGAAACCGAGGCATGGGGTCTCCCAGCTGAGAAACAACAAGACTTGGACCGGAGCCAGGAAGTCTTGCTCCAGAGCCAACCCTCAGCAGCCCTGCGGGACAATGATACCCAAATATGTCAACACGGTCAAGGGTTCAGGATGGGCCTGGCCCCGAGGAAGGGCGGTCATTTTTTATTAATATTCTGAGTAATGTAAGAGCAGTTGAAAAAAAAATCCCTCGTGGGGCGCTGGCTCCAAGAGCCCTGGGGACACCAAAAGCTGAGGTTGCTCAAGCGCCACCTATAAAATGAGGCAGCATTTGCATATGACCCACGGCATCCGGCATCTGTCTATTCAAATCACCTCCCCAGGACTTAACAACGCGCTCTGCAAACAGCTGCTACAGCTTGGACCTCAGGTGCCCCTGAGACCCATGTGAGAGAGCCTTGGTCCCTGGCTTGGCACTGTTGGGAGGTGGTGGAACACTCAAGGGGTGGAGCTTAGTGGGAGGACACTGTCACTAGGGTGTGCCCTTGAAGGGAAGGAGGACTACAGCCCCTTCCTCTCTTTCACTTCCTGCCTGGAGCAGCTTTGCTCCAACACACACACTACCATGATGTGCTGCCACGGCCCCAAAGCAACAGAGCCAACCAGGGAAGGACTGAAGCCTCCCAAACTGAGCCCCAATAAACCTTTCCTCTTTGTAAGTTGACTTTCTCAGGGATTTGTTACAGTAACAGACAACTGGCGGATACAGTTTTTATGCTTGTCCTTTAGGGAATAATGATGAGGAAAAAGTCTTTTTTTTTTTCCCCAATGTTTTTGATCTGCAGTTAGTCAATTCCCTGGATGTGGAACCGGCAGATGTGGAGGGCTGACTGTGTGTGTTTGCACATGCATGCACTGAGTGGTGGTAGGGAAGGGGCCCTACTGCCAGCGGGCTTCCTTAGGGATGATGGCACAATGGGGAATAATGAAAGGGAATAAGAGAGGGGCATTCCAATGTTTTAACTTTCATCTTTACATATTTTTGTAATTCGAATGTGTGTCTTTAAAACTGTGCAAAAAAATATTATTTTGGGGCTGGGGGTGTGGCTCAGTGGTAGAGCGCTCACCTAATATGTGTGAGGCCCTGGGTTCGATCCTCAGCACCATAAAAAATAAATACATAAAATAAAGGTCTAAAAAAAGAATATTATTTTTAAAATCAGGGTGTGAGTTCAGACATGCAGCATGATCTCAGAAGCATTTAGAAAGGCAGACGAGGGGCTGCCAAGTGGACAGAATGATGTCAGTGTGTCCACAGACACCGTCTCTGCTCCTCTGGGTTTGCCAACGAACAATGACAAACATGCATTTTTTAAAAATATTTTTTTAGTTGTAGACGGACATGATACTTTTATTTAATTAATTTATTTTTTTAATGTGGTGTTGAGGATTGAACCCAGGTCTTCACACGTGGGAGACGAGTGCTCTACCACTGAGCCCAGCCCCAGACCACAAGCATGCAGTCTTGGCTGTGATAAAAACGTGAAGTCTGCGGCTGGGGTCGTGGGCCAGTGGTGGGGCATCTGCCTGGCACGTCCGAGGCACAGGGCTCGAGTCTCAGCACCACAGATAAATAAATAAAGATCCACTGACAACTAAAATATACATAAAATGTGAAGTCCCTCCCTCTCTCCTCCCTCCCCCACTTCCTCCCTCCCTTCCTCCTTACCTCCCTCCCTCTCTCCCTCCCTTCTTACCTCCCTCCCTCCTTACCTCCCTCCCCCCCTCCTTTTTATTCTGCAGTGCTGGAGACAGCCTGGGCCTTCATGCTGGGCAGGTTACCCCGAGCTGCACCCCAGCCCTTAAGTTCTTCTAACAAGAAGCCAGAGGGCGGGCCTCCAGGCTTGCTGCTCCCATTCAGGATCAGGGGCCAATGTGGCCAGCAGCCTGAAGGTGCATTCTAGGCCACTGCTTGGAGCTGGGACAGAGCCCAGAACCACGTCCCCTCCCTGCTCCACTGGCCCCCGTCCTCTGGCCTGACTAAGATTTTCCTTCATGATCAGCTCCTGAAGGAGAAGCTGCCAAATGAATTGTTTTCCAAGAGGAAGGAAAAAAATTTTTTTAAATGAAAATAAATAAAACTGACCTATTTCAATAAGTTCTCTGGCTCGGGGCCACTGTGGATTCAAAAGTCTAACGTCAGTCTCACCAGAAGCAGGGACAGGGCTGACACCTCCCTCCTTCTGGCTGGGCCCTGGGCGTCCTGCCCTCTGCTGTGCCCTTTAACGGCGGGGCGGGCGGGGGAAGGAGGGGGCGTCAGGTGACGCGCCANTGAGGACATAGGGTAACCATGACACCTCATTCCACACATGTATCCGGCACCTTCTGTGCTCGGGCTGGTCTCGGGCCAGGCAGTAGAGGGCCAGTGGCTGAGGAAGCCCAGACCATTTTAACAACGGTCACGGTTTTTGTGAATGAAGGAGCCAGGATCTGACCCTGAATCTGACCTTGACTGCATTTTGTTTTACAGGAGTAATTCACTGTTTTGATTAAAATACCCAAAGTAGGTTTGAAGTAAAAAGGAAGCTTCCTGACCTCCCCCATAGGGACATCTTTGGGGACCTCTTGCTGACGGTGCCCACCCTCTTCTGCAGGTGCTGGTGGCTCTGGCCACCCTTCTCTGGGCCACTGCTCTGGGCTACCTTCCCGAGATGCTTGGAGGCCGGTGACCCTGATGCTTCCACCCACAGCAGCCTGCAGCCACCAGCCAGAGACAGATGGCACCTGGTCCCATCACTACTGCGGGAAAAACTGGACGGTGTCACCACATGGCACAGCTGCCGTGATGCCGGGCTGTGGCTGGCCTGTCACTAAAGACACATCTTGGCTACCTCCTGTCCTGCCCCAGCCTCTTCCTCCTCAACAGACCACTGTGCATGGACCCTCAGGCCCTGCCTCTAAAGACCAAGAGATCCGAGGGACTCCACCCGGCCCAACAGGCTGCTCTGCAGCAGTGACCCCGAGAGGAGTTTCTTATCCCCACAAACCTCCAAAATACCTTCTCCTAAAACAGAGAGCGGGGCCTCAGAGGCCCTGTCCCCCTGGCTCACCCTGGCCACCTGCACACACAGATCTGCCCACAGGAGTGAGCGCTGCAGCGGCCTCGGGAACACTCACGTTCGCAGTGCAGGTTGGGCAAACTGATGTTCAGGCTGACGTCAATTTTGCCCCCGCTGTCCTTGTCCGGGTCATCGACGTAGAGCTCGTTCACACTGAGGGCGAGACAAGCAGAGCCTTAACTGAGAGGGAGGCAGCGATCCAGTGCCTCGTTGGTAACCAGTGCTCAGATGACCCGGGCCCACCTGGGTCCAGCCTTTGTGTGCTCAGGCTCGGGGCAGCAGGGCTCTGGGCTCCAGCCTCTCCCAAGGCTCCCCACCAAGTGGAGGGAGGAGGGGTGCGGGGAGACAAGGGCACATCTTTCACATCAGACGGGTCCAAGTTCAAATCCTGGTGGTGGCACTTTCCACACGCACCTCTGTGAGCCCATCTGTTAAATGCAGATACGCTGCTCGTTTCTAACGGGGTGGTTTGAACTCTGAAATGAGAACCACGGGTCTTCCTAGGGCTCAGGGCCGGGCACCAACGACCACCCAGTGCCATCTGCCTCCTCTCGTGGGATCCCTTCCCATCCAGCTGGGAACCTGGAATCCTAGGGAGCTCATGCTTATAAAGCCCTGGGGGTGGACCCCGGGTTGTGGATACAGGAGATGTGGCTGCTGGAACCAGCAGCAGAGAGCACGGCTTTGAACAGACAGAATGTGTCACCCTGCGCATACAGAGCTCTTTCCTGGCTCCGACTCCTGCTCCCCATGACTCCTGCCACCGTCCATTAGATAAGCCAGGGTCACCCAAGATCTGCATGTAATGGTGCCTGTAAAACTCCTTGTGCCACATAAGGACACAGCATGGATTGTAGGGACAGGGATGTGGATATCGCTGGGGGGCAGGGGATCATTATTCTGCTGTTTTAATTTTATTTTATTGGTACTGGGGATTGAACCCAGGGGTGCTTCACCATTGAGCCACACCCCCAGCCCTTTTTATATTTTATTTTGAGACAGAGTCTCGCCAAGTTGCTCAGGACTTTGCTAAGTTGAGGCTGGCTTTGAACTTGCAATCCTCCTGCCTCAGCCTCCAGAGTCTCTGGAATTACAGATGTGCACTACCATGCCCAGCTGCTCTGCTGCTTTTAATGGCCACAGCTAGGGGACATGTGGCTCCAGACAGCCACATCACCTTGCTGACAGGGACAGTGGCACCAGGTCGGGATCTGGTAGTAACACATTTATTCACAAACATTTTTGGGCACCTGCTACCTGTCGGGCACCAGAAGCAGTGACGAAGCAGACGGGCGTGGTCTCCGCTTTTGTGGCACTTTCAGACCTCGTGCCTCCTAAACAAACACTGCCACCAGCTAAGATCAGTGCCGGGACGGAGGGCTGCAGGGCACCACGGGAGGGACACAGGGCGACAGGCCTCCAGGGAGCTGGTAGGGGGCTCCTCTGAGATGCAGGTAAGGTCTGCAGGGAGATGAGGCAGGTCCTGGCAGAGACGGGAGGAAGACCCCGCAGCTTGCGCCAAGGCCTGGCAGTGGGGAGGACGCAGCGTGTGTGGGACCCGAGTGAAGGTCACCGAGGCTGCAGCGTGGAGCAAGGGGAAACGGGGCTGTGACGCAGTTGGAGAGTGCCGGGCCGGCCAGGCCACCGTCTCCAGAGTTGGTGCAGAGCACAGCCAGATGGTCAGGCTCGCACTTGAATGGGCACCCTCCAGAGGGACCATCCTGTGACAGGGACACCAGACAGGAGGCAGCCAGGATGTGGGGGGATGGACAGGAGGCCAGGCACCGTGCAGAGCAGGCTAGACTTGCGGAAGGGTGGCGGTGGGGTGGGCAGAGGCAGGCATGTGGGTAGAAGGCCACATTTCTTTCCGGGCCGGGAGCACCTGGGGAACTCGGGGCAGGGGAGGGACAGGTACTGAGTTTCAGGGGCTGTTCTGATCAGGAGGAGGCTGAGGAGCTGCTAAGAGGGGTTGGAGGCTCAGTCTGAGCCCAGTTAACTCCCCACAGGGAGAGGGAACAGACCCCATGGGTGTGGCCAGCAGGCAGCCCAAGGGGAAGGGCCACAGGGCTGGGCAGTGGTTACTTCAAACATCCGCAGGATGGGGAAGGGGAGATGTCATCAGTGGGCACAGAGCCGCCCATTTAGATGGACGTTCCCGGTCTCCACTGCACAGAACTGGAGTTAATAATAAGGGACTCCTGGGCTCAACCATCAGACACGAGATTGCAGACGTCCTATCTGGGGAAGACGAGTCAGGCAGAGGCATGAATCTCCTTTCCACCAGAACTCCATCTATTGCTCTTGGTACCTGCTGTGGCATAGCTGGTGCTCAATTAACACGGAACTGTGGGCGCAGAAAGGCAGCCCTTCTGCTTCTCTGTGGGGGCCACAGGGGTATTCCTGGGAACAGGCCAGCCACAGAGGTAGCTCAGATTTCAGTCTGCTGGACCCCCAGCTTAATGGGTTAAAGGGAAGGTGGGAAGCTAATTAGGGAGGCCTACTATGTGCATTCACATGATCCTATCTGCTCCTGTGAAATGTCCTGATTTTAACACCAGGAAACCAAGGTTCAGAGAGGGTGTGTCCCATCCCCGGTGTCACACACCAGGAAATGGCCAGGCTAGACATTTTTTGGGAGAGTACTGGGAATTAAACCCAGGAGCGCTCAATCATTGAGCCACATCCCCAGCCCTTTTCTGTATTTTATTTAGAGGAAGGGTCTCACTGAGTTGCTTAGGGCCTCGCTAAGTTGCTTAGGCTGGTTTTGAACTCGCCATCCTCCTGCCTCAGCCTCCCGAGCCGCTGGTTGGCTCCAGGCGTACGCCCCACACTTGGCCCCAGCCAGACTCTTAATCGGCTCAGCCTTCCACCAGAGCCCAGGATTTCCACAGCTCACACT
>NW_025999869.1:2841469-2878995 GCF_001458135.2 Marmota marmota marmota
ACAGCTCACACTGCCCACCCGCCCTCCCACTCCTCAGTATCCAGGGTCAAGGGTAAGAATGAGGGAAGCCTTGGCCACTGGAGGCCATGGGGAGGCAAGGGCGTCCGCTGGGCAGTGGTGCTCACATTGTTGGGCCACGTCACACAAGTAGGAGGAACAAAGGCGCATGATGGGGGGGGCGCTGTGCACAGGGTAGGAGGACCGAGCCCTCTGGCCAGACAGACACCTCCTTCGCCCTGGGCACCCACTTTCTGCTCCTTGATTCACTACTCCAGAGGGCTGCTGAGTCACGAGCTGCCAGGTGAATGCAGAGACAGAGCCCAGCTTCCTCCCTGCCCCAGACTCTTCCCTGAAACTGCTCACCTTTCCCACCTGGTGAGGCTGGGCCTCCTCGAGACACTGATCCACTGAGGGATTATGGGATGATGTCATTTCTGGCAATCGCGGGGAGGTGACCTCAGCAAAGAGCAGGGTGAATCCCAGGTGTGGCCCAGGTGAGTTCACCTGCCAGGCACCAGAGGGCCTCTCCCAGGCCTGGCCTCCCGCCTCCCAACCAGAACAACCAGAGCAGCCAGCTGCCCAGGGCTCAGGGCCACCCAGAAGAAAGCGGCAAGGGCGCTGGGCTGGGAGGACAAACCCAGGCCTGTGGCATTTGGGCCAGAACTGGCTGCTCTGGGGCTCCTGCCTGGAGGGCCCCGGGCTGCAGGACAGCTGCAGTCCAGTCTCCTGCTCCTCCAATGATCAGCACAGCTGCCTCTGCATCCAAGGCAAGTCCCAGGCCTGCTGGCTTCCTGCCACCCCGCCAGGCCACAGCAGCCCCCTGGCAGGGCCCGCAGGGCAGACTGGCTTTGGGGGTTGGTAAAAGGCCCACAGGCTGCCAGAAACCAGCCCACCTGGAAGAAAAGCGAATGCTCTGTGGACCCACTGCAGTTTGGGGACTTTCGCGGGACTGGCACCTCGTGGTTTTTAGCACAGGCAATGAGAAGACCCATGGGGGCGGGGCAGACAGGGGTGGGCTCATCTCTAGGCTCTGCCACTTAGCAGCTGGGGCACCAGGGCACGCTGCTCCGCCTCTCAGAGCCTCGGTTTCCTCCTCTGAACAACTAGGGAAGCTTCTGAGGAAGTCTTATAACAGGCAAAATCAATCTATGGCCATAGGGGTCAGAACAGTGGTGGTAGGGGACACTGACCGCGAGGGGTGCGAGAGAAATGCACTGTCCTGGTCAGATGGTGGGCACGTGGTGCACCAAGCCTCACCCGCGAACCTGCACACTTTGCTGCCCACAAGTCCCACAGACCTCGGCTACAAAGAAGGAAAGAAAGTCAGGAGGGAAGGGAAGGGGGAGGGAGGAAGGGACAAAGAGAAAGGGGGACGAGAGCTCCGGCTACCAAGCAGAGGCTGCCCCACAGCAGACGCATGGGTCTGTGTCTGTGTCTGTCTGTCTGTCGCGCACAGCTCTCTTGGGAAAGACAGTTCAGCGTCACAGGGAAGCCCCCAGCTAGGGATCAGTCCTGGCTGCACCCCCTCCTGGCTGACCCTGGACAAGGGGCCTTGCCTCCATCAGCCCCAGTTTCTCCAGATACAAAACGGGGCCCTCCCAGTACAGTGGGTCCTCCGAATCCCAGGTTTTACAAACTTGGGTTCAACCAACAAATATTCAAAAACAGAAGCTGACTCGGTTCTTATCAGACATATGTATTTTTTTTCTTGTCACTGTCCCCTAACAACACAGTGTAACACTTAACACCAGGTCAGACTGCGCGAGGGGTCACGTCACACACAAGACATCTAGAGATATTGAAGTTCCCAGGAGGGTGGGCAGGTTCCCTGCAGATACTGCGCCATTCCACAGGAGGGACTTGAGCAGCCTCAGGTTTTGGCATCCTGGGTTGGGGGTCTCAGTCTGGACCCCCCAAGGACACCAAAGGACGATCTATAACAGAGCTGTGGGGAGGGTTAGTGAGAATGTGAGCAGGGGCTGGGGGGCGCTCAGTGGTAGCACTCCCCTGGCACGCACAAGGCACTAGGTTCGATCCTCAGCACCACGTAAATGTAAAATAAAGATACTGTGTCCACCTAAAACTTAAGAACAAATATTAAAAAAAAAGAGAGAGAGAGAATAAGAGCAACTCTAAACATGGTCTTAATAAACAGTAAGTGCTCAATCTAGCTCCATGACTTTTACCATCATTGTGAATAATGGGGATGGTACCGGGACCCCCTCACCGCACCGTGAGGCATGAATGTACTGCTGCGGGTGGGGCTGGGCTCGGCCCCATGGGACAGCAGAGCTAGTCCCTCTGAGCTGGCCTCCTGCTTGGGCCAGGATGACACCAGGGCCTTCACAGGGGCATTTCCTATCCTGCTCATGGCCAGTCCATGTGGGTCAAGGCCTCTGGGAGCCTTAGCACGGTGTGGTGCACTCGCAGACTGCTCGCAGACTCCTGTGGAATGACCGTGAGGCAGGAGGGACACCTCCGCTTGGGAAGTGGGGAGGGTGTGCCCACATTCCAGGTGGGGGACGGTGGGCAGCCAGCCAGCATGGCCTGAGTGCGCAGGGAGGAGGCTGTGGAACAGACCTTGTAGGGGAGAGCAAGAGCAGGCCGAGGTGCGCGGGGGATGGGGGGTGTAGGCGGAGGAGCTAAGGGCCTTGAGATTCTGGGCTGAGGCTGAGCCCAGTGACATCTATGGAAAACAATTTTATTTGCTTTTAGAAGAGCACTTGAATAGTTGGAATTCCTGCCCAAAGTCACCGACCTCCTTCCTTTGATCCAATGGAAACTTACAGGCGGCAGTGGTGGGGGCTGGGGCAGTGGCTGGGGCTGGGGCAGTGGCTGCAGCTTATGTCAGCAGGTGCCCCAGACCTTGACTTTTAAGTCCGGACTCTTCCAGCAAGCAAGGCATCTATCACCTAGACGGATGGCCACCAAAACATGTCCCTTGACAGCCAGCCTCCTGCTGGTCCTGGGCCACCACCTGGCTCCTCACCAGGGCCCAGGCTTCAGGGTCACCCGTCCTGGACTCACCTTTACAAGAGGTGACCTTTCTAATACATGAACCTGTCACCCAGCCCTCAGAGGCCTTGGGCCTCCCATTGCTAACAGCAAGGTCCTCAGTGCTCCTGAATGTGACCTGCAGGTGGCCTGCCAGCCCTGACCACACTCCAGGTTCACTCCCTCGGCTAGCGACTGTCTCCCTAAGTCTGAGTCTACCTGGGGAGGGTGGGGGAACACCTGAAGGTGGCCCCCAAGCTCCCCTCCCTGGGGCTGCAGCTGCCTGTGCGTCGCCCCCGCCCCCAGCACCTACATCCTCCAGTCAACCAGGGGCTCCAGAGGGCTCCGGGCAGAGACAGGGGCATGGCAGGGTGGGGTACCCAGGCCGGGCTTCGGTGTCCCACAGACCTGGGCTTGACTCTGGCTCTGCCACCCACCAGCCTGGTGGGGTCTCAGCGCCTGGTGCCTCAGTGTCCTTGGCTTTAAAGTGGAGCTAAAAACACGCAGCCACAGGGTTTTGTGAAGGTTAAACGAGACGATTATCATACAACCTGGACGTGTGTACTGGGCGTCAGCACGTCCTTGTCCCAAGCCAGCCCAGCCTAACCTGGGCACGCTGACCGAGGAGGGGTGGTCGTTCAGACAAATCCTACTGGACAGAGTGCCAGGGCGCCATGAGCGATTGGCGGAGGCTCCAGTTGCTGCATTTTATCACTAAGTCCTCGTCGGGTCGATTGTCACTGAGCCATCAGAGCCTGGTCACCCAGAGCCTGAACAGTCTGGGCCTCCTTCTCCAGGGAGGGCGCTGCCCCCTGGAAACAGAGTCTCAGGACATCCTGTGGGGCCACTTTCCCAAGGATAGTCACTGGCCTGTCCAAAGCCCAGGTTGAAACCCAACCACCCAGACAAACATGCCTCCTCCCTGTGGGGCTGGGCCAGAACAAGTGCCTTATGTCACTGGGAACCACAGGCCGGGCTGGAGCGGTGCTGCTCCAAGTGGCGGTGACCTCATTTCCTTCAGCTACAGGCTCATGGTGAGAGGGGGGTGCTGACCCGCTGTGGTCACCAAACTACCCGAGAGGGCCAGCTACCCAGAAAGGGGGTAAATGGTCACCCCTAGCTCTTCTCAAACCTGCAGGCCTCCCTGGGGCTCAGAGAACCCTCATGAACCTAAGGCCCCAAAGGGCTGGTGGTTACCCCCCGGCTGTGCCCAAGCCCTCGGTCAATGGAGGCAACTCCTGCAGCATGGCAGAGGCAGCAGGAAGGCAACTGGCATGTTCATGGTGGCACCTCCGCACAGCCCTGTCCCCTCCCCCAGCTCCTTCCTCGCCCAGCTGCGATGCTGAAGACAGACGCGTGTCTATCCCAGGGCTGGACGCGAGGCCAACCCCCTATAGGTGGACCCTGGTGTTCTCCTGCCCCCTCGACCCTTTCTTCCTCTCCAGGAAGTCGTGGAGCAGGGAGGACGGCGGGGACACACTGTGCTCCACAGAAGCAGGCCGCCCCGCCCTTGGTAAATGGCACGGGCTGCCTGGGCTTGCCTGCGGGCCTGACGGGGCAGCGAGTGGCAGGGGCAGGCGCACACAGGTGGGCCCGCCCGCGCCAGCTCAGGCTCTGACGTCAAGTTCCTGGTCTGCGGCCCACTGCCCAGCGCCTGCCTCACCACGGCTGGGCTGAGTAACGCCACCATCAAGTCGTCCGTCAGAGGCCAGAGAGGGAGGAGGGTGAGGAAAGGGACACCCAGGGCCTGGGTTACACACCCTGGGCACAGCAGCCCTGAAGCCTACCAGCGCTAGATGGGCCACGAGAGGAGGTGCGGGTTGGCCCAGCCGCCAGGCCAGGCGGAGAGCCCGGGTCTAGCCTCGGAGCACCACCTCCCTGCAGCCCTCGTCCACCACGCAGACCCTGCTTGGGGCTTCTCTTCCGCTCAGTGGTCATTGATACGCAGCCGACCCCCCAATCGCGGGTCCCCTGCCCACAGATTCAGCCCACCCTGGACTGGGAACATGGGAGGCTGGGGACGCCACCTGCCCAGCACCAGAGGCCCTGGGTTCACTCCAGCTCCAGGTCGTCAGGGGGGCAGACTTGGTTCCTGGGTCTCCCTGTACCATACGGTGTGACAACCACTCACAGTGGGGACACTGTATGGGCAGCAGGAGGCAGCGGGTTCCAAGCTTAGGTGACGCCCTGTGACGGTAGGAACGCCAGCATCTCAGATGCTGTTATGTTTGGGGATCCTGGTCGACCCCCAGGGACAGTGTTGTCTGTCTGTTGACGGCCTGGGTCCAAGGCCCACTTGGGCTCCTCTGAGAATGGACACAGGGGCCGAGAGGCTGGCCCAACAAGGGGGGGGCCCATGGTCAGCCGTGAGCCCCGCAACATGGAAGCCACCCTGCAGGACAGCTCCTGCCTCCCTCAGATACCGCAGGTCTGCAGAGAAGCCCCCACCCCAGGGAACAGGTGAGCCTAGAGCCTGGCACTGCCAGCCGGTATACAGCAGGTGCTTCACAGTGCAGCTGGTCTCCACCTCTTGCTTCCACCTCTAATTCCTAAAAGCAGCCCCTGAGATCCCAGCAGCCCAAATGCTAAAGAGGGTGGGGGAAACGTCCTTTCCTGACCCCTGTTCTCCCTGGAGGGTCACGGCTTAGAAAGCAAGGCCTCTCCCAGAATCAGGGGGGAGCTTGCCCTCACTCAGTCAGCAATACCGAGACTCAGAGAGGTTCAGCAGCTTCTTCCGGGTCACACAGTAATGCAGCGGCTGCACAGACCCAGTCCTGGGTCCCCCCACCAGTCTATGAGACCCCTGGGCTTTGGTGCCAAAAGGTCTAAGAACAGAATCAGAGTGACAGCAAGGCAAGCTGCTCCACCCCAGGAGAAGGCGGGAGGCTAGGGGCAGGCCCTACAGGTGCCTCAGTGGCCTGGAGACACCGCCCAACCGCGGGGCTGTGGTAAGTCCCTCCACTTCTCTGACCCTCCGCTTCCTCTGTAGCGAGAGTGTGTCTGCCTCCTGGGGCTGAGGGTCACCAGGTAGTGATGCTATCTGCCATCCAGGGCCACCTAGGCTAGGCAGCTGGGTTTCTACCCTCCATTGTTCTTGAGAGGAAGGCCAAGGAGACAAGAAATTCCACAACCGGAACCAGCACATTCCAGGCTGGGGGGGGGGCAGCTCCCAGTTCTCTGGTGTAAACACAGGAACAGCACTTTGAAGTCTGAAGTCAGTGCCAACAGCAGGAAAGTGCTGGTCTCGTCCCCGGGGGCGCTGCGAGGGGGTGGCCGGCTCCACACACCCTGCAGGCTGGGGGCCAGGGGACAGCGGGTCACTCTAGCAATCAGATGCACGGCTGGGTCATGGCTGCCAGGAAGCCCACGCGGACCCCGCCCTGTGTGGGCCTGGGGAGCAGTGGGGGAGCCTGAGGTCAACGACCCGACCCCCCAGGAAGCTGCCCCATCCTCCCAACAATTCCGGCTACAGCAGCAAATGACCCCCGAGGTGACTCAGAGAGACAGAGGCCCCGGCCAACCAGGAGTGCAGAGCTGAGCAGGTCCGTTCATCCGTGGACCCAGGAGCCCTGCAGGACGCACGGAAAGCCGTCCTTTCACGTTGACCAAGCCCTGCTCACTTGTGCTCTCTGTTCAAAGGCACTTTATGAAACAGAGCGGTGGGCGGATGGACAGACGGACAGACGGACAGACGGCCGGCGGGCAGGGGCCCGGAAACTGACGTGAGACAGCAGGGAGGTTTCTGTCCCGCGGGGGCTCAGAGTGACTTACACTTCTGTCGTGATGAAGCCGGTGAGTTCCGAGAGGAAGAGGAAGAGGATGAAGAGGCAGCAGCAGATGGAAACTGCAAGAACAGAGCGGGACGGTCAGGGTGGAGGCTCCAGAAAGGAGGCCGCCCCTCAGCCCTCCTCGGAGGCCGCGGACACCGTCGGGGAGGTTCCCTCACTCCCTCCAAAGGCCCTTCTCCCCACAGCCTCAATGAAGCAGCCCCACCCCAAGAACGGAAGCCTGTGGTGGAGACTGAGCTGACTCTGGGGTCAGGGTGGCCCTCCCTGCGCAGGGTGGTCTCTAATGTCAAGGCCAGCCTCCAACACAGGTTGCACACGGGCGGCCCACACAGGTATTCTTCTGTTGGGCTTGAGTGACACGCGCTGGACAATGTGGAGTCCACATGGGGGAGATTTCATGTTGAAATTGAAACTTCTGCCTTCTGCAGAACACCCAGCCCTGTCCCACGGGGGTCTGACAGAGGTTTACCCTGGACCCCCACATTCCCTCTGCCTCCTCGACCCCAAGGCCGAGGCAGAGGACACCCAGCCTGTCTCCATGAGAGGCGCCTTCTGCTCCACCTTGGGATAGCGAGGTGGGTCCCACCCTCTGGAATCCCTCTGTCAGGAAGCCCTGTCTTCTCTAGTCCACTCATCAGTGTCACTTGCAGGCCACTTCTAAACTCTCTGGGTCCTAGACTGATGCTATTGTCACTTCCACTCCAGCTTTGGCCTCGGGTGGTCCTGGTTCGGAGCACAAACCCCAGACCACGGCGTACTGTCCACTCTCACGGGAATCGGGCTTCTCTCAGGACTCCTGCCCCTTTTATTAGCGTGGACTTCAGAGTCCCCACTCCAGGTGCGTTTGAGGCTTTTATTAAATGGATAAAAATCCACCGTGTGTCTTGGGCACCTCCACACGGGGCCCAGGCACAAGGCCTTCACTGCACTGTTTGGCTGGCTCACCCGGGGGCTGCCCCTTCCCACTCGAGGTGCCACGTGGATGCTCAGAAGGACTGGACGGTGAGACCGGGGTGTGGCTCGACGTGGGGAGCGCTTGCCCAGCAAGCGGGGTTCCAACCCCACACCACAGAAAACATCTTGGAGCATTTGGGGTTTCAGATTAGGGCTCCTCGATGGCATGGTGAGTCCCTGGGCACCCTCTAGAACAGACCCCGCCTGGCCCCGCAGGGCAGGGCGGAGAGGCCCGTGGGAGGCGGGGAGGGCACCCCTCTCCTCTCAGTTCTGCAGAGGGGGCGGGCGCAGGGGGTGGGGGGCATGCAGAGTGGGGACAGGGGTCAGAGGGGCTACTCACTGATGGCCCCGGTGTAGGTGGGCTGTGTGAGGTCCTTGGGCACCTTCCTGTAGATGTCAAACCTACGGGAGGAACAGCAGCATGAGGGCAGAGCGGGGGTGAGGGCGGGCAGGTGCCAGGCCTGGTGGGCAGTGAGCCGCGGCCTCCCACGCCAGGGCCACCTCCTCCAAGCAGCCTCACCCTGCGTCACCTGTGAGGGTGCCCCTCACGGTACCTGGTACCTCCGTCCTGAAACTTGTTGCCCAAGGTTACTCGAGTGACCTTGTGGGCTCACTGGGTTGGTCGGCCCTTCCAGGTGGGTCTCCCTGCATCACAGTATAACCTCCCTAGGGGCAGGGACCTTGTTGGTGTGTCCTTGCCATGTCCCCAAGCCCTGCCACATAGCAGCCCTGCATAAGTAACTGCAGAGTGACTCAGGTGACCCTGGAGGAAACAGGGCGGCCTGCAGGGTGAAACGGAACTGCTGTCACCTTCCCTTTCCTGCCCTCCCCTCCTCGTCTCCACTCTCCCCTGGAGCCCTGGCCAGCGCCTGCTCCACGTGCACGAGGTGAATGTGTGTCCGCCTGCAGCCCAGGGCCTGGCAACAGCTGGTGGTGGCCATCTCCTCTGGTTCCTCCCAGAAGCACCACTGCCCTTCCACACCAGGGTCCCACCACAGCTCAGGGAAGTCACGGGGTGGTAGGAAAACCCAGGGTTTGGAATCAGATGACATGGATTTCACCCCCGCTATGAGAGCTGAAGCCTGGGAATCATATGGCTCCAATCTCGCCAGTCCTCTTCCTTACTGTGTGACTATAGGCAAAAGGCTGTCCGTCTCTGATCTCAGCATTCCTCCTCTTTGAGACGGGCCTCCTACTCCTTCGAGGACTGAGCGTGTGGGGAGGCTCAGTGCCCGGCCTCCTTCCCTTCCCTGAGGCACAGAGGTAGTTCTGCCCCACACAGGTCATGGCCTGCCCACCCGTGCCAGGCTCTGGGGGTGGGGCCTGACTGGTGGAGAGGCTGAGGACCAGGGGACTTGGCTGCTCTTTGGTGACTGGGAAACAAAAGCATCTTGCTAAACCCAAGGTTTGGGCTGGACAGACGTCTTGCCTGAGGGGAGCTACACTAAGACCTCAGGGGAGAAGGACTCCTGTGGGGGACCGGGTTCAAAGGGCAGCGCTTTCTCTGCTGCCTGCTTGGCAATGGAGACGAGGGCTGGGGGAGAGGGTCCCCGTGACTGCCCCTCTCTGAAAAGGTGGGCCCTGAGCTTGGAAGCCACGTTAGAGGTCCAGAGTCTGACTGTGGAGTCAGTCTGCTCAACTGTGACTGCGTCCCTGCGTGACCTTGGGCCCATTGCTTGACCTCTCTGTGCCTTGGTTGCTTTGTGTAGTGGGGGCAATGACAGCGACTACCCCACAGAGCAGGAGTGAGGGTCAAATGCCTGAGTGCATAAAAAGCACCCAGAAGCGGGGGTGGGGGTGTCCCTCACTCCTGGGGTCAGCCCGAGGCTCTTGTGAAACTTCCCACAGGGGCTGGTGTCTGAAGGGGTTGCAGCTGGTTCAGCTGGGATGCCAAGCCGCCCTGGAGGAAGTGCCCTTGAACCTGACCTTCCCCAGGCTGGCCATGTGTGTGCAGAACCCGCTCAGCCTGGGATCTCATGCTAAAGGACACCAACTTGGTAAATTCCACAAGACCCTTAAGGCCCTGTCACAGAGCCGGCTCCGTGTGTCTGCTGGGCCCAGAGTGGGCCAGCCTGAGGCTCCGAGCATGTGCAAGGTCGGCGGGTGGAGCTAGGACAGGGACATCCCAGGTGCAGACACTGACTCTGTCTTCAAGTGGGGATGGGTTTACTGGACGACACACACCCTCAGTCAGCGGCACCCTGAGAGCAGTTGGCATGGGTGGCCGGGATCAGGGTGGCCAGGACTTCAGATTTTTTAAGAGAAGCCAAACATTTGGAATTTTACGTGGAGTTTCCCAGTTCTTGTGGGGCAGTCTCGAAGGGGCCATGGTCAGAGGAGGCCCAGGGCCCGCCAGTGGCCCTCTGGGTGAGAAGCCCTGCAGAGCTGAGGGGGACACTGATGGCCACAGGCCTGGAAAGGCCACTCGGGGCCAGGTGAGAGGCATGTGCATTCTCCAAAGGAGACCAGAGAGCCAGCAGCAGAGTGACGTGGGGGACAGCAGCAGGAGGGTCCTTTCTCTCTGTCCCCCTCGGTCTTGAATGAACGGCTTCACTCTGATCATGAGGAAAGTCCAAACTGACTAAGCAGACGGGTCAGCTAACCCTGAAGGGGACCCTGGCTCAGCAAACGGACAACCTCTGTTCGAGCTCTGCCGATTGGCCAACAGGTCGGCTGCCGGCCACTGCCGCCTTCCTGGGTGGGATGGTGGGTCGTTAGGCAAGAGGAGCCTTGGGGACGCCTGGACAGCGCAGGAGGGGACTCTGAGCTCGTTTTGTAATTTGGGGGTGAGTCTGAAATCATTTCAAGAGGAAAACTTAAACAGCTTTCAAAATCCAGGGGAATTATTTTGGAAGTTGAAGGGAGCATCCAGGTTCCCCCCACCCCCCCCCGCAGGTGTCTGTCCCGAGGGCTGGGCGTCAGGGCCTGTGTCTGCTGGGGGCAGCAAAGGGCAGGAGAATGGGTGAACAGAGCCACAGGGAGGAAGACGAGGACACAGACAGCAGGTGACCTGGGGCGGGAAGTGCTTCAGAGAGGAGGAGGCGCTGAGCTGGATCCCCTCTGCCTGGCCGGGCGCCTGGACAGACATGTTTGCATCTAATTCCCACAATGACCCTGGCAGATCCTGGCATCCCATTTTTTCCAGAGGAAAAAACTGAGGCTCAGGTGGAGGCAACATGCTCAGGTCACTGATCCAGGGAACGTCGAGTGGGATTCACACCCAAATCTCCGTCCTAGCCCACTCCTTCCACTGCTCAGGGGAAGGAGTTTAGAGATCGCCTGCTGGTCAGTAGCACCCAAGTCTCCAGGTGGCAGGGTTTGTTTCTCCAAGCCTGAGCCCTGGAGCGGTGGGAACCTCTGGAGGACAGGCCCGGGGTGACACACAGGCTTTCATGGACTCAACAGGTGTTTACGGACCTCCACCCCATCACGGGAAGGCCCCTCCCTCATGTAGCTGCCATCTGACAAAGCTTTTGGCTCCTGGGAGGGACCACCTGGACACAACGAACGTGGACAATGACTCCTTTCCCACGCTAGAGCCAAGCTGGAGGTTGGTGGGGCAGAGAAGGAAGAGCTGAAAAGGATCCTGATTTCAGAGCTGACCACAAGCCAAGTGAGTCAGCAGTGAAGGTCACTGAAATTGGGCCACCAGGAGGCTGGTGAGAACCCAGGCATGTGACGGATCAGGAAGTGAGCCGTCCATCCTCCTTGCTCACATTAGTCAGCCCCTCACTGCGGTGATGTGATCAGCTGTGGCCACCCCACCGCCAAGAGAATGTGGCGGAGAGGGTAAACAGAATGGGGAGGGAAGAGGGATGCTTGGTGTGGACCTACTGTGTGCTAGGGTCATGCTATGCCCTTGAGTGGCATGTTCTCATACAGTTCTCTTGAGGGACTTGCAAGTTAGAGACCGTTGTCCCACTTGACAGATGAGGCTGAGAGGCCCTGGCCTTGGTGCCTGCCACCATCAGCTCTAGGTTGAGACCAGCTGAGGTCACGGTCCCACCAGTTCACCAGTTGGTCGGAAGACCAACTCGGCAGTCAGGGGGTCTCAAGCAGAGCTGGGCACAGGGCACACCTGCAGCCCCAGCTCAGGAGGCTGGAGGGTCCCTGCGCCCAGGAGCTGGGCAGCCCGGGTAACACAGCGAGACCCACCTCGTTTTTCTAAAAAAAAAAAAAGGATTTAAAACAAAACAAGCCAATGAAAACCTATGAACCCCTGGGCCTCTCGTGTCCTTGAAAAGTCCTGTGTCAGAGTCTCAGTCAGGAGTCACTGTGCCTCCTGGGACATAGTGACATCCAGAGACACGCGCCGTCACGGCTGGGGCTGGGGTGCCATCAGCACGAGTGGGTGGAGGCCAGGGGTCTGCCACACAGGACAGGATGCCACAGGAGGGCCACCAGCTCCAGGGTCCACAGTGCTGGCACGGAGGTAGCCTGCCATGTGCAGGGACACCTGCCCATGGGAGCCCCTGTCCCCAGCCGTCCCCATTCTCCCTCAGAGGCCCCGCTGCTCTGCTCCTGCTGGGGGAGTCAAGGCCCCGGCCTGCGTGGCCCCCAGTGACAGGACCTTCGCTTCAGACGGCCTTCCCTGTCCCTTCTGATCTTCACCCGGAGAGAACACTGGGCAAGGAACCCGAGTGGGGTGGCGTGGTGAGCACAAGGTCAGGGCCATGCAGAGCGGCCGGTGCCCATCTCTGGCTTCACGCCTCAGCCACGGGCACTCACGGCAGCCTGGGTGGTGCAGTCAGAGAGAAGATGGAGGCCAGGCTGCCCCTGGCCAGCGAGGTGAGGTCAGCTCCCTAATGGCCCAAAGCAAACACGTCTTTCCCAGTTAGAAGCTGGGAATATCCGGCTCCCCCATCCCCTCCCCTCGCTCCCCAGCTCTGCTCCCCTCCCCTCGCTCCCCAGCTCTATGGCTTTAACTCTGACAGCAAACCTGACGGACCTGCAGACACGTATTGGCCAGCTCTGTGGACCCCCGTGGGTGGCAAGAGGCTGTGAGGTCACCAAGGCTTTAATGGAACGGATGCCTCTTGGCAGCAAGTCACTGGAAATGGGGGTCACTCATCCTAAAATAGCCATCAAGGCTCCCAGCGGGCACTTGCCCTGGTCAGCCCTGCCCACCAGCCCAGGGCAGCCCGGTGCCCAGCCCAGGGTGTGGGCAGGAGGCACGCGTGCTCTGTCCCCCGCCGTCCCGCTGACCACCACCAGCACAGGACGGTGCTAAGCGTGTGCACTCGCCTGTGTGAGCTGGGCACGGGGTGTGGGGGCAAGGCCTCTGCCGGGAGGGGCAGGCCCAGAGAGAGCCCTGGGATTCTTCCCTCCCCTGGAATCTCGACCTTGACATTCAAGCTGCTGATATGCGCTCACACCACCCAGCGCTCTGTCAGCTGGGCTCTGTCAGATGGAACCGTCTGTCTGTCCCCCAGGTGCAGGAGCCTTGACAGAGGAGGATAGCAGGGGACCCCACGTGAGGCTGCCCTGCACCTGGCCTAAACTCAGCCTTTAGGTCCATTACCCCACAGTCTTGCGAAGCCCTGTGTGGCAGACAGCATCACTGGCCCCGTTTACCTGCCCAGGGGCAGGGCCGAGCCTGACCCCTGATGTCGTGCCTCCCCAGGAGCGTGGGGCTGGGCTCATGGGAGGTCTGGGAGAAGCCCAGGCACACAGCTGCCTGACGCCCATATCACCAGTGCACACCTAGCGCCCCCACGGTGGTCCCCCGCCCCACAGCCTTGCTTCTGCCCTGTCACCCCACAAGTGACCGCAGACCAGGAGTCCTGGCTGATCCCTTCTACTGCCCCCACAAGAGTCGGCTGGAGAGGAGGAGGGCAGAGCTGCTGCTGCTCTCTCCCAGGGCCGGCCACCGCTCCGCGGCCCGAGAGGCCTCCCTGACCCCGGGCTCTGCACACAGGTTCCTGGCCAAGGCCTCAGAGAGCTGCAGGTCTTCCGTTCTGACTGGGCAGGGCCAAGGTAGATTTGTCCTGCGTCATCTGCAGGGCTGACACCCAGCAAATGCCAGGTGAAAGTGCAAGGAGACGTCCACACAAGGCCCTGTCCACAGCACCAGCCCTAACAGCACAGGCCGGAGAGAGGCCACCCGCGCAGGTGCAGGGGCAAGTGCAGGCACGGCCCCCTAGACACATAGCCATACGTGGAGGGCCCACCCCGCCCAGTCTCTCCCTACAGCCCAGAGCTGTGCGCAGGAGGAAGCCGGCCTTGGCTGAGTCAGGCTTCCCACCTGCCAAGGACACAGGCCGCCCTGTGGGGTGACCGGTCCCCAAAGCGTTTCCAACTCACTGGAAACTGGAAGCAGCTGGCAACACACCTCCAGGGCAGGACAACAACATCCCCTGTACAGATGCTATAAATGGAAATGCATCTCAGAGGGGCGGGGCGGGGGTGGCGCTTGTCACAGTGACCCGTCATCGTCATGGGATAAAAATACAGCAGGCCCCAAACGCCAGCAGCCCAGGCTGGGAGCTATTCAGGGCCTGGACTCCCTGCCAGGCTGGCCCTGCACGGAGGTAGGAAAGGAATGCACTGGTGGCCTTGGGGGTATTTAAGTTTAGGAGCAAATCAGGGGAAGCAGCCAGTCCCTATGGAGGGCATCCCGAGGGACGGCCCCTTCCCTGCCCTTGGGGTTCCATCTGCTCCCAGCTCTGAGGGCACCTTTGACAATGTTCCCAGTGGCCTCGGGGGCAGTCACAGCCGAGTCCTGCCCACAAGCAGAGGGCGGGAGGAAGGTCTTAGGAGGGGAAGGAGCTTCACCACTCCACTGGTCTCAGGTGGTCAGCACCATCCAGGTGCAAGAACTAGTCCAGCCCCATTTTCACGAAAAAGAAAACAAGTTCAGAAAGACCTGGAAAGGCAAGTAGGAAATGCAGAGGAAGGAGGAGCGGCTTCCAGAGGCTCCCACAGAGGTTCACGTCCAGAGCCCAAGGGCAGCGGACACGCCCCCTCCCTAAAGGGTAGGGGATGGGAAGGAGTTAGGAAGCAACAGAGAGCAGGCCCAGGGCCAGCGAGGCTTTTCTTACAACCCCTAGCAGAGGGCAGGAGAAGGGGACTTGAGTGTCCTCTGGCTGGCCTGGCCGAGGGGGCACTTGGTAATCATTTTCATGATCACAAGTTGCTAGTTTTAGGGGGGCTGTTTGAGGTGGGCTGTGGGGGTGCTAGAGAAGGCTAATCTGGCAAGGAGGCATATAAATGAAGATCTGAATTAGGGAGATAGCATCCATAAAGGCCTTGGGGCAGGGAGCACCAGGCAGGAGGGTCAGCAGGGGCAGGGAGCAGAGGCCCTGAGGTCTTACATGAAGTCACCCATTTAAAAATAGTACTGACCACTTAAAAAAAAAAAAAAAAAACTATGCAAAGCAAACGCCCCAGGGTCAGATTTGGCCTGGAGGTGATCAGATCTGCACTTGGCCTTGAATCTTGAGCCAAAGGGCAAAGACACTGGAGAGCTGCAGAGCTGGAGGGGTGCTGGGACCAGACCCCCGCCACACACACGGTGGCCAACAGGGTTTGTCCCAGGGATTCCTGGAGGGGCACCTGCTGCTGCCACGGAGCCTGACTGGGAGTGCGCCAGCTGAGATGTCTGCCCAGGTCACAGGTGTGGGGACAGGAGTCACACCCTTTCTGGGGTCTTGGGGCTGCTGTCGTCTAGACCCATTTTGAAGACAAGAACCTGGTGTCGGGCAAGCTACACTGAATCACCCATGTCACAAGCAAGGACCAGAGTTGTCCTGGGGCTCTCCCCAGGACGTCCAGATGCCCCCAAATCTGCAGGCTTTGGGAGCCGATCTCCACCAGACTCCTCCTGCACTGACCCATCTCTAAACCAATAACACAGAGTAGGAAAATCGGATTTTGCAGTGACTCACTTTATCCATGGCTGAGAGGCGAACGTGGGGGTTTGGCCTGACGAAGCCCTCTGACGATGTGCCCGTGGCACACGCTGTTCAGCGAGGGCCCTGAGCTGCCCTGAGCTGGCAGAGGGCCCTGCCGCCAGCTGAGCCCAGTGCCTGCCTCCCAGCCACCCTCCCTCCCGCTAGGTGTGAGTCACGCCTGGAGACCTCAGTGTGCCGGCTGCAGAGCCTCCGCTTTCCTTGGCTCCTGAGCAAGATGTACTTTTCCAAAGGACACTGATTCAGCTGAGCCCGGAGTTTGCAATGCCCTGCAGCGGTGAGGCCGGCCTCCCCTGAGCCCAGCCTCCTCTGAGCCCGCACTGTCCTGGAGCGGGGACCACAGAGGGAAGCTAAGTACCTCCCTCGCCTTCTTCCTCTTCCTGCCCAAATGGCAGGAGCGCCCACCTCCTGGGGACCCACCCAAGCCAGCCAGACCCCCAGTGGCCTCCCTGGAGCCCCCGTGGCCGTGCACACCTGCAGACAGGAACGGAAAGGAAGGGCCCACGGTGGCTGGCCAGGGACCCTCCAGTGTGGAGCCAGGACAGCCTTCCCATCAACCTGGTGTCCTGGCGGCTCAGCACCAAGCGCCCCGTGGACCTCGTTTCCGCTGGTACAAAGCACTGTGCTTGGGAGCAGCTTCGGGTTCACAGGAACACAGAGCAGACGCAGAGTCCGTCCTCCCTGTCCCACACATGCACAGCTCCCGCTGTCCACACACGCTCAGAAGGCACATCTGTCATCCACAGGCACCAGCCAGGCTGCCCATCACACCAAGTGCTTGGTTCCACAGGGCTGAGTCCCGGTGCTGAGCGTCCCTGGGCTTGGATGAACATGTGATGGCATCTGTCCACCAGGACAGTGCCCAAGAGTGGCCTCTCTCCTAAAACCCACGCCCCTGAAGCCCCAGCCCCCATGTACAGCTGGTCTTTTCCTGTCCCCAGGTGGCCTTTCCTACAGTGGAGACACACAGCTCCACGGCTGCTAGGGTCATCTTGATCAGTACTGTGCACGCCAGGTGCCCCTTGCTTCACGGGTTCGGGGCTCCTCCTAGATGACACCGGTGACCTCCGTGTCTGAAGGTAGCTGCGCAGACTTGTGACTTCTGTAGAGTGGGAGTGAAAATCCTGCCCACCATGGGACTGCGGCCAAAAGCTGGGCCCTACCTCGGGAATGGCCAACTCGCTGCACAAAGCAAGCAGTGGTCGGCCGTGACTGACCACACCGGTACCATGGCCATCACCACTGGTGGGCTCGCCACACAGTTCTCCACCAGAGCAGCACAGGGAGGGGACAACCTCCCTGTGGGTTCACACCAGCCTCTGCTGACCCAGGCGGCCAACCCTCTCCAGACTCAGCCTGTTCACATGCAAAATGGGGGCAGGGGGGCTGCGTCTCTCCTCTGGGGGGTCGGAGACAGAGCAGATGACTGACCGGCTTGCAGGAGCCACGGGCATCTGACGGGCACTGTCAGAAGGCCAGGTTCTGGCTGCAAGGTCTGGAGGGGTCCCTGGCCTTTTCTGGGGCCCAGTGGACAGCCACGTGGGTGACACCACAGACGTGCTACGGAAGGAAGAAGTCCCATGCACGGGCCGTTCACGTGGCAAGGAAGGACACGCAGAACTAATGCCTGCAGGAGTCAGGAGCCCGCTCACCTAGCGGCCTCCCAGGGTGCTGAAAACGGGCTGTACCCCCATCCACGTGTGGCCACCGCGCTGCGCATTTCAGAAGTGCTCTGTCATGAGCCACAGTTCAATTTAGAAATTAAAATTTAAAAACTAAAGAGAATCAAGTCGTCAGCCAGGTGTGGGGCTCCTCTGCACCACCTGAGGGTCATGTGACAGGGACGGTTTCAGGGCTTCTTCCCTTGGATTCCTACTGCCACCTTCCCTGGGTGCAACCCCAAGCAAGTGGCAGGACCCAGGCAAGCATTCGAGAACTCCTGAAACCTGCCCTCCCCTGCTGTGTGAGTTGGGCTAAGTGATGTCCCTCTCTGAGCCTGGTGGCCTGGTGTACAAAGTGTGCTCAGGATGAATCGGGAGTGTCCAGCACTGTGCTTAGCAGATAGTGGCTGCTTAAAAAAGGCGACCTGTTCATAGGATTCTCACTGAAACCCCCCAGAACGTCTTGCCAATTGCAGGTTTGGGTGGGTTGAAAAATCTGTCTAGTGGACTGCAACCAGTATAAAAAAAAAAAAAAAAAAGAAGACTAGCGCAGGAAGGAGAACTCAGTCTGCGCTGCTGCCTACTAGAGGCACACAGCCCCATTCTGCTGCGCCACTGTGCCACAGCCTAGGGGCACCTAGGAACAATAACACACTGTGAGAAAAGTTCCAGGAAGGTCACGGGTGGCACTTCCCTGAGGACGGACAGACTGTGGAGTTGAGGGCAGAGCAGAGGGGCTGCCTGCAGGGGGCGCCAGACCGGCCCCCGCGGCTCCGGGAGGGGCTCCTGGAGGAAAGAGGCTGGACAGGCATGACGGTGGGTTGGTGTCTGTCCCTCAGGAAGGAGGCAGGGGCCACCTTTCCCTTCCCTCGACCAAGTCCAGGACACTCACTCAGTGACGCAGCCTTTTAACACCTACATCCCACTGTGCTGGCTGGACCCCAGCCTCGTGGGCCAGGTAAGCGCTTCCCGTGGAGCCACGCCCAGGTGGGGTGATCACGCTAGTAGTAAAAGGAGGAGCAGGCTTCCACACAGCCTCCAACCACACAGCCTCCACACAGCCTTCTAGAACCTTCTTCTCCCCTCGTGGAGTCTTGTGAGTCCCCTGGGCTCACGGCGGGTGAGGCTGGCTTTCCACTCCCAGGGATGAAGACAGTGACCACCTTTTGAAATGCATCCGTCCGAATTTTTAAAAGTGAAGCCATTTAATCAGCCACATGGGCCTGACAGGTGGTGGAAGTCCATGCGGCCTCGATGGTGGTAGCCGGTGGTGGCTGCCATTTGGGTAGCACCCTGAGGCCGGGGAAGGTCCTCTCACTGACACCAAGTTGCCGGGGAGATGACTGCTGAAGTGGGGTCTTAAAGCTGAAAGGTATCCTGTCACTATACACACATCCAGTTATGACGTGAACTAATGAGCAGATGAAGATGAGGACTAAAGGCCGTAGTCGTGTGCCCAGGGCACTTCCTCCCTGAAGACTTCCAATCTGGGTTGGCCCAGGGTGTGCAGGTGGCGCCCGCGGGTGCAGGTGCGGGTCTGGGGGCTGAGGCCACTCATCTGTGTGGCCCTGACACGATGGCGAAGTCCCCGCTACCGTTTTCTCTGCTGTAGTCCTTCCCCTGGGTCAGTGCGAGCTCAGAGAAGCTGGTCTCATGAAAGTCTGTACCAACAGCACAGAAGGCTCCCTGCACCCTCCACCTGGCTTTCCGTCACATAACGTGACCAGAGAAACCTCCTCGGAACTCAGAGGTGTGCGTTGGCGTGACTCTATCAGCTGAATGCACATTTGCGTGGGTTTTCCCCTCAGGCTGTTTTCTGGTCTGGGACCTCACACTACATTTAGTTGTGTCTGTTCCAATCTGTGATGGTTTCCCGATCTTTCATGGGGACGCTCCCAAAGAACACTTGTTCATCATTTTCCAGTATGTCCACCGAAATGGGTGTGTCTGAAGTTTGTCCTGGTCCGTCTTCGGGGGTCCTAACAGATTACCTGAGCCTGGCTAACTTAGGAAGAAGAGAGGTTTACATTGGCACAGGTTCTAGGGGCTGGAAGTCCCAAGTGCCAGCACCTGCTCAGCTCTGGCCAAGGCCACGTGCTGCTTCTCCAACTTGTGGCAGGAAGCAGAAGGGCAGGTGGGCATGGTGAAGGGGACAAGGCACAAGGGGCAGCCAGCTTGCGGTCCCTGGTCCAGTCCTGTGAGAGCAAGAACTGCCCAAGATGGACATGAGCCCCTCTCACTACCCAGGCAGCTCCTGACGCCCGCCCCCAACACCACCACAGTGAGGAATGGGGCCTCCGCGTGAGCTCAGAGGGGACAGACCGTGTTCAGGACACAGACACCGATGATTCCCAGATCAGGGATGAGGACACAGGTCCTTCATTCAGCCAATGGCAGTGTGGAGTCCACAGGGCCAGGGCCAGGGGTGGCACCAGGCAAAAAGAGTAGACGAGATGGCAGAGCCAGGCCTTTGAAGACTGGACCCTGTCAGGCAGACGCTGGTGACACAGCCACAGTTTGCTGGAGGCCGGGAGGTCAGGTGGGCCTCTGAGCAGACCTGAAGGGAGGGACGAGGCCACCACAGGGAGCATTCTGCACAAGCCTCCTAAGTGAAGGGCACACGAGAGCTCGGCAGAGGCCCCACGGTGGGTGTGAAGGGACCTGGGTGAGAGCAGCCTGGCCACTGTGGCCAGAATACAGGAGGCCACACAGGATGAGGTCAGCCAGGGGGCATAGCACGGAGCGCCCAGGACCTGTAGGCTGTGGCAGGAACTCTGACTTGCTTCCGTGGTGGGTCTGAAGCAGAACACTGAGTGCCCAGGCACAGCGACGAGTCCCACCCACAGGTTCAACCTGGCCAGGTAGTAGGCCTCTTTGTGCCCCACTTCCCTGAATCAGCAGTTCCCGACATCAGGCTTTGGGCGTAACTGAGTCGACAGGTGTGTGCAGGACACGCAGGCAGACTGGGGTGCTGGCCACTGTTTGGCTTCTGTGTTTTGGGGTTTGTGTACGTGTGTGCTGGGGCCAGAAGCCAGGCCTCACGCATGCTAAGTTTGTGCTGTACCACTGAGCCACACTCCCAGCTCCGCTGTTGGCCACCACCATCACTACTATCACCACCACACCACCACCACCACCATCATCACCACCACCTTACCATTGTCACTACTACCATCACTACCACCACCATGATCACCACCATCACCATAACCAACATCACTACCATCACCACCAGTCCTTCAAGGGTTGCTAGGCCTCTCCCACCCTCTGTTGCTCCCTAGGTGGGTCATGAGCCCACTGCCTCACATGCCTGAGCTGCCTGAGGACGGGGGACACATCCTGTTCACCTCTGTCCCTGACACAGAATGGAGGCTGTTGAATAAGTAATGAACCAACCTGTAGCGGAGGTGGAAGGGACAAGTGTGGGTCAAAGGCAAGATCCAGGGCCTGGGATAACCCGGGACAAAGGCTTCCAACAACAGCCTCTGGCCAGGCTACAGCATTCGGGAGAGGCCTGCGGCCGGCTGGGCACCACGCAAACCTCATGCACAACAGGAAGACAGCAGCAGGCACCCGCTGCAGCCCAGCCCCAGAGCTGGGTGTTAGCGTTGGAGAAACCTGGCTTCCAATCCTGAAGCCACCACCTCTTACCACTGTCGGCTGGGCAAGGCCACCGAGGGCAGCAGGTGGGCTCTTCCCTGCTCACCGGCACCTGATTGAGGCCCAGGCCCACCCCAGGAGGCATAAGGGGTGCAGGGGCCTCAGGAGCCCACAGAAGGCAGGCTGTTACAGTGATCCCCAGAGCTGGCCGAGGGTGACCTGCACCAGCCTCTGACCTTGACCTTCAACCTGCACGCAGAGCAGGTGAGAGCAGCTATGCTTCCTGGCGGGTGGGCAGACTGCTTCCTCCCAGAGGTTTTCTGTGGGGCTGGGGATGGAGCCCAGGGACCTGTCCCATCACTGAGCCACACCCCAGACCTTTTCAGTTTTATTTAAAGAAAGAATCTTGCTACACCACCCAGGCTGTCTTTGAACTTGGGATCCTCCTGCCTCGGCTTCCTGAGTTGCCAGGGTGCAACCACCCCTCTTTATGCCCTGTGCTAGAACCACACCAGGCACATAGTAGATGTTCAGTGCATTTGTCAAACAAACCAAGGGGCTGAGGCGCTGAGCAGGCACCAGCTGCCCTCTTCCCCACAGGCAGCACATTGCGTCCTGCCCAGGGCACGGGCTGACCTGAGCCCACAACCTCACAGCTTAGCTGGAAGGAAACAGAAGGGGGGAGGCCGACTCCAGCCTGGAATGTGCCCTTGTCAGCCAGCTGGGACAGCGACAGTCAGAGGTGGTGACGGTGGGAGGTGCTGGCCTCCTGGAGTGTGGCTGGCCTGGAGCTGAGCCCCTGAATGACCGGCCGACTGCCTGCGATCAGGGCCTCCGACCCCTCCCGGGGACCTGCACAGCCCAGAGCAGTGTCTCATCTGGACAGGGAAGTCACGCAGGAAGAATGCGCACGTCAGTGGACTGGTATTTACAGGGAACGGCCCTGCCACAGCCCAGGATGGGGTGCACGGGGTGTGGGAAGCCTCCCACAAAGGCCACCCACTGCCCACCCAAAATCAAACACCCCAGCTGCTACGAAGGGCGTCTCGGTGGTGGCCTAGCAGAGCTAACAGGAGCCTCCCGTGCCTTGAGTGTCTGCCTGGGTCCAGGCCTTGTGGCTGCACAGGCTGCGTCCCTGTTTCACCACCAGACAGCGCGTGGTGCAGTGGCCAGCGGGAGCATTTGTGACTGAGGATTGGGCAACCAGCCAGACGGCCTGGGGGCCAAAAGTGAAAGGGACGCAAAGCAGAAGCAGAGGGAGACCCAGACTCCGTGTCCCCACTCTGGGGGCCACAAGGGAAGCTGGAAGACAAGAGCACAGGGGGACAGAGTCACGTGCCTCGGGTCCCAGGAGCAGTGGGGCCCTGGAGGACCGGTACGTGGCTTGGCAGCTGCAGCGGAGCCTTACCGGCAACCCCCACACACACGATCTTGTTGCCCCCAAACGATGCTGGGGACCGAAGGCACCTTCAACGCGACCTTCGACATTCATTCCTAAGGCCTGTGAGAGGCCCTGGGGCCCCAACACCCACAAGCTTTGCAAGGTCCCAGCTGTGACTTTCCTGTTGTGGGGTTTTCAGGGACCCCGCCTTTCGCTCCCCCACCCCCACCCCATGTGCCTGGAACTTGCTTCAGGCACATCCTGTGCAGGATTTAACTGTGCACCACGGGACCCTGGGAGGTCACTCTGCTCCAGTGTATAAAGGGGACATGGAGGCAGGGGCAACGGAGGCAAGCTGGAGTCCCCCGAGATGGGTCCCTAGTCAGGGCCTGCTCCACAAGGGTCTGCATAATGAGCATGCATCCTGAGGCGGGAGCAGTCACCCGGGGGGGAGCACGTCCCCTCCATGTGTGAGGAGCAGACCAACCCCGGCTGTGGGCTCCTGCTTCCCCTTCACGGCGCCCTAGGGGTTCCGTCACTTGATCCCTCTAGTCTCCTGAAGCACCACATCTGCTCAAGACCCCGCCCGAGTGCCGCACAGGGAGACCCCCTTACCTGCCCACAGCACCCCTCGTCTTCCCCCTCCCGGTCTCACTGACCCCCTACAACTCACGCCTAGAGTGCCCCTCCCCCAGGAGGCCTGCTGCTTCACCCGCACCCCCACTCTCCTCCCGCCTGGGAGCCCTCTGCCTCGGGGCTCAGGTCCAGATCCCGCTCGCTGCCTGGGCCTGGCGTCCAGCCCACCTCGGCTTCTCTAGCCCAGCCCTCATGGGAGTGGCCCGGCCACCTGGGGACGCAGGACTAAGGCACATGTCTCCCCTCTGGCCTTGAGTGCCTCCAACTGAGTCACCCGTCATTGTTTTTTAGTTGATGGGATATGACTTCCAATCTAATAAGGGCCACTTGATGAATCAAAGGTCAACATTTTCAAGACGTCATTTGATGTGGAAAATGTGAATCGGAGACGCCGGCCAGAAGACTGGGCAGCGGGAGCGGGCAGCACAGGCCCCGTGCAGGCTGGAGGCCCCAGCCATGTCCCCCAGGTGTCCTTCCGCCTCACCCACACGGGTTCAGTCCTGCTTTGGCCTCTGGACTGCCCTGACCCCTCGCCCTGGCTCTGAACCAATCACTCAAGGTGAAAGCATGGGACAGGGTCGCGGGGAATCTTCTTCACCCCTGCCCAGCTGCCCCTGCCGTCCCCAGAGCTCTCAGGGCCCCTCTGCTCAGAAAACTGTCCCTCAGACGCCTGTCCTTGTTCCCCTTGCCCTGTAAGCCCCCCAGAGGGGACGCCAGGTCCATCATGGCCACTCCATTCCCGATGCAGGGCCCAGCAGTAACTGTTATATGCCTCAGTGAGCAAACGCGCTCATGGGTGCCCACCAGCAAGGAGGCCACTCAGCCGCAGCACTGGGTGCAGGGTCGGTGGCCCCACTGAGCTGCCAGGAGAGACGAGGGCTGCAGAGGCACAAAGGGCACAGGGCTCTCCAGGCGCAGAGCGGATGGAGGCGGGTGGGCACGCTCCCCTCCCCCGCCACCGCCCTCCGGGAAACTGGTGTCACCATCCCCACCCCGTGGTGTGTCCTAGAGTTCTGGGAAATGCCACCGGGCGGCGGTGCAACGACCCACAGGGTGCCAACACACCTGCCCCACCAGGGAGCCCGGGACACCTGTCCTGCCCGGCAGCCCAGGCAGCTCACTGAAGGGGCCCATCATGGGAGCCCAGAGCCCTGGTGGCGAGTGCCTGCCGAGTCCCCAGGCGTCAGTATTTCATCCCCACACTGGGGCGGAGTGACCCCCGCAGCCTGCGAAGCCCCTGCTTCAGAGATGAGAAGACGGGCTGCACACGCAGCGTCCGTGCCTCTTAAACTGCGTGGACCAGCGGCCGTGAGTCAGTGTCCACTGAATGCTGCCCCAAAGTCCCAGCTCCCGCGTGGCCTCTCCAGCTGCCCTTGGAAAGGGCTACTGCTCCTCCCATCTCCAGTGGAGGACCAGGGTCCAGGTGCGCGACCCTGTCGAGTCTCAACACGGAAATACCCAGGCAAGCCCACCAGCCACCCCAGCCCCTGTGCCGAGAACTGACCGGGGCTGGGTGCCTGTGTCACCTCGGTGACCCCTACCGACCCCAGGGAAGGTGTCCCCATTCCTGCTAAGATGCCACCGCACTGGGAGCCCGCAGGAGCAGAGCTCATCCTACCCAGGGAGGGAGCTCCCGTCACTTGCTGTGTGGTGCCTTCAGTGTGCCTGACGCTGTCCTAGGCCCTGGGGACACCACGACGAACACAGCAGAGCCAGTCTCTGCTCTGGTGGGGGCCTCTGGAGACCCAGCTCTTGGTGGCTGGTCCCTACTATTTCCCAAAGACCAGCTCTCTCCAAAGGGAGACCTCCTTGCCCAGGTCCCAAGTCCACTGCCAGCAAGAAGCCCAGAAGAGGACCTGAGGAGCAGTGGCCTGGTTTAGAGGCCAAGAGGCCTCCTGCACACCAGCCAGCAAAACCAAGTCCTGGGCACTGGTCAGTGGCCAGAGGTCCCCAGGCGGACTGCGCCTGCTCGGGAAGACTGGACACCACCTCCAGACCCTTCCCATGGGCCGGTGGCCTGGCTGGGCTTTAATCACTGGGCTCAAAGTGGAGGCACCAAGACATGACCTGCCCTCCTGTGGAGCAGTGGCAACATGCCCAGCGCCTGGAGCCATCCTGTCCGGCTCTGATCCCACCAGGCCCAGTGGAGTCTGCAGACACAGGAGCAGCTCCTGCTCCTCCTCGGCTGGGTGGCCCAGCACCACAGGTCCATGGCTTGCTCTCAGTGCTAAAGGGGAAAAAGACTTTGGGCAAGTCTGCCTGGGGAGGGGGCAGGCCAGGTGGTCACTTGTCCAAGGTCACAGAGCAGATAAGTAGGGCACTCTCAGGTAGGGAGTCGGCCTCGGGAGCCTGGGCTCCTACTGACCTCTTTTCTATTAGGTCCAATCCTTGCAGTTTCACTGCCAGACAGTCTTCCCATTCCAGAGAGATACAGGCTTAAGAGGCCTCCGTCCTCTTTCCCAGGGACTCCTGCCCAGTTGCTCCAGGTCAGCACCGAGCAGCAGCCACAGAAGGAGGTGAGTCCCAGCGGCCAACTTGATATGCTCCAGTGGGTGAGGCCAGTGAGGGCCACCTGGGGTGACGTGCCTGCATGGCCCAGGGACCTGGCCGGACAGAGCAGGGGACCTTCTCATGGCCCTTGACTCAGCTCACTTATCTTGACACACACCCCAGCTCTGCGGCAGAAGCCGAGCTGCAGGTCCCCCTGACACCCAGGCAGGTGCTCCAGCCTTCTGAGTCTGGTTCCCCCGACCCCACCCAGGGCGGCCTCACCCACCACGGGCCCCTCCATATATCCTGACGTTAACCTGCCAACGCTGGGACAGCCCACTTCACCTGCCAACGCTGGGACAACCCACTCCACTGACGCCTTCTGTGGAGCGGGCAGAAGCCCCCAGGTGGCCCACCTGTGAGAACGGAATGCACTGATGTGGGGACGGCAGCTAGCACTCCTCTGGAGACCCAGAGATGCACAGCGCTTTCTCGTCTACCGTCCCTGCCCGCCAAGTGCCCAGTGCCTGCCACTCGCCCCCCATTCCCCCTCCCAGAAGCACATGTGAAGATGCCCACCGGTCAGGTCTCACACTAGGAGCAGGAGGAAAGAAAATCCCACAGCCAACGTGACCAGGGTGAAGCCAAAGCTTCTCTGCTAAGGTCTGGCATCAGACGAGGAGGGCACGTCTGGTCCCTCCACCTGCACCACGGAGCACCAGAGGCACCGGCCAGAGCAACCAGACAAGGAAAAGCAACAGGAGGTGCCCACTCCAGGAAGGAGCAGCAAGATTCCCGACGCAGCAAGCCCAGGATGTCACACGGTCTAGAAGCCACACACAACCCGCGTGTCCACCACAGACGGCGGCCTCCCTGAGACCAAGAAGCAGCCCCGCGCGTGAGAGCCACACCAGGACAGCTCAGGGTTAAACTGAACAGTTTGTCCAGGGAGGCGGACACCTGAGAGCTAGGGAACGTGACAGAGACTGAAAAGGACACAAAGAGACCGCAGGCCTGCCACCGACGGAAGCAGCCGATGGTCAGCGAGTAGACTCGGTGCGACCCCGCCCAGGAGTCCCATGCCACCACCCCTAAGGCCTGTAGGGGCCACAGGACACCCGGAGAGCCAAAGCAGCAGAGAAGAGAGACGTCGAAGACACCAGCTTCCTGACTTAGGGTCACATTACAGAGCCACAGTCAGGAAAGAGCACGGCCCCGGCAGGGTAAACCAACAGGCAGACCGTGCAGCAGGACCGAGCCTCCAGATACAGGGCCGCTAACCCGACCAGGCACCAAGAGGACACAGGGGAGCAGGCTCCTCAACCAATCAGGCTGGGAAAGCTGAGCATCCTCGTTCAAAAGAGTGGAACTGGCCCCTTATCTTCTACCATATGCAAAAATCAACTTGAATAAATGTTAGAGTCTGTAAACAAGTCAAAATAACACCTGGCATTTTGCCAGGGGAATGTTAGAGTTCGTAAACAAGTCTGGATGGTGCCTGGCAAAATGCCAGGTGTTATTTTGACTTGTTTACAGACTCTAACAAATAAATAAGAACCCTATGCGTAAAACCCCAAAGCACAAAACTGCTAGAGGAAACTGGGAGCCCTGGACACGGGCTTTGGCAATGACTTCTTGGATGTCACACCAAAAGCTCAGGCCATAAGAGCAGAGATAAACAAATGGGATATACCAAGCAGATGGCATCAAAGGAACGGAAAGGCCGTGGCTGGGAGAGGGTCAGATTTACCACTCGGGAGCAAGAAAACGTCATCCCATTAAAACTGGGCAGGGCTTGAACAGGCACTTTAATGGCCAGCAGGTCTGTGGAAAGGTGCCATCAGACACCAGGGAAATGCAGACGGCCACCACCTCACGCCTGCTGTCCAGACGACAGAGAGCAAGCGCTGGTGAGGAAGTGGAGAGGGGACCCTGCACACCGTGGGGCTCAGACAGGTCCACCATGGGGAAAGCAGCAAGGGGGTGCCCAGCACCCTGCGGGCAGCCATCTCTCTGGGCACACACTCAGAGGACACAAAGCCACACCTGGCAAAGGTGCCAAGTTATGCAAACTCTGTGAGTGTCCCTCAAGGGCCAAGTGGACACGGAAGCAGGTGCAGACACAAAGAGACAGTGCCACAAGCCATGGGCCCAGAGGACACGTGCTGGGGGGAAGGCTAGACGCCCAAAGGACAACCTCGCACTGTGACCTCTCCCAGGCACTCTGTTTTCTACTAAAAAGGTCAAAGACACAGGGAGTAAAAATGGTCCCCAGGATCAGGTGCAGGAGGAAACAGGTCAAGAGGCAGGAGGAGGTCAAAGGACACAGATATCCAAGTGGACCCACTGGAGACGAGGGACATGCCACGTATCCCTCACAGCGGCTCTTGCCCCTGAGGAGCGAGGCATGGGTTGATTGGGACCTGCAGGGGGCTGGTCCCCAAGGTTCATGTGAGGGAACCGGGTCCCAGCTTTGGCAACACGAAGTGCTGGAACCCTTAATAGGTGTGGCCAGGAAGGAGGTCACTACCAGTGCCACTCCCAAGAGAGGTTAAGGTAGTTCTCCTGGGACTAGTTAGTTCCCGGGGGGGAGGGTTGTTATAAAAGCCCCTCCCATCCACGGATCTCTCCATGTTGTTTGTTTTCCCTGTTTGATCTCTGCCTCTTGCACATGATGCCATTGGCCACAAAGTGAGGTGGCCAGGGGCACTCATACAGAGCCAGCGCAATGCCATCTGAACTCTCAGCCTGGAAACTGTGAGCTAAATAAACCTCTTTTATTTATAGGTTACCCAGCCTCAGATGCTTTGTAACAGCCCTGGAAAATAGACTAATCTAGTAACTGTGTGAGATGATATTTCACTACAATAACCATTTTACTATGTGTGTGTCTTAAAAACATCACGCTGTACATCGTAAATATACACGATACAATTTTTTTTAAGAAAAAGACTTGGAATCTGGAGTCTCCACTCCTAAAACACTACAGTGCTGGGTGAAGTATTCCCTTCCAGGTTTCCCTTGTGACGTGGGTGCTGGGCCCTTGTCATCGGCTCTGCTTACAAAAGGTGCAGGGTGCAATAGAAGGACCGCAGGGTGGGTGCCAACTGCCACGCCCACTCCAGGCACGGATGCCACCTCCTATCCCACAGGTCTGTGTCTGTGGCCACAGACTGCCTTGCGCCCCGCAAGCCTGTCCCCACATTGCCATAAGCTGCGAGGCCCGGAGGCAGTCAAGCTGCCCCTGCCCTGGGTCCTGCTCATGTTAAGTCATGTGACGTCACACGGGGACTATGTGGTCTCCTTCCTTCCAGGAGGGTCGGTTTACAGGGAGAGGAGGGAGAACAGGAGCCGCAGGTCAGCTTCTCAGCTGGATGAACACGTCACGGCAACGTGAGGCATGGACCGTGGGGACACAGGACACGGGGTATGTGGCAACACAACTTTTCATACACTTAAAATCATTTCTGAATTAAAAGTTCCCTTAGTTTGGAAAAATGAGATGCACCAAGCCTGCGAGGCGGGGGCAGGCCCTGCCTGGTCGGTGCTGACCCCCGTGTCCAGGCCATGCCTGATGGCAGAGCTTCAGTGAACACGGTCAGGGGGCAGCCGACCATCACCCAGCCCGTGCCTGGCCTGCAGCTGGGGCTCTGGGGACCGGCCAGGGCTTCCTCCGCAGGAGGCGGTGGCACTAACCACAGCCGCTCCTTGGGCTCCCGGGAACTTCCTGCCTGGCAGCTGCGCAATGGGAAATGGCCACCAGCAGCCTCCTCCCATTACCCAGAGGCCCCAGGCTCCCATGACAACAATGACAAACACAACCAGGAGGACGGGATGACGTCAGTGTCCCCGAAAAAATGCCAGTGTTAACCTACCCCCAGGGGCTGAAGCCGTGGTCAGGAAGGCCAGCTCTGATGTCACAGCATGCCAGTCAAAGCTGTGTCACCTGTTTGTGTGACTCTGCCGAGTCCTGTCCCCTCTGTACCCCGGCATCCTGCCTCGAGGGTACGCGGAGGAGTCCGAGCCTGACCCTTGGTAACAGCTGGCTACGTGGACACCCCCGGTGGTACCAGCACCTCGGCAGGAGGTTCCTAATGGGGACACCCTGGGAGAGGAGGTATGACAGGTCCTGCAGAAGGGCGTGTCCCTCAGGAGGGACTTCCGCCAGCCCTAGACCTGCCCAGGGAGGCAGGAGCAGCGGTAAAGGCAGTAGTGCCATCCCAGCAGGCGGGCCTGGAGGAGTCAGCCCCTTGGGCCAGGCCAGGCCCAGGTGGGACCTGGCCCCAAGGCTGCCTCTGTCCTGCTGCAGGTCTGCGCCCACCAGGCCATCTCTGAGAGTCTAGGGCTCGGCCCAGAGCTCTGTCCATCCGCCCAGCGAGCACGGCTGGTCATGCACCACACACACGGGGCCTGCACACTGCAGCCATCGACGACCCTTGGAAAGGCTGGTGACTGTGGTGCTGGACAGAAATAAAACCGGAGTCGGCGCCAAGCACCTCCACACACGTCATGAGGTCTTCGTCAGGGCCGCATGGGGCCCTGCTTCCTGCTGGGGCATCGCCGCCACTGGCCAGGGCCTGCACCTGCTCCGACCGCTCACTGAGGTCTGGCGTCTATGTCCCTGTGGGTGCCACCGAGGAAGCAGAGTCCACTTCAGGACTAATCACGAGGTGTGCTCACGCGAGCCTCTCTGCAAACCAGGGGCCAGGCTTTCCCAGAGCCGTCTCCAGATGACCGGCAGCTGGGGTCAGGGGCGCTGCGAGGACCATGGGCTTGTGCTGCAGGCAAGACAGAGGGGGGGACGCGCTCCTCCTTCCAGGCAGCGCATCTCACAGGCCACAGGAGCTGGTCCCATCCTCCCCAAACCCCTGCAGGGACAGTACGAACACCCCAATTTGCAGGTAAGGCAAGCCAAGGCTTGTGGACAGTCTCTCGTCCAGGGCCCCCGGGCGGAGAACAGCGAGGCAGGAATGCCGATTCAGAGACCCGTCAGGTCAGCACACAAGGGCCGTTCCCAGGGCGGCCTGGCTGTATTCCCAGTTGCGGGATTTACAGTGGGGAACCTTCTGGAAGGTGGACAGGGTGGACCACCATGCAGCACGTCCCCCTGAAGATCTGGAGGCTCTCTCTGCACACACTAAGTGTCACCTGGACCCAGGAAACATCAAAGCAGGCTGGGCAGCGCCAGGGCCCCCAAGTTCTCGAGGGAGACTGTGGCTAAATTCTGTGCTTTCTGGCATGAGAGCCGGTGGCAGCCAGCAACTGGCCAGTCAGGAGTCACTGAGGGGAGCCACCAGCCCCTGGGGCTCCAGCCGCTCTGCCAGCCAGTGGTGGCTTGGCCATTCCCAGCCCTGGACCGGCTTCCTACTTTAAAACTAAAGCTGCAGGAGTGAGCGGGCAGCCCGCAGGGAGGGCAGACACCTGCAAGCCACACGTCCAACAGGGGCTCACGTCCAAAATACACGAGGGGTCCTTCAGGTCAACAGCAAGAGAACACAGGAGCCCATGAGAAACCCAGAGGACAGGGACAGTCATGTCTTCAGAGACGAGCGGCCACTGGTCTATCAGATGCTCAATTGCTTATCGCCAGGGAAATAAATGCCAGTCCCTGGGACTCAGCCCACGTGGGCTGGGTCAGCTGTACCAGAAAGCATGACCAGTGTTGGAGGGATGTGGGGAAAGGGCTCTTTATGCTCTGCTGGTGGGAGGGGAACACAGAGCAGCCACTGCAGAGGACACTTTGGAGGCCACTGGAAAACCCATAAGTGGACTACCACAGGATTCAGCAACCCCATGACAGGGCCCTCTCCAAAGGACTGAAATCAGGATCTCAAAGAGACGTCACACCCCATGCTCACTGCAGCCCACTGACAGAGCAAGACGAGGAATCAACCTCAACAAGTGAATGCAGGCATACACACGTGCTGGAGTACTACTCAGCCTGGAAAAAGGAAGGGAATCCTGTCGTTTATAGTGAGACAGATGAACCAGGAGCATACTAAGTGAAATGAGTCAGGCACAGAAGGCCAAATACTATCTGATTCTGAGACATGAGGCTTCCAAAACAGGCAAACTAAAGGAATGAGGTCACAGGGGCGGGGGGGGAGAGGGACGCTGGGAGATGTTCCACAGATACGAGGTTTCAGGCCTGTGGGACAAGCATGTCCCTAGAGATCTGAGGGGTGGCACTACCTGTGATCCACCCCACTGCATCATGCACTGGAGTCTGTTAAGATAGCAGACCTCAAGTGTTCTGGCTGCACTTCCAAAAACTGAATTAACACAGTGTGACTGGAGAGGAAGCCTGAGGGGTCTGGGGGCCCGGGGCTGGTTTGTACCGGCTGCGGCTGGTGATTACATGATAAACATGTCTAACATTTCAAAGTGTGCACCAAAAAAAGAGCCAAGTTTATTATATGCTAACTCAAAAAATTAAGCAAAAATAAAATAAAGTCCTAACAGCCTCTTGTCACGCATAAGGGCAGCGTGATTTCAGTCCAGCGAGGTGCCCGGTGGGACGCTCGGCACAGGGCTCGTAAGCTCAAGAACCACAGGCAGGAGCAACAAGGTAGCGTTGCCCCCTCCTCCAGGGACCCTGCCACCTAGACCAGAGCACGAGGAAGGGAGCTCGTGTTGCAGGGGCCGCTGGGAAGCCAGCAGCCACGTGTCCGGGCACATGGATGAGCTGCGACCCTAATTGCAGCCGCCCTTCGTCCAGGGCGCCCACAACTAGAACACAGCGGACTCGGTCCAGCTCAAATGAATCTCGCTTCCTGAGCAGCTGCACTGCAAGGCAGGCTCCAGGAGGGGGCTGGTGACAAGGACCAGAGATGGCACTGTCAGGTGTGCCAGGTCACCAGGGGGCCCCTTGCTGCACCAGCCAGGAGACCCAGCATTTCTTTTTCCTTTTACTTTTTGAGCTGGGGTCTCACTATGTCACCCGGGGTGGTCTCGACCTCCTGGCTTGGGTGATCCTCCTACCGCAGCCTCCCGGGTGCCGGGGTCAGGCGAGCACAGAGCTGACACCCAGAGTTTCTGAGGGCCGATTTCCCTGGATGTGAACAGGACTCAGCGTGCCTGCTCAGAGGGCACAGAGAAGCACCCTACGGAGCTCCTACAGAGTGCGGGAGGAGTCCCTCCTGCCTCTCCCTTGGGCCAGGATTTTTTAATGTGGAGCGTGGGAGGTTTCTGCCCTCACACAGCCAAGGTAATTAGGTTAATAGGCCTAAATGTTAAAGCTGCAACAGACAATTAGGCTAATTACCACTCCTAAAGGACAATTAGGGCTGTGTTTCCCAAACCGGGTTCTAGGCACTCTAGCAACAGCAGGGCGCCTGGGAGGACTCATCTGGCAAAACTGGGCTGAACCAAGAGACCATGGGTCCTCCGTGCAGGATGCCTGGGAGCTCTGAGTGAGGCAGCCTGACAGTGGTGTGCACAGGCAGGACTCCGCGTGTCACCGTCTCCCAGAGCCAGGACTTGTGCTAACACACGCTTTTGATGCAGGTGGGCGCTGAGATTACACAGGTTCAAGAGCTCCCGGGCGACGCTGGGGCTGTTGGCCTGGGACCTCTTGGAAGATAGAGGATGTTAACAGAAAAGACCCCCTGCCCACCACTTTACTGGTGGCCTCTGCCCTGCTGGCTATGGGTTCTCCCAACACAGAGCGCTGGAATCACAAAGGGGCTTTCAAAAGTACCCAGGCCCCACCCTGGGGTCCGGACCACTGGGCCTGGGGTATAGCTTGAGTTTGGGAATTTTTACATCTTCTCAAACGATCCCGATGGTAGTGGGGTTCAAGCGCACCATTTAGAGGTACCAGCTCGGCCTCACCCCAGGGCCCTCCTATGCCCTGCCTGGCTCTCCTGGGTCTGTAGAAACCGCCCAGCAACTGCAGGGGGTCAGAAAGGAACTCAGACAGGGAATGCAAGGCCACTGCCTGCTAAAGCATGGTCACAGCCACCAGGAGATCAGAGCCAGGGATCCAAAGGCCTGGGGGAGTGACTCCCCTACACACCAAGCCCAGAGGGGCAGGTACACATGGCCCCGTGGACAGCATGCAGACCTGGCCTTCAAGAGTGACGCCATCAGCTGGTGTGAGGGCTTTTGAAAACGCTGATTCCAGAATCAGGGGTCAGACTGCATGAAACCAGTTTTAAAAACAGAAAGAAAAACAAGAAAAAGACTGAAAGTTCTAAGCTTTGTGAGGAGCCCTGCTGGACGGGGTCAGCCAAGAGGAAGCCAAGGAATCCAGTTAGAAGGGGCTCCGGCTCGCTCTCAGTTTAGTGAATGGAAAAGAAGCCTATAAGGCGGCAATGGGCCACCGCTGGCTGATGGGCCCTGCTCCTGCCCTCTGCTACCTCAGCAGGCCCTGTGTGTCAAGGAACAGTGCAGTGCTGCCTTGGAGAGCTGCCAGGTTCTTCCAGCCGTCCTGAGCTAGTAAGTGCTCAGTAAACACAACACACGGGCTCCCGGATTCCCTCCGCTCTGGGTTTTAGGCAGGCTTCCATTTTTGCACACGGCTGTGAAGCGTGTGCTGTGGTCGCTCCCAGGAGCTCCTCTGGGACGAGGCTTGCTGGGCATGCAGGGCTCCCTGCTGTCACTCTGCTCAGGGTTAACTGTGCTCACAGTCCCCGCGGGGGCTGGGGCTCAGCTGGGCGCAGGTGCAGGGGCAGCCGCAGTCTGCAGGGCCTAGCACACAGGCTGCGGGATGCACGGGGTCCAGACCCGAGGGCCAGCACCAGGATGGGAAAGTATTCCTCCACCTTGGAGAGCTCCTGCTGGGTCCTGAAGAGGTCTGGGGTCTCCCAGAGGGCAGAGACCACTTGGAAGGCCAGAGTGAGAAGTGACCCAAGGGTCTGCACAGGGCCAGCACCACAGGCTGTGGCCCCTGTTGTCACACAGGGTCCCACGCTTGCTGCACACTTGGCTCAATGCTCTGCGGCCACCATCTTGAAATTCCTAATACTTTTCCAGAGGGGCAGCACTGGGCCCCACAAATTACGTGGCTGTCCCTACAGTGCAGGGGTGTCCCACTTGTCCCTACAACTCTCATCCCCTTGAAGGGGAGAAACGAAGCTCCAAGAGGTAAGTCCATTGTCCCAGGGCAGGGCACGGGTCAGGTGGGGCAGCAGCAGCCCCCAGGTCTTAGGGTTTGAACTTGGGCTTTGTGGGGCCGTCAGCCACCTGTGCCTCCTTCCTGAGAGAGGGTTCAGGCTCCACTGGCTTGGGGCATGGGGACGCCACGTGCTGTTCTCTCCCCCCACCTCCCAGGCTCAGCAGCAGAGGTGGCAGGTGCCTCTGGTCCTGGGCCAGCCGGAACTAGGGACAACACCCAGGGATCTAGGTCACAAGGCCAGTTCCACAAGTACGTGCCCAGCTATCAGTGGACCCGTGGGCAGGGGCAAAGCAAACACAAGACACCACCTCAGGTCCAGGGTCCCTCCTCTGGGCCCACCCCCTCCCTCACCCAAAAACAATGCTGAAAGGGAAGGGGCTGGGGTGGGGGTGGGGGGCAGGCACTGGGTTCCATCCCTAGGGGAGGAAGGAAGAAGGACACAGACCTGCTTTTCATCGCTAGCTGCCAACGGCCCAGTGCCCAACAAGAAACTGCAGCAATCACAGTGGCTTGGCCCAAGCACCGCCCTGGGTGCTAGACATGGCCTGAATGAAGCAGATACAAATCCTTGCCCTAGGTTGCCCACAGAGTAACGGGAAGGAGAAGAATAAGCCTCATAATTAAGCAAATGACGGGGTGCTGGGTGAAAGGTGTTAAAATGAAACGACAAGAAGAACAATTGCGGCAGCTGGAAGCTCCGGCCGCACCCTGCGGCACCCTGTGCTCGACTTCCCCGGGACCTGGGACCTGGCCTGGACCCTATCCTTTCCCTGGAGCTCTGTAAAGTGCACAAGGTCCTAAGGGCAGGAGAGAGGAGCGTGGCAAGCTCAAGGTTTCTGTTTCTTCTCCTGCTACAGGAAGAGCACCAGGAAGTGCACCAGGAAGCTAGTTTGCCCCTGGCCTTGAACTGGGGCTGGGGAGTCATGGCAGAGCACGCCCCTCTGCCCCTCCTCCAACTGGGCGGTGGGAGCCTTCGGGTCTCCTCTTCTCCCCAGCTAAGGCTCTGAAGCCCATGTCAAGGCCCAGTCACTGCCTCTCCCGCTGCCCAGGACAAAGACCTCCCACCCAAGGAGTCTCCCCCTCCTTTATCTAAAGTGAAGATCAGCCCCCTCTCCCAGGTGGCACGGAGATGGGCCTCAAGTCTGCCTGTGCAATGCTAGATGGTCCTTGCTCGCTGGCTGGCACCTCCAGTCCTCAGGCCCCATTAGCCCTCCTCCCTCCTCCTCTGGGGCCACTGAGCAGGCTGGGCCACCTGCCACCGGCCTCCCCACAGTGGGGCACGTGGCAGAGGGCTGAGCATGGTGCAGGCACTCAGTGAATACTTGATAAGCAAACACTGAATAGGAGGAAGGTGCGTGGGGACAGGGGACCTTCCTCAGCACCCGAATCCTGGACCCTTTGGTTAAGAGGTCTTAAAAAGCACAGGTCGCCTGGGTGCACAGGGCCCGTCCTCCAACGTGCAGCCACTAAGTGTGGAATCCACCCTCAACCATGCTGCGGTGGGCCCCAGGGCGCTCAGGGCCAGAGGCATGCCCACGGAGCTCTGGGCAGCTGCCAGAGGGCTGCACCAGTCCCCCTTAAACACCAATGCCGGTGACAGCAAGCGCCTCCAAGGCCAAAGGCTAGCACTGGCTCACTTGGTTTCCTTATTTCACCCTTCCTGTCCCCCAAACTTCCAACCAGGATCCAGGCCCACCCTTCCCTGCAGCACCCAGGAAGCCTAGGGTAAGCCCCTCAGCCTCTACTTCCTCCTCTGTACTATGGGGGTGCAGAGTGAAAGATTAAGTGACCAGAGGAAGCGATTTCTCCAACAAGCTCAAAATCATTTGACAAACGAGGGGGCAGGAATCTTGTCAGTCCAGGCAAGGGAGGTGACTGGAACTAGGAGTGGGTGTGCAAACGGCTCCAGTGGCCTCATCTGTCGGCATGAGGACTGCCCTGAATTCCATCAGTGGGGCATTCTTTGTTCAAAGTGCCCTGAGTCTGCATGCATTTGTATCGGAGACCTCAGTGCCAGCCTCAGGGCTGCCCAGAAGGAGGAGGAAGCTGGCAAATGTTTGCCAGGTGGCCTCGGTGCCCATGTTGAGCAGAAAAACCACATCAGCTGGTCAAGAGGTTCAAAGATGATGTCCTCTCCAAACCTATACCCCAGCATGCTCCCATGCCATGGTTCACAGCAGGCTAGGACCTTCCCTTCTGGGGGACTGTCACTGTACTACTTCACCTGTGCTTGACTCTTCCTGATGCGGACAGCACAGGCTGGTACAGAAAAGCCCCTCCTGCACTAATGCCCTACTTCAAAGGGGTGAGCCGTGCAGCTGTTCAGCCCTCTCCTGAACCCGGGCCTCACAGGTGGGGACCTTATTTTTAGACCCAATTTGCAAGTGGTGAAACCAGAAGCTGAGAGGGTTCAGACACTTGCTGGGGTCAGGCGGCTGAGCAGTGAGGGGAGGTCCCAACCTAGAGCCCTTGCCCCTGATTTTTGGAATACACCCCCCGCTGCTCAGTGTGGGCAGCAGGCCAGGACGCTAATCCAGCTCCTCCTAAAAAGCCCTGCTATTTTCCCGGCCTTGGCCAAGGGCATCCCCTGGAGCTCCACACCTCAAGGGAACGTGTGGTGGAGACCCGGCAGACTTCCAGAATGCCTGGTCCAGCACGACAGGGGCCGGCGAGGCAGCTGGACCCCACAAAGGGCCCATTGTTGTGACTGCAGAAAGCCAAGGCCAGACCCTGCTGGCCCCTCTGCAGAGCCCTTTCCAAGCCTGCCAGGCCTCCTTCCCTTCCCGTAGTGCCCCCAGCCCCGGAGCACAGGGACTGGGCTGGGGACGGGGTGGGGGTGGACGGGGTGGGGGTGGGGACAGGCCTTCATCTGGACAGGCCTCCTGATCTGCCCTGTCTGGGGGTGCCTCAGGCTCTGGAAATCCAGCCCTCTCCCGCTGCTGCGGGGCTGGCTGAGGCTGCAAGCCGCTGCGGATCCCAGGGGCCCACGCGAGG
>NW_025999869.1:2879020-2907299 GCF_001458135.2 Marmota marmota marmota
CAGCCCACTGGCCACCGCCGCCGCCGCCGCCCCTTCCGCTCGGTGAGCCTGGCGGTGGCTGCAGGCGGGGCGGGGATCGAGGTCCCCAGCGGAGGGGAGCCCCGGGAATCCCGCACCCGTCCCTTAGAGCCTCCGCTGTTTCTTCCTCCTCGTTCCTCCAGGTGGTCTGCGGCAAATGGCTCTGCCCCTCCGGGGCCCTGATCTTTGCATTTGCAAAACAACTTCTTTCAGCTGTGAATTAAATGGGAAGGTCCCCGTTTGGTCCGTACAAGTGCCCAGCTCCAAGTGAGGGCCTGGTATTAGAGGAAGGCAGGATGTCTGAGATGGGTAAAGTGGACCCACTGCCTACCCTGCTTTGCCTCTCTGGGAAAATCACTGTCTCTGATCTCCCCTTCCACATCTGCACAAAGCAGCTGATGACACCTGTTCACCGGGAGGTGGGGCTTCTTGGGGATCAAGTGAGAACATTTGGGAGGCTGGCTGCTCCCCAAGCTAGGCGGTTGGCCAGGTCGTCTTCCGCTTCTCATTGCCCCACCGGGTATTTGCAGAGTGCCAGGCCATCCAGGACTTGCAGGGCTGCCAGAGGCAGAAGGTCAGCTCAGTGGCTTGGCCTAAGGTGGCAATGCACATTGTCACAGAAGGGCAGAGTGATTGTGGGGCTGAGGGGATGGCAGTGGGACAGACACAGGCCGGCCATGGAAGCTCGTTCTGACCTCTGACCTCTCCCGGGGTTCTGGCGCTGGCCCTTCCTCCAGATGGTGGTACCATGAGAAAAATCCAGGTGGGAGGTGGGGGCTGGTGCCCCAAGAGCTGGGCTGTTAGGTGGCAGTCAGGGACACCAAGGCGGTGGAGCAGGGTACAAGAAAAGTGCTGCAGGAGGGAGACAGGGAGGTGAGTTGCCATGTCCCTGTTTACCAGGAGCCCACCACCCAGGACTCACTGCCCAGGACTCCCACCATAGGTTAAGCCTCTAGAATAACCAAAGTGCACAGTGTTGTACTTAGGTTTTCTGAAGTAACCGTGGAGGAAACTGGGCACCATTCTAATCAGGTATCCTAAGGTGACCAGTGAGAGCGGATGGGTCACTGTCTTCAATCCATCCTCATAGGGATGAGAGGGCCTTTGCAGCTCAGCCTATGGGACAAGTGCCTAAGCAGTGGCTCAGTGCAGAGGACAGCTGGCCCTGTGTAGAGGGACATTCTGTGCAGGTGACATTTGACCTTGTGTCCTCCCTTTTCCAAATGTGGACCACAGACAAGGTACTTGGGTGTCACAGGGCAACAGAAGCTGGGTGCCATCCCTGTCCTCAGATACCTACCCAGGGTTTTACACAAGAGAGAAGTGAGAATCTCCCTGTTTAAGCCCCTGTTGCTTTGGGGTTTTGGACCCTCATGCCTGAACCCAGTGCTCACAGCCTTCCAGCCCAGTTAATTACCTGACTGCTCAATTACTACGTGTGAAACAGGCCAGTCCCCTGTTACACAACCATGGAGTGCCAAGGGTTTCCTTGGGAGAACTTGGCACAATGTGTGATTAGATTGTTACTAACTGGTTAGTACCTACCTCCCCACCTTGAGTGGACGCTGCAGAGGGAGGCAGGGTCTGTTTGCTGGCCATCGTAGCCCAGCATCCAACCGGAGCCTGTTGTGGAGGGGTCACAGCAATGCATGTTGAAGGGACGGGTCTTCCCCCAGAACAGGGGCCACCAGAAGGCCCACCCACAAAGGTCTCTGCAGGGATCCTTGAGGTCCAGAAGCAGAACAAGCTGTCAATCCCAGATGGTCCATGCTCCCCGGAGATGGCGGGAGGTGGAGCCAGGAGGGGGCGGTGTGTGGTGTGTGCACGGCAGCAGGCAGGGACGCGGATCTTTGGGGGGGAGTGAACTTCATAAGAGCTGAGCTGCAGGACTATCAATCCTGTGGGTCCTGTGGTGGCCAGAGGTCCTCAGAGCGTCCAGTGTCCTCATCCCCTGACACTCCCAAGCCCTTGGGTCATCGCTTCCCACATTGAAGAGGGCTGACCTGTGAACCAACCTGCAGGATGCTACAGAGGTGACAGGGTATGACTCCTAGGTCTCAAAAGACACTGAGCCTCCTGTGGAGCTCTTTGGCTTCTTTGTTCTGAGGCAGCCCAACACCCTGTCCTGAGCATGCCTGAGCTTGGCCGTCACGGGGGTCTACGTGGCGAGGCTCCCGGGCCCTGGGACCCTGCCAGGGGCCTCGTGGGTGATAGGGCCCACAGCTTAGCCACAGCCTCCGGGGGACCCTGAGTCAGAACCACCCAGCCAGCTGCTCTGGGCTCCAGACCCATGGAATGACAAGAGAAATGCTCATGTCAAGCCACTAGGTCGTGGGTCACTGGTCACATTTCTTTCTACCGGCATTTTCTTCCTACCTTTCTTTATCTCACCCCCAACTGGCTTGGGGACTTAGAGTCAGGAAACTCTCGAGCTGATGAGCAGATAGGTTGCCAACCACCGGGGATCTGGGCGAGAAATGAAGGGGGTAATGCTGGCTCCACCTCCCGCCATCCCTGGGAGTGGAGGCTGGACTTACTGACTGGCTTCTAATGAGCAGAATATGGCAGGGGCATGGGCAGGCTGTTTCCAGAAGGAGGTTGCAAGGCTGTGACCTCTGTCCAGGACACTGTCCCTCACTGTCTCCAGGATCAGTGGCCCAGGAGCAGAGCGCTGTCTTGGGGAAGCCACCCGAGTGAGCCCACGGTGGATCTTCCAAGCCCCCCACAGCTACCTTCAAATGAGCCTGGAGACGATCCCTGAGCCCCAGTGGGCCCCAGGGTGGCCATGGACAGCGTGCCTGACTGCAGCCTCTGAGACGTTCTGACCCAGAGGAGGCATCCAGCTCAGCTGGGCCTGGGTTCCTGTTTGCTGTTTTAAGCCCCTAAGCTAGGAGTGGTTGGCAGTGCAGCCAGACATAGCCAGTACTGTGCCCGGAATGCTGGTCAGGAGGATGAGGTGCACGTGCGTCATGCCTGGCGCATAGTAGGTGCCAATTAAACGCTTGCTGAATGAACCAATCAAAAAATAAAAGAATGTCCTACGATGCAGAGTTTCCTGAATCCACAGGCTCACTCCTTTCCACCCAAATGTCACTGAAAGTTGTCTTCGGCAGGGGAATACCTGGGCCAGATTGGTTTTTCTGTGTTGGGAGACTGGTTTGTGGTTCATGGGTGGGGCTGGCTCAGCCATGGTCCTGATGAAGAGAGATTAAAAATAATAATCCTTTATTGTCTCAGAGAGGACTCGAGGGTGACTTAGGTCTGTAGCAATCAGGTCTCTGAATGTGTGACTTCTCACTCTGTTAAGGTCTCCGATCAAGCAGGAGACACTCGTGTTCACCACAATGACTACAATTATTCACTGAGCATATCTCGGGGGCAGGTGCTATGGAAGGAAACTGGCCTTGCTCTGAGTTCAAGAGCTAGGGGAGGAGGTGAGCGAACTCTGAAGCAAAAACCAGCAGCAGGGTTACCAATGTCTGTTGCAGTTTCATGTGGGAAGTTCAGTCTCATGGAAAGCATAAAAGTCTGGGGTCCCTAGAATTAGGTCCCTGATTCCAGCAATGGGGATGAATTGGTCTGAACTTTCTCAGCTGAAGGTGACAGATATCACCTCGAATCTATACACACTTTCCATAACAGGGAGAGCAGAGGAGTGGAGTAGATGTGGGTTTCAGGCGTAGCTGAATCCAGATCCTTCAATGGTCACTCAGGAATCTGTCTCTCTCGGGCTCATCTTTTTTCTTCCAGCTACATCTGGAGGTGGGCTTTTACCCATGCTGGCAGAATGTAGCTCCAGGCTGACGTTTTTTTCTACCCAGAAACGTCCACAGACAGATTTTATTTTTCCCAATTCTTCCTGCAAAGGCTCCTACTCTGACTGTCAAGGGCCTGGCCTAGGTCACACAGCCCTAAATGGTGGCCTCAGGGGAATGAGCATACTGACTGGCCAGGCCTAGGCTGACCATCAGCCCCCACAGCCTGAAGAGGAGCCAGCCCCGTCCAATGCATACAGATGAGGAGCGGTTCCTAGAGTGGACTGCGGGCACCGTTGCCAGAAAAGGTGGAGAGGATACTGAGAGGCTGAGCTTAGGTGTCCTGGACATGGGTCTAGGGCAGGCTTCCAGGAGGAGGGAGAATCAGAGCCAAGACCAAGCAGGAAGGGAATGGCACAGGCTGGGTGCGTTAGCCCTCCAGCGTGTGACCAGTTACCCAGCACTTATCACTTAAAAAGCAACATGGTGGGGGTAAAAATGGGAGTTCATAACCCACTTGAATCAAATGTATGAAACATGATATGTCAAGAGCTTTGTAATGTTTTGAACAACCAATAATAATTAAAAAAAAAAGCGACATGGTGTGTGAGAGTCGGGAATCGGGAGCAACTCAGCCAGTGCTTCTGGTTAATGGGAGCTGCATTCCGAAGGCAACCAGCAATGGAAGATCCAGGCTCCCTCCTGAGGCTGCTGGCTGGAGGCTTCATTTTTCCCCACGTGGACTTCTCCAAGACGCTGCTGTGACAAGGATCTCCTCTCGTGTGAAGAGGGGGAGAGAGACTCCTAAAACAGTCTCCAAGGGGCTGTCCGCGCGCTGGGTGAGGATGCAGGTGCACGCCAGCGGCAGGAGGGCAGGGTGGCTGTAGCTTGGGCTGATGTCCATCCAGATGGTGAGGTCAGTGGGGGTGCTGGCTTGTCCAGACTTTGAACTTTCTTCTGTAGGTGGTTAGGGGCCCTGAAGTCAGGCTGCATGGGAGCCTTTCACTCTTGGAGTTGGAGGGAGGGAGCCCTATGCAGCCTTCTTTTTCCTGCTGTGTCCTGAACACAGCAACTTCTTTGGGGGAGGGGGATTTCCTAATGGTGAACCACAGAATTCGGCAGATGGACCCAAACAGACACAGGAGGGGCAGAAGAAGCACAGGTCCCCTGGGGCATGGTGTGGGATTCCATGTCCGCCGTCCCTGAGCGCCATTCCTGCTTGGCTTCTCTCATGGTGTCCTGTCTTTTCATGGATCTAGTTACCTTTGACAGTGTGCTGAAAATTGTGTTTGAAGAATAAAATAGGTATAAAAATAATCATAGAGCTGAGGTGATTTTGTGCGGCTTTGGCCAGGTACCCGGGGCAAACACGCATTCCAGAACCACCTTATTTCACGCTCAGAACTTGAGATTTACGAGGGCCACAGACGACATGAAGCTGCAGTGTCCCCAGGAACTGCTCTGCTATGATTCCTCTCCTGCTCCTGGGTATAGTGCTTCAGGGTCACAGCCCAAGGAACAGGGAGATTTGCCAGAGTCACCAAACGTGACTATCAGAGTAATCCAGATCTGAGCTCTTGTAACCCCTCATGCCCTAGGTTTTCTGAGCCTGATGAGCCCAGGACCACGATGACACTCACACAGACTAAATGGAGCACAACAGTAAAAGATGCAGCCAAGAGCTGCAGGGGACACAAGACCCAGTCAGCCACCACCAGCACGACAGCTTTTATGAACTTGTTTTAAGTAAGTAGAAGTAGTAATGGTGAAGTCACAGTGAGTAGCACATAAGCCAGAACCAGGGGCTCCCTGTCATCATCAAGTGTCATGCACTGGGCGTATGTCAGCATCGTGCGGTGGGTGACATGTCGAGACCACCGTGTGAGGACAGCTGCATCCTCTGCAGGCAGCAGAGATCCTGTGGGACCTCATCATCCAGGCGGTCCATCACTGATGGAGGTTGGGGACAGTGGGAACAGAGTCACAACACAGAACCCTAGAAGCACAGGATTCTGAATAGGCATTGGAGATTGTCATCAGCATCTGTCACTGTGACAGACACCTGAGGTCTTGGGCTCACAGAGAGAAAGCTTTGCCTTGCTCAAAAATTCTGGGGGCACCTTCCGTGATCTGTGGGCTTGTTCCCTGTACACCTGGAGTGACACAGGAGGGTCTTCACAGCAGAAGCAGCAGTGACGTCCGGGTGCCTGCAGCAGCTCCATCCAGAGGAAGAAGCAGCTGGTGGGAGCCTGGCTCCAGTGTATCTGGATCCTGTCTGGACCACTCACGGGTGTCCCTCTCCCCACTCAGCCCCCAGTGTCGTCTTCTGCAAAACGGAGCTGGTGCCCCTGTCCAACGGCCCTGGGGGGCCCCAGGTGTGGACCTGTGGTCACCGGGCACCTCCCACACACACTGCTTTGGATCTGGGCCTGACCGGATCCTGAGTCTGTCCCGTCTGGGTGCCGAGGCCTCTCTGAAGTCAGAATGCTGGCCACGGCTTCCTCCCATTCTCTCTCCAAATGACTGCCCTTCTCAGCTCGGCCTGGACACGCAGACTGAATTCAAGACAATCCTCAAGGGAGTCCCAGAGGCGTTTTAAGTGTTAGGTGGACGAGGACTGCACCCTGCCCTCCGGGGAGGAACCCCCTTGTTCAGCCAGAATCCCCAGCACCTGCCTGCTCCGTCCACTCTGTCCCCAGCGCACACGGCCCCAGGGACTCTCATCTGGCCTCCGAGTCGTGAAGAGAGTGTTTGCTCTCATGAAATCTATTTTTTGTTTGTACCAACCAATTATTTAATTAAAGGAATAGTAATCGTTGAATTTCAGAAGTCACACATGTAGAAAGACACTAAGCAGGAATGTGGGGCTGTAGTGGAGAGCTCACTCCGTCTGCCACCAGCCCTGCCTTGACCCAGGCGATTGCTGCTGCTGGGTCCCGGCACCAGCCCGGGCCCCTGGTGTGCTGGGAGGCCTGGGCCTCTAAGGGGAAGGCCAAGGAGGAAGGCTCTGCTCTCCCTGCAGGGAGCTCTGAGTCTAGAGCCAGGGGAGTGTTCTGAGGAGTTGAAGGGTGGAGGGAGGCAGCTCCTCAGGGCCCCTGCTGACCCCCCCAGGAGTCTCGGAGTGCCGACACCTGGGCACAGAGGTCTGCATGAGAGACCTCTGACCCGCTTCCAAGAGAGCCAGGGGTCTGGGCAGAGACGCTCTACAGATATTCATGGAGGGATTATAACAGGCCAAAAATAACTGCGGCCTCAGCCCAGGGTTGGAATTAGGGCGAGTTAGGAAATGGAACTGAAGAGACCTGTCTCCCAAGTCATGGAGCCAGAGAGAGGTAACAGTGAGCACCTGCCCGCTGCCCAGGGCTCTGGGCCCCCAGTTCACTGTATTTGGTTCACAGGTTGCAGAGAAAGCCACTTTCCTTGGAAGAGGGCCCAGGAGGCTGGGTTCCCCTTTGGCCCTCCAACTCCAAGCCTCCTTCCTCCACTTCAGCTGTGACCCTGTTTTCATTTTGGAGTGAGCACTTCCAACTTCTTCCCTCTGCGTTTTACGTGTGTGTCTCTGTGTGTGTGTGTTCGCTTGTCCTTTAAGGCTGATAGTGTCACGTGTCCCATTCTGCACTGCTTTTCGGATCAGCATAGACCTGGGGGTTCTCTCAGGTGGCGCAGGCGCCTGCCGTCCTCCGCCCAGGTCTCCCATGGGGAGTGTCAGAGGACGTTCAGAGGCTTCATCTGCAGACCCCACTCAGATGAATGTGAAGCAGCGCCAGGCGGGACTTGTGCCTGAGTTGGGAGCGTGTGTGTCTTCTGTGGTCTGGTTCTGGAATGTTCTCCCAAAGGCTCGCAGTGTGCGCTCTCAGGAGGTGGAGTCTCATGGGACACAGTTAGGTCACGGGGGAGCCCTTAGTATTGGGACCCCAGCCTGTCCTGCCTTTTTTTTTTTTTGCTCTCTGGCCACCGAGAGGTGAACAGGCCTGTCTGCCATGTGCTTCTGCCATGATGTACCATGTCACCACAGTCCCAAGACAACGGAGCCAAGCCACCGTGGTCTGGAACCAAGAGCCAAAATAAACCTTTCCTCTTTGCAAGTTGTTTGACCTCAGGTATTTTGTCACAGGGACAGAAAACTGACTAACACAATGCCCTTAACCTAATCTGCCATGGTGGTTACCCTAGGTTTCCTCTGGCCTATGATATCATCATATGGGCTGTTTAAATGGCAGATTGATCATGATGGAAGGGACTTATTTGCCCCTCCCTTCCCTGTAAAATACCTGCACGGCTTCCAGTGCCCTGGGGATATAGTCTAAGGCCTTCTATCTGGTGAGAAAGGACCTTCAAAGTATGGTTCCTGGTCATTTCTCCACCTCCCCTGGCCAGGTCTGCCTCACAACAGAGTTTCAGGGTAAAAAACAAAAACCAAACAACAACAATAAAACCCCCAACAATTTGTGGCCCTTCACGCCATGTGTTTCCTGCTCCCGGTCTTTGCCTGGCTTTTTTCCTGGAAGGCCTTCTTGTCCCCGCCTCTTTACCTAGCTCACCATAGCTCACCTGTCACAGTGACAGGGCCCTCTCCTGTGGATCACCTCCCTGATGCCCAGGCTGGTTCTGTGGCCCTCCTCTGGTCTACAGTGTCCTGTGCGGGTCCTGTTGTGTTGCTATGGTTCTGTGGGTGCTGGGGATGGACCGGGGCCTTGGTCCTGCGAGGGTAGCGCTCCAGCCCTCAGCTACACCCCAGCCACGGGGGACCTATTCTTATCACAGCATTTCTACTCTAAGGGCCACTATTGCTGCCTCCCTTGTGGAAGGGAGGGTTGCTGCGTCCCTCCTCTGCGTCTCCAGGCCCAGCTGGTGGGTGTGCCTGTGTGGTGAGGGGAATGGGGGCCTTGGAGGCTGCTGGGAGAGACCAGGTACACAGATGGAGGGTGGGAAGAGAAACCCAAACCTCAGGAATAGACTTACCCAAAGGCAGTCTTCTTTTTTTTTTTTTTTGGTACCGGGGATTGAACTCAGGGGCACTCGACCACTGAGCCACATCCCCAGTCCTAGTTTGTATTTTATTGAGAGGCAGGGTCTCACTGAGTTGCTTAGTGCCTCACTGTTGCAGAGGCTGGCTTTGAACTCACGATCCTCCTGCTTCAGCCTCCTGAGCCTCTGGGATGACAGGCATGAGTCACCACGCCCAGCTCAAAGGCAGTCTTGTTCCCAGCTGTGCCATGTCTACAAGTCCCTGTGTTTTCCTGAATCATTTCCTCACTCAACAATGTCACTCAGGTCTGTCACATTCCTCTATTTCATCTTCAGCAGTGAAAAGGGGATTTGTGCGGTTTTGTTTTGTTTTGTTTTGTTTAATCTAAAATCAGTCCTGGCAAGAGCTGGCTGAGCCCAGTGGCTTCATCTCCTTATCACACCCTCTGGTTTCAAGACAGTCTCCAAACCCTCTGCCCACTCCAGACACTGGCAGGGACTTTTGAGAAGAGGTGAGCTCGCCCTTTGGAGGAACAGTCGCCCCCTCCAGATAACAGTAAAGCCCTTTATCTCTAAGAAGCGCTCTGTCCCCAGATCCCAATCGCCTTGTTACTGGTAGAATTGGGGGAATCCCAAGGCGTTCACCTCACTCCTCTCACTTCCCTTTTCTCCAAACAACTTGAGGGAAAAGCTCTCTTTGTTTCTTTTTTCTTAACATAATTTAATGCTCTTTTCCTATAAAAGTACAAGAGATTTTCAAGACCCGCCTTCGTATTCAGAGCACTTTCCATCTGTCTTCCACACAGAGGATTTTTAAAAAATTATGTAACTACTGTGTATGGACCAAAAGGCGTAGATGACACACATGTACAATTCAAAGACCAAATATGGAATGAATACCCATGAATACATCACCCGGGTTAAGAAACAAACCATCATCAACAGCTCAGAAAGCCCCTGAGGCCCTCTCTGGTCCCGCGTCTCTCCCAACCCACCTAGAGGTAGCCGCCATCTTGAATTTTGTGGGAGCTACTCATTCCTTTGCTTTTCTTTAGTGTGTGAGTGTGTGTGTGTGTGTGTGTGTGTGTGTGTGTGTGTAAAATACCCCAAAATGCTGTCAGGTTTTTGCCCTTGATCAAATTGGAAGGTATGGTTCACAACCTGGCCTTTCACTCATTCTGTGAAACCCACTCCACTATATTGTAGTATACTACATATGAATGTACCAAAGACCACCTGATTCATGCTCCTGATGACATACACATGGGTGATTTCCAGGATTTTTTCCTCTTCCAAATATTCTAGCATATTTCTTAGTGTGAAAAGAAGTGTAACAGTTTTTTCCTTTTTCATCATTCTGGGGTGTACAGTTTTGGTGACATTAGGTGCATTCACATTGCAGTGTAACTTGTACCACCATCTGCCTCCAGAACATTTTCCATACTCCCCAATTAAGGCTCTGTACCAGTTAAACCATGACTCCCCCCAGCTCCACACCACCGTTCTACTTTCTCTCTCTATGGATTTGGCCACTCTTGGGACCTTATGTAAATGGAAAAAATCCACTCTGTTTTTTTGTGACTGGCTTATTACATTTAGCGCCATTTCTCAAGGTTCATCTATGATGTGGAATGTGTAAAAATGTCCTTCCTTTTGAGACTGAGTGCTAATCCATTGTATGAGTTTTGTCAAGTTTACTTTTATGTACTTCAAATTCTTCATTGCTAAGTTAGAGACAAACAAAGGACATTCTTACGTTAGACTTATGTCTTGAAACTCTGCTGAATTCATTTATTCTGGTAGATTTGTGTTGGCACTCAGGATTTTCGATGTAGAAATACCACGAATGAAGATCTTTTTACTTCTTTTCCCAAAAAAATAAGTATATATACTTACATATTTATAACATATATTCCATTAGATATAAAGATACTACACTGGAGTTGCAGCCTGATAAACCCCCTCATAACTTGGAAATATCACAAGTCAAATGTGCTGAGTCCGTCTGAGCTAGAAAATGCCCAGGTCAGTCACAGCACCCTGGAGGACCCTGTGTGCCCTGTAGGGCTAACTGGGAGTTGGGGCTGCGTGTCACTGCCCAGCATCAGGAGAGAACATCATCTGGCAGATAGCTAGCCTAGGAAAAGGTCAATATTCAAAATTCAAAGTGCAGGTTCTAACTGTGCATTGCTTCTGTGCCATCAGAAGGTTGAAAAGTGCTAGGTCCAGCCAGGGCACGTGAGGGACACCTGCACCGGGCACACTCTGTGTATTCACTCACCTGTGGTGGGTGCTTAGGCCACTTCTACCCTTGGCCTCCTGTGGATAATGCTGCTAGGAATGCAGGTGAGCAAACATCTATTCAAATCTCTGCCTCTGCTTTTAATTCTTCTAGATATACCCCAGAAGTGAATTTCGGGACATGCTGTAATTCCATTTTTAATTTTTTGAGAAACCTCCACACTGTTTTCCAAAGCAGCTGTGCACCTCCTGTTCCCACCAGCAGTGCGAAGGAGCCGACTTCTCCCTGGGCTCGCCAGCACTTGTTACTTCCTGGTATATGTGAGGTGGTTCTGGATTTTTAATCAGCAGCTACAGCCGTTCTTGTCCAGATATCCTGATGCATGTGTGGAAAATGTTTCTAGAAGATTAGGAATGAGATTTCTGGGAGCTAAGAGCTGTGTGTCATTGTCCAGTGTGGCAGTGCACCGAATGCTGTCACCAGGAGGAGACAGTCTTTCTAGCTGCTCCTTGTCCCAGTGCTAACTGTTGGGCACGAAGTGACACCTCATCATGATCTTATTTTGCATTCACATGAGTAAGAATGAAACTGAGCTTCTTGTTACACACACTTTGGTCACATTGCTTCCTCTTAGGTAAAACCTCTGCCCTTTGTCCCTTTTTATCTGTTGGGTTGATTGTCTTAGTCTTATGAATCTGTAAGATGTTTTTCATCTATTCTAGACTCAAATTCTTTATTAATTATATTCTACAGATATCTTCAAACTTGTGACTTCTCATTTCAACTCTTATGATGTCTTTTATGAACAGAAATTACTTTTATTTAGTTAAACGCATCAGTCTTTTTCTGTTGGTTGTACTTTCTGTATTCTGATTAAGATGTGTCATAACGATCCCCATAAGTATAGTCTAGATTTTCTTCTAAGACTTCTAAGGTTTTTCTTTCGTATTTAAGGGCTTGATCCACCTGGAACTGATGGCATGTTGTGCTAAGGGGTGCTGGTCACCTTAACTTTATTTATGGGGTCATCAGTTCTCTCCTTACTTGAGGTCTCCTTTATTGGAAGCCAGATTTTCTAATATGTGTGCATCCACTTTGAGACCCTTTTTTCATCCCATTCACCTATTTGTCAATTCCTATACCAGCTTCATACTATCTCAGTCATGATTATTTATCATAAATATTGATATTTGATAAATCAGTTTTCTGCCCAGAATTCTTTCTTGGTTCTTTGTTCTTCCATGTGAATTGAAGATTCAGTGAATTGAATTATGGGAAAGCTGTGTTGGACTTTTGGCTGAAATAGTGTGAGGACACTTAGAGGAGATGCGTCTTCTTGTCCATGGACGTGGTATGCATCTGCAGGTATTCAGGTTTTCTTTAACAGCACAGAATACAATTTTCTAATTTTCTTAGAAAAGGCTGTGACATATTATCTCAGGTTCCTTATGTTTGTGGCTCCTTTCGTGAATAGTGTCTTATGTCTATGTATATACGTCTGCTAAAAATGTATTTGTAGTCACAATGTACATAATGGGCTTCTCCTTCTTGGATCACACCACACCGGCTTTTACTAAGGATCCTTGGAGGTTTGTAGGCAACCTCACCTCCTGTTACTAAACATTCTAGATTTTGCTCTAATCCCATTGGTTGTTTACTTTTCCCCTAAGAACTTGAGGTTTGAGGTCTGACAACCTTGAATGGCCATCCTTGCTCTCCTCACCATGGACCACATCCTTAACCTCTCTGTGCTGTGTAGATATCTCTAACGTGGAGGTGAGGTTGATAACTCCCCCCAGGAGGTGATCCTGATCACAGAGATAATGGACTGAAATGCCTAGTGTGGAGCCCTGTCCTTCTATTTTGCTACGTATTTGTTGTTCTAACGGAAATCAGTGTTTGAAAAATTGGAATGAAGATTTCTGTTTCCTGTTCCACTTTCTCTCTTCCATTCCTGAGGATGCTACCTCCAGGCTGCCTCCTCCTCCCCAGTCCTTCCTGAGTTCAGATCTCATGGCAGCATCCTGTGCCCTGCCTCTCTTCACTTTGCCACTTGAGCAAGACTCCCTCCACCTAGGTCCCACCATTGGATAGTGGTGCCCCTGCTTGAAGCCTTCCCTGGCTCCCTAGTTCCCTTGGATGGGGTCTAAGCTCATTTAATATGCTTTTCTAAGTCCCTCCGTCTAATTGCCACACTGACCAAACTGTTGCTCTGTGTTAGGCGTGCTCTTGGTGATTTGCATTACAAGGTTGCTTAGCAGGAATCATCTTCCACTTGACAGAGGAGAACCCTGAGGCTCAGAGAGGTGAAGTCACTCATCAGAGACCCCCCGCCAAGTTCAGAAACACAGACCCAAGTGTCCCCTCCCAGGTTGGTTTGTGTTGGCCCTCCACCTGGCCTCTGATCTAGGGATTAAAAACCTCAGTTTGATCCAGTTTTGACACACTGGTGAACCCCGGGGAAGGTTCCCATGCTGATCTAGCTCTCACACTGCTGCAGAGGTGAGCAAGAGGGTCTGAAAGGGCAGGGGATGGGAAAAGGTCAAGAGAGTTGCTGGGGAAGAAAGAGAAAGTGGGGCTGGCTGGAGCTTCCCACCCCAGGCTGAGCTGGGGCTGAGCTGGGCAGACCGAGAGGGGCCTGGTGACGCGCTGATAGGAGGGGCAGGGTGGGGACAGTGCTGAGGTAAGAGGAGGGGGAGGGATGACGCAGCCTCCCGGGTGGAGGAAGTGATTGTGACCAGGAAGTAAGCAAGCTGAAACCACCTCGGAGGACCGTCAGAACCTTCCTGGCATCAGCGCAGGTTAAAAAATAGTGACAATCACATTGAAAAATCACACTGAAAAATTGGAATGAAGATTTCGGTTTCCTGTTCCACTTCCTGTCACTCATTTGCCGGGCCACTCGATGATTCCAAAAACCTGAATCGTGGGTCTCCCTCCCGCTATTTTGCAGAGTGGAGGCTGAGGCTCAGAGAGACACAGGGATTTGCTCCAGAGCCCCTGGCCCCCAAAATGGAACCACCCAAAAAAAGACCTTGCTCAGGGCGGCCCATGCCCAGCCTCCCCTCCCTCCTACTCCTCGCCCTGGGGCCCCTCGGCAGACACCTTGGGCCCTCCAGAATCGGCTGGATGATTGGGGGGGGCCCCATAAACATAATGAATGTTCTGCTTGATATAAAATATCCCAATAAAATGGGAGGACATGAAGCAGAAAGCACTGGTGACCTGCCACGGGTGGACCCAGTATTGACCACAGTGCTGGCCGCCCATGCGCTGCTTCCTCAGACCTGAATGCCTGTCCTCCTCCAGGCCCCCATCAGCGTCTCCCTGTGAGACCTTACAAGACAGACCTGGGGCGGGAGGACCAGGGGCCACCGGGGCAGGAGGGAGCAGGCAGAGCACACTTGCGCAGGGTCCCCCGCTCAACCGCCCAGAAGCTGGGTCAGGGCCACAGTAGTCAGGAGCCCCCTTTGCTGTCTTTCTCTGGACCCTGCAATGTCAGGGACAGGACTGTGCCAGGGGATAATTCTATATTTTTAAAATTAATGTACAAAGATCCAAGGAAGAAACCGCTCAAAAGGGAGGAGAACAGTTAGCTGAGTCCCCCTGGCCTTCCCTGGGGGGCCGCTTCTGCTATCAGCTCTCCATGACTCCAACAGGCACTCAGAGAATCAGCTTATAGAGGGAAGGGGTTTATTTAGGCTCCCAGTTAGGGAGGTTCCAGACTATTTCTGGTTGGGCCTGTCCCTTTGGGGTCAGTGGTGGGGCAGTGCGTCCTGACTGCAACACGTGGAAAAGCAAAAGTGCTCGCTTTGTGGTGGTGAGGAAACAGAAAAGAGGAAGGGGCTGGGGTCCCAGTGTCCCCTCCGGGCTCAGGTCCCAGTGACTGGGAGACCTCCCACCAGGCCCCACTTCTTACAGTATCAGGGTGTGTGAGCAGCTTACTGCAGACCTGTGGAGCCCGGCAGCCACCAGCCTCCTCCACTCCACCAGAGGCTCCTGTGGAATCTGTCAGGGACTCTGGGCGGATCCTGCAGCCTCTTTGTTCTTTTACCTTTTAAAAATTCTGTCCTTTTAGGGCTGGGGATGTGGCTCAGTGGTAGAGCACTTGCCTAGCACGTGCGAGTCCCTGGGTTCAATCCTCAGTACCACATAAAAATAAATGAATAAAATAAAGGTATTGTGTCAACTACAACTAAAAAAGTATTTTTTAAAAAATTCTGTCCTTTTAGATACACAGGACAGTAGAATGGGTTTACACACACACACACACACACACACACACACACACACGCAGGAGCTCCCGTTCTTGTGGTTGTGCGTGATGTGCTTTCACTGGTTGTGTATTCATATGTGAATAGGAAAGTGAAGTCCAGAGCGTCCCACTGTCACCCCCTTCCTGTCCCCCTTCCCTTCATTCCTCTTTGTCTAATCATATTTTTTTTTTCTCCCTCAGGACTGGAGATTGAGTCCAGGCACACTCTCCCACTGAGCTAAATCCCAGCCCTCTTTATTTCTTATTTCTAAATGGTCTCACTAAGTTGCTCAGGCTGGCCTTGAACCTGTGATCCTCCTGCCTCAGCCTCCAGTGTAGCTGGGATGACAGGCGTGCGCCACCATGCCTGGCTACATGCATACTCTTTATATTGCATAATAAAGACACTTAAAATTAAGATCCACATATTTGGCAAGATTTTAGAGTTGGATTTGTGGTTTGGGGGAGATAGTCAGGCCAGGCTAAGACTGACCCCGGTTCAGAAGGAGCCAGAGAGTACCTGTTGGGTACAGTGACCGCCACCTCCCTCCTCCTTTCTCTGCCCTTCTTTCCTCTCTCCCCCTTCCTCCCTTCCTCCCTCCCTCCTTCCCTCCCTCCTCTCTTCCCTCCTTCCCCTCCCTCNTCCTCTCTCCCCCTTCCTCCCTTCCTCCCTCCCTCCTTCCCTCCCTCCTCTCTTCCCTCCTTCCCCTCCCTCCCTCTCCCCTTCTCCCATCCCTCTCTTCTCCCTTCCCTCCCTCCTCCTTCCCTCCCTCCCTTCCCCCTCCCTCCTCTCTTCCCTTTCTTCCTCCCCTTCCTCCTTTCACTCCTTCCCTTCCTCCATCCCCACCCCCTTCGTCTCCTCCCTTCCTCCTCCTTCCCTCCCTCCCTCCTCCTTCCCTCCCTCCCTCCTCCTTCCCCCTCTCTCCCTTCTCTCCCCCTTCCCTTTCCCCTCCCTCCCTCCAGGGCTACAGGGTCCAGGACACTCCAGGGATTTTTGCCTGCGACTATTAAACCTCTGTTTCCCCTAGAAGCCGGATCCAGGCGGCACTTGAGGGTGGCTCACTAAGTACCTGCCCCGAGCTGGGCCTGGACAGCACGTCTCTGCAGTGGCTGTGGAGGGCAGCTGGACCCTGAGCCCTCCACCTTGGGCTTCTCTTGTCTGAGTGGAACCTCTCTCCCCCAGCACCACTCCCCAGGCTTCCCTTGCATTTGGTGACATTTTCAGTGGAATGTCCACCACGCCACCAGAGTCCCAAACAGCTCGCTGAAAACCACGTTGACTGCGGAGCGGCACATCATCGCTCCCTGCTTCGATCCCTGCTGCGGCCTCCCCACTCAGAACCCACACAGGTGCCATCAGGGTCCTGCTGTCTCAGCGGCCAGGGGGCTGTGCCTGCCCCTCCCTGGCGCCCCTCCTCCGGCCCCTCCCCTCCGCTGCAGGGTCTCAGGGCCTCAGACCTGGGTCTGCGGAGGTCCTATCAGTGGACACACAGACATGGAGACCCGGACAACGGAAACGTGGAACGTGGTTCTAGAGGCTGCAGGTCCAGGGTGGAGGCAGAGCTTTCTGGTCTCCTGGGGCCTCTACCCTCGACATGCATCCCCCCATGGTGTCCCTGTGGGCTGCTTTGGGCTTGTGCCTCATGGGTCTCCTGTGTGTCCTGATCTTTCCTTTAATTTATTTACTATTTATTATTAATTAATTGGTGCATGACCCCCTCTTCTTGTCAGGGAGCCAGTCACCTGGGATCAGGGCCTGCTAACATGCACGCATCCTCCTGCCCTGTCTTAAAGGCCTCCGGCCCTCCACAAGTGTAGCAGACGCTGCCCCTCCCCCAGGCTCCTCCCTCTCCAGGCCTCTCAGGCTCCGTCCTCCCCGGCTCCTGAGGCCCTCCCTACATCCCTCCCGCAGGATGCGACACTGTCCAGCCCACCCACCCGGGGACGACCAGCCTCCACAGCCCTCAGGCTCAGATTCCCTGCTCCCGCCCACAGGTGGACGCCCTCCACCGCAGGCCCTTGCCCACCCAGGAACATCCGAGGATGGAAGAGTGGCCAGCAATGACTTCTTGGGTGGATCACACTTTAGTCAACTGTGGGGACCTTTCCAAGTTGTCCTTTCAGGACCCTCATCTCTCTCCTGGCCTTTTTGCTGCCTGGTCCCCTCTCTGCCTCAAACTGGTGGTGTGCTCCAGCTGAGGTCCAGGTCCTGGAAGGCCATACCCCTCAGGTCTCTGCCTGGGCAGCCCTGACCCAGTGATTTCCTGTGGCCACCGGAGCTCAGCTGAAAGCGCTGACTCCTGGGGCAGCATCCGCCCCACTGCCCACCAGAGGTCACCCGGCCCTGGGCTCCCCACCTTCCCCTCTGCCCCTGCCCCGTGTCTGGCTGCCTCTTCCTCTGCCTCCCAGGGGCTCCCTAGGCAGAGCCCCAGCGTCAGGATAACAGTTCCTGTGGAGAGGCCAAGGGAAGGGACCCTTACCTACAGTCCCATTCCTTCAAAGGCTGTTCTTGCCCAGAAAGAAGGAGAGAAACTCTGTCTGTGACAGAAGGAGAGACGGGTGAGTAAGGAGGCCAGGTAATAAGGAGGCCAGGTAATAATGATGACGGAAGGGCGGGAGGGACAGGGCCCCAGGGTCTGCAGCCTGGCACAGGCGGGGCTGAGACAGTGCTTGGTGGGCAGGCGCTGTTATCTGACACTTGAGGTCACCATGCTGAGGGACAGGCCAGGTACCACCCTGCAGCCCCCTTGACTCACTGCCCCCTGAGAGGCCCTGACCTGAAGGTGAGTGGGGGTCAAGAGGGCAGTGTTGTCTTCACAGGAGGTCTTTATGGGATGGCATAAAATGTGTGCCTCACAGTGACCAGGGATCAGGAGGACAAACTGGGGTGAAGGCCAGCTCCATGTCTGGCATGGGACTCGGCATACAGTAAGCACTCATCCATGCATGAGGACACTCTGGGTGTCCTCACCTGTACCAGAGTGTCTGCTCCTAGAGGAAGGAGGGATGGATCTGTGCCCCCTGGACCCCCAGAGCCAGTAGACAGTAGCTGGTACACAGTCGGCACTCAATGCTTGCTTGCTGAAGTCCTGAGTGAATCAGTTACATAATCAGCTTCTGTAACAGCCCCGGGAAGATGGCACTGAAGCCTGAGTGCCTGGTTCCCTGCTTGTTGCCGCAATCTGCCCTTTCCCCACTCACCCTGCGCAGCCCTGGCAGGCGGTGACCACACAGCCTGTGACGGACGCTGGGTTCCTGCTTCTCAAACAGTCCCTGGCTGGCGGAATCCCCGGGGCTGGCTCATCAGGGTGAGCTGATGACCTGGGGTGCTGCGTGGTTGACTTTCCCGTTAGCAGAGCCCTGGTCAGCAGGCTGGCTGGACCCCGAGGCTCCTTTGGGGAAGGGAACAGAACGTGCTGCCCAGGGAAGAGGGACACAGCTCAGCCCCTGTGAAACAGGAAGTGGGCCCTGGCCTGTCCCCCACGCAGTCTCTTGTTTGAAGCTCACATCTCTCCTTCCTCAGCTACCCTCATCCTGGGAGGTCGCAGGGCTCTGCCGGGAGGCTAGAAGGTCAGTGAACAGCTGGTGCCAAGTTCATGGACAATCTAACAGTAACGGGCCACAGAGTTGCCTAATGACCACCCGGGCCTTGCTCAAGAGCCCAGGCTGTGCTAGATGAATTGATTGCATGTCACGTTCTTCAAGGGACATCACCAATGACCAATGGCCTGTAGAATCATGGGCACCCCAGCAAGAAATCATCAGTGCATGAGAGGACGAGGCCAGAAGGGAGAGAAGGAACCAATGTGTTCTGAGCCCCTCTGTGTGCCAGGCATGGCTCACGTGTTCCTCACATAAATGAAGTGGGCACTGTGATCCCTTTTATAGATGAAATGTAAAGGCTCAGAGAGGTGGAGTGACTTGCCCCGGTCCACACAGCAAGCATGTGGCAGAGCTGGGATTAGAGCTTGGGCAGAGAAGGTGGCGTGTCCCTGTATGCGAGAGGCAGAGGAGTGTGACTGCAGGACACCAGGCAGGAGAAGGGGACGAGGGCCCGGGAGCACGGTGTCCGCCTTCCAGGCATCCTGTGGCAGGGGTTCCTGGGACCCATGTCTGCTGGCCTGTGAATCTGCCCCCGGAGCCGCCAGCACGCTTGACCACTTGCCCCTGGCTTGCTCGGCTGCCTTGGGAGCTTTGCTCTTTCTAACGTGGGTCCTGCCCCCAACTCTTGCCTTTCACTCTGGGCCCAGGGTTTGAATGACTGAGCCTCAGGGTTTCGCACCAGCCAGGGGCGGCTCCAGGAACCCCAGCTTCCCAGTGCCGCTGAAGCAGGGAGCTCTCCCAGTAGCCGCCTCTGCCCCCTGACTAAGGCTCTCGCTCGGCAAGGCGACGTCCTATTTTTAAGGCGACCTCTTACTTTTAAGGAGCCCAGTCATTTGGTTTAGATCCTGTATTTGTTTTAACGACCTGAATCGTTCATTTTTCTACTCTGAACCGACTCACTCGTTGCCACCTCCTGGTGTGGGATCCAGCTCTCCTCTCGGGGGCCCAGCTCCAGCCACCACCTTGTCACCATTGCCACCTTGCTCAGGGGAGAAGTGACCCCCTCCCCCTCTCCCTGCCGCCCATCGAGTGTCTACCATGTCATCACCCACACGGTCATCATGGTGATGTCCCACCAGCCAACTCATGCCACTTCCTGCAATCCCCACTGGATCTCTGAGGAACTAATTGTCATTCCCATTTCCCAGACCGTGGAACGGAGCCCCGGAGAGTTCAGTCCGTACTCGGGGTACAGGAGGTGAGCGAGGTGGCCGAGGTGCTGAGCCCGCTGGCCAGCCTCCAGGGCCACTCCCTGAGGGGAGTGTGGGGTCCCTGAAGTGCCTTTGGCCCTCCCGGGGACTGAGGTTAGATATCTGTGGCTCCAGGGACCTGCGGCCCCAGGGAACGTCCTGTTCCCTGTTTGCCTAGCGCTTATCTGGAGACAAAGCGGGTGTCCTGTGGGAGGACACTGAGCGATGGCTGAGGACTCCCCGTTCCTTCCGCAGTGGGGACCTTCACACAGTTTGGTGTCTCTGCAGCGTCCAGTGCTTGGTAGTGACTGATGCTCAAGGAATGACACAGGGCAAGGCGCGGCCTGAGGAGCCCAGGTGCTTAGTCTCTCGCTGAAGCTTCTCTTCCGAAGGTTTTTTCTGGAGCTCAGGACAAACGCCCACAGACACGGGCTCCTCATTGCTTTTTTTGAGGTTGAACTGACCGAATCCTCAAGGGAAGGGCTGCATGATTCACTGGACACATATTTAAAGACCTGTGTCGCGGGCCAGGCCCGCCTCAGGGGCCAGGGCTCCGCCAGCACAGTCCTCTGGGGTCCACTCTCCCTCCCAGGCCTGCTGGGGGCGAGCTCCCTGGTGCCCTGAGGGCGGGCAAGGCTGGAGACTGGAGAAGCAGGCCAGAGACGGGTGACGGCCCCGTCCGGTCAAAGGGGACCAGGAGGGAAGACATCCACGTGTCAGCGCTCGGACAAGGGCATGGGAGCCGAGGGGAGGCCAGGACAGGGCTGGCTCATCCCTCAGGAACAGCAGCAGATGGGCCTGTGGACCTTGAGTGACCAGAAGAGCAGCTGAGGTGGGAAAGGCCTGGGATGATGAGCACACAGTGGGGTCGGTGCAGGTGACAGTGACGTCCCCGCCGCTCTCTCTGGAGCGTCTTCCCTCACTTCTGGAAAGGCCAACCCTTCATTGTTTCCTTTTTCCTGTTAATCCTGAGCCCGGGACGCGTGGTCTCAGAGGGTCCTTTGTCACCAGCATCTGATTGGTTTGGGGGTTTGGTGCCGCAATGCAAGTGTTAGAAAGACCCCTGGCCGGGGAGGCAGTGAGTTCAGTGGTCAGGCCCGGCTCCCAGACCAGGCTGCCTGGGCTGCAGGGTCGACCTGGGTCAACTGGAGTTTATGGGCCCAGTCCACACCCAGCACTGCCCTTCTGGTGCCTTCCCTGAGCATGAGCAAGAGCACCCCCACTTGGCAGGTGGGGAAATGGAGGCCCAGGATGCAGAGTCAGGTGCTCACGCCCACAGGGTACGTTGAACCGCAGAGACCCACAGGTCTGGGGCTTGGGAGCTTCTTGACTGCTGGATTGGTCCAGAGGGCAGGGAGCCCTGTCCTGCCTCTTGTCACGGGCGAGGATGAGACTCGGTCATGGTGGTGCTGGACCAATGGCAGCAGAGTCCTCTAGGCCAGAACCAGGCCCTCCCCCTCACCCTCTTTGTCCTCCTCCTTCTCAGCTTAATGATTAAGAGCATGGACCCAAAGTCAGACCGCCGAGGTGAGCCTCTCAGCTCTGCCATTTATGGGCTGTGTGGCCTTGGCAAGTTACTTTACCTCTCTGGGCCTCGGTTTCCTTACCTATCAAATAATTCTGTTAATAGCAAATGATAATTGAACCCCAGCACATGAGAAATAGCGTATGGATGCTCCTTGACTTACAAAGGGTTCGTGTTTCAATAAAGCCATCGTGAGTTGAAGACACCATTAAGCCGCAATGCACTAGTGACACTGCCCCTCCAGGTATCACGGAGTGGCCCAGCCTGTCCTGCACGGGCTCATCCACATGGCCTGCCGATCATTTGAACACGAAGCCTGCTGCCCAACAGACGCTGCACGTCTCGTGAGAGTGATGGGACTCCGGACTCCACACACCACACTCCCGGTGAGCAACCCAACAGCGGTCTGGGCACCTTCTGCGCCTGTTGTGAGTAGGACCCTGGTGAGTCAGGCATAGTCTGTATGGATCTCAGAAAGCCTGATGTCAACTTCCTCTTTCCTTGGATTATGAAGGGGGGGTATACAGAGAGAAACCCCCGGGAGGGAGCATGCCGTTTCCAGAGCTGCAGGCAAGAAGGGGCTTTTCCAAGAGAGACGTCAGAGTCTGTGGTCTTTACAAACGGAGCTCAGAAAGGGCGAGTTAGTTGCCTGAAATCTCACAGCCAACAAGCAGCAGAGGGAGGATTTGAACCCGGGCCTGCCATCCCAGCTCGTGTCCTCAATCCTGATGCCATATGGCCGGTCCTGGTGGTCATGGAAAGATCTAGTGCCTGACCCTGCGTTGAAAATGGAAATATGAGTCAGCAGCTGTCCCCGGGGAGCCAGAGGGGCAGAATGTTCCGCCAGATGCCGAGGAGCAGCCGCCAGCTCCAGAGTTTCTTTCATGCCGAGGAAAGGGAGGAGGAGAAGGCCAGGAGGACGGTCCACCAGCAGAGCACAGCCTGGACCGGCTGCGGCTGGCAGGCGACGTCCCGGCTCACACATCTGGCCTCTGGAATGCCCCAGAGGACGGCTGCGTTTGTGCAGCTCCTTGCAACAGGAGGCTCCTCCAACGCAGGCCTGCCTGGCGCTTGGCTGTTTGGGACCCGCCTGGCGGGAGCCCACCCACCAGGCCTCTGGAGATAAAGCAGCAAGGGACACCAGGCGCCAGCGCAGACGGCTGGGCGGCCCAGGCACTGGCGGTTTCCTCATCTTGGAGTGAGGACCTGATCACCCCGGCAGGGCCCAAGAAGGGAGAGCGTGGCCAGTGCAGGCCCCCGGGGGGGGGGGGGCCGGGGGCAGGGGTCTGGTCGATGCTTGCTGATCCACAAAGGAACCAGTGGGTGTGAACCAGTGGGCGTGCATTATGGTGTCCCCAGCAGCTCTGACCTGCAAGGGTGGGGGTCCATCTCCAGCCTCCACTGCACTCCAAGGGGACACGGTCCTTTCTGGCCCCTTCCCAGGGCCACGCGGAGCCTGCAGAGCAAGGGCAGCTCGGCCCCTCTGCCTCTCCTCCTATGACGGGTCCCCACCTCACTTGGGGCTCGTGGCTCTACCGGGAAAGTTGGGGGCTGGCCAGTGTGACTAAATGAGATGGGTGATTCACATCCATCCCCAGAGGAGTGAGGCCCAGGTCTCCCCGCGGCGCCCTCTGCACACGGCCCCGTCCCGGGTCAGTGTGAGTCAACGCCTTCCAGAAGCCGACTCTCACTCTGCCCGGGGCCTGGCCAAACCCCAGCAGCTCCCTTTCCTCTGCTCCTGGAGGAACAGGTGAGCGTCAGAGGGAGGGTCAGGACGAGGTGGCATCTCCAGGTGGCCACCGGGAGGAGAGGGCCCGCCAGGCAGCCCCAGGCCTCCTCACCAGTTCTTTTTCGGCCTGGCTGAGGGCAGGGCCTGCGGCCTGCAGTCCAAATTCCTTACCCCAAAGTGGAAAAACAGCCCACAATTCCACAATCGGCAGAATTTTACAAAGTCTCCTTGATGATGTAACTTGCCTGCGACCCACACCACGCTCTCCACACGACCTCGTTTCTTTATCCGCAAAATGAAAATCTTCCTCTGGAGCTGGTGAAATTATCTCTGCAGCAGCGGAGGGCGAGGCCAGGGAGTGGACTGCCATTGGGACAAGTCCCTACACGGTCCCCACTGTCTCCATGAGGGACCCACATCAGATGGCGCAGGGACCTCTGGGACTTTGTTCCTGTAGGAGCCTCTGTTTATTTGGAAGTCAGGCCTCAGAATTCAGAAGTCCAGAGTGACCACACAGGAATTCTGAGTGGTGGCTGAGTGTCACAACCCCGAGCTCATGTCCCTGAGGCCTGGCGGAGACACAGGTAGAGAGCAGAAGCAGGATGTCCCCAGGGCTCTCATCTCCAACTGGGTGACTGACGCTGAGTCACTTCCCCTCTGTTTATCAGTTAAACAGAGACTATAATTCCTGCCTCCTGGGGCTATAGGGCCTGGGCAATGCTTAGCGGTTAGGGGCCTGGCTCCGGGTCCCTCCCCATCAGCTGCTGTCCAGCAGAATGTGGTCGCCTCACAGTGGCACCTGGTCATCCTGTGGCAAGGCAATCGCAGTCCGACTCAGAAGGTAGCTGAGGAGATCACACTGGCTCTCGGATGGGGCATGGTGGCATTCAAGGGCCCATAGGAACTGTGACAGAGTTCCCTGAGGTTGGTCTCTGGCATGCAGCAGATGCTCAATAAGCGCGAGCTGGCTGTGTGGGGACCCTGACACCATTAATGCAAAAATAGACCCACAGAGCGCTAGCCACCAAAGGGACGGTGGAGATCAGAGGCTTCTTTTAGGTCATTTCCTTATATTACCAAGCGGGGGGGGCCAGAGGCAGAGAGGCCCAGCCTCGGGGAGGCCACGGCCAGGGGCAGGCAGGGCCAAGACTGAAGCCTCTGTTTCTCCAGCCACAGAGCTTGGCACCTGCCCTCCAGCAGATGGGTCCCTTTAGAGCGAGGATGCTCACATGTCACAAAATATGAGGGGCTTCAGACTGGTTCAAGTCATCTGAAAAGATCCGGAGGGAGTTCACAGCAGCAGGGAAATGCCAGTGCCTTCCAGAAAGCTCCTCTGTGAGTCCAGGTGACAGGTCTGCCCCAGGAAGCCTCCCCGTGTTCCACTGGGGCCGCCTCCCCGAGCTCCGCAGCCCTGCGCGGCCCTGCGTGGCTGCTGCCCTGCGACCGCAGCACACGGAGGCACAAGAGGGGCTGAGGAACCTTCGCCAGGCCCCACAGCAAAATCCCTGGTGGGGCTGGGACTTGAACCCGGACCAGGTGGCCCGGAGCCTGTGACCATGCACAGCGGCCTGCTGTCCCTTTTCCTCCTGCGAGTCACCTCCTGCTGAATCACATGGTCTTACTTCCGGGATCTCCTGGTCTGGTGCACAGCCCCGTGAGGCTCAAGGGGTCTTGCCCTGAGGCCAGCACTTAGTAGGACATCGTTTTCTCACCACATTCTGAAGCCCTCTCTGTCAGGGCCTGAGCCCACTGGACACTGCAGAGGGAGGTGGCCTAGTCCAGGCAGGAGTCACCCTGCCCTCAATCTCTCAAGTACCAGAGGTGGGCAGGGTGGCCACGTGAGGGACATGGCTGGGATAGTCAGGGATCTTGGTCCCTCTGTGCCCCCAGGGTGCCTTGGCCAGCACTGCCCCTCACTGGGCCTCAGTTTTCCTCACCAGAAGGCGGGGGTGGGGGGAGGGGGTCAGTAGTCTCCAAACAACTGCCATGTGACCTCCACTTGACGGCTGTGACTGGAGCCTTCCAGGGACCAGCGGCTCGTCTCAGGGGTAGGGAAGAGGCAAAGCGGAAATGGAGACCAGACCCAGCGTTGGACCCTGGGACCCTCGGGTCCTGCATTTCTGTGACCCTGCCCCTCTGGGTCCTGAGGAGTGGGACACACGGGGTTAACGGGTGCTGGCACCCTGGCAGAAGCCTCAGGAAGTACTGAGGGGACTTCTAAGAAAGGGGAGGCGGGAAGGGACACATTTGTCCTGGCTTCAGGGACTGGGGGCCGGAGGTCAGCCTGGCTCCCAGCCCAGCTGGCTCAGATCACATATGAAGCCTTTCAGGGCTGCGTGGCTCTCCTTCCAGATCCTTCTCTGGCCTGCCTCTCTTGGCCCACCCAGGGCGATGCCCGAGCTGAGGCCTACGGTGGGGCAGCTGTGCTGGGAGGAAGGCCCTGGGCTTCCTGGGGGACTGTCCTGTGCTCTGAGGATACCGTCGGCCTCCATGTCAGGGTCAGGGGATATGGTGCTGCCCCTTTCTTGGGAACCCTGGTCATTTGACCTAATGGCCTTGAGCCCTGGTATTCTTACCTGTGAACCAGGAAACACCGTCTGCTGCCTGGGGCAGGTGAGGCTTACCTTTCCTTGCGCCTGGCCTGGTGCAGGAACCCGCTACCCAGCTCCATGCTGCATGGGGAGCATGGCGGGGCCTGCTTGGTGCTGCTGGGGATGGCATGGGGTCACTGGAGCCTTCCTGGGCGTCACCTTCACTTCCCAGAGTCACCTTCAGACCACAGGCATTGCCTGGCCTTGCTGTGTCCACTGTGGTGGGTGGAGCCCCTGCACGCTGTGGGCTCCTGAAATTCAGGGGTCTCTGCACCTGGGACCAGAACCTGGGCCTCTGAGCCTGGCCTCCGTGTTGCCACTGGCAGTGTGAGATCCCCACACAATGCTCACGAGCACCTGTGGCCCCTCGTGGGGTCTGTCCTCGCAAAGCAGCAGTCCTCGGGAGGGCTCTCAAACAACCAGAGGGGGGCCTGGTGGCCGGGCCTCAGTTAGGTCACCAGGATGACCTGTAAGGATGACCTGTGACCCGGAGCACCAGCCAGCCACCCCCTTCTGCTGGCCCTGACCCATCCCAAGGCCTCTACAGTAACTCCCAGCTTCTTGGTCACTGTGGTCACTTTGGGGTCCAGGGACGCCTGAGGGGCTTCAGCTTCCCAGGGCTCCACCTTGGCTTTTCATTGTTGAGGCACTCAAGTGTTTCCTGCACAGGTAGAGAAGGGAGGGTCGGTGTCGGCGCAGGGGTCTTCAACAGCTGGAGACCGTTTCCGTTATTTCTGACTTGAAATGATCTGCTCCCGGGTAGCGCCAGCTCCTCCCCAGGCACCTCTGGAAGCCCCGTGTGAGGTTGCCTGGACCTTGCCAGGTCCACACATGTCCCACCTGCTCAGTGACACGCACTGAAATCCCACTATGTGCCCAGCCCTCTGCAGATGCCGGGACTGGCCACCTCCCCTCGAGCGCAGGCTGACACTCGGATCAGGACTCCATCCCTCACTGTGCAGGGAGGACTGGGTTGTCCCCCAACCCAGGCCTCCACAGGGCGAGTTGCAGCAGAAGCTCTGGGGGGGGATGCAGGCGCAGGGGTGCGCGTGTCCCAGGGCGCAGCTGCGGCTGAGCCCCGCTCTGGCTTCCCCTGGCGCTGGGAACAGGAGCGGGGCCCTCCATGCGGCCTGCTGCAGGGTCCACCTCACCCGGTGGAGGTGAGGGAAAGTCAGGGACAGGTCAGGGACAGTTGAATCATCATGTCACAGCCTGGCTCTTCCTCCTGGGGTGGGTACTATGCCAGCTAGGAGAGGGCTTGAGGTCTCCCTCTGTTAGTCAAAGACACCTGTCAATCAGGGAGGTGTACACCAGGGACTCTGCAGTGTCCTGCCTGTGAAGAGCCACCTGGGGCTTCCTTGTGCAAGCCAGCCAGGGGCAGCTCTGGTGTCCACTTCCACCCAGGAGCTCGGTGAGCTTGCACCAGATCTGGGTCCTAGGGACAGCGGAGTGTCTACGAGTAATGCTGCCCGCATGCGTGCTTGTGTGTGTATTTGTGTCTGTGTGAGTGAGGGTGTGTCTGGCCCGTGTTGGTTGGTGCGTGTGTCCCTGTGTGTCCCTGTGTCTGGTCTGTGTTGGTGCATGTGTCCCCGTGTGTCCCCATGTCTGGCCTGTGTTGGTGTGTGTGTGTGTCCCTGCATGTCCCTGTGTCTGGTCTGTGTTGATGTGTGTCCCTGTGTGTCTCTGTGGGGGGTCTGGGGAGCACTGTCTTTTTCTCCTCGTGTCCCTATTATCAGGATGATATGGCCCGTGTCAACAAGTACCTGCTCAGCAAAGGACCTATTGGGGAGGTGGCCTCTGCAGGTCCTGTCCCTGTGTGACTGGGTGAGTCCATCCTCCAGGAGGAAGGACTCAGAGCCCAGGATGGGGCCCTCACCTGCACCATCTGCCCTCTGCCCTCAGCCCACCTGTCTGTGGGAGCCCACCCAGGGCCTGGGCTTGCTGGCCTGGCTCCCCATGGGCTGTGACCTTGGGCTGGCTGTTCCCCTCTGGACGCGCAGGTGCTTAGGGATCAAAGAGCAACCATGACACTGATCAGTGGGCTCAGGGCTGACTGTGTGTCACTGCAGAGGACTGTGCTCCGGGAGGTCATCTTCTCACACCCAGATGAAGTCAGCACAAGCCACTGCCCTGGCCAGGCCTCCCAAGCTGCCCTGCTGCCCTCAGGGAAGCCCAGTCCTACCTGAGCACTCCCTTGGCCACTCTGCCCTCTGCCTGGCCATACTGGCTCCTCCTCCTCCCCCCTCCTCCCTCCTCTCTCCTCCTCTGTCCTCCTCCCTCCTCCCTCCTCTGTCCTCCTCCTTCCTCCCTCCTCCTCCTCCTCCTCCCTCCTCCCTCCTCATTCCTTCCCTCTTCCTCCTCCTCCCTCCTCATTCCTTCCCTCTTCCTCTTCCTCCCTCCTCC
>NW_025999869.1:2908223-2918948 GCF_001458135.2 Marmota marmota marmota
CCCCCTTTCCCCCAGAGCATGCTTTTGTCATCATCAGCTTCATCAGGTTCTCCAGTGAAGGTTCCGGTTCCTACATCCTGGCCTCCTATTTCCCACCCTGCGGGGCTTTTTCAGGAGGAGCTCATCAGCTCCGGTCATTCCTTTATGCACAGGATGCCACCTCATTATATTAAACGTCCTGTGCTGTGGCGATGATATTTCTGGCTTACTCTCACGTGATCTTAGGACCCCACGGAGGCGAGAAGATGCAGCGCCCTGTGTCCTGGGGGCCCCTGGCTTTCCTTAGCTGGGCCAGCCTTGGCCAAGCCTCCCGGGCTGGACTTTGCTCTGGGATTCTGAAGGTGACGAGAGGCAGCGGGGAGCCCCTAGTCACCTGGCTGGCCTGCGTGCTGTGCCATGGTGTCAGGGCCATTCAGGCTCCATGCAGACGGCTCCCAACTCCAGTCACAGCCTCCTGGCTCAGGTGTCACCTGAATCCCAAACAGAACCTTGAATTGTGCCCCACCCCATGACCCCCTGGGGAAAGGGAAGGACAATCTCAGGAGCCTTTGCCAGAAAGAGCCTGGTGGCTTTGTTTTTGATTGAGCTCTGGTTTGCTCTTCCACCCACATCACCTCCCAGCTATGGGTCCTCATCCCTGAATCCAGCTACCTCCTTAGGAAGAACCTGTCAGCCTCAAAAACATTAGATGGGTGCTTGGCCTGAGTCCTGGGCCCCGTCTAGAATTGACAGAAGCAACTGTCCAATCAGCTCCCTGTACACGATCACAGGAAACTATACCAAGACCAACAACAAAGGGAGGCCCCAGAAGATGCCACTCCAGCAGGAGGAGATCCTAAACAGGGGCTTACAGCCCCAAGTCTGCACACTGAATCTTGCATGAACACGCTGACACCAAGCAAATAATTTTGACCACAATTATTTGACTCTCTTTTAAAATGAATAGCCATGATTGAGATATAAAAAATAAATAAATCAGTCTCCTAGATTGAGTGCCATTAATACCATGAATGTTCTCAGATATTCATCATTCATGGACAGGATAGAGACTCTGTGCCATAAAAAATTGAATCTTGAACTGAATCTTTCTTTCAAAACTGGCTTTATGGCTGGAGATGTGGCTCAAGCGGTAGCGCGCTCGCCTGGCATGCGTGCGGCCCGGGTTCGATCCTCAGCACCACATACAAACAAAGATGTTGTGTCTGCCGAAAACTAAACAATAAATATTAAAAAATTCAAAAAAAAAAAAAAAAAAAAAACCCTGGCTTTATTGAGGTCCACTTCTGATAGTCAGATTCACAGTAACCAGTATATAGTCGGGCTTTCCCACCCCAGCTCAGGGCAACCACCGGTCTCTTACCGTCCAAGTCGGCCTTTTCTGGGGCTCTCCTGCAGGTGGGAGCGTGTGACGGTGAGCCCTTGGGTCTGGCCTCTGTCTCTCATGAAGACTCTGAGGTTCCTCTGAATGGTGGCGAGTGCCAGGGGCTCGCTCACTTTCCCTGCTGGATGGTGTTCTGGTATCTGATGGGCCACACTTTGCCTGGCATGGCTGACGGACAGTTAGGTCCTTACCAGTTCCTGGCTGTCACACACAGAGCTGTTGTCCAGGCTCTGGTGGAGTGAGTTCTGGTGCTGGGAGCCATTAGCCAAGTAGGTATGACAATTTCCTTGCCAGCGTACCCCATGTTGCTGACATTTTGCAGTGACATTGAATGTAGTTGACCTTGCTCAAGGACCAGGGCGGATTAGGGTGTTCCTGGTTTAACATAATCGGGTTTAGGGCGTTCCTAGTTTAGGTTCCAGGTTTAAGGTTTAAGATTATTCCTGCTGGGAATAGGGCGTATCCTGCTGCCTGAGTTCCCCTTGAGTTCTCATGGGATTCAGACAGTATATTTTGGGAGACAGAAGCCCAGTGAAGGGGAATTTGGGAGAGAACGTGGATTTGGGCAGAGAACGTGGATTTCCCCAGAACGTGATTGTAGACGGCTGGTGTGAGTTTGGGAATAAAGAGTTGCTGTTTGAATCTACAAGCTGTGTGGTGGCTCGTGATTTTGTGCCCAGCCAGACTGCGGCATTCTGGTGCCCCGACGGTTCTGTGAACTCAAGCAAGTCAATTGCTTTGCCTTCCAGAGAGCCCTGGAAGGACAGTGCATTCCGTTTCCCTGTGGAGATGAGCAGGCTCTGTGAGGCTCCTGAGGTCGTCCTTCGAGGTCACTGGCGGAGTTAGGATTTGAACTGGGCTCAGGGGCAGGGCCACACTAGTTCCCTTTAAGCTGTGAACCATTTTGCATTTTAACTTTTTAATATAACTTAAATAACACTCTACACTGTTAAATTCGCCTTGGGAGTGGTTGAATTTCACCTTCAGTTGTTATGTCCTGTTCTCTTTTATTAAAATGCCTCAACTTACAGAAAGCCGCAGGTGACATTACGATGATATTTGTGTTTTAGGTTTTGTCCACAGTTCCTGGCTCTCATCTTCCTCCTCCAGGCAGCCCACAGAAACTCCGGCTTCTCTTCCCTAGGTGGGCCATGGAAACTCATCTTTCCACACCTTGCTGTCTTGGAGCTGGCTATTCAAGGCATGATCTTGTTTGATGGCATCGCTAAGACCCCCATTTTGGAAGGGGTCCTGCCCCATGCCCAGGGGGAAGGAATGCTGCCCAGGGAGGTCAGGAACACTGCACAGACAGCCCTGCTGGGCCCCCAGCCGATGACTGGCACTGGATCAAGCCTTTTTCCACAGTCACATTTGGACTTGGCCATGGGTCAATCGTGCCAACGCACAATAGCATTTGAGAGCTGGAGATTTCTGGAGGGTGGAGCTCCTGGAGAGGGCTCAGAGGCCCTGTGACCCTCCCATGCCCAGCCCTGTGCGTCCCTTCTCCTGAATCCTTTGCAACATCCTTCACAATCAACTGGCAGCTGTACAGGGTTCCCAGGGTTCTGGGAGCCCAAAGAAGACCATGAGAAGCCCGATGTGTACAGGTCAGTCAAAAGCACACCTGGGCTTGCAACTGGTGTCTGAAGTGTGTGGATGGGGCTGGTGGGGGCAGGCTGGGGACCTGACACTGCCTCCAGGCAGGCGTCCACTGCAGAACTGCTTGCTTGGTGTGTGGGGAGCCTGCCCCCCACATGGCATCCAAGCCGTCTGTGCCACGAGGGTGGGGCAGAGACACAGCAGAGGCTGAGCTGGGCTTTCTCTGCATGCCTAGGGCCTGCCTTGCCTTTGGGTGTGGGCTGGTGCTGTAGCCGTCCCTCCAGGACATGCTTGCTTTACACTCTGAAGTCACAGAGTCCACGTCACAGGAACCAAGCATTCAGGCTTGTAATGGCTGGTGCTAACAAGATGCATCATGAAGACCTCCATCACCCCTCTGAGTGGTTTATCAAGAAAACTTAGTGCAGTTCATTACTTTCTGGGGGTCGGAGGAGGAGCTGGGGATTGAACGCTGGGCCTTGCATTGCTAAGTGGGTCTGCTTCACCACTGGGCACGCCTGCTCCGCTTGCTCCATTACTTTCTTAACCAAAAGATAGGACAGCAGATTCCCAGGTCTATACTCTGTTAGTGACGTCCAGGGCTGTTTTCACACTTCAGATTAAAACAGCCCAGGAGAGCAGGACGGCTCTCCAGAGCATTGGGCTTGGTACATTAGTTACTGGATTGCTGGGACCTCGGTTTCCTCATCTGTAAATGGGGACCATGGGTCAATCAATCGTGGGGGCCGTCTGAAGACTAAAGACTTGGCAGTGGAAAGAGAGCCGGCACCTACAGTAAGCACTGGGTCATGCTGACCATGACCACTGTCTCCCCAACAGCTTCCACATCACCCTGGGACCCCGTGAGGCCATGCAGCTGGACTCCCCATTTCACTACGAAAAACTTCAGACATAGGAAAGACTGAAAGAATCCCATCCATGCACACCCTGCTTCCCCGCAGCTTTACTGAGATATACTGAATAGAAATGGTACCTATCCACGTTGTGCAACGGGGTGTTCTGACCCAGGAGAAGCGGTCTCCACAGTCGAGCTGGCAGATCCATGGCCTCACAAGGTCATCTTTTTTTTTGTGTGTGTGATGAGAACACTGAAGACCGACTTTCTTAGGAAACTTGAAGTGTGTGTGGTCACTATGGTGTCATTAGACCCCCTCATCCTGCACACCAGGAACTTGGTGCCCTTTGACCCAGGTCTCCCTGTTCTCCCCACTCCTGGCTCTGACCACCCCATTCCACTTCCTGGTCCTACGAGATTCCACACACGAGTGTGTGATTCCCTTTCTGCGCCTGGCTTACTTCACGTGGCTCCGTCCTCCGACTCCACCCACATGGCCACACGTGATATCTTGCTGTATTTCATTTATTTCCTGATGGCTGTGTTTTCCCCCGCAAACCATCCAACAGCAAATAGCCGTCAACATGCCCTCATTGCTGGACACCCCAGCGTGCAGCTCTTGAGAGCAAGGTACTGTCCCCAGCAGCCACCAGGGTCGGTGATGCTAAAAGACCACCTGTCCCCACTCAGGCTGTCTGATCCCACAGAGGACACTGTCTGGCTTCAGATGTTTTGCCAATCTGATGAGGGCAAGCTGTCTCTGCTGTGGTTGTGTAAGTCTCTCTTAGTACCACTGAGATGGAACAGCTTTTTACATGGTCAAAGGGATCGTGCACATTTTCCCTTGAGTATCTGCTCATGGCTTTGGTCCATTTTGAAATCATATTTTTGGCTTCTTCACCTCTGCTTTTAAGAACGCCTTAATTCCTGATGAGATTAAGGAGTTAGTTACAAATTGTGAATATTTCTGTACAAATCACAAGTTACAAACGTCTTCTCCCATTTGTCTTACGGAGCTTGTAGGCATGAAAAGCTGGCTTAAAAAATGGGCTTTATTATTATGCAGCTGAACTTACAAAGCTTTTACTGGATCGTTTCTGGACTTGGAGTCCTAGACAGACTCAAAACTTTCTTGCTCCTGGTTTATACAGGAATCCCCTCACGTTTTCTTGTAGAAGTTGTAAGATTCCATTTGAAAACCCCATCTCTGGAGCGCTTGGGGTCTCTCTGGGTTTTTGGTGGGAGGTCTGGATGCACTTTTACTGCTTTCCCAAATGGTCATCCACTGGTCCCCTCGTGGCTTAGCGACGACCCTGCTCCGGCCACTCCAGACGTGGACATTCCCCCTGTGTCCTTGGGTGCTCCTCTGGACCTCCCCTGTGCCCCCTGTTCTGCCTTCCACGTCCACTTTCCCAACAGGCTCGAGGTGTGCATTCCTGCCTGGTGGCCGACAGGAGGCTGTGACAGCCCTTCTTTAATATTCCTGGCTATTTTTGATTGTCTGTTATTTAATATCAACTTCATAATCAACTTGTTAAATTCCAGGGAAAGAAACCAAACCAAACAGCCCACCTTCATTCTTTTCTCAAGGACTGTGCTAGGCAGTCTACTGACCTGGGCCAAAGGGACATCTGAGGGCAGGCCTCAGGGCACGGAGTCTTCCAGGACAGGGGAGGCACACAGCTCCGCTGTGCGTATATACGGGGTCTCTGAGGAATGGGTCCTACAATAGGTTGGATTGTGTCCCCCAAAAGATACACTCAAGTCCTAACCCAAGCTATACCTCAGTCCTACCTCAGAACCTGATCTCATTTAGAAATATGGTCTTTACAGAGGTAATCAAATCACAATGAGCGCATTAGGGTGGTCCTAATCCCAGTAACTGGTGTCCTCTGGGGGAGAGGTAGTTCAGACAGACAGACATGCGTGAAGAAATAGCAATCCTAAGGTTGCTATTTCCAGGTGTGGTGGTGCATGCCTGTCATCCCAGTGAGTCAAGAGGCTGAAGCAGGAGGATTGAAAATTGAAGGCTGTCCTCAGCAACTAAGCAAGACACTGTCTCAAAATAAATCCCAGAGCTCAGGAGGCTGAGGCAGGAGGATTGCGAGTTCAAATCCAGCCTCAGCAAAGCTGAGGCGTTAAGCAACTCAGTGAGACCCTGTCTCTAAATAAAATACAAAATAGGGCTGGGGAGGTGGCTCAGTGGGTAAACATCTCTTGGTTCAATCCCTGGTATCCTCCCAAAATAAAAAAAAAGATGAAGGCAGAGGTGGGGTGGCATGCCTGCAAGCTGCCAAGGAAGGCTAGAGACGGCCAGCAAGCCACCAGAAGCCTTGTGACAAGCAGGCATCAGATTGTCCCTGGAACCCGAGGAAGGAGCCAAGCCCGCCGTCCTCCTGATCTCAGGCTTCAGCCCCCAGGTCCCCGAGTCTCCGTAGCTGGACCACCCTGAACGCAGTGCTCTGCTACGGCAGCCCTGGCCGACTACTGCAGGCCCCTGGAGGCCTCTTAGGCCAGAAGTGAGCCTCGCCTCAGCTCGAGGACACCCCAGCACACTGCGCTCTCCTGTCCCTGACCTCAGGTCACCAGGCCTGTTGCCCGCCTGCTTTGCAGTTGGAAGAAGGAGGCTGTGAACACATCAGGGCACTGGAGGTGTGACCTCACTCTCCATGGGTGGCCAAACCCACTGAGGCCAAGGCCAGCGCATGAGTCACTTGTCCACTGTGGCTCAGTGGGTCAGGGGGGCCAGGCAGAAGGCCCGAGTTCGGGGGATATTTCCTTCCCCCTTTCCCTTAGAACCTAGAAACAGCCTCCTACAAGTTATCACCACAAGAAATAGTGAGATGGCAGACGCCCCTCCCTCGTGTCACGCCTGCCTGTGCCATGGTGAGATAAGGACAAGGACTTAGCGGGCAGGGACAGAGCATTCGCTGTGTGCCTTTGGACAAGCTACTGAACCTCTCTGGGCCTCAGTGCCCCCTTGTCTTCTCAAGGGGGTGGGGAGGGCCCCTACCTCACAGAGTGTGTGTCACCGTCACAGGAGGAGCATTTGGTCAAGAGCCAGGTTCATAGCAACAGTCATCACTATTCCCAGGAACGGCCCCCAAATAACTTACCCAAAAAGGCAAGGTTGGCCTTCCCAGTTTGGAGTCCTCACCCATGATCCCGAGCACACTGCCCAGAGCGCCGCCTCCTGCTTCCCCAGGGAAGAGGTGGAATAAAGTATGACCTCATCTGCCCCCGCCAGCGTTAATTACTGAGCGCTTTCTAATTATGAAAAGGAAATTATATCTCAATTCTTACTCTGTTAAAAAAAAAAAAAAAAGGAAAAGAAAGAGCCCTCAGAGGCTGTCACTTCTGGGCCAGGCGTCGGCCCCCAGCCAGCAGCAGGGGTGTGGCCGGCCATGGTGGGCAGGCGCGTCCTCCGTCCAGGGCAGCAGCCTGAGTCATCAGGCCCTGCTGCAGGTCGGGCCTCCAGCTCCTGTGCTGTCCCCCTGTGTGTGTCCAGCCAACCTTGCTCTGAGTTCTGTGCTGGGGACCAAGAGGCAGAACACATGTCCCTGCTCCCTGGCCAGGGGGAGGGACACAGTCATCACGGGGCCTGGTCCCCGCGGGGAACCCTAGGGTGGCTATTTCCACACACATGGACCCTCAGCAGGGACTTCAGGGCTGTCACTGCTCCCAGTTTAGGGGAGGGAGGGGGACTGAGGCCCCAGGAGACAGGAGGGAGGCGGCAGGTGACAGAGGCCCGCTGCCCAGAGCCCCTGTTCTGCGTCAGCCTGTCCGGGGCCCTTCCCTGGCCCCCCCATGTTCTACCTGGGTGCTGGGTGCAAAGGGGCCTGATCCCCGCGGAGTGTCATTGGCCAGGTGACTTTCCCACCCTGGGCCTGGCTACCTTGCTGGGTTTGTGGGACCCGGGGTGTCATTGGCTCTAAGGGGTCTTTACCAGCCCACACACCACCAAGAAAGAAAAGTGCCATGGCTTGCCGTGTCACAGAGGGGTGACGTGTCCCCACTCCTAAGTCACATTCCCGCCTGGGAACAGCGTGCCTTCCATACAAGGAAACACAGCAGAAGCAGTGACTGCCTTAAACAGGGCCTCACAAGCCCCGAGTGGCTACAGGCACAAGGCTGGCCCTTCCTGATGCCACCAAACCCCTTTCCAGCCAGCTGTGGGCCTCAGCACAGGTCAGGGGTGAGCAAACTCTGCCTTAAAGCGGCAGAGTGAGTACCTAATGCTTTGTGAACCACAGTCTCTGTCACAATGCGTGGGCCTACGTGCCGATAAAACTTTATTTATAAGCACCCACAGTTGAATTTCCTGTGACTTTCACTTGTCACAAAATACGAGGCTTCTTTCTATTGTTTTTGCCCCCGTCATTTAAAATGTGAAAACTACCCTTGTGAGCTGTGCAGAGGCAGGGGCTGCCTTGGCACAATGGGCTGGGGGCTGCTGATCCTGTCTCCGGGCTCTTCATATCGGCCCGGCAAGAGACACGCGTTCCTTATTCTCATTTTATCAACCAGGCAGTGTCATAGAAGCCGCATGCCCGGCCACACACAGCTGGGAAGTGGGCAAGCTGTGTTCCAACCCCACAGTCCAACAAGCTCGGTTTGAAGAACGCTGCTGCCCTAAATATGTTTGCCTTTTAACATTTTTTCCTTTTCCTCTTGGTTACCAAAATTACACATTTGAGATTTACAAGGAAGAAAAGGAAAGTAACTCCACCCTCCAGAGATAAACAGTGTTGAAGGTTTTGAAAAACACGACGCACCCACACTGACTAGTTCCAATGTTCTGAACACTGTGTGACTTGGGAAGAGTTGCTTAACCTCTCTGAGTCCTTGTCTTTTACATAAGGGAGCTGGATGAGCTTTGTCAGCTCGGCAGGCTCCCAGCCCTGACTGTGGAGATGGTTTGCAGGGATTGCACAATAGCAGCTGGCTCTGTCCTAATGCTTGGGTGTGGAGGGTGAGGTCAGCCTTTGCCAGCCACTCAGGGTAGGCCTGGGTGGCGCTCAGTCAGCCTGCCTGGGGCTACACACTGAATGGCTGTGGAAAGGTGCAGGGACCCTAAGGCTCCAGCTGGGGTCCTAGGAGGCCCCAGGCTGGTTCCAGGCACTGCCCTCCCTACTCAGGGAGGAGAGTGCAGAGCCAGCTGGGAGGCTAAGGCTCTGGCCAGTGGGTGCCTGGCCTCAGCTGGAAGGACTGAGGCCTCAACACAGCAGGGGGACATGGCTGGATGCCTGGGCCCATCTCTTGAGCCAGACAGAGTTTGGATCTGTGTCTAATGGTTACCAGCTGTGTGACCTTGGGCAGGTCACCCCTCGGGCCTATTTCCTTCCTAAAATTTGAGGTCCATCAGCCCCCCTCAGGGTCTCCCACAAGCTCATGAAAGGCCACCTTCTAGGGCCCGGCATGAGGAAAGGCTCAATAGGCATGAGTTCCAGCCCTTTTTTTTTCTGCTATTTTTCAACATTTAAAAAATCCGACCCTCTCCCTGAACAGAGCAGGTTGCTGCATTGTGGTCCATCGAGATAAAGGAAGCTCAACCCAGTAAAGTCGCGCCACCCTTGGCCATGTGCATGGTGCCTGCCCTGTGCACGCCTTGTCCAGTTACCCGCCATTTTATACTGGACCCCTGGACTGCTCTGATGCTGAATGCCCTTCCCTGTCCATGCCCCACAAGGACTTTGGGTCACTTCCCCCAACTTTGCTCCCTTTCGGCAGGAAGCAGCTTGGAGATGTCGTCGCCCGTTTTTCCACAGACATGGAAGGTAGACCGGACCGTGGGGCAATGCAGCAGTGTCCACTTTATGCTTGAGATGTAGCCCTTGCTGCTCGGCCACTGCAATTGATTTTTAAAATGGACATGTTTCTTCCCTTCCTAATCTCAGGGGAAATAGGATTACCTCTCTCCCCATCCCAGGCAGAGTTATCCGTCCTGAGGACACACCCACCATAGGAAGGAAGGAGTCCAGACTGGGGGATGGTACCAGAGGGCCTCAGAAATGACCATCTCCCCAATTAACAAGTGAATTCAACTCCAGACAGAGAACAAGGGAAATGCAGCCTTTGAATCACCTCTTTAAAAGCCCCCTGTTGCTGCTGATGGGCAGAATCATAGCCTCTGGGACAGGAGTCCCCTGTGTTTCTCTTTTGCTAGCAAAGTAATAAACCTTCCTTTTCCTTTTTCTCAAAAAATTCTACCTTTTCACATATTGTGGAACTACTGTGTGCCACCAAAGGCAACAGGTGGGGGACTTGGAGGGGAGAAGACAGTCCCGCTGTCAAGTGAGTGACTTTCACCCTTTCATCCAATCAGACATCAGGAGGAGGTCCTCCAGGCCCGGGAGGAAGATGTGGAAGACACAGGGGAGTCTCCCTGACAGCAGTTCTGGCCTCACGTCTTGGGTGGTGGAAGACCCGATGGCATACTGGCTGGACGAGGTGGGCAGAGCGAGCAAGGGCCCTGGTGGGAAAGAAGGAGAACATTCGAGGAAACCAACCCACCAGCGTCAGCCAGGAGTGGGAGCTGAGAGGGACAGCCAGCCAAGGGAGGACCCCGTGGGGCTGTGGATGGGGTGGGACACAGGGAGCCCCAAGAGGTCCCTGAGCTTGATGACCACCACATGGTGAAGGGGCTGCGGACTCTGAGAGAGCGCGCGTGGCTGGGGCATTGTCCCCTCTCCTGTGAGCAGACCCAGGTGTGGTCCACCCCGGCCCTGTCCTCCCAGTTTGTCTTTGTCCTGCGTGGGCATCATTCCCAGTTTACAGAGGGGGAAGCTGAGGCTCAGAACTGACGAGCTGCCTGCCCACAGGCACCAGGCAGACGGTGGCCAGGTCCGCTTTCTAATCGCCATTCATGGGAGTGCCCCCCCCCCCCCAG
>NW_025999869.1:2920086-2922072 GCF_001458135.2 Marmota marmota marmota
GGGCCCCCCCCCCCCAGGAGCACATTGCTCCCTCCCTCCTTCACAGGAAGGGGCTCACTCACCAGGTGTGGCTTCAAGGCCACACACTGAAGGTGGGGAGTCCAGGCTCCTCCTCCTCACCCCTGCAGCCACCAGGCTTATCCCCAAGCCCACTAAGAACAGGGAACCAGGTGAGAAAGGCCCAGCTCTTCCCTGGGTCTACGTCCTCCGATTCATCCTGCTTCTTCCCATGACAGCCAGGCCCACAGCTGTCTTTCTGCCCTGCCCTCGTGGACTCTGGTCTCTCGTCACCTGACTGTGCCAGCCTCTCTCTGGCTCTGTCGCATTCAGGGGCAGCGTCCCCTGCTCCTGAGTCATATGGGACCTGGGTAGCTACACTTTTACCATGTCTCTGCGCAGGTGGCCCAATGACCTGTATTGTAGGGGTCAAGGACGAAACTTCCCTGAGCTGAGCTGTCCCACCCACATCTCTAAGAGTCTCCCATGAGCTGGGCCTGGCAGTGACCTGCGGATGCCAGTGTTGGGGAAACCCAACAGATTGGGTGAATCCTAAGGAGAAGGCAGCTGGACCCTGCTTGCCTATACCCACCTCCGGGGCCTCACGCCAGCCACAAGGTGGGCTGCTGTAGGCCCACCCTATGGACGTGGCCCTGGAGGCTCGAGAGGAGCAGTGAACCAGCAGCAGGGACTCCAGCCTCCCCTCTCTGCCCTTTCCCACAAGGGGTAAAAGGCAAGCCCAGAGGGCACAGACGCCAGACTCCAGGGCAGGACCATGCTACCACCATGATATTTGTATAAAAAGCTGTCTTTCTGAAAAATTTGGGGAGGGGAAGGCATAATGAATGTTGTTGGTTAAAAAAAAAAATGGGGACAAATCAAGTCGGTATGCTGTGAAAAAACCAGCAGCTGACACTGAATGAGTCAACGCAAAAAGTATGTTGAGGTCCTCAGCTGAATAAGTAGGATAAACAAATAAAGAATGTCTTCGCCTTCTTTCTCTCTTTTGAGATACCGGGAGGGCGCAGCTCTTATCTGAAGACTGCTTGGGTGTTTTCCTCGACCTATGGTCAGAGGAAGGTAGAAAATGCCCTTTAACAAAAAGTTCAGTGTCCTGAACTTCTAGAAGAACCCAGGCGGAAAGTTTGTGCCTGCGAGGGCACTTAAGTTAAGGGAGGCAAATGCAGAAGTTGTTCTGATCCCCAGAGCAACGACACAGAGTGGCCAGCAAAGCCCCTCCCCCAGGGCAGGGGAGGAAACCGCAGAATGTTCCTGACTCGGCACCCCAGCGCGGGTGGCGCAATGTTTATGTTTGTGTATCTACTACGTCCATGTCACCGCCGCGGGCTCGGCTGCCCAGGGGCCTGGGGTTGGGGGGAAGGTCCCGCAGGGGGTCTTGCCTGGCGTTTCGGTGCAGGTCCTGGCGACCCGCCCAGAGCGCCGCGGGATGGGGTTCCGAGTTCGGCCTGTGCAGATGGCAGGGGTCAGGGAGTGGCAGGCGGGCCGGCCGGCTCGTGTGGGGGTTGTTCCCAGAGCCAAACAAAGCCAGTGGCATGACCCCAGAGACAGGAACCCGACGCACAGTAGGCGCTCTATCAGCGCATATTTGTGGAGTGAGGAAAGAGATGGAGAAGCGTGTCTGGCGGCCCCTCGGGGGCGCTGTCGAGCTGCGCGGTGGGTCGCCCGGGTTCCCCCACATGTTGAACCCCCGGAATCCGCGGTCAGCCTCGAGGGCCGTCCGATTCCCGGCCCCCGATTCGCCCTTGGCTCACCTCTTCTGGGGACCACCTGAGCAGGCAGGATAGTTTTTCACTAGGGGCATTTTCCTTGCCCGTAGTTAAAAAAGAAAGAAAGAAATTAAAGCTACAGTATAAACTGGGAAACAGGAAGACGTTTCCCGAACCTCTCCGGCCCGGCGCACTCTGGCCGTCCTAAGTTCACATGTAAGTGGGGACAAAGTCGTCAGTCTTCTCTAACCCTCATCTTGGG
>NW_025999869.1:2922963-2923836 GCF_001458135.2 Marmota marmota marmota
CCCCACCCACCCGGAAGCGTGATGCTGGGCAAGTTGGTCGCTTCTCCTTGGGAACCCCAGTTTCCCCACCCCTCGGCGGGAAGACAATGAGAGCAAGGGGCCCGTGTGTATGCAAAATCGCATGCAGCCCCTTTTCGCGGGGGTCGAGAAGGAGGTCTCCGAGGCCGGGGAGGGCAGCGGGCACCCGCAGGTGGCACGGGACGCGCCCTCCTAGCCGCTGGCGACCCGATCAGCCCTAGCCTGGCAGCGCGCCGCCTTCTCCCGCGGGCTCGGGAGAGCGCGGCTGGCCGGGCCTGGGGGACGCGGGCGGCTGGGAGGGCGCAGCCGGACAGCAGGGCGGGGGCCGGGGCGCGAGCCAGCGCGCCGCAGCGGACCGGTTTAGAGGCCGATGACGTCTTTGCCTCTGGCTGTGCGGCGCCCGGCCCGAGCGGGGTGACGTCACCGCTCACCACGTGATCACCATTCAAACAAACAAACCCTCCCCCCCGCCGGCCCGTCCGCCCCGCCCCGCCACAGGCCGCTTATAAACGCGCCGCCCCCGGCCGAGCGCAGTGCGAAGGACAAGACGACAGCCGGGCGCCGCGGGCCGATCGCAGGGCAGACGAGATAGCAGCGAGCAAGCGAGGCCCGGAGTCCCGCTAGCACCCCTTGCTAGGTCCGAGAGCAGGTTCTGTTTCGGCGCAGAGACCCAGGGTCGGGCTTTTCTTCGAAAGCCGCCGCCCTGCCCTTGACTTCCGAGGACAAAGAGCAGAGAGGACCGGGCACGCTGGGGGCGCTGGGGCCGGCCATGGTCATGGAGGTGGGCACGCTGGACGCCGGAGGCCTGCGGGCGCTGCTGCGGGAGCGCGCGGCGCAGTGCCTGCTGCTGGACTG
>NW_025999869.1:2923861-2932310 GCF_001458135.2 Marmota marmota marmota
GGGCGGCCCCACCTGCGGCGCTGGGCGCCCACGTCCTGTCTCTGGGGTCATGCCACTGGCTTTGTTTGGCTCTAGGAACAAAGACTTGCCTGAGCCTCTTGGATGTAAACTCCCAGCCCCTGGTGGGTGGGGGAGTTGTCTCAAGGTGCTCCCTTTCCGTGGTTCTAATGGAAAAAAAAATGTCTTTGTCTTCCCAGGAGGGTATGAAGCTTTTTCAGCTTCCTGTCCGGAGCTCTGTAGCAAACAGTCGACCCCCATGGGGCTCAGCCTTCCCCTGAGTACTAGTGTCCCTGACAGCACAGAATCTGGATGCAGTTCCTGCAGCACCCCACTTTACGACCAGGTTAGTAGGGGCCCAAGCCAGAAGGAAGAAGTAAGAGCTGGCCAAGGCCTGGGACATGGGTGCCAGTGAGAATGTAGAAAGTGACTGCGGCTTTATAACAGGAACAACGTGAGGTCTTATTGTTCCCCTGTTGAGGGGTCTGATGAAGCCGAGTCCCTTATTGCTGGCATTGCAGAAGTTGACTCGCTGGCCCTGTCCAGGCACATGGGCTTCTGCTCTCTTTATTTATACTCTATCAGCAGAGCCTGGAAGGGCCCCCGGAATCTGGAACTCACTTTCTGGCAGGGAGTTTTGTAGGTGTGGGCACTGGTGCTTACTTGGAACAGGCTTGATGAGTGCTGGATTTTTCTGGATTTCAGGGTGGCCCAGTGGAGATCCTGCCCTTCTTGTACCTGGGCAGTGCCTACCATGCTTCCCGCAAGGACATGCTGGATGCCTTGGGCATCACTGCCCTGATCAATGTTTCAGCCAATTGCCCCAACCACTTTGAGGGCCACTACCAGTACAAGAGCATTCCTGTGGAGGACAACCACAAGGCGGACATCAGCTCCTGGTTCAACGAGGCCATAGACTTCATAGGTGAGCAAGGCCACCTGGGCCATTTCTGCCCCTCCCCATTTGGGTGACAGCACAGCCCCTTTGGCAAGGATTCAGTTGAATGATCCCTATCTGAGCCTTTCAGACATCAGATACTAATCTGGTGTCACAGCTTCCCTGCAAAATATGGAAGTTGATGTCCCACTTCACAGAGGCTCAGAAAGGTGGATCGATTTGTTGAAGATCCATCTGCTAAGTGGGCACACTATCTGGGTTTAAATCCCTTGCTGTCCTTTGCCTAACGCCCATGTTCCCTCCATGAATAGTGCCCAGTGGCTGCGTGAGGTGATGCTGACCCCCTGGCTAGGACACGCATGACATTTTGCACATCCCACCCTTGGCTCGGGTTCTCCTCCTGAGCTCCGGCTTCCTTTGTCTTCCAGATTCCATCAAGAATGCAGGGGGAAGGGTGTTTGTCCACTGCCAGGCGGGCATTTCCCGGTCAGCCACCATCTGCCTCGCTTACCTCATGAGGACTAACCGGGTGAAGCTGGATGAGGCCTTTGAGTTCGTGAAGCAGAGGCGAAGCATCATCTCCCCCAATTTCAGCTTCATGGGCCAGCTGCTGCAGTTCGAGTCCCAGGTGCTGGCCCCGCACTGCTCGGCTGAGGCCGGGAGCCCTGCCATGGCTGTGCTGGACCGAGGCACCTCCACCACCACGGTCTTCAACTTCCCCGTCTCCATTCCTGTCCACTCCACGAACAGTGCCCTCAGCTACCTTCAGAGCCCCATCACCACCTCCCCCAGCTGCTGAAAGGCCCTGGAGGAGCTTCCATTCCTCCAGGACCGCAGGCTCTTTCTCCAGAGGAGAGGCAGTAACTCCAGAGATGGGCTTGTGGGTGCTGGTCCTTATTTATTTAATTTCACCCAAGTTCCCTGGGTTCTGAGCAGTTGCCATGGTGACAGCGTCAAGACGTTTGCTGAACTCAGCACGTTGCGGACCAATATACAGTGGGTACATCAAGTCCCTCTGACAAAACGGGGCAGAAGAGAAAGGACTCCGTGTGTGAGCTGCTTTCTCTTCACTTGCCTCCGTTTTTTTCTAGAAACTTGATGCTTGACATACCTACCAGTATTACCATTCCCGATGACATATATGTATGAGAATATACCTTATTTATTTTCCCGTAGGCGTATGCCTTCACAAATGTGTCTACTCCTAGAAGAACCAAATACCTCAATTTTTGTGTTCAGTACTGTACTATCTTGTAAATAGATCTGAGCAGGTCTGTTCTCACCACTGGTGGAAAACACCAGTGTTGGTTTATTTAGTTGCCAACAGTTGTGTGTTTGCTGGTTATTTATGACCTGAAATAATATATTCCTTCTTCTAAGAAGACATTTTGTTATATAAGGATGAATTTTTTTATACAACAGAATAAATTATGTGATTTCTATGAAAATCTCAATGCTTGTTTCTTTGGCAACCCTGCCTGATCCCTGGTCTGCTCGTGAGAGAAGCATTTGGACCAGTGCCTGAAGAATCTGATCCTGCACTCCTTGGTGGCCCCTGGGTCCCATGAGATGACTGGGTCGCCAGGGAATGTGCTAGGGTAAGACACCAGTGCTAAGGCAGAATGCTTGTACAGGGTCAAAGTGTCCCCTCATCCCCTGCCATGTCCTTGTCAGCAGCCTGGTAACCTATTATGTCACCCAGGGAGTCCAAGTGTCCAGAGCAAGGAAGAGGCCATCTGCCTGGGTTCCCTTTGGCTTCATGCCTTCCACCTTCCTCTGGTTAATATCATGTCCCCACCCCCAGCTATGCTGGAGTTATGGAAATTGTGTTTTTCCAGAACATGACATAAATGTGCTCCTCTGCGCAAGGCGGTGGGTGCTGTGGCGTCAGGAAACCCTAACCAGGTCTTCTGCATCTTTATCTGCAAAAGAAGATGTTGGGACCCCGCACAGCTTCGAGGCAGGGGTGGGCAGTTGGAACCTGTTTTTTTTTTTGTTGTTGTTGTTTTAATTGCTATGTGCTTTGCATTTTATGACCTGCCAGTCTCTTTTTGCTTTTGAAAAAAGGCTTTACTTCTGCAAAACAAATATATCCAATGGCATATGAGCAGGCCCAATCCAGAGAAAGCTCTGTAAGACCTCACCCCCGCCCCCCACCAACCAGTGTGACATTGGGGACCTCCACGCCAACCTCTGCAGACAGAAACAACATTGTGTCTGCTGCCTCCTTTGGGTCTCTTGCTACTCTGATTTGGTAATTTCAATGAAGATAGGCAATTAAGTCTAACTTGCTACAGGGCAGTATTCTGAATTTTTACCCTCCTGCCAAGCACGCTAAGAAGGAGGTGGCATGATTGACTACCAACCCACAACCCAGTGCACAATGGTGAATTAAAGAACTGCAGAGCTCTTGGGCGGCCGGGCCCTGGGTGCCTGCTGCCCTGTGCTTGTTTCTGGACGCAGAAAAGAAAACATACCATTCCACGGACCTAGGAGCACCCCGAGCCACGGTCCTCATTCAGCCCCGGCTTTCAAGGGCTTTCACAATTGGTGTCCTTGACTTCTCCCTGTTGGTCCACCTCTGGCACTTGACCTGCAGGCCCTGAAAGATCCCTGTGTTCTCAGATGTGAGAGCTTCCTGGGGCCTGGCAAGCTCATTTCCTTGGCTGGGTTTCCGGCTCATGGCAAGTGTGTTCCTGCTTTTCAAAACAAACTGTACCCACTGTTTTCATCCAACCCTAGAAATTACTATTGCAAACATCTCCCTTCGTGGAAATGTACCAGCGACGTCGTCGCTGGTAGATGTCATGGCTGACTTCCCCGTGGGCCTGGGCCTTCACTTTTGACTTGGCAGGGGTGAGCCAAAATTAATCTCCAGTGGGATCCACTCAGTGGAAAAATACAGCAGCTGCCTTAGGGAGCCGCCAGTGAAAACAGCCGGTGCTTTCCACAGCTCAACCCCTGCAACTCAGGACAGGTCCATATGCTGGATCGCAACATCCAGGCCTCCAGGAAACATCCCATTGGACCTGACACTGGTTTTTTTGGGGGGGAAAAAATCAGTACCTCCCGATGAAAAGAAGTACTTTCACTCTATTAAACTGTTTGACAGAGACAGCCTGAAATAGAGACAACTTCATCACCTGATACTGAGAATGAGAGAGTGACAGCTGTCACTTTTAGAGTTAGCACCATGAGTCAGGCACAGCCTAAGGGCTGTGCACATTCACACGCAACCGCAACACCCATTTTCCAGAAGAAGAAACTGAGGCTCAGAGAGGTGAAGTAACATGTCCACGGTCATCCAACAACTACACAGTCTTGCAGAGATGGGTGGCCAGGCCTAAAAGAAGATGGGACTAAGAGTCCAGCTCAGTGCAAAGAACAGCTGGAAGAAAGAGTGGGGAAAGCCAAGGTCGGCTGCCAACCAAACTGCACCATGGTTTCACTGTGGAATTTGGGGTGGATAATCTATTCCTTCCTTAGGGCCTCACTTTTCTTGTCTGAAATGAGGAAAATAGAATCTGCTTCATTTGTGGGAAGAAATGGGCCCATGAAGCCAGGTGTGGTGGCACAAGCCTGTAATTTCAGCAGCTCAGGAGGCTGAGGCAGGAGGATTGCTAGTTCAAAGCCAGCCTTGGCAACTTAGAGAGGCACTAAGCAACTTAGCAAGACTCTGACTCAAAATGAAAAATAAAAAGGGCTGGGGATGTGGCTCATTGAACCCCTGGGTTCAATCCCTGGTATAAAAAAAAAAAAAAAAAAACAACGAAAGAAAGAAAGAAATGGACCCCTGAATGTAAAGTACCTGGCATTTCCATCCCCTTGCCCTGGTCCCAATAACCCTGGCAATCCACCACTAAGATGACCAGAGCACTGGCTCTGAGGGGCAGGGTCCTCCCCACTCTCTATTTCTACATGTGGTGAAGGCATCGGCACAATCCTCATGATTTCCTGTGGTCTCCAGGCATCCGTTATTGGACTAGGATTCTTCCAGCCTCCACGCCTCCACCCCCGCCGCATCCTCTCCTTTCCTTGGAATCTTGTCGTCGTGCTCATTTGCTTTGGTTCGCAGCCTCTGGCATCCGCCCCCTCCCTCCTGGCCATCGGGGATGACATCATGTGCCTACACCTTTAAGATTATATAAATCTGTGATCCTACAGTGGCCTCCGTCCCCATGGTAACGCGGAGGAGTTTCCCTTTTGTGAGGAAAGCTGTCATGTCACTTCCTGCTGCTGACAAATCAGTTTAGGAGATTAAACTAAGGGGGGCAGGGTGCCGCTGCTGCGAGGTGCTGCCTGGTGGTTTCGCTGCCTCCACAGGCAACAGGGCCCCCCCCCCCCACACTGGCAGCCCATCCTGCACCTCACCTCCTCCCTCACCTCCCCGTCCAGGTCACCGGCTGCTTTCCTGTGCAGGTTGCTGCCTCCTGACAGCAGGACGAGGGCTCTGCCACCTCTGGGCCCAGACAGGCCTCTCTCCTGTGCCAGCCCAGGACAGCTGTTTCGTCCTGTGGAAAACCAAGGGTCCCCTAGCCCTGACACAACTGTGCTCTGCTACGGAGGACACCTTGCGACCGCTCCCTCCGTGGTGGCCTGCCCCCTACTCACCAAGGACAGTCAGCAGACAGGCATCCTTCTCTAGACCCAGGGGACCCTGGTGCCAGGCAAGCCGCCTATAGCCAAGTAGCCCTGTGGCAGAGGGTCCAGAGATGAGCTGAGCGAGGGGGGGGTGCTGGGAAGGGGGAGAGGGGGAAGGGGTTACTTAGACTTGGGGGTGGCTGGCGACACTGGGGCCACAGTAATGTCGCCGAGTTGCCCGCTTTAGGGTTTAGCTGGGAGAAGGCTCCAGGTCAGGAGGGCAGCGGAACCCTGTGGCCTGATGACCAGAGCACTCGACTCGGAGGCAGCTGGACAGGTGCTCCTGACCCAGTTCTGCTGCCCAGCCGTTCTGTGTGAGTGACCAGAGCCCTGGACCTCAGTCTCCCTAAGCGATCCAGTCCAGAAAGGTCCTTTATGGATTAAATGAAAGGTAGTCACTTCAGGGTCATCAGACAGGCTTGGGAAAGGCTCTTTTGTCCTCTTGTGACTCAGCGGGTCCCCATTCTGTCACTGAGCAGCACTGCCCGTCCCCAGCGCCCTGGCAAAGGGAAACAGAGAAGTGACTGTCCTGCCAGTGTCATGAGTTGGCTTGCATGCGGATGATGCTGTCTGGAGCAGCCGCCGTGCTATGAGGTCACCAGCCCTGTCCCACTGACCTGGGCAAGGCACCCTCCTCTCTGAGCCTCAGTTTCCTCTTCTGTAAGTAGCAAATGACGTGCACTCCACCCAGCCCCCTTCCTGCCCATCCTGGGCTCAGCCCCCCATGCTCCACCTGGGAAGGCTCTGGAATCCCTGGGGTTACTTGGAAGGGCTCTGGAAGACAAAAGGAGCAGAAAACAGACACCTTCTGGGGAGGGGCAGCCAGAGGTCCTTGACCTCTGGCAGGTGAGCTGGTATTATGGAGACCTGACTGGTCCTTGTGGAAATGAGGGCCCCTTGCAGGGTCTGTGGGAGCATCATGTGCTCTTGGACCCCTTGGCTCACATTCCTCTTCCAAGCCGGGCAGCACAGTGAAGACTGGTCTGAAGATTTCCACCATGATTGACACCAGTCATTCATTCATTCGGTAAACAGGTACTAAGTACCAAGTACTGATTTAACAATCAGTAGATGTTAGAGTAAGACCAGCAGAGGAAATGCTGAGCCTTGGCCCCAAATGGCTGTTGACAGAACTGATGGGTCACCCAGTGTCTGGGTTATTTTCCCCCCCAAAGCCTCAGTTTGCACATCTGTAAAAAGGCGTGATGAGCGTTCGCTCACACAGTACTTGTCGAGATTAAATGAAATAGCACACGTGACATCGCTCACAGTGCTCAACGTGCCAGAGTGAAGTCTGAGCTGTTTTAACCACCACAGTCATCACCAGCCTTGTTCTGAGGGAAAGATGGAAAAAGGAAACGAATACGTATTGACAGCGCTCCAATTTTACCCTCTGGTCTAGACTTTCACCAATTGTGATCTTGAATATCAGTCGGTTCCTGGGCACATGCCTTTGTTTGTCAAACAGACTCCCACGCTTGGCAATTCCCAAAGCCGACCTTGGACTTGCCCACACCAGCTCCTGCTGGGTGCCGCCTTCCTGAAAGACAAGTTGACTTCTGCAGGAGCTCAGGCCCAACACTGGAGACGCCCTGACTGCTCGCGTTTCTCATAACCCAAATTTTAATTCAGCAGCAAAATGAGATAGTGTCATTTTCAAAACATATCCATTTCCAAAATATACCTACTTCTCATCACTTTATTTATTTATTTATTTGGTACCGGGGATTGAACTCAAGGGCACTTAACCACTGAACCACATATCCCCAACCCTTTTTTGTATTTTATTTAGAGACAGGGTCTCACTGAGTTGCTCAGGGCTTTGTTAAATTGCTGAGGCTGGCTTTGAACTCACGCTCCTCCCGTCTCAGCCTCCCAAGCTGCTGGGTTTACAGGTGGGCAACTTCTCATCACATTTGAGACCACCTCTCTGGCCTGGACACCATCACATCCTGCCTATGCTCTTGCAGTGACCTCTGGACTGGTCTCCTGGCCTCTGAACTATCCCTCCCTGTTCTTGACCGCAGCAAGAGCAATCCCTTCAGTAATGCATTTAGTACATATCTTCTGATGACAAATCCAGTTTCTGCTTTCCTACAAATGTTTTTCTTTATCTTCATTATGGAAGAATGTTTCCACTGGGCAAAGAATTCTATTTTTTTACTTTTTTTTTTTTTTAATGGTACTGGGGACTGAAGCCAGGGGCACTTTACCACTGTGTTACATCCCTAATCCTTTCTATTTTGAGATAGGGTCTCTCTAAATTGCTTTGGGCCTCACTAAACTCTGGAGGCTGACCTGGAATTTGCAATCCTCCTGCCTCAGATTCCTTAATTGCTGGGATTAGAGATGTACGCCACTGTGCGCTTGACCTTACTTCTTTAATCACATTAAAGATCCATCCCATTGTCTTCAGAGTTTTGTCATGTTTGTTGCAAGTCTTATAATTACTTATTGTTGTCCCCTGAGGATAGTTTGTGTTTTTCCTCTGGCTGCTTCAGGAATTTCTCTTTGTGTTTATCATAATGTAGCTCTGTGGTTTTCCTCCTATGTATACTGCTTGTGATTTGTGGTGCTTTTGGATCTGTGGCTTGATGCCTTTCATTAGCCTTGGAAACTTTTCAGTTATTATTTTTCTATTTGCATTTTTAGCATACTAACATGTTATATAATCTGTGATCCATTACTTTCTGAATCATATTGTGTTTCTTTCTTTTTTCTTCTTCTTCCTCTTCTCCTCCTTCTCCCTGTCTCTAAATAAAATACAAAAAAGGGTTGGGGATATGTGGTTCAGTGGTTAAGTGCCCTTGAGTTCAATCCCCGGTACCAAATAAATAAATAAATAAAGTGATGAGAAGTAGGTATATTTTGGAAATGGATATGTTTTGAAAATGACACTATCTCATTTTGCTG
>NW_025999869.1:2932888-2957290 GCF_001458135.2 Marmota marmota marmota
CTCCTCCTCCTCCTCCTCCTCCTCCTTCTTCTACTGAGGATTTAACTCAGGGACAATTTACCACTGAATTACATCCCCCGATTTTTTTAGTTTTCATTTAAGTTGTTCAGGGACTTGCTAAATTGCTGAGGCTGACCTTGAACTTGCAGTCCTCCTGCCTCAGCCTCCCTGAGATTACAAACATGTGCCACACTTCCAGCTCTTGTATTTATTTCTATCATCAACTATTTTCTTTTGATATTGATCATTTTCCTTGCCTTAAATTCTGGGTTATTTTTGACTGAATGTCAGGCACTGTATGTGAGAATTCTTGGAAGTTGTTTGAGGCTTAAGGCGATGTTATCTCCCTCTAATGAGGGTTTACTTTATCTCAGGTCTTAGAGAGCTCAGGAATCCAAGATAGCTTTAATCCGATCAGAGGCTGCTGATGACTTGGGGTGGCTGGAAGCTGGGTTTTAGACCCTGTGATGATGGCTCATTCCTAGTTGGAGGGTATTTCAGCTGACAGCCTGGGAGATTCACCAGGTCTCTGGTTGGCACTCTGAACTCCGATTAGACTTTCCTATTAGACTCAGGAGTCTTTGAAAAGCTCTGGCTCAGCTCTTAGCCTTTCATTTTTTAAATATCAAAATTGGCAATTCCTGTTTTGGGGAGAAGGGGTCCCTGGTACTCCATCATCCTCTGGGTTTAATTCTTCCAGATCCTGATCTCATGATCCCTCTCTGCCCGTTTAGTGTTCTAATATCTTCACACTGAAGTATTCTAGGATATTTTGACGTGTTTCTTGTTCTCAGTGGTGGGTTTTCCTGAACTATGTCGCCTCCAGGCCTGGGAGGGAGTCAGACTTAAACATTCTGCGAGGGGACGGGTTGGTGAGTGAGTACTAAGAGGTGGTACGAGGGGAGTAAGCAGGAAGTCCTGGGGCACAACAGCACTGAATGACGATGAGAGAAAACCCCCATGTTCTGTGCACCCTGAGAGCTCCAGGAAGGGGTCTGGAACACCCTCTCCATGACTGGCGACTGGGGATACAGACGTTTGACCTTAATTCAATATCATATGCTGTATACAATGTATCAAAACACTGCCCCTGACCATAAGTACATACACTTTTAATGTTTTATCAGTTAAAATACACCCACTTTACATTTAAATAAAAATTCAGAGTGAAACTTTGAACGCATCAGATCATTTTTCTCCACTAGAAACCCTCCGACGGCTTCCATCTCACTTAATGCCACAAGCCTAGAGTCACAAAGGCCAGCTCTGGCTCCCGCCTCCTCTTCTGCCCCTGCGACCTCACCCAGGCTGCAGACAGCAGCCCCAACCCTCTTCTCGCAAAGGCCAAGTTCCCTGTGGCCGGAGGTAGCTGCTCCACCTGGGCTGACCTTCCTCCTACCTGCCAGGCCACCCCTACCTTTCTTCAGCTCTGTTCAATAGCCAACCACCAGGTGGGCCGTTCCCTGGCCATCGCCCACTGAAACCATTGGTCACTTTTTGGAAGCCCAGGAAGCCCCTTCTGGGCTCTTCCTCTCCCAGGGCTTGTTGCCGCCCAGGGCTGCTCACTGGCTTCTGGGCCTCTTCTGCTTGCTCACCGCCAGGCTCCCTGGCCCTGGAGCAACGTGGCCTCGGGTGCCCCAGGCTGGTGATGATTGAGCGCAGGACGTCAAGGCTGGGGCCGATTCCCTTCCTCCCGCTGCTCCTGGGCCCCAGAGGGGGAGGCCATTGTTTTCTGCTCAAGCAGTTTCCCTTGCACTTGAGGCAACTTCCCCTGGAGGCTTTCCCGACTCACCCGGTGAGTGGAGCCTCGCAGAGCAGGAAACCTGGAGGCTTCTGCCCCCAGGCCGGCCAGCCCCAGCTCAGCTGCTGCCCTCCGGCTGTGGTTCTGGAAAGGACCCGGTGGGAAATCTGCCCCAGCCTCTGCTCGGAGGCCCTTCCTCCCACCACTTCCCCCACGGCCTCCTCTGGTCGGAGGAGAATTCCCCAGGCCTGCGCCTGGACCAGGGGCACAGGGCTGGGGTGATTCACGGGGAAGTCTGCGGGGCCGTTCGCAGTGACTCAGCTGCTCATCTGTAGGAAGACTGCCTTCCACGACCGCACTGCATCTCCTGGCAATGTGCCTTGTCCCCTGGCCACTGGGGATCCTCCTCGGGACCCCCACAGACTCTCAACCGCCAGCTTCCTGGCACTCTGTCCAGCTCTGTCTGTTGCCCAATCAAGAAGGGCAGAGATAGGGAGAGGACCTCTGCTGCTGCCTCCAGACCTGCCCCTGGGGTCAGGGTCATGCCCTTCGTGCTTCTGTGTCCCCAAAGGCTCTTCAAGGCTTGGAGCAATGATGGAGCGGTGAATGGTTGAATTCAGGAAGAAGCATTCTGGGGCTCCAGACCCGACTCTAGGGCATTTCCAGCCCGGTAGAGGCTCAGGCCTGGGAATCTTAAGGTGATGGGGTCCTGAGCAGGCAGAGGCGGAGCCTCAGGCTCTAGCCACGCCCACCCCAGTCCTAAACCAACCGCTGAGCTCCTCGCGACATTGGGCGTGGGGGTGACGTGGGGAGGGCACTGCGCCAGACACAGCACCCAGAGATGGGGAGGACACACCCCCTGGCCTCAGGCTTTCTGTGCCAACGGTCAGGCAGCTGCTGACACGCTGACCCATGGTTTTAGCAGAGAAGCTGGGACCTGTGGAGGAGGTGTGGCTGGGAAGGGGGGTGGGGACACGCAGGGAGGAGCATGCACAGGGGAGGACTGGCAGCAAGGCCTCATGCAGGAGGTGGCCCACAAGCCCTGGAAGGTGGGGACGAGCCCCACGGGACTCCTGATTCTAGAGTGTTGAGGATGGACCCTCGGTGTCCTGGGAAGGCGGTTGTGTGTTCCTGTGTCCCCAGCATTCAGTGACTCAGACCATTGCTAAACTGACCAGGCAGAGCAGAGAGGCTGGTGGGCCACTATTTTTTCCTTAATAATAGTTTTAACTAACTATATACCCTTCATTTCCCAGCTTCCCTTGCAACCAAGCAGAGCCATTTGAAGCCCAAGTCATAGGCAACTTGCAAAGAGTGTCCTTCAAGAGAGAGGGAATGCTTTTCTTACCCCTTTGGTCCTTGCTGTTGTCTGGGACACAAAGTGAGAGCCGGAGGGGAGGCAGACTTTTTGAATGGCCTTCAAAATGCTGGGAATGCTGACAGGGCACCAGGCTGCAGCCTGGGCTCCTGAGGACTGCATCTTGTGATATCTCTTGCCTGGAACCATCTTTTCAAGGACGTTTTCATGGCAAGTAGCCTGATAGAACTGAGATATTATTTCTCTCTCTGGAGCAAAAGACATATTTGTTTCCTGAACAGGAGAATGCAGATGATGCCTTTTTCCAGGGCAATTGTTGGCTGGTTTTGCTAGTGGCCTCTTATAAGACCTGGAGGTTCCTAAGCTCAGTACATTATTGCCTTTTTATATGGAAGGACTTACATTCTAAGACTCTCTCCAGTGGATGCCTGATTGCCAAACTCTGTATGTACTATTTATCCTTTACATACGTACCTATGATAAATGTTCACCTTTCACTTGCAGGAAATACTTTACAGCTTCTCTTTGATATATTTGAATTGCCAGCATAACTACTCTTGGGCTTTGGGGTCATTATCAAATAAGATAAGGGTTACTTGGACACAAGCACTGTAATATCATGACAGTTGATCTGGTAACTCAGACAGCTACTGAGTAACTAACGGTTGGGTAGCATATATAATGTGGATACACTTGATGAAGGGATGATTAACACCCCTTCATAAATGTATCTGCAAGATATCATCCCACTAATCAGAACAGTGTGCAATTCAAAATCTATCAATTGTTTCTGAAATTTTCCATTTAATATTATGGGACCACAGTTGAAACTGAAACCATGGAAACAGAGCTGCAGATAAGCAGGGACTGTTGCATATGTCGGCTGGCTCACACTATGTGCCCCGCACCTGGCTTGGTCTTCATTGGCTCCTGGATCTCTGAGGGCAAAGGGAACCAGTGTAGAGATGAAACCAGTACTGCCTGTCACTCTGCCATTGTCTGTGACTCATGAGTCTCCTGTCTTCTGCCAGATCAGTGACGATGAGGGAGGCTCAGGCATGAATTTGTAAGTAGCAAAAAACAAAACAAAACAAAACAAAAAAACCCTCACAGCCTTCATGTTTCTGACATAAGGATCCCTGTCATTAGCCTTGGTGGGGTTTTCCCCTGCTTTTTCTAACCACGTTGAGATAAAACATGTCTCAATAAATGCATCTAGTTTAAGGTTAACTAGATGCATTTTGACAAATGCACAGTAGGGTATATATTTTGAGAAACGCGGCCTGTGTTATACCTATCAACACGTTCAAAATAGTGTGTTCATCAAGAATTTCCTGTGCCCTGTGCCCTTCCCAGTCACTGTCCCCTCCCCAGCCAGGCCCAGGCTCCGTCACTGCAGATAATCTGTGACCCCTGGAGCAGCACATGGGATTCTTTCTGCGGTTTCTGGCTGTTTCCATCAACATCTTCTTTAGATTAATCCATGTGTTTTCTTCCAGTAGATTTTCTAAAGTCTCTGTTTCAATTGATTTCTTTAGAGCAGCTTTAGGTTCACAGCTAAATCGAGAGGAAAGTAGGCAGATGTCCCACCTGCACGGTCTCCCCCATCGTCCGTGTCCCACACCAGAGTGGCCCATGGTGGCAAACCGTGAGCCTACATGAAGGCAGCATATTGCCCAACACCTACGGTTCCCCGTGAAGGCTCTGGGTGTCCTACGCTCTGTGGGTGTGGACAACATAATGAATGAGTGTCCATCACTGTAGGACCAAGCAGAGCAGTTTCAGTTCTATCCCCTGTTTTTCCCCAGGGACCCAGCTGTGGCCTCTGCTCCGAGGTGGGCTGGCTCTGGAACTCCCCTCCTCCTCTGTCTCTCTTCAGGCTGAGGGGCCTCGGGCCGCAGTGCTGGGAGATGCCATCTGCTCCAACAGGTGAGGGTGACTCCCGGGGCACCGGCCTCCCAGCCCTGGCCGCCCCGTGGGCAGAGCATTCCCTGGCTGCTCCCAGCTATTCCAGGGCCTCAAGTGCTGGCCGCAGGCTGGGCAGGGAACCTGGAGCCCTAGGGGCCCTCTCTCGGGGTCTCACCCACTTGATGAAGACAGTGAGTAGACTGGGAGCAACAGGCCGTTCACAACCACTTGACAAGGCACCCTCAGCCTTCTTTTCTTTAAACCCCAATCGCAACAGCGATTTTAATAAAAATCCTGGGGGTAAGGTGGGAACTGTGAAGGGACAGAAGCAAAGGTAGGAAGACGTGGAGAAGCCAGGAGCAGCGGGCACACACTCCTCAGGAGGCCGAGGCGGGAGGATCTCAAGTTTGAGGGCAGCTTGGGCAGTGAGACACCCTGTCTTAAAAAAGAAGGGAAGCTGGGTGCAGTGGCACATGCCTGTGATCCCAGAAGCTGGGAAGGCTGAAGCAGGAGGATCATGAGTTCAAAGCCAGCCTCAGCAACTTAGTGAGACCCTATCTCAAAAAGATAGAAAGGTCTGGGGATGTGGCTCAGTGGTTAGGCACCCCTGGGTTCAATCTCTGGTGAGAGAGAGAGAGAGAGAGAGAGAGAGAGAGAGAGAGAGATCCATACCCAGGAGACCCTGCAGGAGTCTGGAGGGAGTCAGTGGCAGAGCAGAGCCTAGCATGTACGAGGCCCTGGGTCTGGTCCCCAGTGCTCCCCACCCCAGGACATGGAGGCACAGTCTTGGGAAGCAGAGCGGGACCATGACCTTTGAGCGGGAAGCGAGATGGCTGTTGTGCGTAGGCGTGAGAGGTAGTTTTGTGCGTGTCGAGTGTGGCAGTCCCTGTGGTGGGCGGGGCAGGCGGGAGGATGAGGCTGAGGCTGGGCTAGTCAGGTGTGGACACTTTCAACCGCCCAGCACTTGCTGGGAAGGTGGGAAGGCGTGCCTGGGGTGGAAGAGGTGTGTTTGGGTGGGAGGCCTGGGTGGTCCCCACCTGGTTGCTGGCCTGAGGAAGCTGAGAGGACACGGGTCTCCTCTTTGTCCTCAATTGGCCAGCAGTGCTTGTGGTCATTTAAGGTGCTGGCCAGGGCAGGCGGCTTGCTAGGTGGCAGGTCATCTGGGGCCGACATGGTACAGGCCTTCCGGGGGGCCATGGGAGCTATTTTTAGTGGCCTGGGCTAACTCCCAATCCTGCTGACTATTTCTGGTACCAGAAGATTGCCCTGAAGGACGCGGAAAATTCCATGTGGAGAGTGACCGTCTCCCTCTGGCTCTGCAAGGGCAGAGGGCACAGCCCAGGACCAAGGCCGGAGGCCCGAGGGCTTCTGGGAAAGTCCACCAGCTCAGAGAGTATAAAGCAGCCCTCTTCCTGACCTTCTGAGGGCAGTGGACTTCAGGACATCGGCTTCATCAGGAGTGACCATCCAGCCTGGCGTGTCTTGGACCGTCCGGTTTGGCACCTGGGAAACCCTTCAGGGTGGTCTGTGGCCCAGGACCTTTCCAGTCCCCTTGAGTCTAAGAGCTAAACTATAATAGCTGTAAACGAAGCTACCTGTATCGCCTTCTAGAATGTACACAATAAAGCAATGCGAAGGGCGCTGTTATCATCTCTGTTTTACACAAGAGGAAACTGAGGCACAGAACATGCTGCAACTTTTCTTTCATTTTTTTAAAAAATCTGTTACTGGGGATTGAACCCAGAGGTGTCTATTTTCTATTTTGAGACTGGGTCTTACTAAGTTTCTGAGGGTCTCCCTAAGTTGCCCAGGTTGACCTTGAACTTGTGTTCTCCTGCCTCAGCCTCCCCGTCTCTGGGGATACAGGCCTGGGCCAGCACTTGGGCCTGGAGCCAGCATTTAGATCTGGTTCTGGTGCCAGAGTCCTGCATTATATTCTACAGGTAAACAGTGCGTTTGGCCCCAGGAGAACCTGGATTCAAAGTTCCTCTCCAGGCCTGGGACCTGGGAAGGATCGCGACTCTGTGACCAGGTTGTCAAGAGGCTCAGGCCAGAAGGTGTCATGGTGTGGATGGTGCTCAGGAGGTGGTGGCTTGGTCCCCACTCTTGGCTCTTTGGGGGATGGTGGGAGTCTGGCTGTGCAGACTGTAAAGCTTACCTGGTGGGAAGGCCCCTGGTTGCTGCCCTCTCCACCCCAACCCCAGCACCTGGCAGACAGAGGGAGGGAAGAGGGAGGCCGGGAGTCCCCATCCTGTACCCCATTCACCCCGGGCTCCACTTTCCTTGGCTCAGTGGGGGGGCTGGTGGGCAGCCTCACAGGCCTTGGGAGGGCTCAAGGGGTCGGGAGGGCACGTGGTGTCGCTCCACTTCCTTCACCTGTGTTCTCTGTCCCCAAGCCTCTGGGAACCCCAATAGCATCCGCAGCAGTGGGGGGCTGAGCTGGGAGGGTGTGGGAGGTGCGGACGTGCGCGCCACTGGCCAGGGCATGAATGGAATGCGTCCTGTCCCTGGGGACCCTGTTCCTTCCCAGGCCTCGCGTCAGAGCGGGGCAGGAAGGGCAGGGCCGCCCGAGTTCCCAGCGCCTGCTCCGGCCTGGGGAAGTGGCCAAACAATGGGCCACCAGGCTGGCTGGCTGCCTGCCGGGGCTGAGCAGAGTGTGTGTGTGTGTGTGTGTGTGTGAGAGAGAGAGAGAGAGAGAGAGAGAGAGGAACGAGCGAGCTCTGGGAGGCCCAGCTTCTGGTCCAGGGCCAGGGGGCTGTGAGGTGGGGGCTGCCTTATCTCACTCACTGCCCCTGTGACCTGGGCGGGCTGCTGTGGCTTCGCCACTCGGAGTGGCCTCTGCCAGCAGTAGGTTTGGACTGAGGGTGGGTGGGGAGGCTGAGAGCCAGCTGCCGACCGTGGAGAGCACAGATCTACCCAGAGCGTCTGATGAGAGAGTGCCCCAACCCTAACCCTAACCCTAACCCTTGGCCTAACCCTAACCCTAACCCTAACCCTGGCTCTAACCCTAACCCTGACCCTGATCTGACCCTAACCCTAACCCTGGCCCTAACCCTAACCCTGACCCTGACTCTGGCCCTAACCCTAACCCTAACCCTGGCTTCCTGGGCAGGGATTGGGTGGCGCTGGACAGCATGTCCATTTTACAGGTGGGGAGACAAAGGCTCTGAGAATAGGCTGTGCATACAGAAAGCACCTATTAATGTTCCGAGAAGGATTTAAACTCTCAAACAGAAAAGTCACAGTTCAATGTCTTTCCTGGGGGGATGAGGGGAGTTTCTACTTACAGAATTATTCCTGCTTCAAAATGCAAAAGGGGTGACAGGATCCGTGGCTCCTTGAGCCACTTCTAATAAAGGAACAGAACTTGGCCTTGGGTGGCTCTGGCTGCTGGCCTCAAAGACACCCAAGTAGGCAATCTGAGCCCCGGAGGGAAGAACACAGCGCCACTCAGGAAATAGTCTTGTAGGATCTCAAACTTGCTCCAGCCCTAAGTTCCACCCACATTTCACAGGAGTCTAGGGGACAGAGGAACGTGTCCAGTGGCACCACAGGGCTGTTCTGTAGCCAGCAAAGTTTAGATATGGGACACAATGTGGGTAAATGCAGCTAAACAGCCGGTGTCTCCTACAGATGGGGGGTGGCGGGGGAGAAACGGTATATGAATGGGGTCTGAAGGGCGAAGGGGACTTAGAGACACCTCAGCCAATTATCAGAGGACACCTTCTTAGGATTTTGATTGAGACAAATCAAACAAATGAAAGCCACTATAAAATAATCAGGAAGTTAGACAGAGCCCCAAGAATGGCCTGTCCAGGGTCTGGTGGTGGACTGTGAACTCCTCCAGGTGGGACTCTGGGATCAGGTGACTTTGTTGACTTAGCCCCTCTGGAGCTTGCTGCCTGCTGCCCCTGGCAGAGGCAGTGTGGCGTGAGGAGAGGTGTCTGCTCTGGCTCTTCCTGGCATTCAGGGTCATCTTTTTTTAGCATGTGCGTCTTGCAGCAGCCAGGCTGTGACCTGCCGTCCTGTCTGCCAGACCCAGGGTTTAAAACGAGCCCCCTGAGCCGGGCCTGCTGCAGCTGCTGCCTGGGAAAAGGCATCAACATGAGGCTCCTGTTGCCGGGACACAGAGTGTGTGTCCAAATCTAGGTGGCTGGGTACTGCTGATGTGCCACCTGGGACGAGCAACATGCTGTGGGTTGGCCCCGGGAGGCTCTGCATGGCCTGCTGGGCCCGGCCTTGGCCTGCCCTGGGTGCTCTCTGACCTGAGCCCCTGTTTCAGGCTGACCTTTCCATTTCAGCGGTGGGCAGAGCGCCCTGCCCGAGGTCAAGCGGCGAGTTAGTGTCGCCTCCTGCCGCCAGCATTAGACGCCTCTTGTTTAAAATGGGCTGCTTTCGTCTCAGCAGGTTGACTCATGCCTGTGGCCAAAGATTCAAAAGTACTCCAGGGTCTGCCTGTGGCCAGTGCTTCTTCCCGTCTCTTCCCCGTCTCCGTCCAGGGAACCGTCGTGACCGGTTTCTCACGTGTGCCTCCAGCGAGGCTCTGGCCAGCCTCTCCCCGGGTTCAGCAGGAGACCCAGTGCCCCAGAACTCCACAGCGCGTGGTGTAAGGAGCAGGCAGCTCTCTGCTGCGTCCAGGGAGGGGCCTTCACATTGCTTCTGGGGCCAACTGAGATCTTGGGCAAATGTCATTTCCTGTGGTCTGTGCCTGGGTCCCCAGCTGCTCCACTAACCAAACTGTTTCAGAGCTTTCTTTTTTCTCTGCTTTACCTTGGGACGATGGTGAGAAGGTGGGCAGCCGGGATTGGGTTGGGACCCCTGAGAGCCTGCAGTGCCCACCTGCTGCTCCGGTCTCTTCCCCGTCCACAGTGCCCCAGTGCATGGTCTCACGCAGGCAGACACGGGCATTATGAGAAAAGTCCCCAAGGAGCAGGTACTGACTCTATGTCTGTGTCGGAGCTGGTCCTGGGGACCAGATTTTGTAGCCATTCTGGATCACAGTGCCCTAGCACACGCTTTGTGAGGCCATGCCTGGCAACCCCATCAGGTGCCACACTCTACTCCTGACAGTCATCACTGCCCTTGAGAGCGTGCGGCAAGCAAGCAGTTGATTGACGAGTTGTCATGTGTTCACTAAAGAAATTGTCAGTGGACAGAAACTGCCAAGGCCCGCCTGTCTCCTCCTTCCTGTGCTCTCAGACCTTGCGCCTGCGTACCTGTGCTCACGGAGGAGGATGAGACAGCTCCTTGGACTGTGGGTCAGGGCAGGCTTCCTGGAGGAGGCAGCAATACACTGGGCCCTGCGGGGTGGGCAGGAGAGCACTGGGAGTAGCTGAGCAGGGTCAAGGGAGGGCACTTGGGCAGAGAGAACAGCACAAGGGGCCAGGAATGACCCAGGCTGAGCCATGAGGATCTGCAGGGGGTGCTAGGCGATGGTCAGGGGCGTGGGAGGCAGAGGGGCTGGGCTGGTGGGGGCCTAGGACAGGCTCAGCACAGACTGGACCCGTGCCCTGCAGGCCAGGGGAGCTCCGGGCTCGGCCTATGCTTAGCTCCTGCTTCTGACTGTGTGACCTTGAGCAAGTCCTTGTGCAGCAGCTGGGGGTCAGCTCAGTGCTCCTTGCTGGGGACCCTGTGCAAGGCCCAAGCACCCAGGTCACCATCTGTGCCCAGTAGGGCACACATACCTCACTTGCCGTGACCTCCCATCTGAGGTGGCCAGGCCCAGCTGGTCACCTGGGAACTGCCTGGGTGTGGACGGGGGCACAGTGGGGCCAGGGCCAGGCAGGCTGGCTCAGCAGGTCCGGCTACTGCTGGGCGGGCGTGCAGACTGCTGGGAGTCTCCTTCCCGCCATCACTGGGTGGCAAGGCCCACCCCACAGGGCTGTGGAGGTGAGGCAGGGACAGCGGGCACCAGGGCTTGGGCCTGGTCTGAGTGCCTCCTGAGGGTGCCTGTGCTTCCTCTAGCTCCCAGGGACCTTCTCCCATCCCAGGGGAGGAGAACCAGACCCGCTGGCCCAGGGAGTCGAGGTTCCAAGCCCAGGGCCGCCTGCTCCGAGTCGTCCTTGCTGCCCTTCGTCTCTACTTCTGGTTCACAAGAACGCGGAGGCAGAGGCCTGGAGACCTGGGGCCTAGGGGCCTGGGGGTCTGGGTCCTGGGGCCTGTGGTCTGGGTCCTGGGGTCCTAGGGTCCTGGGGTCTTTGTCCTGGGTCCTGGGATCTGGAGTCTGTGTCCTGGGTCCTGGGTCCTGGGTCTTGGGTCTGTGTCCTGGGGGCCTGGGGTCTGGGTCCTGGGGGCCTGGGTCCTGGGGGCCTGGGGCCTGGGTCCTGGGCTTGACCCACCTCGAGCCACTGCTGGCCCCTTCCAGGCCTGGGCTGGGGGCACTGGAGCATGCCCTCCAGGTCCTCTGCCTGCACCGCAGCCCCTGCTGGTGGCCTGCTTCAGGCCTCCATACCGCTGCTGTGTGTTCCCTCTGCCTGGAGTGTCCCCCGACCCTCTCCAGTCACCTGGAAAACTCCTGGGTACCCCTCAGAACCAAAGCGGAGCAGAAGCCGCCTACGGTTTGCCCTGGGCAGACCACCCTCCTCCCTCTGGCCCACTCTCTGCCCACTATGACCCTCTTCACAGTGAGAAGGCTGGGGGTGTCTGTCCCCCACTAGAGGACCAGCAGCTAGGGGAGGGGCTGTTCCTGATTGTGTCTAGAACCTCGGCCCTGCACAGGGCCCAGCCAGAGAGGTGCCCGGGAGCCTGGTGGGACTCACTGCCACGTGGTTATTCACAGACCCACGACGCTGGCTGGGCCAGGACTCGGTGGGCTCTGGTTAAACACATGTTGCACATTCAGTTTTCACACCACTCGTTGCACATTCAGATTGTCACCATCCCCACCTCCCTGAAAAGCTCAGAGAGGTGAAATAACCAGTGTGAGGTCACACAGCCAGGAAGTAGCAAAGTCAGTAACTTGTATTGCTGGTCCCTGAAACCACGGGAGGACATTCAAACAGGCACTTGGATCAAATGCTTTTTTTTTTTTAATATTTATTTTTTAGTTGTACACAATAACTTTATTTTGTTTATTTATTTTTATGTGGTGCTGAGGATCGAACCCAGGGCCTTGCACATGCTAGGTGATCGCTCTACTGCTGAGCCACAGCCTCAGCCCAGATCAAATGCTTTTTTTTTTTTTTTTAAATCAAGTATTTACTAGGAACTGGAAAAAATAATTAATGCATTACTCTCAAGTTCCTGGTAAACTTTTATACTTAAAGTTTCACTATTCATCTTTAGTCTTAAGATTATGTTTACGTGTTAATTTTAAAACTTCGTAAACAGTTGTCACTGACATTGTGGACTAGAAAAAAGACGAAAAATTTGTTCATCAAACCATGACCTTTGGTTTATTTAAACCAAAGACCTTTAAGTTATTTAAATTGAAATAATAGCAACTGATTTAAATGAAGATTTCGGGGGCAATAGAGGTGTTGAGATGGCCGCCGGCTCTCCTGGAACCAGGGGCCGCCCCTGGGCCTGTTGGCCTCCTGTGGACAGGAAAGAAGTTCAGGGCTTAGGCCCAGGTGGGACTGAAGGCTGTCCCGTCCCAGCCTTCCTGGTCCCCATGCCTGTCCATTCCCCACCCGCAGCCAGAGTGGCCCTTAGGAAATGAAAGCCAGATCCTGTTCTCCTGTGAGCCTCCGTGGCTTCCCGCGGCCCCCGGAAAGCAGAGAGAGAGGCCCTGGGACACCCAGGAAAGGCCCTGGGACACCGGCCTGCTGCCACCCCAGTCTTGCTGGCGTCCTTGCTCCGTGGCCGAGAGGAGGGCACCTGGTCTGGGCGTCCTTCCCTCATCTTTCCACAGGGCTCTCCTCAGCCACCTCCCAGAGAGGCTGCCTCCTTGCCAACCGGGCCACCCCACCCAGTGTGCAGCCTGTCTAAGTCCAGCTGTGCCCTGTTGTCCCCAGGGTGTCAAGCCCCTTCCGTGAGAGGCCTGTTTCTGCCTAGAACCTGCACATCCTCCGTGCACTCCCATCCCCTCCCGTGCCCAGTGCAGGCCGCGCTGTGTAAACAGTTGTCACACGGAATCATTTAGGGATGATGGCAAGAAAAGCCAGTCTGTGCAGGTTTAGTACAGATGTGATTTAAAAAAATTTTTTTGCCCCATAGTTAGTTGCCCATGGACAGGGAACCACGGACACTGGACACGGAGGCCCAGTGGCCCGAGGCCGGTGTCTGATGGCACCAGGGTATCGGGACACCCCCCTGCCTGAGGCTCTTTTCCGTCTTTCCTTCCCATTGCAGTTTTTGTTATTCTGTTAAAGCAAGAACCCGTGTCCTCGTGATGGCAGGCAGCACACAGCCGGGCCCAGCAGAGGCTTGCTGGACACTCGTGTGTCCGGAGTGGCCGAGAGGCCTTCAGGACGGGCCTGAGCTCAGGCATTGACAACTGGGAGGAGGTGACCTCTCTGAGGTCCTTCAGCTGAACAGCTCAGGCAGCTGAAACCAAAAATGCAGATGGGATTAGTCACCCTCGGAGCCTGGCAACGCTGGCACCAAACCACTCCTCATCCAAACACATCACAACATTGTGGCCAGTGTGGCCAGGGCCCCAAGGTGGCAGCTCTGGCATCCGGGAGCTGGCCCCAGCTGAGCATGTGGGCACAGGAGGGGGAAGCCTGGGCGTGGAGCAGGGAGGGCTGAGGGTCACAGATAGGGTCACTCGAGTGGGGACAGGCAGTGGGAGGCAAGCAGAGGCTTCCGAGGGCAGAGTGGACCTTGAGGTGATCAAGCTCAAAGCTGTTGAACATAAAAATGTCCCTCGGAAACCCAAGCAGACCCTTGGTTGCGAAATTCATTTCAGAACACTTGGGCTGTTGAGAGGGGAGATGCTCTTCTTTCTGGCTGGGGACAGCGGTTTTGTTGAAATGGACTCCACAGAGCATGGAGTCACTCAGGTGAAGGCACCAGGCGGTGGTTTTCCATGTAGCCCCACAATCGATTGGTTTGAGGACCTTTCATCACCCCCAAAAGAAGCTCCCCAGCCAGCACGGGCACAGGCCTGCCCCAGCACCCGGCCCTGAGTCTGCCCCGTGTCCGCAGAGCGCCTGCCCTGGACATCTCACACCTGGTGGTGCTCTGAGACACCTGTGCGGTGTCTCAGGGTCCCCGAGTTGTGGCACGGATGGGCACCTCGCTGCTCTTCATACCAAAGCATGCTCTGCGGCAGGTTGGCCTGTGCCTTCCGCCACTGGGACTCATGGCATTTGAGCCGTCTCCTCTCTGTGGCTCTGGTGAGGACCCTACCCGCGCCTTCATGCTCACATTTTTGGATGCGTGTTTCCGTCTCTCTTGGCTGTTTATCTAGAAGTGCGTCTTCTCTCATTCAGAAGGGGAAAAAATAGTCCCCAAGTGAAAATCAGGAGTGGATTTGAAACGGCAGCCCAGCTACGCTAGAAGCCGGGGACTTCCTGAGCAGGAGCCCACAGCTGTGCCTGGAACCTATTAGAAACAAACCCAAATGCTTGCTCATTTCGGGTTCACCAGTGAAAAGGTCCAGAGTGGACATGTGGCAAGATGGTCCTTTCCCACTCAGTCTAGAGCAAGCACCGTGTGCTGGAGTCGGGCCCCAGGACAGGGCTGCAGCAGGAGGAGTCGCGGCTGCAGGACCTTCGTCCCCTAGAGGGCTATCCTCGAGAGCCCTGCTCTGCCTTTCTGTCTGCTGCTGGGGACCGGACCTGGGCTTCCTGGAATACAACCGTGTGGCCTCTGGTCAACGGTCCTGCGCTGGCCTTGGGCTCTGAGAGGAACCAAGACAAGGGCGTCTGTGTCCACTCCCACTGGCCGGCCAGAGGGGGCCAGCAGCACCGGGAGGGGTGAAAGTAGTCCCCGTGCAGCTGCCCTGGAGCCCCTTGCCCCGCCCCTGACAGAGGACACGCCCCGCCCTCAGGTGTCCGCAGCTCTCTGCTTGGTTTTAGTGGCTCCTTCATTTTTAAAGATATTCCCCAGTTTATCCTGAAGCACTGTCGATTCCTGCCGTGGGCCAGGTCCTCAGAGGGACACGGGGCAGGTCACACTTTACCTGGGCCTTCGAGTGCCTCCTCGTCCCCAGACTGGAAGACAGGCGAGTGGCAGTGAGTCCGGCCAGAGCTGAAGGGGGCCACACGGGAGACATGGACGCCTCCCCTGCCCCACAGGGGACTTCTGGCTTGGACAGATGCCTGCTGTCCTCCGTCGAGGATATATACATATATTTGTGGAGGCTGGTACCAGGGGCGCTCTACCTCGGAGCTACATCCCAGCCCTCATTTCGAAGCAGGGTCTCACTGGGTTGCCGAGGTGGCCCTGAACCTGATGTCCCCTGCCTCGGCCTCCTGAGTTGCTGGGCCGGCAGGCGTGGGCCCCGGCACCCAGCTCCGCGGTACATTATGTCAAGTCCCTCCGCACCCCTGTCCCGTCTGTGGGGAACTCTTACAGGCTGTTCTTGCTTTTCAGCGTCACACTTGATACTTTCTACATCTGAAAACGGATACCCTATTTCTTTTTGAGCTTCTTTTTCACAAATGTCTCCTCTTTCTTAAAAGGTGCTTTTTTTCCTTGTGGTTTTAATAGTAGTTACGACATCTTCAACAGAGAACCTTTAGAAGATACAGAAAGGAAGCCCCCAGGAACTGCCCACCTGCTGGGCCTGCTGTGGTCCTGCCCCTCTAGGGGGTCAGGACGGCCATCCTCCTGATGAGTTGCCATGAGGGTGAGTCTTCATCCCCACCTTCCCTCCCTGCTCTCCTCCCCTCTGGGTCACTAGCTGGCCTCACAGCTGCTCCCTGCAGGGCCCGGGCACACCTGGCCAGTCGCTGGCAGGAGGGCTGCTGGAAGCGGCTGGGTTCTGGGCCCTGAGTCCAAGGTCAGGGTCTGCCTGGCTGCAGAGCCCTGGCTCCCCACCTGGGGATTACCACAGGGAGGAAAAGGGGTCAGCCTCAGCTCAGAGCAAGGCTCAAAATCAGGGCCCCGGATCTGCTGCATCCAGTGACGGCTGAGAATCCGTGCTGTCCCTCGTCCTCCACCAGTGACTGGGTGGGGTGTTGGTGGGGGTGCAAGACAGCCCAGACCCACCACCTGACCTTCGGCAGCCCTTCTTCCCTAGCCTTTCAGAGACTCAAAGGGACTTCTCAGAAAAGCAAAACCCGGGCACCCGAGGCCTCAGCCAGTGTGAGAAATAGAAGCCCTGGGTTTCTTCCCGGGGTGGTGGAACAGCGGCTGTTCCCCAAGGTGGAAGGGAAAGAATAACACTCAGAAGGTGGGTGCTGGAATGTTCTCATGGGACTCTCTGGAAAGTTCTAGGAGAGAGGGAGTCACGTCCCCATCACAGTGAGGCAGTAACGGAAGCCAGGAGTGTGAGGAGACTTGTCCACGGTCACCCAGAGTTGGGACACCCCTGGGACAGGCCGTTCACCCCGATGCTTAGCTTCCCGGCAGCCTCCGGCCAGGCTGCGTGTCAATATTTATCCAGCAAATGGGTAAACACAGAAGGGAGGCCGGCACACAGTGCTCTGTGTGTGTGTGCGTGTGCGTGTGTGTGTGGTGTGTATGTGCATGTGTGTCGTGTGTGTGTGTGTGTGGTGTATATGTGCGTGTGTGTGTCATATGTGTGGTGTGTGTGTGGTGTGTGTGGCCAGGCCTCCCGCTCAGCCTCCGCAGGGCCTTTGCACTGCTGTGCTGTGCTCCAGGGCCAGTGCTCCCCTTGCAGGTCTTTGCCCAAATGTCACCACTTTAGCAGCCTGCCCCACCTCCCACCCCACACCCACACCCACACCCATACCACCCACACCCACACCCAGACACCCAGACACCCACACTCACACACACACACACACACACACACACACCCCAAGGACCATAGACACGCTCCTCTCTCCTCTTTGTCCTTTTCTCCCCTTGGTGTCTGTGCCATTTCCACCTGAAATCATACCGTGATCTGGTCTTTGAAACGTCTAAATTGATTAGGTGTGAAACACACAGCGTGGTCTTTCTCTTTGGAGCAGGAAGGAGGGAGGGGAGAGGCCTGCAGGGAGGAGGGGGACGGAGCAAAAGGTCAGATCCGGCTGGGAGGAGATGCAGGGGAAGGGGTGACCCCTGGTCCTGGGAGAGCTGGGGACGTCTAGTCTGGCTGGCTCAGGGACAGGCAGCCCTTGGTGGGGCAGGAAGCTGGGGTGACTTTTGGAACAGAGTGTGGAGAAGGTGCTGCGGAACCAAGAAGCAGAATTTGGAATCAACCCCAGAGACTGTTTCCTCTCACTGGAAGGGAAGTCAGCTTCTAGAAAGTTCTGCAGATTCCTGAGGGCGCAGGCCTGTGACTCTGCTCGGCAGCTGGGGAGGGTGTGGACTCGCAGGGCCCAGGAGCAGCGCCAGCCCGCGTAACTCGCTCTGGAATGCTGGGGCTGCAGTGGACTCACTCCAGATCTGCGGGTTCCCGTCAGAACACGAAACCCAGGGGGAAAAACCCAGGCCTGGGCGGCAGAGCAGGCCACAGCACCGCCCTGCAGGCTCAGCAGAGCCATCTGCGCCCCATGTGCTTTCCAGGGGCCCGGGGCCAGGAACCTGCCCTCTGGTGGCTGCAGGGCCACCTCTCTGGGAGCAGCCCTCTCTGGCCACCCCACTGGTGGCACCGGAGGTGGAGCCAGCAGGCCACCCGCAAGGGCTGGACCCCGCTCCCCACGAGTGCCCTGGAGCGGGGGGCTGTCTTGGTCTGCTCTGCCGAAGGTTGGGACTTCCAGACCCCCGGCCTCGCCGGCTGCCCACAGGGACGGGGCCTGAGTGTCAGTAGGTCCAGACCACTGGGCGTTGCTGGGCCAGCCTCGGCTCCCCTTCTCCACCGTCACATCTGGATGGCCAGGAGGAGCCGCGCCTGACCCCGTTCCCAGCCCTGCTCCCCTTCTCCTCCCAGTCTTGCACTCCCTGGGCCAGCGTGACTGTCACCAAATGTCTGAAGCCTATGGAAAAGTCCAGCCCCTGGTCCCTGTCCCTCCAGTGCTGTCCCATCCGGTGGGTTCAGAGAGAAGAGCCACGTCCAGGCTGGGTACCTCCAAGGGCTGCTGAGGACAAGACCCCACTGGAGGACAGGGACCTCGAGGGAAGTGGTTGGATGCTCTCGTGCAGCCATTTGCAGGACTCGAGGCCAGGTCGGGGGTCCTCGGACCGGGGGTCCTCGGGCCGGGGTTCCTGGGCTGACGTGAGCCCCCCTCCATCAGCAGCACTACTGGGTCAGCTCAACTGCTGGAGTCCTGCCAGGGACCCGGAGTCGGGCAGATGTTCGCTTCTTCCACCTTTGGAGGCCAGGAACGGGCAGTGCCCATCTGTTGGCCTCAGCTGGTGAGGGCCAGAGCAGCCTGCTCTTAGTGGGGCCTGGCTCACTGTCCCCCTGCCTGGGGGCTGGAGGGGGCAGTGCCTGGATCAGCCGGCCCTGCTGGAGGCTGCTTAGGAGGTGCCCTCTCACCGGCTCAGGGTCCTGCCACGTGTGTGCGAGGGGAACAGCGCGGAGCACTAGGTGACCAGCAGGGCTTCCTGGCGGGCACGTGCCAGGCAGCCTGGTTCCCTCCCCACTGCCAGGTTCTACTGCCAGGTCCCCGCACATCCCACCTGGAACCTGTCAGAAGTGAGACCTCCCTGCCTGCCCTGGCCGGCTGAGTGGGTGCTCTGGGGCTGGGGTGCTGGGCTCTGCGTGCAACCGGGGATTGGAAGGTGCGCCAGGACCAAGGTGTCCACCTCTCTTTCGAGGCGTCCATCTCACTGTCCTGCTTCTCAGCTCTGAAGCCTTGCATGGCTCCCCTTGATGTCTGGATAAAGCCCAAAGACCCCAGCAGCATCCGAAGCCTCTCCTGCTGGCCCAGGCTGAGGGGTGCCGCCGTGTTCAGTCAGGCCAGAGCTGCTGGGGAGCAGCGCCTGGACTCCTGCCGTGGACCTGGGAGCTGGACCGCGCCAGCCTGGCAGACAGCAGAGAGGGCAGGAGAAATGATGGCCTTTGCTGTTCGTGTGTGGCCCCAGGTAACCATCCGAGGTTCAGCCTCCACGAACTGCTGGGAGCCTCGGATCCTCACCCCCCGCCCTCCAGGTGACACTGCGTCTGTGCCTTGGTCACTGAGAGGGTGGAGTAAGACCACCAGATCTCAGTGCCCTGCCCGATGCCCTCACACGGCAGGAGCCCTAGAATGCCCGGGCCTGGAGTCCACGTCCCAGGCCCTCAGGGCACTCTAGGGCAGAGGTCCCAGAAGTCTGAGTGTCCTAGGTTCGAGAAAGGGAGACAAACTACTTACCACCGCGCACCAGTGAGGGGCTTCTCCGTGAACACACTGACGCCTCTCCACCCACGTGTGTAAATACTTCAAAGTGGAAAAAATAAAGACACCAGTCAGGAGCTTCCCGTCAGCTTGGTCACGTGAGGCTTTTGGCCTCCACGCAGGAGGCCACAGGGAGCCATGGGAGGTCGTGGAGGAGGGAAGCAACGCAGTAGGGTGGAGGCCTTCGAGAGCACGCATCAGGACCTCCTGGGGCACTGGGGACCTCGTGGCAGCGGGTGAGGACAGTATCGTCCCACTTTACAGATGTCAGGACGAGGCTCGGAAGGTTGAAATTACTTGCCACGACCTCAGGGCTAGTAAGTAGGGGGCTGGGACTTGCCAAATGAGCTTTGGGGACAAATCTATGAGAACCTCAGGGGTTTTCAAGGCTTGGGAGTCACGGATGGGGATCGTGAGCCCAGTGGACGATCCTTACGCGGGGCGCAGGCAGAGGCCAGTGACGGCAAAGGGCAGCGGCTTGGAGGTGCCAGGCCCGGCCTTGCCTTTCCTCCTAGCTAAGACTGGTGGCCACTCCTCGGAGGGTCGGGAAGGAGGCGCAGAGGTGTGCATGCTGGGCACCCTGCTCTCCCAGGCTGCGTGGAGTCCCGGAGTCCCCAGGCCCCGCCCCCACCTGCCCACAACGTGCCCAGGCCTGGGCTGGGGTGAGGTGGAGCCCCACCAGCTCTGTTGCCCAGATACCGTGGAGGCCATGTGTGTGGCCCCTCTCCATGGCAACAGCACCCGCAGCCGCGTTGCTGGGACAGCCCCATCCCTGGGACCCAGCGGGAGACAGCTGGAGGAGGCCAAAGCCCTCCAAGCCACAGGCAGCTGGGCCTCAGCACCTCAGTACAACACCAGCCTCCCTGGGAGTCTGTCTGGCAAACAGGCTGAGGCCCCGCACTCGACCATGGGTGGGGAGGGGGGGAGGGAGAAGGGATGTGCATGGCTGAAGGCCCACTGCGTGCCCTCTCTGGACAGCCTGGGTGGGGCAAAGCAGCTGTTAGCACCCAGGGCCCGGTGTCTATTTGATTCTGGTTCAAATCCCAGCATTGTGGGTTTTTTAGCTGTGGGCCTGTCTGACCATCAGGTTCTCTTCATCAGGGAAACAGGGATAACAGCTCCCACCTTGTAGGGTTGTTGGTAGGATAATGTGGAGCAAGTCCAGGCCCTACTTTGTAAACAGTGGCAGTTCCTGTCATTTCCTCTGTTTTACGCTTGGGAAAGTGAGACCCAGGGAGGTCCCAGGGCCCGCTGTCATGGCAGTGGGGTGCTTTGTAAGCCGAAGCTGGGCCCCGAGGCTTGTGCCTCCTCTTGGCCCTGGTAGCCATCATGTTCTAAGACCAGGGGTGACTCCTTACTTCTCTCTCTTGCTCTTGGGGCACCGTGGCAGGCTGGGGGGGGGCAGGTGAGGGAGCTCAGAGGCTCCACAGCCAGGGATCCAGGATTGGACCCCAGCTGGGCCAGTGGCCTGCGTGTGACCTTGGCAGGTTGCTTCTCCCTGGCCTGAGTCTCCTTATCTGTGGGGCTGACACCTCTAGCCTTCTGGAGGCTGGGAGCAGAAACTGCAGACACCCTGGCTCTTCTTTCGCACCCAGACCTGAGCCACAGGAAGCGCCATCGGCTCTGCCTTCAGATGCTTCTGGGATGGGTGATGTCATTCTGTCGTTGGCCTCCTGTCTAGAACCTCGGCTCTCCTGGCACACACGGGAGCTGCCCACCTCTGCCTTTTTCTGACAGCCATCCTCAGGCCCTGCAGCAGCTCCTGCCTCAGTTGAGGTGGCAAAGCCAAGTCCACCCCCATCCCTGTGGCCCTTCCCTGTGGCTTGCCCCTGTGACCCCTCCCTGTGGCCCGTCCCTGCTTGCCTGCTCTCCCACTCCTCTCCCCTTGCTCGGGCCACACGGCCTCCAGGATGGGCCAGGTGAAGTCTAGCTCTGAGGCTTTGTGCTGGCCGTCCCTCTGCCAGCCATGCTGTTCCCCCCGCCTGGCCTGGCCTGCCTTCAGCTATCTTGGCCCTGAGATTTAAAGGGCGCCCAGGTGCCAGGCCATACTGTGCTCTTTCCCCAACTGCTGAGCTGCTGAGGGTCGGCTGGCACCCACCTGCCTTCTGCCCTGCCCTCCTACTCACCAGCTGGAGGACGCCCTCACCACTCAAGGCCATCTTTCTCGGCAGGGGGGGTCAATTGTTGAGAATGTTTTATTTGGAAAATTTGCAAAAGTTGCAATAGCTTACTAGGCACTGCTCCTTTTTTTCTTTTTAATATTTTTTAAGTTGTTGATAGACCTTTATTTATTTATTTATTTATATGTGGTGCTGAGAATCGAACCCAGTGCCTCACACATGCCAGGCAAGTGCTCTACCACTGAGCCCCAGCCCAGCCCACCCTACCACCTCTCGGTTTTTGCCCGGACTGGGGTTCTCAGGCAGAAGCTGTGTGCCTCCCAGGGATGTGTCTGAGGCACTTGGAGTGTTAGAACTGGGGGTGCTGCTGGCCTCCAGTGGGTAGAGGCTGGGGATGTTGCTAATTATGGAGATTGCTCAGAAAACTTGAAGTGGAACCACCGTTTGACCCAGCTGTCCCAAATAACTTAAAATCGGCACACTACAGTGACGCAGCCACATCAATGTTTATAGCAACTCAATTCACAATAGCTGAACCATAGAACCAACCTAGATACCCTTCAACAGATGAATGGATAAAGAAAATGTGGTGTATATACACAACGGAATACTACTCAGCCTTAAAGAAGAATGGAATTATGGCCTTTGCTGGTAAATGGATGGAGCTGGAGAGTATCATGCTAAGTGAAATAAACCAATCCCCCAAACCCGAAGGCTGAATGTTTTCTCTGACATGCAGATGCTAATTCACAATAAGGAGGGGGGTGGCTAGGGAAGAGTAGAGGTACGTTGGGTTAGGCAGAGGGGAGGAGGTGGGGGGAAGGAAGGACAGTATAATGAAGGGGACAATTATCACCCATGTGCATATGTGACTACACGACCCGTGTGAATCTAGATCATGTACAACCCGAAGAGTGAGAAGTTGTGCTCCATTTATGTATCAGGTGACAAAGTGCGTTCTACTGTAATTTATGACCAATTAGAACAAATTAAAAAATAATTAATAAAAACTAGTGACATTAATCAAATATTGATCTGGTCCGTTGTCAGTGGTGACAGATTGGGAGCCCTGCCCTAAATGGGCCAGCGGTTCCTGTGTTGACCCTGTTCTTTCCTGTACATGGACTCCTGCATGGCTCTTCGAGCGCCATCTGTGGGCCCCGTGGCTCTTCAGTGGAACCCCTGAGCAGCCATCCCAGCTGGTGATGCAGTCCCGATGCCGGGTGGCCTGCGTGGGCGCTGGGTTGCCCCTCAGCAGCCTTCATCTTGCCCCCAGGGCCCTGCCCAGGATAGAGCTGCTCCTCAGCGCTGCTTTCTTTTCTCTGTGAACAGTTAGCTGTGTCCTCTGCCCCTTCCTGTGGCATGACCTTGACACCTCTGCAGGGCACAGCTGCCTGGTTGGTGGCACAGCTTCCTGGTTGGTGGCACAGCCTTGGGGACGTTGGTCAGGTTGCTTCCCCGAGACCAGACTGAGGTGCTGCAGACAAATAAAAAAAGATTTTCTGATAAACATACCGACTGCCATCCCGCATCCCGGAGGTCAGAGGCTGGCTTTGCCTGTGGTCGGTGGCCTCGGGACAGACCTGGGTCTTCTTTCCCTTCAGCAGGAGGAGCTTCTCCCGGGCGCCCCCCTCCTCCGGCTCCTCCTTCCTTCCTCTCCCTGCTTTCATTCTCTGTCACCTGGCTGCATCTGCGGGTCCTGTGTGACGCCCTGTGCTCTGATCCACTCAGGTGGCCAAGCTCTGTGCCCCTCGGCGCTCAGGCTGCTCCAGCTGGCCCTGGTGTCTCCACTGCACCCCTGGCCTTCTCTGGCCACCTCCTTAGGTTCTGCCCATACTGAAGCTCGTGGCATCCCTGTGTGGCCTCGGGACTGTCTACTTCCCAGAGTGCCCTGCTTGCCGCAGTCTGGCTGGGCACAAATGCCGCCACACAGCTTGTAGATTCAAACAGCAACTCTATTCCCGAACTCACACCAGCCGTCTACAATCACGTTCTGGGGAAATCCACGTTCTCTGCCCAAATCCACCTCCACTGGGCTTCTATCTCCAAAATATACTGTCTGAATCCCGTGAGAACTCAAGGGGAACTCAGGCAGCAGGATACGCCCTATTCCCAGCAGGAATAATCTTAAACCTTAAACCTGGAACCTAAACCGGAACGCCCTAATCCGCCTTGGTCCTTGAACAAGGTCACCTACATTCAATGTCACTGCAACATGGGGTACGCTGGCAAGGAAATTGTCATACCTACTTGGCTAATGGCTCCCAGCATCTCCCTCCTTCTGATTAATTAAACAACAAGCAATGTGGCTTAAGGACCCTGCCTGGTAGGTTGTCCAATTCAACATATGGTTCTTACCCGTCATTGGAAAACTGACCTTTAGGCGTCAGCCTCCTGTCTTAGGTTGATACCACTGCAATTGGATCATACCCGTCACTGACTACCGGTCCAGCATACGCCATTGGCCCCCAAATTTTAGACCATCACTAGCAGAAGGGAGGAGGATACAGAAATGCCACGACACCAAGCCAATTGACGGTTCCTTGGGAAAAATTGCATCACTGGTGACACCATCAGCAAAGATATGCCAGCATTACCACAATTCGCTGCACCAAACAATAGTTACATAATCCAGGCAAGTTCTGCAAGCAGTTCAAAGCGGAGGAATCTATCAATATGTCCATTTCCTCCCAAAATCCGTTTCCTCCCAAAGTAAGTTGACTCCTTGATTGAGCATTACTTGTTGAGTTATATTCATTGATGCATCAGTTTATACAGCTTACCGTGATAGCTATCATAGAAGCTGTAGTTTGGTTTTATCTTTGTCTTCACCGGCACTGGGATGAAGATAGGAATTCTGGCAATGATGCTAAAGAGACATTATCCTGAAAAGAATTATTAAATATAATGAAAGGAAAGGTAGAAAGTAAACAAACAGATCTGTTAACCTACTTTAAAAACAATCCTTAACAGCTGTTTACCTAATTTAAATTA
>NW_025999869.1:2957684-2982866 GCF_001458135.2 Marmota marmota marmota
TGTTCTTGGTCTCACTGGGGTGCCTCCTTCCTCTAACAATTTCTCTTGCTCGGAGGCGAATAACTTCAAACCTTGAGTCAACCATTTTCCCTGGTTTGCCTGAGAAAGTTCTAGGAACAGGCAACTTGAAATAAAAACAAAATAAATCAAAACAATAACACATTGTTTTTTGAAATGTTCACCCATTCTTTCTCTCTTCCCCAAGGGGCCAGCAATTTCACTTACCTCCAAGCTTCAGAAGTTCCCCGCACGGGCCGCCAAATGCCGAAGTCTGGCTGGGCACAAATGCCGCAGTCTGGCTGGGCACACAATCACGAGCCACCACACAGCTTGTAGATTCAAACAGCAACTCTTTATTCCCGAACTCACACCAGCCGTCTACAATCACGTTCTGGGGAAATCCACGTTCTCTGCCCAAATCCACCTCCACTGGGCTTCTATCTCCAAAATATACTGTCTGAATCCCGTGAGAACTCAAGGGGAACTCAGGCAGCAGGATACGCCCTATTCCCAGCAGGAATAATCTTAAACCTTAAACCTGGAACCTAAACCGGGACTGCTCACTGGGGCAGAGATATTGAGGAAGCGGGCTTGGGGGGCCGGTGGGCTCCCTGATGCTGGGTGACAGAGGTTCCAGGTCGTCGCAGCAGACGGAGACGGAGCTCAGCCCTCACGGGTGCTCCAGTGTATTTAAGCCATGAGAGCAAATGTCCACTCAGGTCCCAGCCTGGGCTCCCCGCCGTCCCCTTCCCTGTGTGCTTTTCCCTTGGTGGCAGCCCTGATCCCCACCACAGTGATGTATCTGCTGTCTTGCTCAGTGCTATTGTTTGGTAAGTGTCCCCTGGTGGCAATGGTTTGGTCCCCAGCTTGGTGCCACAGGGTGGTGGTGGGGCTTTAAGAGGGGCGCCTAGGGGGTGGTCTCAGGCCCTCCAAGGGGATCATGAGATGCCACAGCATTTCTTTTTCTCTGTCTCCCACATCTTGTGAGCAGCCTGCTCTGCACATGCTCCCTGCCATGACGTGCTGCCTCACCCAGGCCCCAAAGCAACAGGTCTCCCTGACAGTGAGCTGACACCACCCAAACTGTGAGCCAAAAACCTTTTCTCTTTTTTAGTTGATCAACTCAGGTATTTTGTTGCAGTACTGGAAAGCTAGCAGCCTGGTGATGTCAGAGCTGTCTTAGTTTACGTGAGCACACACTCTGATGTTCCAGCGTTGATGCAATCACTTACGACTACTTTTCTCAGGATGCATACCTGTTACTAAGTGATACATGGGTGTATTTAATTCCAGGATTTTGCCCATTTTTATCAATGGGATCTAAAGCCTTTCTTAATCCCCTCATTGACTCTGCCTTGAGTTTGGACAGTGTCCTAAGCTGAAAATGCCAGGGAGGGGAGGTAGAAATGGTCAGTGCTTCTGGGTCCCCTCCTGCTGCAGAGTCGTCTGGCGCAGGCATGGCCTTAAAGAGCAGCAAATCACACAGTGAGAAAGTCATTCTTCCGGGTCTCCTTCGTCCTCTGACCATCCGAGGGGACGTCTCGGGCTGGTGCTGCTGTGGCCCCCTGCCTCTCCACGTGTCCGTCTCCCTGGGGAGTTCTTCTGTGTGTTCCTCTGCTCCAGCTGTGTCTTGGGGCCTGCTGCTTTCCATCTAGGACCTGTCAAGTGACTTCCGACAGCTCTGCCTCAGTTTCCCCACATACGTGACGATGATAGAGTGGTGTCCCTGTCACAGGGTTGCCGTGGGGACGAGCGAGTTGACGCTGGCGGCTGCTTGGCAGAGAGCCCCACGCACGGTGAACATTGGCTGTGTTCATCTTCGTAACGACCTTCTCCCCGTAGGAAGTGACTCCGGCTTTCCACTTGGGGTGGAGAGTCTAACATTTCCTTCCAGGATCTGTTTAGTCACTGAACCAATGAACAACAGGGATTACGTTTTGGAACAAGTGTTCTCCAGATTTCGCAAAAATCATCAAATTGCCACAGTTTGATGGCCGAGTTGGGGGGGTAACCACGCTCTGCTTTTATTTATCCAACTCAATAAGCTTTACTTTGTGCCAGCCTCGAGCCACGTGTTTTATACCCATTTGACTCGTTGGAATTTTTGCAATGATTCTATGGGGTGGAAACTTTATGATCTGTTATACAGGTGAGGGGACTGAGGCCCAGAGAAGTCTATGTAGTGCCCCAGTTTGCACAGTTGAGATGCGAAACTCTGGAATCAGTGCTTTTGGTCACACCCCTTTTGTGAGGGGAACACTGAGGCCCAGAGAGGAAAGGAGCTGGCGGGGTCTCAGGTGGGTCTCAAGTGCCTGGTGTGCTGTGAGGGTCCAAGTCCACGTGAGCCTCTGGTGGCGTAAGGCAAGAGTGGAGGCCCGCGCGAGGCCGCGAGGCCACGCCGCTCAGAGCAGGGCAGAGTCTGAACACAGGTCCTGGAGGTCACCCCTCTCCTTGGCAGCTGCCTGCCTGGGGGCTGCCTTGAAACCATCCCTCTCCAGGCCAAGCAAGGTCGAGCTCTGCTGGGTGCAACCCGCCTTCAATGCTGTCCTCCCAGTCATGTGACCCAGACCGTCCAATCAGAACAACTGCCCATGGATTCCCGAAAGGTGTTGCAATGTCGGCCGCTGGGAGGGACGGCGGGCCATGGCCGCCTTGGCAGCGCAGGCTGACGTGGACTTGGGGTGGGTGGACAGGATGTGGGTCTCGCAGCCCTCATTAGCTGCTTCTGAGGCTGGCTGCTCCCACGTTTTCTCCACTTGGGACTCTGGATTCCAACCCAGGCTCCCCCAGCAGGCGCCCCTGCCCTCCTCTAGCTGGGTGCCCGTGCGCAAGCCCCTGCCAGGCCTCCTGGAGTGGGTCACCCGGTGGCCGGCTCAGCTTGTGATGGGAGCGGCCAGGCTGGGGCTGCCCCACCACCCGAGGCCGTGGGGCCAGAGCCAGGCCTTCAGTCCAGCAGGGAAAGCATGGGAGTAGTGTCCTGGGAAGGTGACCCCACGCAGGCACGCAGCGTATGGCGGAGCAGGGACCTTAGAGAGGAGGTGGTCTGTCTGTTCAGGAAAAGCTGCGCATGTCGGGTGGCAGAGGGTGAGGGGCTGGGCAGGGGGCTGAGGGACGCAGGACTGGAGAGGTGGGTAGGTGTCATAGGTGAAGGGACGGGGGCCAAGTCCAGGTCTGGCGTGGGACCCTGAACCACGCGAAGTGGCCGAAGCACCCACGAACAGCCTGGCATGTCAGACTGCGCTTGGGAAGGTCCCACCAGGTGCTGGCGGCCAGCTCAGAGGCACAGGCCTGGCGCCTGCAGCGGGTCTGGTCCCTCAACCCCACCCTCCCTCCAGAGGCATTTGACCCCCTACCTCCACCCGGAGCCACCTGTGAGCCTGACTTCCAAGAAAGAGGCACCGCCCGTCACACTAAGCAAAGACCAGGGCCCTGAGTCACCTCCCTCCAGGCCCCTAGCTTAGCTCTGCCATTTCTGGCTGATGTGTGTCTTCTGGAAGCACCGCAGGCAGTGTCCCAGAGGCTTGAGGGCCCCGCTGAAGCCAATCATGGTGTCCCAGAGAGGGCCAGCAGCCTTGTCCAGGGCCCTGCCTGGGCTCAGGTCCCATAGCTGCCGGCCCAGGCCAACCCTTGGTGAGCTCGGTCTCCTGCTCCAGCCCCGAGGATTCCAGCCTGTCCCTGCTCTGTCCAGGAGACGCTCCCGGGGTCGCACCCTGGGGTCCCCCCATACTGGCTCTGCACATGTGATGGGGTGTGGCCAGAATGGCTGTCGGCCTGGTCCTTGGCCCTGACACGGCCCCTGCCCCGGATGCCCCCCACAGGAGGACCCGCTGCCTGGGCCCCCACTGCTGTCTCTTCTCTGACCTTCCTGTGGGTCACAGGGCCAGCACAAGCTCAGGCCAATAGTCTTTCATCCATCCATCCATCCATCCTTCATCTGCCCATCACCTGTCTCTCCATCCATCCACCTTCACTGAGCCCTTCCTCTGCACCATGCCCAGGGCCAGGCTCGGGGACAGGAGGATGAATGACCTGTCAGGGTGGCGTGTGCGGGCTGTGGGGCTCGGGCTGAGGCCTGAGGCTGGGGTTCCCTGGGGCTGGGGTGCACTCTGGTGGGGGAGACAACCCACCCAAGTAAACAGTAACCTCAGGTTGTCACAGCATCATGAGGGAAGGAAACGGGGTCGAGCCACCAGGGAGAGGTGACAGGGTTCCTGGGAGTAGGGCAGTGGGCAGGGCCTGGTGAGATGCAGCTGGGCCTCCGGTGGGTGGGCTCAGGGTTCCTCGGGAGCTGCAGCAGGGACCCGCAGGCCCCGGGGGACTCCAGGCTTTGGGGCACAGGGACACACCTGCCAACTTGGGAGACCTGGGTTCCGTCTCAGGTGTGCCACTTGCTGACTATGACCTCGGGCAGGTCACCTCCCTGTGAGACCCCAATTCCATTCCTTCTGAAGTCCTCTCAGTGATGAGGATGATTCACATTAAATAACACCGAGTGACCCAGGGGGGTGCCAGCACCCCGACAGGCCACCGAAGTGTGGCTTTTTCTTGTTCCGTCTCCTTCCCTTGGCCTCCCGGGACCCCGAAGCCCCCACTTTGGCTGTGTCCCCTCAATTTTCTCATCTGTAAAACAGGACAGTCCAGGTGCCTGCAGCGTAGTAAGTGCTCAGTTAATGTTGGCAGTAGTCTTGCTGCAGGTGAGCTGACCTGCAGTCTGTGCCGCTCTCCCTCCTCCCCACCACCGTGTCAGGTGGCACAAGGACCTTGGCCCCAGCAGCTCCTCTGCTGCCCACACCCTGCCCCCTCCTCACCCACTGTTCTGATTGGTCTGGGCTGCCAGGATCCATAGGGCTCTTTCTTCTCTCTTTTATCCATTTGCTTATTATCTTCTCTGCTTGAGTCGGGAGGTTCCAGAGGGCACAGCTGCGGTGCTGTTCCCTGTCTCGGGTCCCTAGCGTGGGCACGGGGCACGGGGCACAGCAGGTGTGCACTGCATGGAGCTGAGAGGAAGGAGGAGGAAAGGAAGGGTGGAAGAGGAGGGAGCTGAGAGCCCTGGGGGGCCAGGAGGGCTGGCGGGAGGGAGCACCATGCCTCCGCTTCTGCCTCTTCCCAGTGGTGGGGACACAGCTGGGTGCTCAGGACACAAGTGCTGACGTGATAGCAGGTCTGAAGTCCTCCAGGGCTCCACCCTCAAGTCCAGGCTCACCCACGGGGTGAAGCTCTGCCTACCCAGAAGAGCGAGCACCTGGCCGCCAAGGAGGGGCTCTGCTGCCCCCTGCCGTGCTCCTGGGGAAGGCACCACAGGCCCCTCCTGTGGGCTGGACATAAATGCCAGCAAGGACCGGATAGCAACAGCCGTGACCTATTCAATGGCGGCTAAATGTCAGAAGGAGGCCTCTACAGACACGCTGCCTTCATCTCCAGCCACCCCAAAATGTGGCTGCCATGATGCTCATGCGTCTGGGTTGGTGGACAAGGAAGCCGAGGCTCAGAGAAAGAGTGGTGTGGCCCACGTCCCACGGCTAGGGGACTGCTAGGGGAGGCCAGGTCAGGATTCTAGCCAGTCTCTCTGGACCCAGGTGGGGCCGAGCAGTCTCCTGGGGGAAGAGAGAGGGAAGGGGAGGGTGGGAGGAGAGAGGGAAGGCCCCAGCAGACTCCAGGAAGGCCACCACAGCCACTCCAGGCGCCCCTGCTGTCCCCAGGCCTTGCCCTCCTTGGGACATCTTCTGGTCTCTCCAACACGCACACCCTCGGCCATGGTCCAAGCTGGGGAAGCTGGTCCAAGCTCCTAGCGGGGGGACAACCTGGACCCGCCTTCCAGGGAGTGTGTGGGGGGAGCCTAATCTAGACCTGGCTCCCAGGGGACACAGGGGACCCCTGAAGAAGGGAAGGTGGGCCTGTGCCCAGGTTTCCACAGCCAGCGTCACCCTCTGCCTGAGGCAGGGGGCAGGGACCCTCTGTGGGACAGATCCCAGGAACATGCCCTGCAGTGATGGCCTGTCTAGGGCCGAGGCCCTGCCGCCAGGAGGCGGCGTCCATGGAGGGCAGCCGTCAGCAGGACAGCGCTCTTGCTACTCGGCCACTCTCAGGCTCCATGGGCAACTCCTTGACCTCTGTAAACGGGACCAGTCACAGCCTGGACCTCTCCAGCTCAGCCGAGAATCCAGGGAGAGCATGGACGATGAGCCCAGAGCCCACGTGGCCCCCTGTGAAGGACCCCGCAGATAGCGGGCAGCCGGCCCCCCCCCTCCTCTAGGCCGCGAGGCAGGCGCCGCTCCGGCGCCTTGCAGAGTTGGGGAAACTGAGTCACGGGGCCAGGAAGTGCCTGGGCGCAGGCTTCAGCTGAGTCATAGCCCCTGTGCCAGGAACCTGCTCCCAGCCACCCCCGAAAAGGCTCCACACCTGTCTGCCCACCAGCCGGGGACAGGAGCCGGTCTCCCCAGGCAGGCACCAGGCGGAGGGCTTGCATCCTTCTGTCCGCGAGGAACAGCACACAGTAGGAGCTTCATGCACCTGGAGAAGGCCAGGGTTTCCTGCTCATTCCCTTCGCCACCTTAGGGACGAGGAAACTGAGGCTTGGAGGCCAGCTCTCTGCCCAGGCCACGGCTGCGCTGGAGGAGGACCTGAGCTCATCCCATGGCGTCCAGCAGGGAAAGCTCGGGTTGCTGGACTGGGGGGCGCTAGCTCCCAGAACAGGCCTGGGATCAAAGGCGCAGCAGGAAGCCCCTCCCGTCCGACTTCCCCAGAACTAGGACACAGTGTGGCGTCAGCAGGCCGCATTCCGGCTCCAGCCCCAGGGTGAGGCCCGTTTCCTCCCTCCTGCCCTGGCATCCCAAACAGGAAGCTGGGTCACGTGAGCTGGCCTGGCCGAGGGCACAGGGATGGACGGGTGGACAGGCTCCCAGACATCCTTCTCTGCAGGTGCCATGGGCAGCAAGGGAGAGGAGGGGAGGGGTCTGCTGCACTTGCCCCTCCCCCACACTGCTTTTGGTCTCCACAAGCCATTGCACTGCCCAGGTGGCGCGGCTCCGTTGACCACTCACTGATGGACCATCATGGCTACTGTGGACAGTCCCTCCAGCCGTGGGCTTCACTTGGGTCCTCTTCGTCAACCCTCAGTATCAATCCCCGCATCTTCCTTTGACAATGAGGACCCCGAGAGGCTGGCAGGCTGATACTAGGCTAAAGTGCCGCAGCTGTGGGTGTGGGCGTCACGGGCAGGGCAGCGGTTTGGACACAGGGAGCTTCACCAGGGGACGCAGTTCCTGTCAGCTCAGCCCCTCAGGCTCAGCATCGGAGAGGCCAAGCCTGATGGTCTCTATCCTGGGTAACCTCTTCCACGGCTGCCCTTTGCCCTAGGGACCAAGTCCACCCCCTGAGAATCCATGCCCTTGACCTGGGCTCCCCCCACCTCTCCAGCCTGACTTCCCCTTTACTGTCCAGAGCCACTTCTGACTCCCAAGAGCACTCTCACTTTTCCCCTCAGTACTTCCTTCTGTTTGGGGGCAATCTCAGGGTCAAAGAGGGGACAGGTGTGTGACAAGTCACAGAATCACAAGAGGCAGGATATTTCCTGCCCAGGCCTGGCTGCTCTGCAGACTTGCATGCCCAGAGCTCTAGAGCAGAGGCCGCGGGTCTGTGCAGATGGTAGCTTCCAGGCCTATCCCTGGAGGTGTGGGGAGGGGCCTGGACATCTGCACTGTTGGTGGTCTCCCTGGGCAGGTATGAGCTCCCTCCAGGCCCCTGCTGCCTTGGGACTGTCCAACAGCTCCGAGTGGACACAGGGACTGCAAGACATCCATGGGTTTTTCTTTCCCACGGGTCCCTGCCCACCAGGGATGCAGCCTCACCTCTCCCAGGGAGCAGCCTGATTTCTCATACAGATCCCTGGGGTCTCCTACCAGCAGGTGGCTCCCTCCACCCCAGGAAAGGCTGGTACAGACTGGGGATCTCAGGCGGATTGTAACCTGAACGCCATGGAATACACTGAAAGAGGCAAATCTGGGGGCCCAGACTCGAATCTCTGAGCTGGAAGGTCTGGGTGGGACCCCAGAGCAGGCAAGCCAGAGGCCTGAGGAAGCCAGGAGCATGGGTGTCCAAGGGGGACCAGGGGGTGGAAAGGGGTCATCTAGCTCCTCTAGCTGCAGCTGCGCCGGTTCCCTTATCTGCAAACATGGAGAACAGCAGTGCCTACCCACCTCTCAGAATTTTAAGAGTTGAAGGGCAAAAGAGTGTAAGGGACCAGAATTTGTTTTTCTTTCTCATTCAGAAGTCCCTTTTCAGTCTGGCTCCTTCCACGAATGTTTATTGAACAAATAATCTGTTCCTTCCCTAGACTCTTGGGCTCCAGTTCCCATGGGGGCAGCATGGATTTTTGCCATCCCCCTGAGGGGCAAGGTGCATTGGTCATAGCTGGGAAGCCACAGGGGAGGGATCAAACCAGGGCTATGTCCCCGGCTGCCTGCAGTGTTCACTCCTGGCAGGAGAGCCCAGGCACCCAGCCCCATCCCTCTATTTGGGAGCACCCCACCCCAGCTCCAGTAGTCTTATTTTCCATGATTACACTTACCCACAGTCAATCATGGTCAGAAAACATTACGTGGAAAATTCCAGAAATAAATAATTTATAAGTTTTAAATTGTGCACCCTTCTGAGTATGGCTGGGATATCATCATTTTGTCCAATGTATCCACTTTGTATATGTTACCCACCCGTTCTCCATTTAGTAGCCATTTTGATTATCAGGTCGACTATTGTGGTATCAGTGCTTCTGTTCAGTAACCCTTACCTGGCTTAATAATGGCCCCAGAGCACAAGAGCAGTGATGCTGGCAACTAGGTATGCTAAAGAACAGCCATAAAGGGCTTCCTTTGGTGAAAAGTTGAATGTTCCTAATTTAATAATAAGAAAAAACCTGTATGCTGAGGTTGCTAAGATCTACAGTAATAAGATCTACCGGTGAAGTGGTGACGTTGTCCAATGGCTCCGAGTGGACACATGCTGGTTTTCCTGTTGCAACTCAGACTTTCAAAGTCATAGCCACTGTGTGCAGGGTTAAGTACTTAGTTAATATGCAAAAGGCACGACAAGTGGGGATATATGGATAGGAAAAAGGATAGTGTAGATAGGGCTTGGTGCTAGCCACATTTTCAGGCATTCACTGGGGGGACTTAAAAGGTACCTTATGCCTGGGAATGAGGGGTGGCTGTACTGAATCTGCTGCTGTCCCAGTTGTGTGATTTCTCAGGTTACAGCGCCCTCTGGTGGTCAGCGCGCAAAGGCGAGGAGGGCCGGGAGCCCCATCTGTGGAAGGTAACCCTCTGTTGACCCAACCACCCCTTAAGTGCCTTCTGGGTGCCCACCTTCGGCATATGCCCTGGAGACACGTTGGGATCACGTAGGACATGCTTTGGCTACGCTTAGTCCTTTGGAGAGGGCTGAAGTTATTATTCTCCGTCTCAAGTGGATCAGAAGCTTGTGGAGGAATCTCTGGGGCAGGCCTGGGAGTCAAGGTCAGCCCCGAGAAGACAGGCTCATTAGAAGCTACCCAGGAGAGAAGGTGCTCTGCCCAAACAACAGCTTGTCTTCACTTTTTAAGAATATTTTCACAGTGTATCAAATTCCACCTTAGGGATTTTTTTTTTTTTAATTTCACCTCTTTTAAGATCTTATTCCATCGTCTCCACCATTACCATGAGAAGTTAGCTGTAGACTTCATTGTCCTTTGAAAGTGGTAGTCTGCCCTGTCCCTGGGGCTCATACCCGATGCTCTTTGTCTTTAGTGTTCAGTTACTTTCCTGGTCTGTGCCTAGGTGAGTTTTTATTTGTCTTTATCTTGCTGGGCATTTCTTAAAACTCTAGCTTGAAGTCTTTTGTAAGGTTCATAAAATTTCATTTCATTTAATTCTCTTTAAATATTATTTCCAGTATTTTCTCTTTCTTCTTTCCTTTTTGAAACCATATCTGGTGCCTGTTTTATGGATTGAACTGTGTACACAGAAATGCACGTGCTGAAGCCCTGAGCCCCAGGACCTCGGACTGCAACTGTGTTTGGAGATGGGACTTTTAAAGGGGTGATTCAGCGAGGTCCCAGGCGTGTTCCTAATCCATCACGACTGGTGTCTTTATAAGAGGAAATTTTCACACAAAATGAGGGAGCCCACGGATGCACACGCATAGAAAACAGGTCACATGAGGACATAGCTAGAAGGGGGCCATCGGCAAGCCAAGCAGGGAGGTCACCAAAGAAACACACCTGCTCTCCTTGACCTTAGACTTCAGCCTCCAGAACCATGAGAAGTCAATCCCAGTTGCTTGAGCCCCAGCCTGGAGAATTTTTATGGCATCTGGAGCAATAGACCTTGGCAGGTGTCACCTGGTCGCTAACACTCCGTCCTGTGTTCACCAGCCTTCGGTCTCTCTGGGCTTTACTTTGGGGTTTTATTTTGGCTTATTTGGTAGCTTACCAATTCTCCCTTCAACTGTATTTAATCTCTTTTTAAACCCATCAGTTCTCAAGTTCACTTTTATTTTTCAGTTCTACTTTTTCGTTTAATAATAGCCTCCAAGTCCCACATGAAATTTTCTATCATAGCAATTAATTTCTTAAACATATTAATTACAGTTATCACGGTTCTATCCAGTCTGTCTTGGAATGCAATGCGTTGATCTCTTGCCAGTGTGTGTGCTAGTTTCTCTTCTTTTAATTGCTCAGTCTCGGTTATTGTTTATTTGGTACCAGAGTTGGTCCCAGGGGCACTTAACCACTGAGCCATATCCTCAGTCCCTTTTTAAATTTTTTAAAATTTTGAGACAGGGTCTCATATTATTTTGCTTAAGCCCTCACTAAATTGCTGAGGCTGGCCTTGAACATCACCAAACTGCTGGGATTATAGGCAGCATCGCCACGCCTGACTCTGTGGCTATTGATTATTGAACGGTGGGCACTGAGACTCCAGTCCTATGCTTTTTCTTATAGAGGATTTGCTTTGTTCCTGGGGGCAGACCACTTAATCTAAAGAGGACCGAGTGGTACCAGGCTGGACTTCTGGCTTCCCTTTTCTTTCAGGGAGTTGCCCTCTGGGGACTCTCAACTGAGAGTCCAGGGTATGTACAAGGTTCCTTTGGCTTCTCCTGCTTGGCAGGCTCTGAAATCCAAATTTGTTCCTCTCCATTGGTCTCTGCCTCACATTCGGGCCTCTGCTGCGGAACGGGCCCTGCCTCGCAGGGAAACCAGTGCTGAGGGTGGCCCTTTAGGTCCGTGCTGCCCTGAGCTTCTTGGATGCCTGTAATCAGATCATAATGCATTTTGTCTAAGATCTCCAGTTCTTCAGGGAAGGAGGGCTGGTCTGACAGCTGGTGCACTGCCCACTGTGGCTGGAAGGGGACACATATAGATATATATTCAAGGACTTGCATAACAGTGCTGTTGATAATTGATTTTTTTTTTCAGAGAACTACAATGTTTGTTAATAGGGTAAAGATGGATAAATAAATTTTGGAGTATCCAATCAATGGGAACACTTGGCATGTTTTAAGACAAAAGATGAAGAAGTACAGTAGCAATCCAGAGGATGCCAGCCCACCTGAACATAAGCCCTGGTAACCAAGATGGCTTTTGAGTAACTAGAGGGTGCGTAACATATACAGCACGGATACCTGGGTGAAGGGAAGAGTCACATTCAGGCAGATTCATTGTGCTAACTCAGAGGGTGCACAGCTTAAAACTTGTACATTATTATTCCGGTAATTTTCCATTTGCTGTTTTTGGACTGTAGTTGATTATGGACAACTGAATCTGGAAAGTGAAACTGGGTAGATGGGGGGACTACCATGTAAGTCACCTAGAGGTGATTTAGAAAATAAAAGAAGATGTGCATAGGATCCATGCAAACACTGCACTATTTGACACAGAGACTTGAGCATCCACAGGGTCCTGGATCCAATTTCCATGGATGCTGAGGCTGACTTTATTATGCAGGTAAGTGCCTTCTGCATTGAGACATGGGGACTCAGTACTGCTCCTTGACTGAGTGCTGGCACAGGCATACCAATTAAAGGGCCGTGCATGCCAGGCAAAAGGGGCATCTCTTGCTTGTCTGGATTCAGGAGGGGTGAGGAGAAAGAGGCAGGAAGCATCTGTCATGGTTTCCTGAGGATGTGACTGTATGAAACTGTGGTCCACATGGTCCAGTCTGAGAAAAGCCCTAGGAATCAGGAACAAGGCCAAGAACAAAATCTAGCAATGCAGCACAATGTGTCACCTGTGTTCAGTCGCCATGAAAGGGTCTAACGTGCCGCCTCCCTCTCCCACCACGGAGCCGTCCAGATCCAGCAAAACCCTTCCCCGGCCCCAATCCACCTGCATCTGAGCATCGGCCCTCTGACTTTCTTCCCCAGAACCTGCCAAAGGGTGGAGAGAGAAGCAGAACGGACAAAGTCAGCGGCAAAGAAATCAGACCGAGGCCAGAAGGGCTTGGAAAGCACTCAGGAATCACTGCTGCCCGGCCGGTGGCCAAAGCACCCTCCTCTTTGGACACCTTCCCAAGTCTCGTCTTCCTCTCCCTTGTTTAAGCCGGGGACCCTTGGTGGGTGTCTGCTAAGCGCAGGCACTTAGCTGTGAATGATGGTGTCCTTGCCCTTGAGGAGCTTACTGAAAAGGACAGTAGTTAAATGACCACAGATGAGCCCAGCCCCACAGTGGGGTGGCGCCTGCCAGGGGGTCTTTCCCAGCAACTTAATTTCCGTTTTGGGGACTCCATTCCGCTGGGTTCCCTCCCTTTCCACCAAGGTCATGGCCAAGTTCCAGGGGCTAGTACAATACCCAGGTGTTGAAGGGGAGTGGGTGTAGGACCAGGAGCCCACTCTCCATGCCCACTGCGTCCGGGGTAGTGCAGAGGGGTCCCAGAAATCAGTTCCACTAGTCCTTCCTTCCAGGGAGGGAGGGATTCCAGGTAAGGGAGGGCAATGCCAGGGGTCAAGGAGATTTAGTCAATACTTACCATACAGGAGCCTTCCACATTTGTGGAGGCAACTGCACAGGCTGCGGGGCGGAGAGGGGCGGGGCAGAGAGGGGCGTGGTGGTGAGGCGCAGGAGGAGAGGAGGCGGGGTGGTGAGGAGGCGGGGCAGAGAGGGGCGGGGCAGAGAGGGGCGGGGCAGAGAGGGGCGGGGCAGAGAGGGGCGGGGCAGAGAGGAGCAAGAGGTGAGGGGCGAAGGGCGTGAGGAGGCGGGGCGTGAGGTGATGGGCGGGGGTGGGAATCAAGGAGGACTAAGAGGAGAGGAGGGAGCTGGGGGAACTGAAGGATGAAGCTACAGAGTTTAAGGGTCCTGTGCTGGAGTCTGGCCTTGACCTTGACTCTCCAGGATGCTGTGACCACCAAGCAACATGTCCAAGGCATGCTGTTCTGTCCGGCTGCAGCAAAATAACGGGGGGGTGGGGGGGGGGGACGAATAACTTCTAAACGTTGATACAGCAGGAGTGGGAGCCGTTTATTGCAGGACAGGAGCGGTATTTATACATTCCACACAGCTTATCTAATTAGCATAAACTAGATACATCAGTCAACCAATAAGGAATCTCCACACTTAATGGCTTGTTTTTGTTACTTCTCAAACCACTCCCTCTGGCATTTTGCCAGGCACCATCCAGACTTGTTTAGGAACTCTAACATTCCCCTGGCAAAATGCCAGGTGTTATTTTGACTTGTTTACAGACTCTAACACTGTTCTGCAGGGCAGGGGAAGGTCCCTTGCACCCTGTCCTCTTTTCACCCATGAAGTCGGGGTGGGTTGTTCTCTCCAGCAGAGGTGGGGTCTTCCCTGTAGCCAGAGCAGTCGGTGAGAGCGCTCAGGTTGGCTGTTGTTTGCTTGAGAATCCAAGGCGAGGCCTCTGGCTGCTGGGGTCAGGGAGCTCACAGAGCCTGCCTCTTATTCACAACCTCGGACAAGTTGGGGATGATGAATGGCCCTCGGAGACTCTCCCTTGTGGTTTAATTTGACCTAAATTCTCAGCATTAGCTGGTCAGTTTCACATTTTAAGAAGGCAAGCAACGGTTGTGGGGAGAAGCTTAGCAGGTGGATCAGGGCTGAAGTGTTTTCGACTGTACAGGTAAGAGGCAGGGAAGTTAAAAAGGAACTATTTAAAAGAAATATTCATATTTAAGGTGAATTTCAACATCCTCTCCGAATTAGCCCCTTCTTAGACTTCTTTGGTATTGGTCTGATGGGTCAGCCAAGCTGGAGGACACTACCTCAGGGCCTTTGTATGTGCTGCTCCATCTCTCTTTCAAGCCCTTCTTCCTCACCCCTTCAAGATGTTCTTGAAGGCAGAGGCTGAATTGTGAAGATTGGGAATTTGCCAATTCATTGAGCCAGCCCCCCCCCCACCCGGCCACTAGGGATAGATACCAAGGGCTTGTACACACTTGGCAAGGTGCTCCACCCCTGAGCCCTCTAAGACCACTCTTAATTCACTTCCACAATCCTCCATCGAGACCATCTTTGTCAACATTTGGATCTATTCCTTCAGCTTTTCCCCTATGATTCACTATTCATGGATTTTTATGAGTATATTTGTTTCTTAGTGTGTTTTCCAAGGTGCTAGGGATCAGACCAGGGCCTGGAGCATGCTAGGTAGCCATTATTATTATTTTTTTTTTTTAGAGAGAACTTTTTAATATTTATTTTTTAGTTCTCGGCGGACACAACATCTTTGTTTGTATGTGGTGCTGAGGATCGAACCTGGGCCGCACGCATGCCAGGCGAGAACGCTACCGCTTGAGCCACATCCCCAGCCCTAGGTAGTCATTCTTTACGCCCTTAGCCCCACGTTTCTTCGTTATTTTGTCGTTTATGAGTTCAATGTTTGCTTGATGGAACAGCATGGGCAATCCGTCCTCTGTGTTCCCCTCAGGCTGACGTCAGTCCAGGGGGACTTCATCCCAGGTTGCTAAGGAGGGAAGGAAGAGCTCGGAGCTGGGGCTGGGAGGGTGCGACCCTGGCCACACCAGGCCACATGTGCAGGGGCCCTGTCCTCCAGCCACATGCCAGCAGGGAGCACCCTCCACCGCGGCTGCAGAGCTTGTCCTACACTGGGGCGGGTGTCCCAAGCCAGCTGAGTCACGGATGCCTCAGGTATCGGGAGGCACTCTCTGTTTTGAAGGCCAGAGGTGCCGTTTGGCAGCAGGGTGCCACTTCTACCTGCATTTGAGGGTTTATCCTTTTTTAGTCATATTTCCCCTCTGGGCTTCTTCCTGATGTGCCTGACACCGGGTCAGATGTGTGGGTTCAACAGAACCACTGAGGTCAGCAGCAGAGGCAAGGACCCAACTTAGGGGCAGGCTGCACCTTAGTGTGCCCCTGCCCAGCGCTGCAGGGGCCGGGAAAGGGTCACCCACTTGGGCCCCAGCCAGCCCAGGCAGTCCCCAACACAGGTGACCCACATTTCCCTCGAGCTCACTCACTTCACAGGGCCACATGCAGCACCCGGCTTCCCAGATTGTCTGGTGGCATCTGAAGGAGGCACTGTGTGCACTGCACCCTGGACCTGGTGCTGGCTGGGTCCCATCGTTGGTCACTTTCCACCATGGCCACTAGAGGGCGATGATGCTCCACCTTCTAGAAAAAAACTCGGCAAACCTCCTCCGCCTGCAGAGGGTCTAGACAGCCTCCTCCCTGACCTGCAGGAGTCCAGCCTCCCTGCTCCATGGCTGCAGAGTGGGGTCCTTGCCCCCCGCCCAGTTACTCAGCCCTGCTGGGGAGGAAGCCCATCAGTAGCTGCCAATCAGCAGTCCTGGGAGCCCCTTGGAGGAACTGGTTGTCCCCTGGAACCACTGTCCATGCTCCCCCAAGATTCTGCCCTTGAGCTTCATGGCCTGGGCAGCTACCCAGGCCTGGCTACTCGGCTGGCCAGCAGCTGTCCAGGCTGCAAGCCCAACTCCGTGTAGCCCCTGGAAGGCTTCCTTAGTTCCAGGACCCCTGCTAGTGCCCCCCAGTGCAGAAAGGCAGCAAGGGCAGCCTGGGAGGAGGGCCGGAGTTGGACGCCGACAGCCTGGGGACCCCCCATCAGAGACAGGCAGAGAGAGACTGGGGTCCGCAGCATTGTGGAGAGGACCCTCCTGTGGAGGGGAGGTGACACCAGGGGAAGAGAGGTGTCAGCAGACACAGGTGGGGTCTGAGGCATCCCCTGGGGGTTCCTAGGGGTCCTGTCCTGCTGTCCCCTGGGCCTGTCTCCATCCCTCCGCAGTGGGGCAGGGTTCCTCGGGACAGCAGGCTGCAGTGGTGCCCTGTGGGCTGGGAGACCTGGCCCTTCCCACGCCACTCCTGGAATGCAGGCGGCTGTGGCGTGGAGGGAGCGAGGCTGTCCCTCTGGAGTGGGGGTCAGGCGGCCTCCCAGGCCCAGGGCCAGCATTCTTGACCATAAGCCCAAACAAACAAGGGGCCAGGGCAGGCCCTGCCCTGTGATGACGCTTCCCGTGGGCTCTGTGGACAGCGGCACACTGACACAGGAATGCCACCTGGGGGTGTAGTGGGGGGCACGGGCGGGGGCAGGAGGCTCTCTAGACCCGCCATTTGGTAGGTCCTGCTGCTGGGGATGTCATGGGGCAGTCCTGAGGCAGGACAGATGCCCTCAGGGCTCAGATAAGGGAGGCACTGGGGGCTCTGGGAGGACAGGGGCAGCCCCTGGCTGAGCTGGGAGGGATGGGGTGGGAGAAGGAGAGGAGAGGGGGGAGGTGGAGTTTCAGGGCCAAAATCATGGTGAAAACAATAACTGCCACCTCAAAAGTCCCCTTTCCCTGTGGGGATGTGTTCCACAACCCTCTGAGCGAGGATAGCACTGGACTCATATGTTTTGTCTTTTCCTAATTGACCTGTGGTGTTGCCACAGGCACCAGGGTTAACCTGGCCCTCCGTGGCTTGTGCCCCGTGCCATCACTAATCTTGCAATTTGGGGCCACCGTTAAATCAAACAAGGGCCCCCTGAACACAAGCCCTGTGATGCTGTGACAGTTGATCAGATAATTGAGATGGCTACTAAGTGACTTCCAGGCAGGTTACATATACAGTGTGGATACACTGGGCAAAGTCTGATCCACATTCCAAGTGGGCTGGACCAGGACATTGTGAGATTTTATCAGGCTGGGGCAGACGTGCAATTTAAAACTTAGGAATTATTTATTTCTGGAATTTTCCACTTCATATTCAGATCAGTGTTGACCGTGGATAACTAAAATAAATCACAGAAAGTGAAGCCGAGGGTAAGGAGAGACTGCTGTGCCCAGCTCCTACTGACTAACAGCAGTGTAATGACGGGGATCATCTCTATGAAATCCACAAGGGACTGACACTCCTCTTCCCTCACAGATGCAGAAACTGAGGTTCAGAGAAAGCAAACAACTCGTCCGGGGTCACTCAGCAGAGGCGGCTTGGGCCTGGGTTGTCCGTCTCAGCTGGGGAGAAGTCTCACCAACCGTGGAGACTTGGTGCGGGACTTCGGAGGCAGCTTCTCCCGCTGAGAGGGCAATGCGGCCTGGGGAGGGGGTGGTCTTACAGGACCCCTGACAGGCCAGGCAGTGAGGATCAGAGCGGGTCCTCCCTGTGGCCACACAGCCCCAGGGGCCCAGGCACAGGGTTGGTGCCAGGCGCTCTGGGGGTCCTGGGGAGGCTGAGCATGCTTGCTGGGCCACGTGACCTGGGCCCCTGACGCCCCATCCCTCCGGTCCCCAGGTCTTTCCAGGTGGCTGGGAGGGTAGGGGGCGTCTGGATCCTGAGTCTGGGGAGCAGGTTTTACACCTGGGTGGGCCTGGGGGGTAGGGGTGGGGCTGAGCTCAGGCCCCGAGGCACCTGGTGGTGACCAGCCTCCCACAGGCTTCTGGGGGCTTCTCCCTGGGCATGCCCCGGCCAAGGCCAGCTTCTGTTCCCACAGCAGATGCCGGGGACATCTGGTTTTCCACGTCTCTGTGCGGGAGCCAAAGCCGGCTTCCAGGGGTGGTAGCTGGACGGGCTGTCGCCGAGGCCAGGGCCCAGCGATGGCTCTTCTGGGCCCTTCTGGATGCTGGCTCTGCCCCGACTGCCTTCTGCCTTCTTTGGTTCCCCTCCCTGCCCTCCCCTGGATGCTGTGCTCAGAGGAGCCGGACCCCGGCCCTCAGCTCACCAGCAGAGTGGTGGGTCGGCTGCTGCCCTCCCGTCCCCTTCCCTCACCTGTGACGTAGGACGGCGACACCCACTGGGGGGTTGACATGGGGTCAGTGAGATCACAGTTGTGAACGTCCCCGGCCCATTTGCCCTGGGGACCATGGGTCTGGACCCTGGGTGACGATGACAGACAGACGGTCCCTTCGGTGTCCGGGAGGCCCCACAGAGTGGGACGAAGCGGCTGATTTGTCCAAGTCCCTGCCTTGCCCACAAACGGCAGTGACAGTGGGACGTGCCTCACAGAGGCACGGAGCGGGCAGGAGGTGCTGTCCTTCATGGGCAGTAGGGCCACCTGCCCCTTGTCCTGGGGAGGAGAGCTGGTCCTGCGGGACCCTGACCAGGCAGCGGGAAGTCCCACAGCCAACTTCCCGGAGGCCGGGGCGCGAGGACCAATGCGCTGACTCTGTGCGCCCGACACTGGGGGAGAAGCAGGCCAGGTCAGGTGGCCAGCTGGGCCATGGGGAGCACCTCTGGCCAGGAGAGAGATGGTTGCGGAGTCCCCCACTGAAGAGCCAGAGCTGCTGCCCGGAGTGGATGTGTCCCAACAGCCCCCTGCGCTGGTCCCCCTCGTCTGTTTCGGGGTCAGCCTTCCCTTCTAGACGGTGTGGCTCCTGAGGGCAAGGGCCACTCCTACCCATGTGGGCAGGTCAAAGAGACTGGTGCAGGGACTGGGTTTTGGATCCAGGAGGTCAAAGGAAAGACAGCCCGGGGACTTTCCCTGGACCTTGTTCTGGTTGGGGTGCAAGTTGTTCCCTGAAGTCCCTGTCACCACAGCAATGTTCAGAGGTGACACGCCTGGGTGCAGTCCAGCCCAGCTTGCATGGACTGACCAGTGGTCACTGTAGGCAGGTGGGGCGAGGCTGGAGGAGGGCCACTGGGGTCATTCCTTGGAAGGGGGATCTTCCCTGCCCCCCCCTGCCAGGCCCCACCATGAGCTAAGCACCCCCCCCCTCCACTGGGCCCTTCCACCATGACGGCAGCCTTATGCGGGGCCCAGGGCAGTGGGACTGGCCACCTGCACCAGGACCTCTGTTTTGTAAGCCCCCAATAGACTTTTCCTCCTCTAAGCAGTTCTTGTCAAGTATTTGGTCACATGACACCGAAGTTGACTAAAACACTTTTTTTAAAGGGTTATAAAGCTGGCATGGTGTAAGTTCAGAGTCACTGGGGCCATCTGAGTCACCACAAAGGGAGAGCCTGCCTAAGAGCCATGTCAACCTAGAGGAAAGCAGAACTGAGAGACCAGGCAGATGCATGATGACCTCATGTGAACACCTGGATGCAGCCATTCCTGAAGCATCCAGGGTGTGTGAGTAAATTCTGCCCCCTCTTTTTTTCCCTCCTTAAGTTGGGCTTTTCTTGAGTCATTTCAGTTGTTTATCAATCATAAGGCCTAGATTAATATGGCCATTTTTTTTCTTTATTTAAAAAAAGCCCTGATTATTAAATGTCATCCATTACGAATGTCTCTTGGCCTAATTAAGAAGCAGGTGACAGGAGGGAAGAACACCTAGGATGGGAGAAAGGAGCCTGGCTTCGAGACAGACCCCGCCCTAGTGGAGGTCTTGTGGGGGAGGGAAAGCTTTTCCCCTGCGACTGGGCTTTGCCCTAGAGCAGCCCCCGGCCCAGGCCCAGTTCCACCTTGGAGGACCCTGATCCCTGAGCACCCCCAGAGTGTGGGGTCCCGGCTCCTTTCCTTTGTGCACTGTTCCTAACACTCGCTGTCACCAGGCAGAGCCCAGCAGGCCAGGAGGACAGGCCGGGGGCTCCTTCACCTTCTCCCTCCCTCCCCACTCCTGATACGGCCATGAGCCTCCACCCAAAGCCCGCCCCCAAGCCCAGCTTGCTCCAGGCAGGGCCAAGCTGGTCAGCCCCGCCTGCCCCGCGCTGTCCCTGAGCAGGGCCCTTATCTCCCTCCGCCAGGCTAAATTTGGATCTGAACTCCCAGGCCCCGTGGAGTTCAGTTAGAAAGCTGACGGACTCCAGCCCCGGGCTCTTCCCTGCACTTTTTGTGGAGTGGGAGACCCCCCATCCCCGCCAGGAACAAGTGGAAAAGTCATTTGCAAAGCACAGGGACATCACTCACCTGCCACCCTTAGGCGCAGCCCTGGGGACACCCGGCTGCTTTTCGGCTGGGCTTTCTAAAGCAGTCAGGTCTGGGGCTGCTGCTGGTTTCCACGGCGGTGAGATCAGACCTCCTGTGCAGCTTGCCTTCCGATTCCCCACCTGGACGTGCACACAAGCCCAGGGCAGACCCCAGCTGGCTGGTGCCCCGCCCGTGGCCAGCCTGACTCCAACAAGGCTCACGCCAACCGCGAGGCCAGGGTTCCCCTGCAGGTGAGGAACCGGGGCACAGCAGGTGGAGTGCCACTCAGGTCGCGCTCAGGCCACCCGAGCTAGGCAATGCTGCCTGGTGGCTGTGCTTTCCTCCATCTTCTTTCGCACATGCCGGCTGTGGTCACCTGCTGGGGGGTACCCTGTGTGGCTCCAGCTTTCCCTGGAGAAGGACTGTCCCCTTTCAGGTCTCAGAACTGGGACTGGGACAGCTATTGGATGTGGGTGAGTGAACATCCTGATGCCTATATCCCTGGCATCAGGAATTGGTTCAGGAAGGGACCTGTGATCCCCATTGGTCTCTGGAGCAATGATCAATGGCAGGATGTGGGCTAGGCCTGCAGGCCACCATCTTGGGAACCTGTGGGAATGGGGCCAGAGCAGAGGGCAGAGAGCTGGTCCCGAGACAGCATTTCGAATGCTTGATCCACCTGAACCTGAAGTGGGCTCTGCTGCTAGATTTTTAAGTTATGTCTGTTATCACCTTTATCCTTGCTGTTGGCTTTCTGTCACTGTGACCAAGAGTTTCAGGAGGGGTGGGGATTTGCCATGCTTTGTTGAACATGAGTTTCTTAGTTTTTTACGTTATAAATAATGCTGCAATGAACATCTTTACACATAGAACTTATCCCCGATTAAACTTATTTCCTTGCAGCACAAGTGATTTACTTGGCAAAGGGGTTAAAGGCTGCACAGTTTAAGGCTGGTGGTGATCTGGGTCCCCCCTGCAACACCACATGTGAGCACAGTTTTTAGAATTGAGTTCTGAAGACCCTTCTTTTTTTCTTAAGCCAAAGTTGTATTTGTTTTTCAAACAAGAAAATTATGTTAATATAAAACATAAAAACACACAAAAATCAGAACACACAACACACAAAAACACAAAGACCAGTGCAAACCCTTCCCAACCCACTCCCCCAAGTTTTAAAACTTTATTTCAGTTCCCCAAAGTGTAGACCGTATGGAGAGGTCACAGTATTGAATCAGAAAGAGACAGAGACGCTTAAAAAGGTCTGTACACAGGTTGGGGAGTGGGCGGGTGGAGGCGCTCTCCCTCTGATATCAAAGACTACGTAAACAGGTCTCGGTGACCAAACCCAGGTTTCTGGACCCTGTCATGTCTGCTGGGCCCCCGTCCACTGTTAAAAGTTGCTTTACAAAAGGATCAAAAGTGCACAGACGCTTTCATAAGGCACAGACAGATTGTTGCACGAGTCATGTTGTCAGGGACTTGGAGGAGACAGGGAGACAACTTCCAAGAAGTGCCGAGAGGGCGCGTGTTCCTGAGCCGGAAACCCCAGGCCAGAGCTGGAACAGGGCTGGGCAGTGGGGGGTCAGTGCCACTCCCTCACCGCAGCCTCGCACAACCCCATTCTCGTCTGGAATGACCTACTCAGGGTTCTCCGGGGCCTTGGGACAGTTTCTGGGGCCAGAAAGCAGCAGTGAGCAGCTCCCAGGTCTCCCTGGCAGGACCTCAAGGTGGCCATTGGTGGGTGGGGCCTTTGGGGCTCTGCCTAAGGCCCTTTTGGCAGCAGCTCAATGAACACAGGTGCCCCATATTTCTAAAGAGGCAGCTCTGGTCCAAGGGGATTGCTGGGGGTTCCCTTAAGTGGACCTGAGGCAGCAGGACAGCCAAGAAAGCCCAGGGGTTCCCTGATGCCTCATCGCCCTGGGCTCTACTCTGGCGTCAGGTGGGCATCTCCCCTGCCTGGTTCCCCCAGCACCCCGCATCCCACATCTGTGAGCACTCGGCAGACGTCTGCTGAGTGACTGTGTGAGCACAAGCTGAGGAACCATCATCACCAGGCTTCTGCCCGTTCTGCACCCTTCGGTGAGCACCTAGTACGGCCAGCAGAGGACCCAACACCAGAGCCACTGAACACAAGCTGGGCTCTGGCCCGTCCTCCTCCAGAGCTCCTTACAGGCTCTCTCTGGTCCCGTTCTCAGCCCCACGTCCACAACAGCCTGTGCTGGGGAGCAGGGTGGAATGCTGGGAACTGGGTGGTGGCTGGCGCAGGGAGCAGACACCCCTAGTGGCTGAGGCCCAGGAACCCCCTCCAGGATGCACTGGAGAATGGGGGGCTGCTTTGCTCAGGAGCAGCCCGGCTGTGCAGGGGCTCCAAGCAGGCAGGGGCAAGGTCACAACAAACAGGCATCTGCTGGCCTCCCCCGCTGCCCCCAGAACCCTGGATGCTACAGTCCGGAAGGGTACACAGGGGGTGGTGAGCCTGGAGAACAGGAGGCTGGGGCGGCTGGGGTGGGGTCACACAGCCCAGGAAGCTGATGGGACAAGGCCCCGCCCTGGGCCTCTCCCAGAGTTGCCCCCTGGGGCACCCAGGTAACCCAAGACCTAGGGCTGGAGCCCCCGCCCGGGTAGCTCAGTCCCCCTGGGAGGGGGGCAGGCGGTGAGCACAGGAGCCTGAGGAGAGGACATGGGTCCCTTCTGAGCATGGGCACAGAGGGGCTGTGGATGTCCAGCCTCTGCAGACGGTGTCCAGGACACTCCTGGGCCAGAAGCCCAGCCCTGCCCCCTCTGTCATGTGGGCCCCTTTCCCCAGGATGCCAGTTCTCGCCTGCCAGGCAGGGACGCAGGACCATGGCCCCCCGCACGCTTCCCCCGGCCTGCTGGACGGGCAGGAGCGGGCTGTGCGCTCACAGCACCTTGCGTGAAGATTGGCAGTGTTTTCTTAGTGGCGCGCCCACCAGGGGCTCAGATGTGACACCACAGGGCTCATGTTTCCCAGGGTGACCACGTGCAGGTGCCTCTCTGGCCCAGTGCCAAGGCACATAGTGGGTGTGAATAAAGAAAAGTGGTTCTTCTTCCTCCCGCCCCCTTCCCAAGACACCCCGGCGGGGCCACGTGTGTCCCTTGGAAGCACCAGAGCCAGCCCTCTAGCGCCCAGCCGGAAGCGTCTGCCTCCCAGAGCATGAACACTCTCTGCTGCCCTTGGAAACCGAGGCTATTTATAGTGGCTGCAGAGCAGGTTCAGCAGGCCACTCTCACTTCCTCCCAGGTAACAGGTCACCAGGAGCACACCTGGCCCATCCTGGGGCCCAGGATCCCTGTCACTGGGTTCCTGGTGGCAGGTGTATGTGACCCCTGCTGGGACACCAGGGGGCAGCGGGGAAGGGCAAGGGCTGGTCCCCCAGCTTCTCAGACCACTGGGATATGGGACTGAGTCTCAAATCTGGTCAGGGGGACGATGCCTGCAGAGCACTGTCCCTGATGACGAGACCACAGGGCCTGCACAAGGCTCGGCCCACTCCCAGCACAGGGGAAGCGCAAGGTGCCTGCCACGCCAGGGGCCGGGCCCCAGGGCTGCCTGGATCCTCAAACTCTTACTGGGGCTCCCCTGGGCTTCCAGAGCTGTCAAAGATGCTGCTGCAGAATCCAGATGTGGGTGCTTCCCAGACTCACCAGGCAGAGCCAGCGCCCGGGGCCTGGCCGGGGAGGGGGGTGGGATCAGGTCAGAAACCCACGGCCACACCCACCCGGAGGCAGCAGCTGACCCAGACCTCGAGCACCCAGGCCATGGACTGGTCTTGGGGAACCTGACCTCCCGCGATGGCCGGCCCGGCTCCCGGGAACCGCGGCTTCGTGAGCTCGCAAGCTCCCTGCACGTTCTCTCTTCCCCTCTCTTGACAGGTCCAGAACAGATCAGGAGTTGAGAGGAAGACACACACTGCTCTTTGCAAGGGTCTCAGCTTTCTAGAACCTGTGCGAGCTTCCCTAGAGTGTCCAGCGCTGCACTTCCAGTTAGGGACACAGAAACAGGGGCCGAGCAGAGTGGCCCAGAGACAAGAAGACAGGGGTGGCCTGGGCCAGCCCTGAGCCCCAGTGAGGTCTGGGTGTCTGCAGAGCTGGGCCTGGGCGAGGGGTGGGCAGGGCCAGGGCCCCAGGAACCGCCAGCAGGCTGGCCTGAGGGTGGAGGGTCCCAGAGCCTGGGATTCCAGCTGATATCTCCGTTATTAGTGGACACGGCCTGCGACACCTGGCAACCAGCAGGGGAAGATCAGCTGGGAATCGGGATAAGCACCAGCCACAAAGCCCCAGTTCCTCCTGCTCCTGCCCCCTGGGAATGCCCACGGCCCTGTAAACGTCAGCCCAGGGAATATGGAGGGTGACATTTCCAAGGCCAAGTGAGTGGCCCGCCTCAGAGGCCCTCCTCTCCCCTCCCCTCCCACACAGAGCCGCCCTGTCTCCCTGGAGAAGGGAGGGCCCTCGAAAGGCCGAAACATCTTGCCAGGGAGTCAGGTGCCAGCGTGAGAGGATGCCACAGCCCGAGCACCCTGCCGCAACCCCCCAGATGTGCCTCCAAGAGGAGCCCCGGGAACGCCACCCACCAGCGGAGGAGCTGCTTCGGCTTCTGCTGTAAACAATGAGTTATTTTTGCCTCCCAGGCAAACGGCTCTCTCCTCAGCCCGTCCTTGCAGTTCTCTGTTCAAGCCTCTTACATTCAAAGGTGGCTGCGTCACATCCCCAGAGAGCGGAAGGTGTCAGCCTTGCTAAAATCTGAGCTCCAGATTGCACATCCCTTAGCGTTAAATAAGCTCCCCAGCCGGCCCTGCCCGGGACACCGCCTGCTCCCATCCCCACCGCCGTCTCCCTCCCTCCCTCCCCCTGGCACAGCCGTCCATCCACCCCCAGAAAGAAGCAC
>NW_025999869.1:2983360-2986510 GCF_001458135.2 Marmota marmota marmota
CCCTCCCCCTGGCACAGCCGTCCATCCACCCCCAGAAAGAAGCACTGCACAGTCAGAGGGCGCGTGTCCCAGCTGAAAGGTCCAGGGGACTGGGGACCTGCCAGGCAGTTCCTGAGCTTGCTCTTGGACAGCCTTTGGGGGCAAAGACCTTCTGAGCTAGAAGCTGGGCTCGGACCCCAGGACTCCGCATCCTGCCCACCACTGGAGAGTGCAGGCGAGGGAGGGCTGCTGCCCTCAGACTCCCCGGTGGCCCAGGTGGCTGCCCAGCCCAGTGGGGCTGCAGGATGGTGACTGCTCTGGCCAGGGCTCGCTGGCCACTACGGCCTGTAGATCTTGATGACGTCTTTGATGGGCCTCCGGCAGATGGGGCAGCAGGCCCGGGGCTGCCTCTTGAGCCGCAGGCCACAGCCATGGCACAGGCACATGTGTCCGCACGTGTAGATGACTGTGTCCACCTCGCCATCGAAGCACACGGTGCACTCGCCGTTCCTGCTGCCTGCCAGCTCGGGCGGGGAGAGCCCTGGGGACACCGGGGGACTCAGTGGGGAGCTGGGGGCGGTCACTGCCAAGGGGAGAAGAGGACTCGTCAGCCATGTGGCTCTTAGGCCGGCTCTGCCAGGCAAGCCGCAGAGCCGCGGGAGCCCCTGGAAACCCACCTTGGTGGGCAGGGGGGTTGGGCACCTTTCCTCCCCTTCCACCCCCCAAGCCTCAAGAGGAGGTGCAGCCGGCAGCACCCTCGGGTGCTGCATCTGTGCAGCCTGACCCTCCCCGGGAAGCGTAGCCAGGGTGAGAGTGGGTGGGGGAGGCCCAGGGAGCCAGGCGGACCCCCGCCCAGCCCTGCTGGGGTCTGCACATCCTTACCCAGGGAGGACTCTGATGAGGATGACTGGTTGACACTGAAGGTCACGTCTGAATCGCTGTCATCCTGGGAGCCGCTGAAGGACCCTGAGGGCGTCGTGGTGGCAGGGCTGGACTGCAGGGTACCTGAGACCCAAAGAGACTGCATGAGGGGCCCCAGGACACACCCGACACTTCTCCTCTGCCCCGTCTCACAGGATGAGGACTACTCCCAGGGCCCTGCTGAGGTCCAGGGGCCACAGGTGTGGGGGCACCTGACTCCCTGCCTTCTGTTTCAGAAACAGCCCTGGGTGTCCTCTGGGCACTGACACCCTGGCACACATCCAGGTCAGGGCAAAAGGAGCTTCTGCCCTTGATCCGAGTGGTGCTTCAGGGAAGGACTTGGAAATCAAGGCAGGCTCTGGGGCCCACCTGATAGGAAAGAAGAGCTCGTTCCATGGAGAGGTAAGTGGCAAGGACCGGACACTAGGAGGGGATTCTGCTGACATCGCTTCAACACCTAGATCCAGCTGTTCCTGAATCTACTTAACATACTCCCTGACTTCTGAGCTATGTGTGCCCACAAATTTCCCTTTTTGCTTAGGATACTTGTAATGGGGTTTGTCACTTGCAGTTACAAGATCCCTGACTGCTAGTGTGGTCAACATGGAAGCGTTTTCCCCCTATACCTGCTGCTGATTTAGATAATAGGCCATTTCTTAGGATGCAGAGAGCTGCCCCTTCCCTCTCTTGAAGAGGGGAGTTTAGATAATGCAGTGCTAGAGTTGCACTAAGGTAGGGATGAGGGACAAGTCCCTGGCTGCTAGGAGTCCCTTCCCTTCTATTCTCTCTGCCTGACCCTCAGGGCTCCTGCTGATTGCTTGGGAGGTCCTGGAGTGGGTGAAGGTTCAAGGCTCAGCTTTTGCAAGTCTAAGCAGGAACTTGGGCAACACATCTCAGCCTGGGACGATGTCTGATGCTCCTCAAACAATAAACAAAAGACCTAATAATCACCCGAACAAACAGCCTACCCCCACCCTCATCCCGATGCCAGCGTTACTACTGCAAGAGCTAAGGGTCTGTGTGGACCCCTGCTGGCACTGCCTCCCACCGCATGGCAACCCTGCCACAGGCACAGCTCCCCACACAGAAGGAAAGGAGGCTCAGGAGAGTTGGAAATTGGCCCACCATCTTCATGGCTGACCAGCTCTGGGCCTGTCATTTAATTTCCCTGGGCTCCAACTCTCTTGTCTGTAGATGGGGACCGTGATACCAATTTCACAGGGTCACTGGGAGAATCGGGAGCTGTCCACTGCTTCTGCCAAGCTTGGACCTGAGAGTGGAGCTCTGCTCTCTGGGCAGCCTTCCCTGACCACCACCTCACTCTGCCAAGCTGGCAGGTGCCCCCTGCTGCAGCACACTAATGTGGGTGGCTGTCTCCGTGTCTGGGAGCCCCTCCCGGGTGTGGTGTGCCTCCTGGGTTCTGTGGGTGCTGTTCTGCAGCCAGGGGCCTGCCCCGGCGTGATGGTTCTTCGTGTCTATGCACTGCATGAGCAATGCAAGACCCACCTGGAAACAAGGTCGGTCAAGCCTCCACCCACTCTCTGTGGACAGTGTCGTTCTTGTTCCCTTTTCCATGTCATTGAAATGACTTTTCCCCCTACACTTCATATGCTGCATGTAAGTCAGGCACGGAGGCACATGCCTGTCATCCCAGCAACTCAGGAAGCTGAGGCAGGAGGATCTCGAGTTCAAAGCCAGCCTCAGCAAAAGTGAGGAGCTAAGCAACTCAGTGAGACCCTGTCTCTAAATAAAATACAAAATAGGGTTGGGGATGTGGCTCAGTGGTCGAGTTCTCCTGAGTTCAATCCCTGGTTCCAAAAAACCAAAAACAAACAAACAAAAAAAGAATCCTTCATGTTCTTAAAAAATCCCCAAATAGTAAATCGACAGCCTCAATAAAAACTGTGCTGGCCATTTACTGACTGCATACAGCCTGCCCAGTGCGGGGCCGTCACCTGTCCAGCTGGCTGGTTCAGGACGCGTGGTCCGGGGCAGCAGCGCGCAGGGACGCCGCGGGGACACTCACCGAGCAGGCGCAGCTGGCCAGCAGCGCCTCCACGCACTGCGAAGAAGGCCCAGAGCGGCTGCGTAGTGTCCACGCACAGCAGGCGGCCGCGCGGGCGCCGTCGATGCCAGCAGCACGTCGCCGCCGGCCGCAGCGTGAAGCTGAGCACGTCGCCGCCGCTGGGCACGGGCCCGGCGCGCGCCACCACCCAGCTAGCTCCTTGGCCGGTCCAGCAGCAGAGACGG
>NW_025999869.1:2986742-3009323 GCF_001458135.2 Marmota marmota marmota
TCTTCCCCCTGCCCCCTCCTCTTTCCTCTGTCACCTCTCCTCATGTCCCCTCCTCTCGTCCCCCTTTCCTCTTTCTTTCCCTCCCTCCCTTCGCATCTCCCCTCTCCCCCCAGAGCTTTCCATACATCTGAGAGTTCAGAGGACTCTCAAAGTCCCCCATTGCCTGCCTCCACCAGAACACAGTCCCAATGAACAGAACAGCCCCCTTATTTGCAACCCTAGCATGCGACACGCGACAGGTGCTAGTCTGAGCCCCTTTCACTTGTTATCTCCTTGAGTCCTCACAGCCCTTCTGAGGCAGAGGGTTGGGCAGCCCAGGAGGGCGTCGGCCCCTCTCCTGCGCCTGGGTCCAGGGCTAGGCTCTGCCATGGGTGCTGCCTGAGTGAAGGTGCTGGGCCAGTCTCCCAAACTGGAATGAGTAAGGTCTTCCCAAGAGATGGACTCCTTCCATAAAAGGTTTTTAAACAAATATTTTTGAATAAATTTTTAATGGTGTGAAAAAATGTTCTGGACACGTTATGTTAAGTGAAAAAGCAAAATAAAAATATTACCATCTAGGTAATACAGGTCTCCACAGTTGGCTCAGCTGCATCTGTATTTTCTGACTCCCTAATGGAATGGGTGTCCCTGGGCTAGGGTCTCTGCCAGTCTGTCCACCAGTTGTCAGGGCTGCTGCTGCCTGGGGAGAAGCTTCTGTAATAATAGTTTACTGGGTGAGGTCTGTAGAAGACACTGCCTGTCCCACAGAATGACATCGACATCCGGGAAAGAAATGGCACTCAATAAATTTTGAAAACCTTTTCATGACATTGCTAACCATGATAAATAAAAAGTGTTTTCTAATACTTTTGACACCCACCCCTCCAGCAGAGGTTTTGTTCAATGTTCCCATTCTGCAGTTTGTATCATGGAAAAAGAATTTCTTCCTCTTCAGTTTTCCAACATACAACAAAACCTCAATAATGAACATGGTCTGATAAGCTCCGGACGCCCCAGGCCCTGGGGGGGGGGTCTGATGGTTGCCCCACACGCCTTCCACTTAACGGGGGTCCACAGTTTCTTTCAGAAAATCAGGAGGTGGCTAACCAGGCCCGGCTGGCATGGTGGCAGTGGGCTGGTGTGATCCCTGCCTGCTGCCCTGGGGCCCCAGGGTGGTCCTTTCCCCACTGTGGGCTCCTGCCTGGGCTCACTGTGCCCCCTGACTTAGAGGGTGCCAGAATCCTGGGGGAGGAAGTCCGTCTAGTTCTCTTGAAGTACGTCTGTGTCTATCGTGTCATTTTAACGAATGTGCATAGGAAGCCAAGTTCAGGGAAGAAGGGTAAGAGGAGGTCAGTGGCAATGGTGAGATTACGGAGGAGCTTTCTTTAGATTTTTCTATCTTAATAAACATGTCAGGCAGATTTTTATCAGAAAACACCAATATTTTGTTAAAGTTTTCAATTAACAAAGTAGGAAAACGCCTGTGACGTAACACAAAGTGACCAAAGGGGTCAAGACTGAATGCAAGGTCGGATTCGGATTCTGTGGAAGGGTGCACAGGGGAAGTCAGTACAGGAAGGAAACCCAACCCGGGTTGCCTCTCTGGGTGGAAATTTCCTTCTTTATGCTTTTCTGGTTTTCTCAGATAGATATTGATTTTTCTAATCAGGAAAAAAAAAGTACTAAAGAATAAAACAAGCACTCTTTTTGAAAAGCCATTTTAGACAGGGGCTGTTTCTGGGAGCCTCTTAGGGCCCTCTCCCGGGAACTCCCGTCCCCTCACATTGTCCCCTGCTCCGCCTGGGCCCTGCTCTTGCCACCTCTCTGCCTCTGCTCCCCCTCCACACCCCTTCTTGCATCCATGGCCCCGACAGGAGCCCGGGCTCCAGAGCAGCCTCCCTCAGCACGGCCCGTGTCTCCGGCAGACTCAGGTTCAAGTCCTGCCGTGGCCCTTCCTGTCTGTCAGTCCCCCTCAGCTTCCTTAGCTATAATGGAGTAGCAGTGGTCACCTCCCTGACCCCAGTGTGATGGGACCACTCTCCTTAACACAGGGCGTGGTGCCGGGTGCTCTGGACACGGGAGTTCTGACCGTCCTTCCTCCACTGGTTCAACAAACACCGAAGCACTGGCCACATGCCAGGTGCTGCTGGCCACTGGGTGGACAGAGGTGAGCCAGCAGATGGGCTCCTGTGTCCATGGAGGGCCCATGCAGCGGGAAAGGCAACCTCCAGTGAGGCCGTCTTGCAGAAAACTGATGCAGTGTCACCAAAAGCCACCATCCCACGTGGCTCTGTGAGTTGGGCACACTTCAAAGGGGAACAACTCTTGAGAGGTGCAGTGGGTCACTCAAGGCCACAGCCAGGGAGCGACAGGGCTGGGTTCTCTGAGGCTGTGCAGGGGGGACTAGCTCAGGAGTGGGGTCTGGGAGGGGGCCTCTCTGACAGGGGGAAGGGCGGCCACCTGGAGCCCACAGGCGGAGGTGGTCAAGAGTGGCCAAGCACACCAGGTACAGCACAGGCAGAGCCTGAGGCCCCGGGAGCCTGGTGTTTGTGAGGCTGGGTCACCACCTATGTGACAGTGCCAAGGCGGGACCTGGTACACTGTGGCCCTTGGAGAAGGCTGCATCCCTCATTTCATGTCCACACACACAGCTCTGTGCCCATGGCCACTGTCCCTGTTGAGGTGGCCCAAGACACACAGTGCTGGCCGAGGGCTGGCACATCAGATCTGCCTTTTGAAGGTTCATTATGGAGAACCCTCCAGCCCCGGGGATGTCCAGCGGCTATCCGGCCTGCAACCTGAGGTCCCCTCCAGGCCCTCTGGAGCAGGTGGACACACACACACACATTTTCTCCAGCTCCTAAGACATGCAACCACACACTCGGATGACCCCCTCGCCGTCCTCACCTCCACTTCACAGAGAGGGACACTGAGGCTCTGAAAGGTGGAGAGTTACTCAAGGTCTCACAGCCAAGGGGTGACAGAAATGGGATGCCACCCCAGGCTGCGGGACTCCAAAGCCAGGCCCCACACTACCACGTGGCTGGCTCCCCTCAGCTTAGAGCTGCCCAGAGCCTGGGCTCAGCCTCAGGCCAACCGGCCTCCTTGGGGTGGCCCCTGAGAGGGTCTCACAGGTGGCCCTCCCTCCCATGGGTGCCCATGAGCACCACACAGGGCCACCGTGCCCAGGCCAGGAGCTGGGAGGCCAGGGGGCTGGGACAGGCCCGCAGCGCTCCGCTGGGCATCCTCTGGGGCCTGGCCGAGGGCCTGGGATGAGCCGGCTCCTCTTCCTCCCCTCCCCCGTCTCTTAGTCAACTGTGTCTGGGCTGGAAGGACCGCAGAATTCACGTCCCCAGAGAATCCCCCTCTGTGAAGACGGAGAGGGAGGCCGAGCTGCAGACCAGGGGACCCGGCCGTGCCTTCCCAGCCTCTCATTCAGGTCACGCCCTGGTGCAGAAAGGTGAGAATGGCTGGCAGAGTGGGCATGAGGTGCTGGGACTGGCCCATCAAGTGGGCAGTGCCACTGGCTGGTGACAGGGCAGGTGTGGGGTCCAGAGCTCCCTCAGGGCTGCTGGGACAGGCAGGGCAGGTGGAGGGTGGGCTGCGGCTCTGGCTGGGGTGTGCACTTGGAAGTGGCCACAGGCTGCACATGGTTTGTCCCCCAAGGATTCCTGTGTTGGATACTTGGTCTCCAAGTGGCAGTATTATGAGGTGGTGGGACTTCTGAGGGTGGGGATTAGTGGGAGATCACGGAGGGCGCTGCCCTTGATCTTGCAGAGGGATTCAGTTCCTGAGAGAGTGGGTTGTTTTAAAGAGCCAGCCTGACCCCCGAGGACCTCTGGCTTCCTGTCTCATCAGGTGATCTTTTCTGCACAGGCTCCCATCATTGTGGATGTCACCTGCCACAAGTCCCTTATCAGACCAAATCAAGGAGGCCACCCAATCTTGGATTTCAGCCTCCCAAACTATGAGACAAATAAGCCTCTTTTCATTACAAAGCACCCACCCTCAGGTGTTTGGGTGTGGCAATGAGAAACAGACTAATGTAGAACTGACGGCTTCAGTGGCTCTCAAGGCCTGCCGACAGTTCAAGTGGCCTGGAGAGAGGGCAGGCGAGGAGACACACCCCTGCCTCATGCCAGCTGCCTCAAGTCTATGTGCATGTTGTTTCCGTGTGCACGTGTGTTAGACGACTGAAGAAAGGAAAAGCAAGACAGTGGCCCTAGGCTAGAATCCTGGGGCTCTCCATGCACAGAGGACAGGCAGGGCGAGACTGCACACAGGTGGGAGGAAACCAGAGGCCCAGGAGGCTCAGGAGCCCCCAAGAAGTGGGCATAGGTCACCTGTGCCCACGGTGATAGGATGGCTGAAGTGAGGTCCCACCCTTGCTGTTCAGCCAACCCTGTGCCCTTTGGGGGGAGTCTGCGGGGACACAGACTAGCAAACATGAGCAAACATGAGCCTCAGTTCCTTCTCTGCAAGTCGTTCCGAGATGAGCTAATTGATGGGAAGTGCCTGGCACAGGGGCCACAGAAGCCACAGGATGATGGCCACGTGACTGTGTAATGGGGGAGATAGAAGGAGTCCCACATCTGGGCAATGGGATCGCCAGCTCGCAGGGTGCAATGACCATGCCGTGTCCTGGACGAGGAGTCCGAGGAACTCAGCTAGTGCTGAGGGGAGGGCGCACGGGCAAGGGGCTCCTTGGGGTCACCATCCTGGCCGTACCTCGGGGACCCTGAGGGGCCTCAGGAGATCCAGATGCCAGGGAGCCTCCCCCAGGGTTCTGACTTTCTTGGTTGGGTGCAGCCTAGGAAAGGGCACTCAGAGCTTCCCAGGGGTCCCAAGGTGCAGCGCAGGCTGAGATCACTGAACACAGGCACCCCTGGCTCCTACGGTGGCCCTGCCACGGGCAAGCGGGGTGCTTGTAGACTGCTCAGTTTCCTCTTCAGAACCCTGGGGCTTTCACCTCGACAGGGTGCCCAGGGCTGGGCCCAAAATGCAGCACTCTGCCACAGCTGGACCTGGGCAGGGGAGCCCCAAGCAGGGATCATGGGATTTCTGAGATTTGATTTGGTTCAATTCTGGGGCAATTTAAGTGCACCCCCCACTCCATGAGAAGGGTTCCCCGAGAAGGGATGCCAGGTGGTGCCCGGAATGCTGGAATTTCAGATAAACACCCCCGCCCCCCGGGGCCTCGAGCATGTTCCAAGAACTGCACGGGACATACTTGTACTAAAAATTTTTCATTGTTTATCTTAAATTCAAATTTAACTGGGTGTTCCGTATTTTTATTTGCTAAATTTGACAACTGTATCCAGATGCCATTTTTGGGTCTTGGTTTTCAGGCTTTATCCAGCAGGGGCTGAGAAGGGGTGGCGAGCATCCAGGGTTTTCTGCTCCCGGTGTCTCAGGGAGACCCTCTAAAGGAACACACCACTCCTGGCTCCTTGTGACGCACAGGAGCCCATGGTATTCTGGACACTGCCTGCCCTGTGTGGGCCCGTCTGATGCCCAGACACCACCCTGGGAAGCCAAGTTCCCCCAGGAAGCGGGCGATTTCTGAGATTCTCAGGTTGCTCCATCAAGTGCCTGATGGCACCTGCCAGCAGGGGGGACTTGGTGCCCGCCTAGCTTTCTTCTCATTTGTTAATTTTTTTGGTGGGGGAGGGTACCGGGGATTGAACTCAGGGGCACTGGACAACTCAGCCACGTCCCCAGCCCTATTTTGTATTATATTTATAGACAGGGTCTCACCGAGTTGCTTAGCTGAGGCTGGCTTTGAACTCGTGATCCTCCTGCCTCAGCCTCCCAAGCCACTGGGATCACAGGCGTGGCCACTGCACCCGGCACTTCTGATTTTTATTATAACTTCCCCTGATTACAAATCACTGTAATGAGAAGGGTGGGCCTCATGCCTTCACCCAGGTGTGACCAATGGTGACCTGCTTTTCCCCTGGGAAGGAAACAACATTTATGAGCCTCAATCACATGCCAAAAGCTTTCCCGAAATCATCTTTTATAATCTTTGGAGAGGAAAATAATTTTATTGCCCTTTCTGATTGTAAAGCATTATGACCCCCCCCCTTTTTTTAAAGGTATCTGTTAAATGTAAGGAAGTGAAAGTCACCCATGATCCCCTGACCCAGAGACGGAATTCCTTCTGATTTCAACTCCCCTTATTACTTATTTTTGGGATCATTGTCCTGCAGCACCTGTGCCAGGTTTCTCCCATTAATTAGGGCAGCTCAGGGACAACCTGCAGATAAGGAAACCGAGGCCCATGCATGCCACACTACAGACATGTGGACTCTGCCCCCTCTCCTTCTTCTAAGGGACACAGGACACTGTGGGGTTCTACGAAGGTTTGCTGTGGGGGTGGGGATGCCGGGCTGCACCCGGGCCTTGAGCATGCTTGGCACGCACTTTTCCACTGAGCTACATCCCCAGGCTTTGGGGACAGTCCATGTGCTTCCCAGGTATAGTCAGTCTCATTAAGTCCTCAAAGGCTGCATCCAGTTTGTTTTGGAGATGCTAAGCCATACAAGGGCTATGAGTTCCGGGTGCTACCTGGAAACTTGGGCTGCGGATAAGGAGGCGGGTACAGCAGGACTGCTTCCCTGCTCTGCAGGAATGAGGAGCTCCGACTCTAGACATGGGGTCTAGAAGGTTTCAGAGACCTGTGCTTTCTGAGTTGAAATACCAAAAGCTTCCATGGGAAGTGGGCATATGGGGGAAATGCCAGGTAAGGGGAGGGGGTGGCTCTTCGCAATCCGATCTGCAGAGCCTGGAATCTAGACCTGTGTTCTGGGCCACTTGCGACCAGGTAGCGATTCTTACTTAGCTGTTAATTCTTTTCTTTTTGGGATCAGGGATTGAACTCAAGGGCACTTAACCACTGAGCCACATTCCCAGGCCTTTTTGTATTTTTTTCTAGAGACAGGGCCTCGGTAAGTTGCTTAGGGGCTTGCTAAATTGCTAAGGCTGGCTTTGAAATTGCAATCCTCTTGCCTCAGCCTCCCCAGCTGCTGGACTATAGGCATGGCCACTGGGCCCGGCTTTTTTCTTCTTTTTTTCTCCTTAGCTGTTATTTTTTGAGGGCTTTCCAGGTGCTAGATGTGGGGCTGTACCCCTTCATGTGTCATCTCATGTAATCCTGCCAACAATCCCCAAGGCAGTATCGTCATGAACCCATGTTAGAAGAAAAAAACTAAGGTACAGAGAGCTCCAGTCACTTGGCCAAGGTCACAAAGCTCCCAGGGGGGAGCCAGGACTAGAACAGAGGCCTCTGAGACTCGCCAGGCCCTGCCTGCTCCGAACCACTCCGAAGTTCTGTGGCCCTCTTCCTTTTAGGGGAAACAGGGGGTCTGAGGCTGGGTGCATGGGTCTTCCCTCTATGCCCAAGGGTGGGGATGGCGGACAAGGAGGTTTTCCCTCAAGATACATGCTGGACAACCGGACACAGCCCCAGCGTTCAGATATGCAAGCTGCGTATTCTGCACTATGGGTTCTTCTCAGCCATGAAAAGGAACAAACAAACTGCAGATACACACAGCAACCGCAGGATGGATCTTAAAAACACTAGGCTGAGATAAGCCCCCCCCACAGACTGTGGGTTCCACTTACACTGAGTTCAGTAACAGGCCAGACTAATCCATGGTGACAGACAGGAACAGTTGCTGCCACTGGGGAGGAAGGGGCTCACTCAGGGCAGGTGGGGACTTCTGGGCTCAAGGACAATCGTCCAAACCCAGCCACCTTTAGGTGTGTCTCTGCACTGCGTCACAGGGAAGTGAAACAGAGGGCTGAGTCCAGACCCCCCCATACCTGCTCTCTGGCACCTCCCCAGAGATCAAGGCTGCCAGGTTTCAGAGCAGCCTGCAGGTTCACGGGCCAAGGGGAGACTGTCAGGGGCTGCCAGAGGGATCAGGGAGTGGCTGCCTCCGGGTTATGGCTGTCTCTTTGGAATAATCAGATGTTTTGGAAGTAAAACAATGCTTGCTAATTGAAGGCCACTCAATTGGACACTTACAAATGGTTACTTTCCTGTTATGTGACCCGCAGGCCGGTCGTGTGACCCGTGGGCCTGGGTGCATCCGAGGACTCATGCCTGCCAGCGTGGATGGACCTAGAGCTCCTGGGGCGGAAGTGCCTCCGCTGGGTGCGTGAGGAATGCGCCAGGGAACAGGAACCAAGGGCTGAAGGGATGGGAACCGATGGATGGGTATAGATGACGAGTGCGCAGCAGGTCACGGAAAGGAGGCAGGGGAGGGACCTGGCCAGGCGCGGGGCACGGACCCTGAACCCCCACCCCCGCGACTGAGCTCTCCCCACCGCGGCTGGGGAGAATGAATGAGCTGAAAGGAGGCGCCCGTCCCGCCTGCGTGCCGCCGGTGTCCCCTTCCCGGGCGCCACCTACCGAGCAGCTGCACCTCGTCGGTGATGCCGTAGACGTCGATGAGCGCCCAGAGCGGGCCGCCCACTGCCACGCCGCAGTGGAACAGCACGGGCTCGCCGTCGTTGACGCTGTAGAAGACGCGGCCGTGGCGGTCGGCCCAGTAGGCCAGCACGGTGTCACGCAGCGCCAGGTTCTCGGGCAGCGCCTTGGCCCAGTAGCCGGGCCGCGTGACCAGGTCGGGGCAGGCGTACTTGGGGATGTCCTGCACGCTCATGAGCGACGGGTCGTGCGCCGTGAAGCCGAAGCGCAGCGCGCCGCTCCAGCCTGGGCGCACGGCCACCAGGCGCAGCCGCACCTGCTCGTACAGCCGGATGGGCCGCTGCGTGAAGGTGACGCCGTTGCAGAAGCTGTTGCGCCGCGTAGCCCGTCGCGAGTGACCGTCAAGCCGCACGTTCTTGCCCTTGGCCTGCGCGTGGAAGCGCGGCGCCTCGCCCAGGACCGCGCGCCGCTCGGGGCCGGGGCCACAGCACGGCCGGGTGGCCAGCATGCGCGCCGGAGGGCTGGGGTCTGCAGAGAGACAGGACGGGACGTTAGGCCCTGAGACCCTTCGTCTCCCAGGCAGTTTCCTTTAAAATTGTGTATTAGACGGTCATTGATGAACTTTAGGGGGTGGCAGACTGGACCCAAGGGCCACCACCCTCCATCTCTGCCTCAGCAGTCACCTTGCGGTTTCACAAGGCGAGCAAACCTTCCTGTATGGTTCATACGCTGCTGAAAGATGATGTGGATGAAGTCCCTAAATATGACTTGGCACGAATTACACACTTTGTGGACTAGGACTAATGACCTGACAGTGTCACAAGTTCCAAAGTAAATTTTTGCCAGGATTCTGGGACTTTCCCTCTCCTTACCCACAGAAAATGGAGGCATAGTGAGCAAGTTGGGTTTCTGGAACGTGTGCCTCTGGGACTCCTTTCTAAGGAACCCTGCTTTGAAGGGAGACCTGGGTGGCCTCCTTTCAAGAGATCTGGCCACTGATCAGGAAACCAGATGACCTGGACTGAGTGGGTGTGGTCATCCCCCTGCTCCTCCTCCCAGGGGCGGTTCCTGGGAGTGGCAGGTGGGCGGTCCATCTCTGCTGCCCTCTCCCTACAGCAGTCGCAGGGAGCCTGAAGCAGGCAATGGGAGAGTGGCAGCCCCCAAGAAGGAGAAGCCCCTGTGGACCGCTCCTCCCACCCCGAGCCATGGCCAGCACTGTGCTGAGGGAACCTCGGGTTCAGTTAGTCCTGAGGTTGGTGGGAGGGAGGGGTGGGGACAATGGGCCCAGGGAGAAGGAAGCCACAGGCTGAGGTGGGAAGCTGGAGACCCTGTCCACACAGAGCCACTGCCCAGAGACAAGGAGGCCAAGGGCCAAAGCCAAGGACCTGCACTAGAAAGAGCTCCAGGGACGTCAGCCATTTAACAGACAGGAGCAAGGGCCAGTGCGTGCTGGACACTGCAGCCCAAGTCTGGTCCCCACTCCAATGGGGCAGAGGGCCCTGCCTGGTGGATGCAGCACAGGGAGAGGCAGCCTGGGAGCGGGCGGGGTGGCGTTCCCCAGGGTCTCAGGAGGCCTCTCTTGGGGGCTTGTGAGCAGAGGCCCCAGGGAGACGAAGCAGCACTGCCAGGCAGGAGGCCCAGAGTCAGCCGCAGGCCACTTCCAGAGCCACGGGAGAAGCGCAACGGCTGGCGGGAGATGCCGTCCAGGGTACAAAGCCCAGGCAAGCAGACCACATGCGCTGGTCACCCGCAGGGGCAGTGCAGACCGCCATGCCCATGGCCTTGCACGAGCCTCAGCTTCTGGGCTTGGCCTCCTCTGGTGCCAGTAGGCCAAGGTCCCCTCCGGCTGCCAAGTGCTCCAGGGACACCTCCATCACAAGCACAGATCAAAGCCCTCAGCCCCAGGGCAGCGGTGACCTGTGCCAGGGCCGTCTCCCTCCCTCCTCCGTCAGCTCTCCAGCTCGTCCTCCCCGCAGAGCTCTCTCCCCAGCAGCTGGAGGGGCCCTTGCAGAGTCCTCTCAGCAGACAGGCGACCTCGGCCCCCGCGGGGTGGGATGCACCACCCACCTGGTCCTGGGGGACCGTTCCCTGCAGCCCCGGCCATCTGTGGGGATGAGCCTTGCAGCATCCAGGGCCCGGCCTCGGGGGACGGGGAAGCACTCCATCCCCCACCCGGGGCTCTACCCCCTAAGCCACAGGCCACCCCTGGGGGGCTCACCCACTCCCGCTCTAGGCTGGGTCCAGGGAAAGAGGTTCTTACAAGGAACAGAGAATCGTGGCGGTGGACTCAGGGCCAGTGGACCACCCAGGGACAGGGGTGTCCCCAGGAAGCCTGAACTTCATCACTTAAGTTGCCACAATCATCGGGACACCCCATGATAGGAAGTCAGGGGAGAGGACACCCTGCCGACCCATCTTCCCTCACCCACACACTACCAGGGCTGCACAGTTCGGCCGACTCCGTCCCGACCCCGGGAAAGTCGCGTCTTCTAAGCTTGAATGTCCAGAGCAAGTACACTGGTTTTAGTTTCTCTGGAAAAACTAACGAGAACCTCCAAGTCTCTGCTGCCTTCAAGACATGCTGCCCCTCTTGGGATGTCCACTAGCCCCCATCTGGCCACCCTCGTCCTGCCTTAGAGTAAGAGCCCCTCCTCCCCTCCTCCAGCCAGGAATCAGAAGTGGGGACTGCAAGAACAAGCCAGGGAAGGGTCCCCTGGGGCAGGCCCAGCAGAGACCTCTGCAGCCACACTTTGGGTCAGCAGAGGGGACAGCCCCAGGTCAGCTCTCTGTTGCCTACGCTGCTGCAGCCCCACCCAGGTGGGTGCCTGCACTTAGTCAGAGGGTCAGTCCCCTGGCTCCAGATGAGTGGCAGGGGTGGGGTGGTGGGATGTGGCTGTGGACGTCAGGGAGGAGGCTGCTGGGTCAGTCCTGGCAGGTCCTTCTGAAGACTGGCCACCAGAACTGCTGGGGTTCTGGGCTGGGATGCTGAGTTGTCTGAGGGCCCCCGAGAAGCCACCTGCCCTCCCAAAGCTGCTACTCTGTCGTCTGTGAGTGGAGTGTGACCTCAGATCCATCTCAGGCTGCCGGCAGGGGCGACAGAGCACAGGACCACCCCGGGAGGCCTGGCGCACAGTCAGCATCCGATGGCCAACGTCAAAGCGGTGGCTGAGCCCCTGCCCCCACCTCTCCTGGGTTTTGTTGCTGGATTTCAGCTGAAGAGGACTTGAAGTCAGACGGACCAGGCTGCAGTTTGGGTTGTTGTTTACCCACTGTGTGATCTCGAGGTTCATGCTTAAGTTCTCTGGGCCTCAAGTAGACCTAGAAAACTAGTGAAGGTCATCCCTACCCTGCAAGATCACTGGGAGGGTGACATGGGGCAAACCCGTCAGATACAAAGTGTGCCGCACATACTAGATGCTCATTAAATCTCGGGTCCCTTCCTCTAACCACCTCTGACTAGGAAAGGTTTGTTCCTGGGTCACAGACGCCTAGCTGTGGGCGCTGGGGAGACACATTCTGAAAGGTTTCTCTAGTGGGGGCTTTTGACCTCGGCCAGGAGGCCTTGACCTCCGTCAGGAGGCCCCTCCCAACCCTGGGCTGCTCCCCTGCTGTCCAAGGGCAAGGCCTATTTTAGGTCATCCGGGCGGCCTCTGAATGGCACTGTGGGCCGATTGCCACACTCGTTCCTCCAGCCTGCCCTTCCTTTGATCTAAAAAGAGCCCAGGGAGGTGGCATTTGCTGCCAGGACGGCAGAAGCAGCAGCCTTGGCTTCTCTGGCCACAAATGGGCTGTGTCCCGTGAGCTGGCGCTGGGCAGCCGTGCTCCTGGCTGAGGCAGGATCCCCCGGAAGATCCCCCGGAAAGGGAACCGGCGCCTGGGAGAGGGTCCCTCTGTCCCTGCCGGGCTCTGCTGAGCTCCTCCTGTGTGTGGGAGGCCTCCCTCTGGGGGACTGTCCTGCAGGGGCTTCTCCCACCTTCGCTCTCCAAGGCCCTGCGGGCAGCACCGTCCCTGCTCCCACAGGGCAGCTGCGTGTGACCTCGGGGTTAAGGTGGCGCGGAGGCTGCTAGACCCGTCAGGAGCATGAAAGCCAGAAACGTGCCCACCCCAGGCAGCGACCACACACTTCAGGGGGCTTCCTGGAGCCCAGGGACTTCCATCCTTGGGCTGCCGACCTTGGATGACAGTCTCCGGCTCCGGGACACCTGTCCAAGCCCAAGTGCAAAGTGACACTGCACCGCGGGCAGCAGCTTGCGTGTGCATGGAGTGGGGCGCGTGGCCTCCTGGAGACTGGCCAGGCTTCCCGCCACCCCGGGGCCAGAAGGGGGAGCCTCGGGTAGCAGGAGGAGCTGCTCATTGGTGGGTTTGAAGCCGGCCAGCCCGCCCTCACCTCCGCCAGCGGGCACGGTGACAGGGACAGACAGCTCGCGGGGACTTTGTTCTCTGCCCCAGAGGCCAGATCACCAGCACCCTGGATGGACGAGGGCCAGCCCCACTGGAACCACCACCGTCCCTCCCCGGGCTTGGCAAACAAGGCCTGTCAACGGCTGTCACAGGAGGCCCGAGGAAGGTCAACGGAGGTCACACGTGCCGTGGCCGGCGGGAGGAGAGCCCTGAGGACCAGGCCTGAGAGGCAGCCTGGCAGGGCAGGGGCTGGGGTCCCCCGTCGCCCCTCCAAACTGCCCCCCAAAGTGGCTCAGCCAGGGCCGGGATTCCCAGGCCAGCTGGGCCCTCTGTGGGGCCCTGGCTGAGGTCTCTTCTCAGTCAAGGAACCCAGGCTGGGCCCTGGTGCTGTGGGCATCGGTGGGAATGTCCCTTGTTCCTGCCTCTGACACTCATGGCACCCTGTGCCGGGGCGTGCCTGCTGCAGGGGGCAGGTGCCAACGTGTTGCACAGGGTCCTCACCCCTAGAGCCGAGGGAGGGCATTGGGGACAGACACATACATGGACTGCACAGGGGCCAGAGGAGCCGCAGATTGAGGAAGAAGGGCCGGGCGGGGAACAGAGTGCACGTGGGGCAGGGCAAACGGCACCAGGCAGGCTGTGAGCGGGAGCCGGGTGCACAGAGGACAGAGCAGAGGGACCAGGGGACGGGGACCTGAATCAGGGGCGGCATCCCAAAGGGTCTTAGAGACCAGGTTGAGGAGGTTACAGTCCTCAAGAAGGCTCTGGGGACTCAGCTCTGAGGGCTTAGCGCTGGGAAGAAACCCTGTGGATCCAGCTCTCTGAAGGACGAGATTCAAACCCTGGGCATTCCTCTCTTCCCTCTGTCAAGATGATCCAGCAGGACAGGGTGAGCGGGGCGTTCCAGATTTCAAACGTCACCTCCAACGGCTGGCATGGTCCTGCCCTGGTCCTGCCCTTGGCACCCGCTTCTCCCCCAGGGGACTCTGGCAGCTGCCTGCTGATGAGCTGCTGCACCAGGCCGGCCAGTCCCCTCTGTGCCTGGGGACCCCCCGCCTCGCAATGCCCAGGCCCCGATGCTCTGAGCCTGTGCCCAGGTGAGAGCCTGCAGCCCGGGCAGAGCCGGGGGTGGAACGTGGCGCTGGAGGGGGAGGGGGAGGGGGATGCCCTGCAACAGCCACGCCTTCTCCTGAAGCCAAGGAAAGTCACCGGAGCCCAGCGGCTGCAGAAGATGCTGGCGGGTCCCCGGGCTCCCTTTCACGTCCACCCACCCAGCCTGGTGGCCTCGGCCACCTTCTGTCCAGCAGGGCGGTGGGAAGGAAGCTGGTGGGGGCGGCGCAGGACGTCATCTATCAGCTTGTCTAGAGCGGCTCAAAGGCCACCGTTGGCGGAACTGGGGATGAACAATAAGCCGAGCGAGCGTCTAAAAAAGGAAAGCGGGTGACTGATTATGGGGGATGGAGTCCCCGGTGCCCCGCGTCCCTGAAGCCTGAACAAGAAGTGGAGGGAGCGCGGGGGAGGCAGACCTCCGGGCGATGGCCCGCCCCCGCCCCTGTCCCCCGGCCTTGAGTTCTTCCAGCAGCTCGAGAACAGCAGTCAGCACTTCTGACTGCCATCCCACATGCTGCCCACGAAGAAGCGAGGATCAGAGAGGCCTTGACAGCTGCCCGAGGCTGCACAGCAGGAAGCAGGGGACCTGGCACTTGAGTTGTCCCCAGCCTGGCTCCAGGGGCTGGGATGGAGATGGCTACTTAGGGGAGAGCGTGAAAGGCCTCCTAGTGGGGATGGGACAGAATGAGGGCCAGGCACACAGTAGGTCAGCTAATGCGGTCTCCTCTGTGGCACGTGGCTCTGAGTCCCCTGGGAAGTGACTCGGATGACTCTCCTCTCCCCTCCCCCATGCTGGGCTTCCTCCAAATGCCACAAGGCCGTGAGCGGTGGGTGTGGATGGGGGCCGGTGGGCTGCCCACGGGACAACTGCCTGCCACCCAAGAGGTGAGCGACAGGATCTGGAGCCGCAGCCTGTGAGGGCCTGACCTCCCGGCCTGCTCGGGGCGGCCCTGGGGCCTGTGACCCGTTTTGCACAAGGGGACCTCAGTAGGAGGGCTGGCCCAGGGCCAAGGTGCAGGCAGACACTGGGGACCCCAAAGCCACGTGGCCTGGCAGCACCAGGACTGCCTCCCTGGTCGGCACGCGTCCCTGTGAGTGACCTACCTCAGGGGCTCGAGGGGCGGCCAGCAGGACTACTTGGTCCTAATGCCTGCCGCCAATCCCTGTCCCCATCAATCCTGGGAACACAGATTCCTTGCCTCTAAGGGGGAAGGGTGACAGCCACTCATACAGTCCCCACCTGTGCTGGACTCAGACTGCCCCGTGATGCAGGGAAGTCCACCATCCATCCTCAGGATGAGAGAACGGAGGCTCAGAGAGGAAGGGTGGCTGGCCCAGGGTCACACAGCCCGGAGATGGCAGGGCTGAGGTTTGAGCCCAGCACTGCCTCGCCGGCCACTGCTGTCCTCTGCCCCTCCTGGGACTCCTGCCAAAGGCTGGCCTGTGACTGCTCTGGGATCCCGGGCAATGCCCTGGTCCCCTGGCCTCAGCGTTCTGACCCACCGGATGGAGGTGGGACAGGGTGAACACTGTGGTGCTGAGCACAGAAGCCCGGTGCTCTGCCTCTGCGGCTGGACTGGGCACCACATCTGGACGCCTGGAAACTCACTGGGCGGCTCCTGCCCTTGACCGGCCGGAACCCTCAGGGCAGGAAGCTCTTCTGAGGACGGGAGGCCCCTGCTCTGCAGTGGGAAGTTCCCAACAGACCAGCTCTGGGGACAAGGGGCGCGCGGGTGCCCACTGTGGTGTCCACCCAGACCCGGGGCAGAGGGTCGCTGGGTCCAGACAAGTACACAGCCAAGGGTGAGAGGAGGACCCACTGTGCGCGTCCCGCTGGGTGCTCCCCACCGCTCCACAGTGGCCCCCTCACTGGAGAGTCCCCCACCCCCAGGACCAGGCAGGAGTGGGCCCTGGGTCACCGACTGGGCCACCGAGGTCCAGGAACAGGAATTCGAGGAGGAGTGGGGTGGGCAGCGGTGGGCTGGGCTGCCCTCCCCATGGCCACTCCAAACCCCACTCAGTCACTGCTGCGGAGGCCAGGAGGTCGGGAGAAGCCAGAGCTGGTGGAGGCCAGTGGCCCACTGTTCTGTGCCCAGTGTCCCCATCCGAGGTGGACGTGACCCCTCACCAGGCGAGAGGCAGGAAGGCCACATAAGCCAGGAACAGAGGAGTCTTCCACAAGACCCCAGGGCGAGGTCTCCCCACACAGCTCACGGGAGGCACTGACCACTCCTGGGCCTCTGCGTGGCTCCTGCAAGCCCAGTCCACTAGCCCGTCGCTCCCACCATTGCACGCCCCGCCTTTCGCCCCAGAAGCCTCTACAGCTAGACGGTTCTTCTTTGGCTGAACTGGAGTCTGCCTCCACGCGAGGCCCACGCTGGTCCTGCCCACAGCCCGCGGCACCTGTCCCCAGTCTGCGAGCAACTCCCGGCCTCCAGCTGTCCCCAGGCTCCCTTCGGGGTGACGTTACAGCCCTCCCTCTACTGACCAGGAAGCCCTCGGGACAGCACGTCCCCCTGGCCTGCCTGGGCAGGGGTTGGTGGTCTGGACGGCCACCTGGGGGAACCCTATAGCGAGCCCCTGGGCCACCTGAAGTGTCCCCATCATGCGTGCCCACCGGGGTCATGTGAGATACCAAGCACAGAACCAGGGAGTAAACTAAAAATCAACCCCCGAGGATTTGCGATGCCCACAGATTTTTACTCAACACCGCGAAGGCTTCAGGACGCGCCTCCCACAGGGCACACCAGCTCCCGCAGGCTCCCCTCCCTGCGCTGCTTGAGCTGTGTGCCCCTGGTTAAGTTCCTTTCCCTCTCTGTGCCTTGCTCTTTCACCAGTTAGATGGCCTGATGATAAGCAGCCACCTCAGAGAGCCTGTCCTGAGGGTGACATGTGTGTACCTGCCTAGAGCCGTGTCTGGCACGGAGGCCTGTACAAGTGTCTGTGTCCCCCAGGAGTGTCTGGTGCTGGGCTTGGGTGCAGGAGGGCACACTCGTCACAGGTGCCCCGTGAACACATGCTCTCTGCCAGACACTGAGCAGCGGAGAGGGGACCATCACTGTCCCCGTTCTGCAAAGCTGAGGTCAGACTACTAAGGGGCAGGGCTGAGAACAGGCCCAGGAAACCAGGGACCCCAGCCTGGGGGGGGTGATGGTGCCCGAGAGGCAGGACACTGCCCACTGCAGGGCAGCCTCGGTGTAGAGGACCTGGCCCGGCCCCTGCCTGGCCGATGACAGGGGGCTGCCTGGAGCTGGGGACAGGACAACAGGTCCACGGTGACCTCTGCCAGGGGCTGGGTGGCCAGTTCCAAGAGGTGAGTCTCAGCCTGGCAGGAGGAAAGGGTAGAGAGCTCAGGTCCCCCCTTGTCCTCCGGGCAAGACTCACAGAGGCCACATCACTCTTCCTTACAGGACCTGCAGCCCCGGGTGGGAAGATGGGCTTCTCCCCGGGCAGCCGCACCTGCGCTGCAGTGGAAGGCAGGGATTCCCCAGCGCAGGGAAGGGGCTCCCTCCAGGCTGAGAAGGAGCAAGAGGAGCCCAGGGCCCCGTGGGCAGAGTCCTGGTGACAGCAGGAGGTGGCTGGAGCCAGGAGGCTGGGATCCCATTCAGCTCTGCCCCTTCCTGGCCACCTGGCTACTCTGAGCCTCAGTCTCTTCATCTGTGACAGGGGGATCACCTCTAGAAGGCTCATCCTGATAACTAAATGGGGAACCCGAGGAAGGGCTGGGTGGGGCCCGTGGGCCTGCAGCCCAGGGGAGCAGCGCTCATCACCTGTGGGCAAGGCCTGGCCCCGGCCTCCGCTCTGCCTTCAGCTCTGGCCACATGCTCCATTCTGGGCTTTGCTTTAAGCCCTCGGAGAGCACAGCCCCTACAGAAAGCCCTGTGGTCCAAAAGAGGGACAGCGCTGCCTCTGCCTGGCCACGGGCAGCAGCCCAGGTGGTGGAGCCGGGAGAAGAATCCTACGCCCACCAGCAAGCAGGTCACGTGGCTGGGCAGGAGCATGGCCCGGGAATCCACTGTGGCTGCAGGCTGGCCTCCCAATTCAGCCCCAGGTTCGAAATTTACAGTGGGGGGACAAGGCCAGAAGGACCCCTGCAGCCAGCCGTGCCCAGGGCCCCCGGGCAGGACTGAGGCCTCTCTTCCCCAGGGGTCACAAGGTGTGACAGCCCTGCCCTACCTGTCCCCTGAAGGCTCCAGCTCTGCGCTATTCAAGCTCATGGCCACCGACTGCAGGGACCACCCTCGCTTCCCGCTATATGGGGAGGAGCCGGGCACAGGGGGTCCCGCCGGGGCCGGGGCACAGCTGAGGTCTGAGCCCAGGCAGAGCCCGGCCCAGCAGCTGCATTCGGGCCCGACCTGCTGTCCAGCCCCCGGTCCCCCACCTGGGCACCCGACGGGCACCCAGAAGAGGCGGTCCACGCTGGTGCAGGGGAAAGGCCCGTGAGGCCCCAGCGCTTCTCTTCTGCGTCTCGGGGGCCACGTTTCTAAAGCTGGTCGCGACCGCAGTGGGAGGCGTGCTGGTGGCCCAGCTGTGCCTGGGGCCCTGGGTGCCCTTGGACAGGGAGCAGGGCCTGTGTCCCCAGGGATGTGGCCCACGTGTGTGCCCCGTCCCAAGAGTGTATTGTCTTCTTCCAGGGGGTGGCCAGCAGCTGCCCATGCACCCCTGCCTCAGCCCCAGCGCCTGGCACATGTGCCCAAGGGATCAGTGGCCACAGGAGGACAAACCACAGAGGACCCCAGAGCAGGCAGGAGAAGACCCGGCTGGGGCAGGTGGATACACAGCAGGACTTCCCTCCAGACATGCTCCCCAGGGAGCCTGCCCTGACCCCACACAGGGGTGGACGGGGGGGAAGGCTCCTTCCTGCGGCTCCAGGCCCCTCTGCAAGGCCGTCACACTGGACGGGCCCCACCCCTTCCTCCTGCTCCCACTGACACCATGTCCCCCCCACACCCCCGGGGCCCAGGGCCACCAGGAGCCTTGATTGCTCAGGCCCCCAGCCAGGTAGGTTTCGGGCTGTTGGAGGGACCAGGTCACTGGGTCCCTCAGATAGGCTGGCTCAGCTGTAACTGCTGAGGACCGGGGGAGGGAGCCGGTGGGCGTGAGGAGGCCAAGGACCTGCAGATGGGCGCTGGGAGAGAGAAGGGCAAAGAGGGACAGGGAGCCTCAGGCTGGTCATCTGTGCAGCCCCCGCCTTGGCTATAAGGAGTGATCAAGGCCACTGCAAGAGGAAGGCCAGCCCCAGTGGACCAGTGGCTGCTAGGCCTTGGGAGTGTCACCCCCGCTCAGATAGAAAGCCACATGGTTCCTGGCCCAGAGGAAGGGCTGGCGAGGGGCATTGGGTAGGTGCGTGTGCCCAGATGAGGGGCAGCACGGTCCCTCTCCATCTGGACTAGAAGCCAGGGCCACTTTGCTCTGTGAGGACCCCCGTCCCTGCAGAAGGGGGACAAATATAGCCCCTCCAAAGGGTTGCTGTGAGGGTGGCGTGGACAGTGGGCAGGGCCGGGCTGCGCAGGGCCAGCAGAGAGCAGAGCAACACCCTCACCCCGGGGGCGCCAGGGCGCCTGCCACCGAGCTGCCTCTGGGAGGGCCTGGCCTGGCCTCGAGGACACACTTAATGATTAAACCCAACTCGCAGTTTGAATCTAGCTCTTCCCCAATCAGAAGGATCCGTGTACCCCAAGGCGCGGGAAAGGAGTGGGAAGGTGCCAGTGGGAGAGGAAGGGAAAGGCCTCCCCACCGCGCACCCCGCACTGGCTTACACCTCTGTTTCCCCTGGAGACCCCAGGTGGAGGCTACAGGGGCTGGAGGAGAGGCCCCGCATTCTGACCACAGAGCTCCGTCTTCTCAGTTCTAGCGTTGCCACTGCCTGTGTGACCTGGGGCCGTGGTCCTAGCTCCGTGCCTTGGACTCCTCATCCATGGACTGGGGGACAGTGGCACCTCACTTTGAAATAGTGGGAACTCTAAGAGCTCAGCAGATCCGGGGGCCCATGTGGACCCCTGCACACTCCTCAGGAATATGCAGATGCCCTTTGCAAGGGCTGCTACGGGGCTTCCCTGACATCCATCACAAAGGGACTTCCCTTGCTTTGGCGTTTCCTTATTGTGCAGGCAGAGCACTGCGTGCATGGTGGGACACCCAATAAATGTTATCTAAACCATGGGTTGGGAAGAGACTGCATGCTGGAGAAGAATGCAGGACTTTGGAGCTAAATAAACCTGGGTTTCAATTCTGGCTCTGCCAACTGGAGAGCTGTGTGGGCTTGGACAGGTAACTTTCTCTCAGCCTTGATTTCTCACCCATGAAATGGGGATGATAGACCCCACATTGCAGGGCGGTTGGGAGAATGAAAGTCATTTGTTCATTCAACATCTATTGACTGAACACCTACTAAGTCCTGGCCCTGACCTCAGCACACAGCAGTGGACAAAAACAGTCCAAAATCTACCTGGGGAGATGGACAATAAGCAGCCAGCCACCACACAGAGAGCTGTCACGTGGTGACACACACTAAGAAACTCAAAGCTGAGTAAAGGGGGTGGGGAGCGGCAGGCCAGCACGGTGGCAGGATGTGCGTTGGTACAGAGACCTGCAGAGAGCAGTGGGAGCCGCATTCAGGTCTGGGGGGAGAATGTTCCAGAAGAGAGATGGGCGCCTGCAGGAGCCTTAAGGAGACGCGTGCTTGGCGTGCAAATGAATGAAGCCAAATACGCAGGAAGGCTGGCATGGAATCCAGGTGCTCAGCAATGCCAGCTCTCTATTTCAAGTCCCACAGAAGGAACCCCCGCATGTGTCCTTTTCCTGAGAACGAAGCACAGGCTTCTCCAGGGCAAGACTGAGCAAGCGTTCCCACAGCAGGAGACACTGGCAACGGCCGAGCGCCCCCGAGCCTCCAAGCCCCACCAGGCTCCAGGCTCTGGGATGGGCAAGAGGGCCAGGAGGTGATCCAGGCAGGGGCTCTGTCCCTGGGGATCCAGGAGAGCATGGAGATAGTGCAGTGTGGTCACATGAACTGCAGAGACCTGAGGTGTTCCAGGAGGCAGAGCAACGGGTGGGGCCGCAGAAAGCTGACCACTCCCCCCCACCCCAGCTGGATTGAGGACAAGGAAGGTGACAAGAAAGGCTATTCCAGGTGTGAGGGCTCACCGGCTGAGCACAGAGGCACCAAAATAGCATGGTGTGTGCAAGAGTTTAGCTATGGATCCAAAAACAAGAAAGAGCCCTTCATATTCTGGGCACCTGCAACCTTACGTGGCTCAGGAATTCTCGGTCTGTCCCCTTCTCAAACTTGGTGCAAGCCTAAGTCCCCCAGGAGCACAGAACTCTCCTACACTGGACACTGCTGGAGCACCCAACCCACACCCGCCCCATCTCGCACACCTGGCACAGTGCAGGCAGGAGGGACGGTGCTGACTTCACAGGGGACAGCTGTACCTGCCCTCAGTGTGTCTGTCCACTGCTTGCTCCAGACTGACCCACTAGTGGCAAATGGCTTATTCTCTAGAACAGCATCAACATTTCTTAAGAAACTGCATGAAGGGGTGGAGCATCAGTGCCTCTGCCCAGGGCTGGTGGGTAGAACCTCCAGTGCCCCGCGAGCACCCCTCCTCTCTGCCGATGGGGTGTGGGAGGGGGCTCGCCCCTCCCCGGAGGAGCATGCGCAGAGGAAACGGGCCAGCAGCCAGCCAGCCGCCAGGGTTCCTTCCTGGGCCACTGACAAGCTGGTGCCTCCACTTCTCCAAGAACTGGAACGTTCCAGTGCAGTTGCCCAAAATTTGCCCAAAGGCTTGCTCTGTTGGAGGAGTCAGCCCCTCCTGCATAAGTTGGCCTGGGACTGGGGGCTTAATTCCACTTCAGTCCCCTCCAAGGGACATACGATTATTTTTTGATAACGACACCTAACGCTAAATGAAGGACTACAGGGGGTGTCAGAGCAGAGTGAGCAAAGTCACACTAAATCTGACCTAGGGCTGACTTCTTCACTCAGCCAGCCTAGGCAATCCGCCCAACTGCGCCCTCCAGCGCCCACACAGGCCTCGCCTTTTACCCAAAGGATGCTATAAATGCCCAGCTTTCAGCCAAGACTTCTGAAGACAGAGGGGTGGGGGAGGGCCGACGGATAAACCGGACTCCATCCAGATTCTCCCACTCCTGTGTGACCGTGGTGGAGTCATTTCCCCTCCTCTGAGCTTCATTTTTTTTTTCCCATTTGTGAAATTAGAATACATCTCTCTTTAGTGAAGTTTATTTGCATACCGTGCTCAGGTAAGGTATGCAAAGTGCTGACACAGAGCCTCCGTGGGGCCGCGGATCTGTTCCCCAGGATCTCACCAGGCTTTCTCCATTAAGGCCTCCTCTGATTCCACGCTCCCACCCCATTGCCCCCTCCCAATCCCCTTACTCTGGTCTGGGAAATTCTAGGGCTCTACAGCAGCGACTCCCGTAGGGCTAAGGAGCCCCCAGTTGAGCCGACACCAGAGGGGGGCGCAGCCCGGTGCGCGTGGGAGCGCGGCCGAGGCGAGGCAGCATGTGCGCGGGGGCGCTGGCAGCCTGCAAACTGAGAGACCCTAGCGCACACCTCCCCCACTCCCGGCAGCTGCGGTCTCTGCACCACCCGGCGGCTTTCTACCCGTCGGAAAGCCCGGGGGGCTAGG
>NW_025999869.1:3009348-3056684 GCF_001458135.2 Marmota marmota marmota
TTCTCTGCCCAGGCTCGGCTCCCGGGAGTAGGGTGCTGGAATTGGGTGGGTGGGGAGGGCGTGGACGTGCACGCAGGGAAGGTCGCCTGGGCTAGTGCAAAGGGCTTGAAGGCTGGCCAAGTGGGGTTGGGGACTTTCCTACTCGCTAGGCGGTGACCAACGATCGGGAGGAGGGAACCCCTGTTCATTAACTGACTAAGCCATTCGTTCATTAAAATATTTACTGAGCACGTCCTATGTGCCAGGCGCTAAGAGGGGCCCGTAGATACAGACAGTGGACAGGGCTCCCCGTGGTGAAGACGGGAATGACAAGAAATTAAGATGGCTTAACACAGTGGCCAAAGCGCGGAGGAATAGAAACCAAGAGGCAGCATGGGGCTGCGTTGTTTGGGGGGTTGGGGGGGGGGGACCTGGGGACATGTAAGCTCCATCTAGTGAACACGAGGCGGGGATGCTCCTGCAGAGGGGGGCGACAGGATTCCTCTTTCTCATCCACTCACCCCGCAGGCCTTGCGAGGCCCTCGGTGCTGCGCATGGGAGGGAAGGAGGCCTGGAAGCCCGGCCGCTGGGCTCCGCTTCCCAGAGGGAAACCCTGCGGCCTTGGAGGCCCCTGTCCAGGGTGACCCAATTACGGAACAATTTCCCCCCTCACTCTAGTTTGCACGCGCTCGTCCCTGAAGACCTTGGGAAGTGTTATTACCTCCACTACACGGAGTGCGAGACCGAGAGACTGTCCGGCAGGTAGGAGGTGCGGCCAGCCAGGGGCTGTGTGGATAAAGGGGCGGGGCAGGAGAGAGTCCCCTGCTTTGGCTTCTCTGGTGCCCTCTGCCTGTAGCACAGGACAGGTCGCAGAGCGCTCCCTTTTCCAGGTCGGCTGAGAGCTTCCACGTCCGGAAGCCACGCCCAGAAGCCACGCCCAGACGCATCGCAGGTCTGAACCGAAGGGCGCCTCATGTTTGAGTTACTCATTTCTTGCATGACAAGTGCTCTCTCTCCGTTACTTAATTTTTAACCCCAAATTTCTGGATGGGGAAGGGACACTAGCGGCCTGCACCTACAGAGGTGGCCGCTGTCAGACAGCAACTCAGGAGAATTTCCCTGAACTTGGTGATGGGAGGCGTGGGTGGCTGCTGTCATGGACCCTTTAAAGGTCACTTTCAGAGCACCTCAATAAGTGGCCATGCTGCGCAGGCCTCTGTTCTCACCCACAGCCCAGGCCCCTGACCGTCCTCACGGGTGCAGACCCGGTGGCCAGAGGGTACCTGGTACTTGGATTGGAAAGGACAGTGTTTAGACTCTGGATCCCTCTGAGTAAGTTGAGCCCTAGAGAAAGCTGTCTCCATGATGGTGACACAGGCGTCAAAGCCACATAGAGAAGAACTTGAACCAAACTATTTCTCAAAGCTGGACAAAAGCCATGTTTCCAAGGTAGCATTTTATATCAAGGCCATTGAGTGTGGCTGTCTGGCTCAGGTCGTGAATTCCGCATGACAGGTCTGCTCTGGCCAGGCCTCCCCGGCTTCCAGTGGACATTATTCAGTTTGTTGTCTGCTTTCTCTGGGCCACTGGGACTGTCCTCCGCCTTTGGCTTGCCTCCTCTTGGGCATAGGCCTGGTGGTGGCTCATGTCACTTTGTCGCTCTCTAATCCCAGGTGCCACAGCTGTTTCCCTGCTCTGCTCCCCTTGCCAGAAAGGCAGTGCTGGGCACAGCTCACCCACCTGTGAGGTCCTGGGCCCACCCAGGCTGAACCCCCAGCATTCATTTGAACAGATGGTGGAGAGGTGCGTTGCTCTGAGCTGGGAGGAGACGAGAGAGAAGGGAGGAGAGAGAAGGAAGGAACGGAGAGAGAAGCAGGAAGGACGAGGACGAGGGTGACAGCGAGGGAGTGAGTGTGAGCGGATGGCGGCCTGCCCGAGCCCTGCCTGCTCCCTGCACCCTGCCTGCGTCCAGCCTGTGCCCTGGGGTGATCAAGAGCGATGCCCCAGTACAGTGACACATGAGCAAACCATAGTCTTTAGGACAGAGGAGGGCCTGGTGTCCCAGGGCAGGCCAACTGGACCATTCTAGAACTCACTCTGGCTCTGAGTTACGCACCTGAGAAGGAAGACAGCTGCTCACAAAGGTGGGGCAGGTGGCGTGGGAGACAGGGTTGTCCCCGTCACAGGAGGCAAGCAAACAGAAGCTGTGGGCTTCCAGGTGGCTGCCGTGGGGCCTTTCTGCATGTGCCTCCTGGAAACCCTCCTCCCAGTCCAATGATCCCCGGTGTCCTGGGTACAGGAACGATGGAGTGGATTGTGGTTTAAGTTCAGAGTCCTGTGCGCCTCCTGGCCTGAAGGGCTGCAGAGGATCCCGCCCCCATGTCTTTGCACGCCAAACTGCTCTCCTAGGACATGGACCCTCCCTTACTGTGGCCCCCAGCCACCCAGCTCCTGAGCAAGTGGCCCAGTGGCTCAATGCTGTCTACACATGCCATGGGCCTGCCACCCAGGCCACGCCACCCCAGGTAGAAAGGGGAGCTTTGGAGGAAGCCCCTGTGTGCCTCCTCGCCCGGTGCACCTGCTCACCAAGCATTGGGTATGTCACCTGAATCTCTCTCCCCGGGTATTTCAGTCATGTCACACCAAAGGACACAGCTTTCCCCTTTCCCAACTTCCATCAGGACCCAGCCCAGGGTGGTGGGGTCCCTCACCTCAGGCAGGATTTGAACTCCGGGCCTGGTTTTCTGGGCAGCGTTTCTGGTGGGAGAATACAGGCTTTCCAGGGGTCAGTGCACTGGGGTTGGGCAGGAATGGGCCATCGGATGGGGTCGCAGACCCGCAGCAGTGAAGGGTTCCTGGGCCTGGGGGTTAGGGCAGGGCACCAGCATCCTCAGGCCTGGGCAGCAGCCTGCAGTCCCACTGTGCCTGGGCTTGACTTCCACATGGTGCTCCCTATCCCCAATCTAGCCCCGCATAGACTAGGCCCCTCCATTGGCACCTGTGCCAGAGGGGGGTCACCTGGGCGCCCGGGAGGGGCTGCTGCTTTGGATTGTGTGGGGAGCCTCCCGGGCAGTGGGCAAAGGAGAGTCTGCCGGGTTCCCTGGTACGGTGCCTCAGGGCGGGTCCCACAGGTCCTGCAGCTGCAGGAGCATCCAGCAGGTGCACCCCATAAAATGCGTGCTCGCTGAGCTGGGGGCGCTGCAGATACCTGGGTGAAATGGTCCCTACCCCCAGGCTCCTCCAGGACTCTGGCCCTGACCTCCAGCTGGGGACAGCCTGGGAGGGTGCTGCTTTCCACACAACCTGCCTGTAAACCTTGGTTTCCAAACCCGCTGGGTCTTCTCCGGGCAAAGGCGTTCTTTTTCATGAGCTGGTCACGAGGGGCCAGACTCATTCAGAGCTCCTCAGCTGCAGAAGGAAGAGCCCCTCTGGCTCAGAGGAAGGAGCCCACAGAGCAGGCGGAGCCTCCCAGGAGCTAGCATTGTCCCCAGAATGCAAAAGCAGAGCCCCCAGAATGCCTGCTGGGCCCTGCTGGGAAGCTCGCTGAGCGTCCTGGCCAGGCCATGAAGCCATTCTGTGCTCGGGGTCTGTATCTGTAGGGACCAGCGGAGAGGCTGAGAGTCCCTAAGGGAACTAGCTGCCTGTCCACACTGGCACCTGGTGCTCGTGCTGGACAGCCACATGGTCACCCTCAGGCCTCGCGATCCCAGGAATGCAGGGTCACAGGAGGAAGTCCTGCGTGGTAGCATCAGGTGAGAAAAGTTGAACGCAGAGCTCGACACTCAAATGATGTCAAGCTTGAAAACCAGAATAAGCCGGTACCAGACGCCCAGAAGAGAGATGGCGCTCAGCAAAACATGGCGGGGTTGATGGGGTGACAGGGTCACAGTGACCTTCCTCATCTCTCCCCACCTGTTGGCAGTTGATAAAGGTCATGGATGAGCGTAGGTGTGGCTTTTCGGGTGGGGACATCTCGACACACTACTCCTGAAGATGCAATCTCCCATGGCCAGGTGCGCCTGCAGGGTTGGGTGGTTTCTGAGCTGGGCACCGAGGGGTGAGCCTGAACTGCAGTGCCCGCTGCGTTACCACGTCCCAGGCCTGCACCCTGGGCCAACCTGAGTGGGCAGGGGAGTGGGCACCCGGGGAGGGACCCGACGGAGGGGTAGCTTGAGCTCCTTAGAGGCCAGGACAGCAGGGCCACCAAGGAAGACACCCGGAGAGCACTCTGGGAGGCCACCTGTATGAGCTTGCTGCATCCAAATGTCACCCCAAATCTCACTCAATAGTTTTTAAAAAGTTGGCTCACCCGAAAAATACTCAGAAAACTATAAAGCATTCTAGAAAAGGAACCCAAGAAGGATAGAACCCTAATAAAAATCCTCACAGGGGTGTGTGTGTGTGTGTGTGTGTGTAACTTGGAAAACAGCGTTAAGTTTTTCAAAAACTGGGTGTGGTAACACAAGGAGGCAGAAGGGCCAGTGTTTGAAGAAGAAGAATGAAGTGGAGAACTTGCTGTCCTCGTGTCACACCTGTTACAATACCAAGGGGACGAGTGTGGCATTGTGGCATTGGCGTAAGGGTAGACTCCAGTAGACCAGTGGGGTCATAAGGGGACAGCAGGGCTCGTGTCTTTTGACAAGTGTGTCACTGCTGAGCAGTGGGAAAGGCAGCTTCTCAGTGATACACACCGGCAGGGGTGAAGTCCGACCCTCCCTCACCCCACTGGGAGCCCGTCCCTCCCTCACCCCACGGGCAACACTGATTTCAGAGGGATTCTCCATCCAAATGTTAAGGGGAAATGGGAAACTTCTAGAAAGTAACACAGGGGGACATCTCTAGGCCCTTGAACACCACACAGAAAGTGCTGCCCATAAAAAGAAATCAATCACATCAACTATAAAGTTTAAAATTATTTTTGTCAAAAGACATCAATCAGAGAGTAAAACAGATTACCAAGTCGGGGAGGGCTGGCTGGGGCTCAGGGGGAGCACTTGCCTGGCACATGTGAGGCACTGGGTTCAATTCTCAGCACCGCATATAAATAAAAAAAAAATAAAGATGCAAGAGTGAGCAATAAAAAGTGTTTTAAAAAAAGCAGGGGCTGGGGGGGGGGCATTTCACACGTACAACCTTTATTCCAGAATAGGCACAACTACAAATCAATACAAAAAAGATCAACAGCTCAATATAAAAAATAGGCAAAAATCAGGCACTCCACACAAAGAATATTTCAGCAACCAATAAATAGGTGAAAAGGTGCTGAATCTCACCAATAATCACAGAAATGAAAATTAGTCCCAGTGAGACAACCAGGGCAGATTGGCTAAAATATAAAATCTTGACAATGCCAAGGGTTGACAGGACACAGAGCCACAGGGCCTCTACTGAACAGCCGTGGGGGTAAAGTGGTAGAGCTGCTTTGGGAAACGGTTTGGTAGCATCTTGGTGAGGTTATTAGGACTTCTGTGTCCTGCATCCCGAGATTGCCCCAGGTCAAGGCCCCACAGAACCACGTTCTTACGCGAACTCCGGCAGCTGTGGGTGAGTGCCCAGAGCAGTCAGTGACCCCAAATGGAGACAACCCAAGTGTCCACCAGCAGTAAAGTAGACCAAAAATTTGGGGGATCCTCACAGCGGGAAGCTATGTGAAGAAGAGCAAGAACCGAGTTTGGCTGCTCACAGCCACCTGGACGGAGGAGCCAGGCTGAGAGGGCCCAGGCTGCAGGGCGCCATTTACAGGATGCTCAAAGACAGGCCTGGGTGGTGACACCCAGGACGAGAAGCATGAGGGGCATGGGGAGGGTGCCTCGGGGCGGTGCCTGGCTTTGCCCGGGAGGGCGTGCTGCTCTCCAACGAGTTACAAGCCACACATTTTGGTTTTCACGTGAGCTTCGGCCTCACACGGTGGCCTGTGTGCGGCCATCAGGTGGCTCCTGTGGATGGCTGCGGAGGGCCAGCTTTGCCCAGCCCCGTGCTGGACTTTTCATGAAGACACAGAGCCAAAGCCACAGCGTCGGGTTCCACGAGGTTCACTTCAAGCACAAGTTCAGTGCCCGCGGGACCTGCACCCTGGCTGCCCTTCTCGTCTGTGCTGCAGCATTTAGGTGCCGACTAAAAAAGGTTCGCGCGTCGTGGGAAGTTTTCAAGATTCTCCTCGGGGCTGTGGGACCCCAAAGACCCTGACCAGTGAAGACAGCAAGAAGGACCCCAGGGAAGGACAGCGCCAGCCAAGGCCCACAAGCCAAGCTGTGTGGGGGAGGTCGTGGGGTGGGGGCAGTCGAGAAGGGCCTGCTCCCGGGCCACCACCCACCCCACCACTGCTGGGGTGTCCCCAGCACCACCGTCCTGTCTTCTCACAGGAACAGCAGACGGAGGTCAAAGGCTGCCTGCCACCTACCAGGGGACAGAGACCCATGGTGAGACCTCACACAGCAGGCCCCAGACCACCCTACCCTTTATGTCTAGATTCAGAAACTGTCAATACAAACAGTGCTAACTGTATATCAGGGCAGGGTCCAGGACCCCACGCTCCTTCTGGCCAGCCCTGGCCATCCCGGCCACTGCGTCAGAGGATGGTCCAGCTGAGGGACAAACCCCCTGGCCTGGTCTCCCTGGCCCAGTTGGGGACTTGAACCAAGATCGTTGGCTGCACATTAGTGGAGAATGGACCCAGTGTGTGAAGGGTGCCCGGCAGCCGGGCAGCGGGGACAGGGCTGGCTGGCAGGAGGCAGGGAGGCCAGAAGGAGCACTCTGACCCTCATCCCCAAGCCTCTGAGCCATCTGCAAAATGGCCCACAGGGCCTCTGCCAGCAGGAGGCTCCTGTCCTCCTCCTGGCTCAACTGTGGCCACTGGCCAAAGGCAGCAGGCCGTGAGGACCCTGGGCCACCTGAGCCAGTACAAGCAGGTCTGCTCAGGGTGCACGTCCCAGCCCGGGGCACCTGCATCTGCAGCCTCTCAAGGCCCCCAAGGTGGGCCTTCTGTCCTTGTCCTCAGAGCTCCAGCCCAAGGTCGCACAGGGGGCCAAGCTCCACCCGGGAGTTGGGCTCCTAAGCCCCAGGTCTGGCTGGCAGAGGGAGCTGGCCACAGGGTGCACTGGGCCTGGGCGGAGGAGTGGCTGCCGCGCCCCAGGCAGGACCCCGTGTCCGATGCTCTGGCCAAGCTTCTCGGCAGCCAGGTCCACCTCTACGCTGGCCCAAGGCAGGGTGGGAAGGTGGGGGCTGGAAGGGTGGGACGTGGTGCTTCGGCCCACCTCATGGAAACAGACCGAGGTTCCCCTTATTTTTAGCCACCGAGCTGCGCCTCCCGAGTCTCCCCCACCAGGAGCTGGAGGCTGATAAGCCTCCCTCACGCCAGCTCGGTAATTCTTTAAATAAAGCGCTTGCATTTGGCGTCCCGGGTGCTGGAAATACTCGCTCCCTGGATTTTTGACTTCACACCCGTGTGCACGGTGCGAACCCAAGCGCATCAGCTGCTGGCTGGCTCATTAGGTGAGTCACTGTCTGGGGTGCCAGGATCAGGGGGAGAGATTGGCAGGCTTCCCAAGTGCGGGGCGGCCGGTGCTCAACCCTGGTGGTCCTCGTGAGAGACGGGGGTTCTCCTGACCACACCCTCCACCCAGGGAAAGGACCGGGATCCCAGTGAGGACTTCCAGCTACTGAGCTGATTTCCTGCGTCCATTCCACTCACAGTGGCTGGGGTCCCCTCATGGCACGCCCTGGTCCATTCTCTCCATCTGCTTACACACAGGACAAAAGCCCACTCTGACCTGAACCAGTGGCCTGGCTCCTGCAGACCCTTTCATACTGGCCTGTGCTCACTGTTGTCCAGCCACAGCAACCTCCTGCCCTTCATCATGCTGGGCTTCACCCAACCTCAGGGCCTTTGCACCTGCTGTCCCCCTGTCTGGAGTGCCCTGCCCCCGGACCTCCCAAGGGACTTCATCTGATTGTTGGGGTCTCGGCTCAAGTGTCCTCCTCTGAGAGGACTCAACCCTGACCACCCTGATTGAATAGCCTCTGCCTCTCTGCCCCCTCTCCCTCAGGCACGGCGGTCTCAGGGTCTCTTGTTCATTGTCCCCCTTTTCCCTTGAAGGCCTCAGGGAGGCACATACCCCTCACCCACCAGCGTCAACCTCCAGAGCCCGCGTGGCAGAGTCGACTCTCACAGCCTCCCGCGGAGTGAACCCAGGAGCGGTTCCTCCTGGGCAGATGACTACGTGCTCCAGCCAGGGGCTCCCTGACAGCTGCCCGCTGAATTTGTCCAAAGCCAGCTGTCATAGGGCATCATGTCACCGTGAGAGGCCTGGGGGTGAAGGTGAGTGGGGAGGGGCCCACCTAGAGGGTTTCCGGCCTCCGTGGGAAGGCAGCCCCGGGGCCTGGGCTCCTCTGCCACCCGAGGGCTTCTACCTCCTGGCAGGGAATCTATGTCACTGTCCGTTGTGAACATGCTCTGACCTGGGCACACTAGAGGCCAGGCAGGGGGCCTGGGAGGGTCCCTGAGACCTGGCGTCATCCTCGTCTTACAGAGATGCTCAGCCTCGGAGGCCTAGAGATGACCCCCGGCGGCCGTCCTCTGCCTGCTGGGCTCTGCTTCCAGCCTCTGCGCACACAGGCTGTTCCTTCTGCCCTTCCAGGTCACCCACCCCCCCTTGTACCTGGAGAACTGAGCCCCCTCCCTCCTGGGGGGGTCTCCCACTTTGGCTGGAGTCTCCTACTCCGCCTGCCACGTGTCTGGGAAGGGAAATCATGAGATCATTGAGGGAGCGACTGAGCCTTGATCCTGGGTCTGTCAGCCGCACAGAGAGGCAGGCCCCCAAGGGGCTTCTTCTGTCCCTGACAGGGACTCTCAGACCTCAGCGTGTCAGACTCCGGCTGCCCTGGGAATCCCTGCTTCTGTCGTCTAGGGGAGACCCGGGGCGTCCATGCTGCGCCCGCCCTGTGGGCTGTGAGCCTGGGAACCTCAGGTCACCCTGGGCCGTGGAGTGGCCACAGGAGTCTCTGGCCTGGACATACCTGGGCAGGCAGCACCTCCCCCAGGGCCATCCACCCTGTGTCCCCGAGTCAGGCCCTGTCACTTCATAGACATCAGCTTTTAGTGGTGGGGACACTTACAATCTCCCCTGGGCCGTTTCCAAGCCACAGCAACAGTGGCCACGCTCCCCCACTCCTGCTGACGGGGACCCGAAGTCCTCTGCCCACAACGCACACCCGCCCTGGCCTGGCGACCCTGTCTCCTCTCTGCCTCTAGACGGCTTCCTAAGGCACCAAGGGAGAGACCAGGCCAGCACGGGGCCCAGTCCCCGTTACCCACTGAACATGGTGGCCTCCAGGCTCACCCACACTGTCACAAGTGACCGGCTTCCTTCCTGAACGCTGTGCGGGGCTCCACGGCGTGCACACCACTGTCTGTCCCCTCCTGAGCACGGGACGCCCGGGTCGACTTCGTGGTGGTCGTGAGCAGAGCCGCGGCGAGCTCGGGCATCTCCTCGGGACCCAAGCTCCCGCCCTGTGGTCGCACCCAGAGGTGGCCACCATGTGGATATTGGTTGTTGGTTTTCTGAGGAGCCCCAGGCTGTTTTCCAGAATGGCCAATGGGGTGCAGAGGTCTCCTTTGTCCCCTTCCTCTTCCTGATGAGAGTCAGGTGGCGGGTGTGAGGTGGCATCTCATGGGGGTCCCTTTCCTGTCCCCGTAGCCGCAGTCCCGCCTCCCTGCAGGAGGTGTGCGCTCTCCTTCCCGCCCACGCGGTGCTCATGCATGGGAAACCAGAAGCATGGTGACACCAAACCCAAGGACAGGGAGTGAAGGGGCCCGTAAGCTCCTCCCTGAGCTTGAGAGCCTTGGCCCCGGAGTCCCGCGTCCCGTCTTGTGCTGGAGCCGCAAGGGACATTCTAATGAAGGCAATTTTTAAAGGTTTCTGGAAAACGTGCCGCTCTGAACCAGTCCTAGGGGCAGGTTGGGCATCGGCCCGTCTCAGCCCTCCTGGAGGTGACCCGGCCACTCTTGCAGGCTTCTTGGAGAGACCTCCAGAGGGTCACGCTTACCTAGTGTGTGTGCCCATGCATGTGAGGGCACCTACATGTGTGGGTTCAGAACGGACTGCCCTGTGCACGCGTCTCCCGCCCTCTGCCCACCCACACACTCCTCTCCGGGCTCAGTTCAGTGGCCACACGATGTCCTGTTGGATGGATGCCCTTTTGCTCATTGAGCTAACTTCCAACTGCTGGTCACTACGGTGGCCATGCGGTGGCCGGCCCTTGTTGAACTGGCAACTGTTCAGGACTGTGGTGCTGGGGAGCAGGGGGCGGGGCCTGATTTGCAGCCTTCCCCGATTTCCACAATGTCAACATACCGACCCTGGCCTGTCCCAAGCTACTGGCATGACCACAGTGTCCAATCCTTCGCAGAAGCCCCTGCCAATCTGCAACTGCGCCTCTAATTCTGTCCCCTGCATAAACGCCCCAAGGGGAATTGGCTGTGTCACAGCAGATACAAATTCCCATGAACAATTCCAAATTGCTCTAGGGAAGATGTTATCTGGGGCTCCCCGCCCAGTGTGGGAGGCCTGCTTACCTCACGCCCTCTGACAGTGGCCATTAGCATGCCTTTGAATCCTCCATCTGATACAGGGAAGAACAGTTGCTGCTGCTGTTGCCATTTGCATTGCTCTGGGTGTCTAACTTTTTAAATCAGGGCTATTTGGGCGACTGCAGGGTGTTTCACGAAGCCCCAGGGATTATGGGGTCCAGAAAGCGATTTGGAAATCCTGGCTTCGTGCCTTGCTTTGCCTGTTGGCAAGATCAAACTGCAGATGCAGTCACCAAACAGCATCAAAGCCTTCCCAGAGGACACTGGCGGAGTCGCTAGCCCTGTCGTGAGCACCTGCCCGCTCTACCCACCAGCACCCTCACCCTGCCTCCAACCCAGGCACAGACTGGAGGAGACACCGTGTTCACTGAGCACCCAAGACCTGCGCTTGGGAAAGGCCAACCCTGGTGGCTTGAACTCTCCGAGGTGCATTTTCAGTAAAGGAGAGATCTGGGAGAGCGGAAGACCCATCTGGCTGGTGTGACCTGGGGCAGGCTGTTGACCTCTCTGAGCTGCCTCCTGGACACTCGTGCCCTCCCCTGCATGATGGGGGGGGGTGCTAGGGCCTGGCGCATAGTAGGTGTGTGAGACAGGCTTCCTCCTCCTCCTCCCAGTGTCAGTGTGCACTGTGAACCATGGGTAAATGACGCAGAGGAGTGGCACACGGTCCCTGGGCTCCCTCTGTCCCTACTCAGACCACTGTGATCGCCACACACCTCCCACGTCTAGCTCAGTCCAGTCTTCTCTGAGATGGGCTGGACCCCTGCTGGACTCTCGGACCCAGTGCCTTAATTTGGCCAAACACGACTTTTGTTAGAGCAGAGCTAAAAGCTTCTTCAAGGAGCTTCCTCCAACTGGTCCATTCTGATTTTGCATGATTAGGATCAAGCATTCTAATGGGGGTCTTGCCTCCTGTGCCCCCCAGTCAGCTTTCCTTCCCAAGGTGGCTTCCCAAGTCTTTCAGCATATAGCCCTCCATCCCTCCATCATTCATCCCTCCATCATCCATCCATCATCCATCCATCTATCATCCATCATCCATCCATCATCCATCCATCCATCTATCATCCATCATCCCTCCATCATCCCTCCATCATCCCTCCATCATCCATCCATCATCCATACATCATCCATACATCATCCCTCTATCATCCCTCCATCATCCACCCATTATCCCTCCACATCCCTCTGTCATCCCTCCATCATCCCTCCATCAATCATCCACCCATCATCCATCCATCCATCATCCATCATCCATCCATCATCCATCCACCCACCCATCCTTCCACCCACCCATCTAGTCTGACTGTCCATCCATCCATCCATCCACCTATTCACCCACCCATCTAGTCTGACTGTCCATCCTTCCATCATCCATCCATCCTTCCTTCCCTCCTTTAACAAATGGTGCCTTAGATCTGTTCTCAGCTCTACTCTACAGAATCCCCGACATGTGCACTTGTCAGGAAAAGTCTAACGTCAAGCAAATTCTAAAACAAACAAGACCAGCCTCTGTGCCTTCCTCCTCCGGGCTCTGGCCCCTGGTATCTTTTGGATGGGGTTGGCCTTCATTTGTCTTCCCTTCGTCTGGCTTTCCCAGCCACTGGAGCAGCCTTGAGACCCTTGTCCCCTCTCAGCTGTCCCCCCTCCCAGAGCCTTTCCCATGTCAGCCCGGGGCTTTGGTCCCCCTCTTTGCCTGATGCGGTCCATTTCCTCACTTGGTTTCTGGGTGAGGTGTTTCTCCCCCAGAGGGAACTGAAATCCTGGCTTCTGTGTTCCGTTCCCTGGTGGGTTCCACGGTATTTGGTGTCTTTGTTTGATGCCTGTCTCTCCTGCACGATCATGAACGTCCTGAGGATGGGTCCCCTCCACTGTGTTCATGGGGTGGGACCAGAGCTTGGGGCTGCCTGGCGGTGTGCATCTTCCAGATGAGTTTGTTGGGTGATGGAGGTGACATGCATCCAAAGCTCAGTGAGAGACAGTCAGGAGCCAGCAGCTGATGACGCGACTCCCCCACCCTCCAGCCTATCCGGGGCCACCAGAAGGGAGCCGGCCGCGAAGGTGGAAGGAGTCGCCACTGGGATGTTGGCTGAGTATCTGAAATGTGCATTGGCGGGGACACAAGGCGTGGCGATTTGGGATGGAGCCTGCACCCCGCCAGGGCCTTTGGCAAGGCTGTTGGTGACCACCATGTCCACACTTGGGGCAGCTACGGGGGGAGCTTTATCTTGGGTCTAGGAGGCGGGTTAGAGGCGGGGTCTGTATTCTAACTCCTGTCCCACCAGCCGTGTGACTGTGGGCAGGCTGGGCTTCTCCTTCCCAGGGGCTGGTAATGGCGTCTCCCTCGGGTAGCTGTATGGGGTAGTTAGCGCCCGGAGGTGCTGGTTCCCTTTGCCATCCTCGTGGCCACAGGCTGCTCAGGGCCACGTTTCCCTCTCCACCTGGCTGCGAAGCCCTGTGTCGGTCCCAGGGCCTGACCACAGCCAACGTTCAGGATGTCAATTGTGGCCAATGGACTTGATTTGCGGCTCACTGACGGCCACCTTGTCTGGCCTCTTCTCTCATCCCAGTGTCTGCACACGTGGCTACTCTGGTCGCGTGGCTTGCTCTGGGCGCGTGGATTGCTCTGGGCATGTGGCTTGCTCTAATCCATGTTCTTGGAAACCACCCTTGATCTTCTCCATCAGTGGTCTGGTGTCTTGCCTGAGTTGTTTGTGTGTGGCTGATTTTGCCTCTTTAATGGAACTGAAGGACCCTAAGGGTAGGGGCACCTCTGAGCCCCCCAGGTAGGTAGCACATGCTGAGCTGAGCAGATGGGCGGATGGGGTGGCCAAGGGGATAGAGCAAGGCTCCCTGCTCAACCACGGCAAGGATGTAGCTGGCCTGGGAATGCTGTGCTTTCTCAAGTGTCCATGACATTAAAAACAACAGCATGCGGGAAAGGTCAGTGACCAACGGTCAAATTCTCTCTGCTTCCAGACCACAGACAGCACAGGATGTGTGAGGAGCAGATGGCCGGGGGACACGCCGCGGGTCCCCGAGCTGCCTCGCTGCAGCCAACGGGAAGAACCAAGTTCCACTTGATTGCTGGTGTGGCAGAGGCTCCAGAGCTCACAGGCTCTCTCAAAAAGTGTGGCTTCCTTTTTTCCCCAACACGTGGGGCACAGACAATGTTTGCCCACCTCCGTTTCTGTGAAATGGATTATGGGTGAAAATTATGCAGGCCACTTCCAAGCCCGGCCCACTGACACTTCTCGCACGTCTTCCTCCATCCCCAAGACTGGAGAGGACTTGGAAGTCCCTGGGAATGGCAGAACCACAGTGGAAGGAGCCTGGGTCCCTGAGTGGCCGTGTGGAACAGAGCCTGCCTCTGTGCCCACCCTGCCCTCTGCACCCTGCCAAGCTGACGAGGGTGCTGGGAGCCACATGAAAAGGTGTCGTTCTGTTAAAGCAAGTAGGAAAAACTCATCTGACCCCCCACCACCACTTTCTTCAAAAAATGGCTTTTTCCAAGGTTGCTGATGAATGCGACGAGACCCACTGTGTTCCAGAAACCATGACAGGCAGTCGATACTCCTCACTCCATTTGAGTTTCTGTCAACCCTCAAAGGCAGGCCCTGGTGTTTGGTCTGTTTTGCAGCTGAGAAGACTGCAGTTCAGAGGCACAGAGTGACATCCACAGGTCAGTGGGGACTGCATGCTCGAATCCCATTCCCATGGGGCTTTGATGGATCTATTTTTGGTATCGTGTCATCAGCCCACATAGAAGGACATTAAAGAAACAGATGTAGGAAATAAAAACTTTCTCACCAGCACCTCGAGTTGTTGTTTACTACATCATTAAAAGAATCCTCCAGGGAAGACCATGAGGAATTTCATCTCAGCCCACGACCGGAAATGGCTGCTCTGGTCAACTGGTGCCTTTTTACTCTCTAAGGTCAGCAAAAGGCAGCACAAGCATGTCTGCTTTGCTTCTTTGCTTTGGCTGCTAGGAAGCCAGGCGACATTGGGGTCCTGCTCCAACGACGGTACAGAGTCATTGGAACCTGCGTTTGTGGTTTAAGACGAACCTTACTTCTCAGTCCAATTACCAGCCGCTCCTGGTTTTCCATGGGGCCTGAACTCCTGTTTGATTTGATTTATTTACACAGTGTTTTGCCTTTCTGCATGCATTCATGGAAGGACCTCAAATACTCTTTGGAATCAGGCAAAGGACAAAGGAATATGTGACCAGCTCCGTGTTCCCCAGCTCTTGGGCAGCAGGGTTAGGATTCAAGCCCACGGCAGGCTGCAGCAGGCCAGGCCTCTCTGCTCTGCCAGGCACTGCAGCCTGCTCTGTGGCCCTCTGGGCGACAGGCCCTGTGCCAGGCCTCAGGATTAGACTCGCTTCTCCTAGACCCCGGTTTGGGGGGGGGTCCCATGTGGCCTGGTATTCTGGGATAAGCTGGAGATGAGTGACCAATAGCCACGGCCCCCCGTAGCCCCACAGTGTGCTTCCTTTGGCCCACCAACTTCTTCAAAAATCGACTTTTTCAAATTGCCACCACCATTTGAAATTAAGATTGTATAGTTTTGAATTGTCCTTGTTTCCTATTTTCTCATGAAAAATTGGACAATCAAGCAACTCTGGGCCTCCAGTCCAACGTGGCAACCATTGCTAGCCCTCTGGTGGACACAAATCCTGGCGTGTCGTGCTGTCCCCTGCCTGGCCTGGTCTCTTACCAATGACCTCTGGCTTCCCCTGGTGGCTCAGCCCTGGGTGGTGGTGACTTCTTGGGCACCCTCACTTTCCCAGGAGCCAGCTGTAGTCCTGGGTGGGAGCTCAGCTCCCCTGGCCGCCCCAGCCCCACTCATTCCCCAGAGTGTTTCCTGCTCCTCTTCAGACCTGAGCCATCTCCTGCCCCCGAGGGTCAGCTGGGACCTGCGTCCTCTGATCCCCTCCCCGGGGTCCTGCTGCACACTCAGGCCTGGCCCCGGTCCCTTGTGCTTGTTGAGTGAATGAGGGACGGAGGCAGGGAAGGAGTCAGCAGGCGGCCGAGCTCTCAGGGGGTCCTGGCTCAGGTGGATGTGAGGGCAGAACAGCAACTTGGAGGCAGGAGGCAGAATTCTGTGCTGGCCCACCGCCTGGGTCCCCAGGCCTCCTGTGTCCCTTCGAGGGCCTCTCCCATGCCAGGCTATGCCAACGGAGCCCCTGCAGACTTGGCGGAGTTTCCCACGCTGACGACCAGGGGAGAAAGATGTCACAGCCCCGGACAGTCACCCAAACCTCCTGGTTGCCCCTGGTTCCCTCTCCTGGGAAGAACAGCCTGGGGAGGCTCGGTCTCTCTCCTTCTCCCAGAGCCTCCGCCTCCCCCAGGTCCGTCTTTAATTGCGCTGAGCAGCGGGAAGAACCTCGTGGCTCTTACATCTGTTTTCTGGAAGATTGTGAAGGCACATTAAAGTGTGTGCTCGTGGGCGTCTGGTAGCGGGGCCTCTCTCGCTGCATGAAATAATGGGGAAGGATCTGGGGAAGGAGGAGAGCGAGGGAGAGCAGACAGACAGACAGACAGGGAGACAGAGACAGCGTAAGAAATGGGGTGGGGGGCCGCTGTGGCCTCGGTGGCCATTGCCACGTTCTGATTTGGGGCATGTTTTCTTGCAGGCCCTGGACGGAGATTTGGGGGAGTCACCCTGAAGCCTGCAGTGTGAGCCCTGCAGACACAGGCAGCAGTGACCTGCCATGGGAGCTGTTTGGAGCTGTGGGGCTGCCTGTGTCCCTCGCTGTCCCCTCTTGAGCCAGGTCCCATGTCTCCTCCCAAGAGCAGGCAGGAGGCAGGGCTGGCTCCTTCCAAAGCCCACCAGTGGCCTGGGATGGAAGAGGCCCGCCCCAGCCCAGGAGGACGCTGGGCACACCCAGGGTGGCCAGGATGCTGGACGTCCTGGGAGCCTGGAGGGAGAGGGTGGAGGGAGTAGGCGGAAGGTGGCTGCTGAGCCGGCGGCTCTGGCACTGCCCGGGCAGGGAGAGGAGGGTTTGGCGAGCACAGCCCTCGCCCTCCAGCCCCCAGGAGGGAGTCGGCAGCCCCTCTTCCACAGCTGGGCATGGAGGCTCAGCAAGAGAGGGGCTGCCCCAGGGGACACAGCAGGGGCCTGGGGCCCTCCTGACCTCTCCTGGTCCCACTCTCAGCAGCTTCTGTTTCTGAGCAGGGCTCTGAGGGAGTGGGGGGTGGGCTCTGCTCAGGACCCAAGATGTGCCCTGGCAGGGACCAGGCAGGGCACCTGTTCCTCCCTGCGGTGGCAGGCACGGGGCCCAGGGTGGGGATGGCTGGCCCAAGGGCCTGGACTTGGCACCACGGAAGGACCTTTCCTGGAAGCCACAGAGGCTCAGGGACACAGAGGCAGTTCTGGAAGCCAGGGCAGCTCCAAACAGCCATGGCGCCAGCTGCCCCTGATGGGTGGAGAGGAGGTGATATGTAGGGATCCTCCAGGGCCCGGCCTCCTCTGGCCCATTATGTCGGGGAGCCAGGAGGTGATCTCATCCAGAGCAGTGGGCTCGGAGTTGTATTGATTCCAAAGAAGATCATAGTGGGACTTTTTCCGGTGGTGCTGGGGGTGGAACCCAGGGCCTCCTGCGTGCCAGGCCAGTGTGGTGCCACTGAGCTATGCCGGGCCCTGCTGGGCATCCTGGTGACATCTGCCTGCCGTTCCCATAGCTCTTCCCTCCTGGTTCTCATTCAACCTGCTCAGTGTTTAGAGTTCCCCACACCCACAGAGGGCCAGCGTCCACCAGCTCTGGGCTGGACACCGCCTTAAGGCCTGTGCCCCAACTGGCCGAAACCCACCCAGTCTCAACAGCTCTCGGGCGTCTTGCTCAGAATGCTGGGCAGTCAGGCTTGCTGTCTCTGGGCGTGTGTAGGACACACAAGGATCCCCCCGACAGATGTTGGAACCATCTGGCCGTCACGGGAGAGTGGGCAGAAGGACGAAGCTCACAGCAACGCTGGGCAGAGCCGGGAGGACTGCTGGAAACGCAGCTGGAGCCTGATCCAGCCTCACCTGCTGCCCGCATCCTTGACGTTGCCAGGGAATCAACCTCGCTATTCTGTTGATGGCCAGCTTGAGTCGGGGTGTGCGGCGCTTGGCTCTGAAGGACACTAGTGGTTGGCGTAGACATGAGTCTGAGAGCCAGCTCCAGGTCTGGAATCCACCCCCATCTCTGAACCTCGTTTCCCATCTGGAGACAACGACCAACCTCCGTGCTCCACAGGGCTGTCCAGAGGCTGGTGACATGAGTGGCACCACTAACACAGAGCTTGGCACCTAGTGCTGTCCCAAGAACTGCATGCTCCATGACTCTCGCCCCTGGGGTTCAGGCCATCCTGCTTCTGGGCTTCCAAGGGGAGCCCCCGAAACCTTGCCCTGGGCCGGTTATCATGGCCACTGGGACTGGGGGAGGGAGGCTCTCTGATTATGGTCATTAGGGCCACCACCCTGGGAGTCTGGTCACGGCACCTGGGCCAACCTTTGGACCTGCCTTGGGTCGGCCAAGCAGCCCCAAATAGTTGCTTTGCCAAGTTTTTGACAAGAAGTCTATTTCAGGCCCAGGGAGGAGGACGGTGTGACCTGCCCTGTGGACAGACACGCCCACGAGCTCTGGCCCCACAGCCGTGGCTGCTGCTCAAGGAGGCCCGGCCAGTCCCCATGGGGCTACTACTCTGAACCTTCTCTCTCCGTCATAAAACCAGCACCGTCCTCGGCAAAGCCCGACCCACTGCACCTTATGGTGAAGAGAGGGCTCCCCTCACCTTCCAGGGCCCCTCAGCCGACCCTGCAGGTGCCCTCTTCCAGGGGCATTTGATGTCCCCCCCGTGTACACGTTTCCTTACCAGGTGGCCCCTCCCACGTGGACCCTCCTGCAGTCTGACTTTTAAACGGCTTTACTAGCCTGTATTTTGTACCAGGAGACTCACCCTTCATAGGGTGGGGTCCACGAGCTCTCAGTGTGATGGAGTTTTGTGGCCATCGCTGCCGGGGTCTGGCTGGGAGGCGCCCCCGGGGGCCTGGGGTGTCCAGGCAGGAGTGCTTGGAGATGATGAGGGCCTCCTGAGAGCCGCGGCCACCTCGCCGTCCCGGGGTGAAGGCACCAGGTGCTACCGTGGGTTAGTGGAGGTGGCCACAGGGCCCTGCCCGCAGCCACTTCCCCTCTCCCTCTGCTCCCTGGCTGTGCCCTGGGAAGGGCTTCCTCCACCATCCTCCATGATTCTGGGCCTCACCTTGGCCAGAGCATGAGACTGGTTGACCTGGGAGGGACAGAACCTCTGAAACCAGGAGCCCAGACACTTCTTCGAGATGCTCCTGACAGGTGTCGTGGTCCCCGTGGTGAGAAGCCAAAGGGCACCCCAGCCTCACATGTTACACGTGAGTGCCCAGCCCCTCCACCCACCCCAGGCAGCCGCTCACTTGCTTCCTGTCCCCACAGACCTCCCTTGGAACCTTGCATGTAGGTGGCTCACAGGTACGTGACCCCTGGTGACTGGCTTTCTTGACTCAGCATGACGGGTTCCAGGCCCCACCTGCTGCCACGCATGTCGATGCTTTCTCTTCATGACCAAGTAATATTCCCGTGTGTGGAGACCACGTTTTGTTATCATCCTCAGCCGGTGGACACTTGGGTCTTGCTCTGTGGCTGTGATGAATAAAGCTGCTCTGAGCCCTTGTGTCCCTGTCCTCCTGTAGGTGCTCGTTTTTACTTCTCTCGGGTGTAGACCTACGAGGGAGCTTGCGGGGCCCCATGGCGTCTCTTTGTCTCACTCTGAGGGGCTGCCGTGCTGTGTTCCACGGCAGAACTCCATCGGACTTCCCCACCAGCAGTGTCCAGGGCTCAGCTTCCGCCTCCAACGCTTGCTGCTCTTGGTGACAGCCATCCTGTCACTAAGAGGAGGCCTGAAGCGGAGTCTCACGGTGGTCGTGACCACAGCCTGGCTCTCCCACCTGCCCTAGGACCTCCCTGTGGTGGCCCCACCTTGACCTGCCCATGCTGCTCTGCGGTGGCCCCACAGAGACCTGCCCACGCCTCCCTTTGGTGGCCCCATGGGGACCTGTCCACACCTCTCTGTGGTGGCCCCACTGTGACCTGGCCACAGGCACCCTGTGTTCCACTCTCAGCCTGGGTCCTGCTGATCTCCCTGTTGATGGACACGTGGACTTTCCCTGAATTGGGATATGATGAATACCCCAGGGCGGGGAGGGATCTTGAGTGGCTCTGCCTGTGGCTCCGGGGGGACACTGGAGGGGACCACCAGGCCTGGCTGGGGCCTCTCAGGAGCACAGAGGGGTTTCCTCCCAGGCTCTGCCCCTGACAGCTATGTGACCTCAGGGAAGGTCACAGAAGTCTGGACCTGTGAAAAGCAAGACCAGACCAGGTCCCCAGCCCCTGCCTTCCCATCCACTCCCTGGTCATTCTGGTCACTTCCTTGCCACCATCACAGCTCCTCTGCTGTGGCTTCTGGACCTCACTGGCCTCTCCCAGGTACCCTGAAGAGAGGCGCGGCTGGAGTTCTGGCTACCCACCTGTTCAGAGAAGGCAAGCGTCAGCTCACAGACTCTCAGCAAGTAGACAGGCGCCACCAGCCTGGGCCAGGCTTCAACCCAGGTTCTGTGGCCTCTCCACAGGTGACCGGGGCTCAGCATCATGGCTCAACCTCAGGGACCCCTCCAGAGACACAGGCTGCTACCTTTGGGGAAGCTGCTGGCCCTCCCGGGCCCTCTCTCTGCCCCTCCCCACCATTCTGAGCACCTGGGACATGTGGCAATAGGAGGTGCCCGTGGTGCTTGGGAAGGAGGGAGAGACAAGGGCTGCCCTCTTACTCCACGGGCCCCTTCAGTGGAGGAGGCCACATCCTGCTGGATTCTGGCACCGCCGCTGCACCCCGCCTAGCCAGTCCCAGGGAGGGACCAGCTGGCTCCTCCCGACCTCCCCTGGTGTCCTCTGGGGTCCCTGACTGGTGTGGGGAGCTTCCCCACAGTGGTGAAGGGGATTGCCTTAGTCCGTTGTCTGAGTCTGTAACAGAATGACTGAAGCTGGGTAAATCGTAAAGAAGTTTGTTTCTTGCTGTTCTGGAGGCTGGGAAACCCAGGGCGGAGGGGCTGTGTGTGGTGAGGGCCTCCGACGCATCGTAACCTGGAGGAGGCAGCAGACGGCGAGAGTGGAGGAGGGCACACAAGGGGGCCAGAGGCCGAGGGGCACCAGAACTCACCCTCTTACCCAGCACCCACCCCAGGTGACGGCACTGATCCTCTCCTGAGGCTGAGCTCTCGGGACCTGAGCGCCTCCCGCAAGGCCACCTCCCCACCCCAGCACTGCTGCGCGGGCGGTGAAGCCCCTGTGTGAGGACCCAGGGAGCGCGGAACGAGAAGGGCAGTGAGGTGGCCCAGCCTCCCCGGCCAGGGAGCCCGGCCACCCCGCCCCTCTCCCGGGCAGCGAGGGTAGCCCTGGGTCTCGGCCTCTTCCTTTGCCCCGAAGGACCTGGCTGCAGAGAGCCCTGGATCCGGAGGTCATGGCAGCCTCGAGCTGGCATCTCAGCCAACGGAAAACAGGTCCGAGGGGCAGCGGCTCCATCCCTGGGTGAGAAGCTGCTCCAGGCCTGGGCAGGCTCAGTGTCCCCCACAGGCCACATGCAGCTGGGAGCCACCAGTGTGCACTCAGCGCATGGCGAAGGACACAAACCGAGCACAGCACACCCACACATGAGAAAGCACCCCACACAGGCTCCCGGCAGGGCACGCCCTTCACCACACGCCACCTGGCCAGCTCCCACCCCCGGGGGCACACGTCCAGCAAGGGCTGAGCGTGGACTGGGAAGTCGGGTCTAGAGAGCCAGGCAGAGGGAGCCCCGGCCACAGGGCTGGGGTGTGCGTGCAAAAGTGTGGGGGCCGTGGCTAGTGTGCGTTTCTAGGGCGTGCCCACCAGCTGTATGTGAGTCTGTCACAGAGCCCGGGTTAGGGTGGTCAGACACAGGCTGAGGCTGCCCAGGGCTAGGGACCGAGCAGCCTGACCTTCACGTCGGAAGCCGCCTGCACCCAGCCGCCTCTCCATTCAAGTCGGATGCCAGGAAGGGAGGTGGCAGGACCAGCCAGCTGCCTGCCAGGCCCCTGCCAGCCCCTGGACGCCGCCTGCCACTCTCTGAGGACCTACAGAAAGGTATGTCACTCCCGTTTTACAGACAAGGACGGTGGAGCCTCAGAGACGGCTGGACGCTCCCTGGCAGCCAAGCTCATGTTGTCAGGCTGAGATTGTGACCCGGTGGCCCAACCACGGGCTTCTGATGCTCCGGCACCTGCAGCCTGGCTGACCCTGGAGGAGAGGCGCTTTGGTCTGGGTGTGGCTCATCCCCAAAACTCATGTTGGGGTTTTATTAGAGGATGGAGGTTCAATCGGCCATCGTGGGGCCTTGGGGAGGGAAGGGGGTTAGATGACATCGTCAGGCTGGGGCCCCTTGATTGAGTCCTGTGGCTTTGTGAGAAGAGACCAGAGGACACACGCATGTGCACACACACTCCTGTCTGTGGCCATGTGACGTCCTGCTCCACCTCGGGACTGCACCCACGAGCAGGCCTACGCCAGACCCAGCCTCTTCTTCTCGGGCCAGAACTGAGCCCAGACTCACCTCTTTAGGTCCAGTCTGTGATCTCCTGCTCTCACCAACAAGTGAACTGACCCACTGACCCCCCGAGGGCTGGCTGGGTCCGCAGACCGTGAACTTTGAGATCAGAACTCTCACCAATCCAGAGTCTCCAGCCATACCTCCTCCCAGGCTACCACGCTCAGAGCCACTGGCCCCTGCCACATCCCACAGGGCCAGGGTCCACACAACGAGGGATACCCTGTGCCCTGGAATCCACCGATGATTCAAACCAGTCAACCTAAACCTGCTTCCCCTGCGGCCTGTCCCTTCCTGTGGGAGCTAGAATACCAGCTCCGGCCAGGCTCCCTGCCTCTCCTGCCCCTGACTAGGCCCGGCGTCACCTGGATGGCTGGGCAGGATGTGGCGTGGTCCTCTTTGGGAACTGTGGGTGGGCACCTGTCTTTTCAGTGGCAATCCTGATCTGCTGGCCTGGCCGTACCTGAGCAATAATGAAACCTACATTGTAGGATGCTGATGACCGTGGATTCCCTAAAAAAGGGCCCTGCGGCACTGGGTTCCTTTCACAGGGAAGGGGCAGGGTGGCTTCTCCTTTCCTGTCTTGTCTCCCTGCTCACCATGGCCTGGACATCTGTGTCCCTGAGCCTGCCCACCATGTCCAACCCAGTGGGCTTCTCTGACTACTGTGGGCCTCCTCCAAGAACCAGGCTTCCAGCGGACAGGCCTGGGCTGCCCTCCACCCCAGCCAGTGGCAGGCCCTCAGCAGGCCGAGCCCCAGGGCCACCTCCAGCTATCTCTGAAGCAGATGGGGACTCTTGTACCCACTTCACACAAAGGGACCAGCCAAGGTGGGTGGCGACTGTGAAATGGGACAGGGCAGGACAACAGACCGGGCTGGGGCGCTGGGTTGTCATGCACGCAAACCTCCAAAATAAAGTCCAAAAGAAGATGATTTATAAAAAGAAAATGGTGGCCCAGAGCCAGCCAGTAGTGAAGGGGTGTGGCCAGGTTTGGGGTTCCCCACTGGAGCAACCCTGGCCCTGCTTTTCCTTAGATTTGCCCCAGAGGACAGCTGCCCACCGTGGGTCTCAGGTCGCTCAGCTGTGGCCTCCTCCATTTCTTCACCCTGGTGTCCCCTGGACGGCACCGACACATAGATGAGTGTGTGCGCAGAGGACCCGGGGACGGCGTGTGCTCCCAGACCTCCTTCTCCGTGAGATCTTTCCTGGTCACTATGTAAAATTGCCTCCCTCCACGTCCCGGCCCCCACCCAACCTGTGTACGCTCCGCTCCAGGGCATTCTCCAGGCCCCAAACCTGGGAGGACCTAATCCTTCATCACCTTCCCCAGAATGCTCAAAGGACCCCAAGGGCAGGGATCTGGGTCTACGTCACCCACCAGCTGGGCCCAGCACAGCGCCTGCCCAAGGAGCACCACCAGGGACAAGCGAGTGGCTGCCTGACCACGAGTTCAAGGTCGGGCAGATCAGGGGGCTTCCTATTCTAGAGATGATGTAGCTCCGGCACTGTGGCATCTCAGCCTCTCATTTATAATGGGGAAAGGGAGGACCAGGTGCTGGAAGTGTCTAGGTGAGATTAGATGCAGAACTCGTTTCTCCAGTCCCAGGTGTGCTCTCTCTCTCTCTCTCTCTCTCTCTCTCTCTCTCTCTCTCTCTCTCTCCCCTAGGGATATAGCAAAGGCTTCATGCTAAGCAAATGCTCTGTGACCTCCAGCCCCCTCTTTCATTTTCTGAGAACATGGTGCAAAGACCTGCTGCCTTGAGAAGACACTGCGGCAGCGTGTGGTAGAGTGTGTCTGAGGGGGTGGAAGATCAGAGAGGCTCATTGATTTACCTGACATCGCACAGTGAGGAGGCACAGAGCTGGGATTGAAGCCTAGGGCTGTTTGATTCCCAGTCCAGTGTGCTGCCTGCAGAACCCTCTGCAAGCTCTAAACTGGTGCTCCTGTCAAAGGATATGAGCTGGACCTAAAATAGCATTTTCCCAAGATTCTGCCCCCAGCCTGCACTTCCTTTCTGGCCCAAGTCTCGTCCAGATCTGGCTGATGGGATGCCAGGCGGCTCACCTGTCAGCTCCTGCCCCTGAAATCTGGGCCCGTGCACCTTCAGAAGCCTCCCGGGTGTGCACAAGGCAGTTGATACCTGTCACTGTCCAGGCCAGGCTCAGTTCAGGGAGCACAGAGCGCTATGGACAACCCACCTGAAAATTGGAGCAAAGAGCTTGAGCAGGCAGTCCACAAGACAAGACACCTCAATGGCTGACTCCTTTAGTAAATGTAGTCGAGAACGTCAACCAGGTGTCATTTGAGACCAGCAAACCAGCACACTCCTGGCTTCACACAGTCATGGTGTTCAACCAGTCTAAAACTGTGGTCTGCAAACTCACCATCTAAAAATGTTAGGCAGGTCTTAAAAATGGGTGGGGGAAGGCTAAATGAGGCTCCCAAGGAATCAGCTTCTAGAGGGACACCCCAGGCAGCTGTCACTGTGTTAGAATGGACCTGGGCAGCAAGATTCCTACCTGTCAATCACAGTCAAAACTGTCATGAGAATTTTTTTTTTTAATTGTTAGCGACTGCTTCAACACTCAATCCAGTAAGTTCCACCCTTATAAATATCTGGATGAATACACACACAAAAAAAATGCATTCAGAAGAACATTCAGAGCAGCACAAACTTTTAACAGTAAAGAGTTGAAACAACCAGACGTTCAGCACCAGAGCCCTGGCCCCTCCCCACAGTGGGACACTGAGAAGCTCTTGACGGCTGACACATTTGGTCAGCGCTGCTACCTTGGGACATCCTGGTAGAAAGAAAGAAACTTGGCAATTTCAGTAGCTAAATGCATGAAATTTACCCAAATCAAGCCAGGCCCCCTTAAAAAAAAAAACAAAGTAGCAGGTTATAAAATCAACATACAAAAAATCAATAGCTTTCCTATAAACCAAAACTCAATGCTGAGAAAGAAATCAGGAAAACAGTCCCATTCACAATAGCCATATATATTGAAGAAAGAAATTGAAGAAGACCTCAGAAGATACAAGACCTCCCACGTTCATGGATAGACAGAATTAATATGGTCAAAATGGCCCCAGTAATAAAAACAATATACCGATTTAATGCAATCCCCATCAAAATATCAATGACATTCTTCAAAGAACTAGAAAAAAAAAAGTCCTACAATTCATCTGGAAGAATAAAAGACCCAGAGTAGCCAAAGCAATTCTAATCCAAAAAAACCTTGCTGGAGGCCTCACAGTACCTGACCTCGAGTTATACTATGGGATAATAGTAACAAAACTTCCCGGTTCTGCGAATAGACAGATGCATAGACCAGTGTACGTAAAGAAGACACAGAGACAAACCCTCACAGACACGGTCCTCGGAGCCCGTCAAAGTGGCCAAAAGCATACACTGGAGAGAAGACAGCCTTTTTAACCAATGGTGCTGGGACAGCTGGTTATCCATAGGTAGAAGAATGGAAATTGACCCTTATTTCTCCCCCTGCACAAAAATCAACTCAAGATGCATGAAAGACCTCAGAATTAGACAGAAACTAGGAAACTCCTAGAAGAAAGCAAAGAGTCAACACTCCAGCTCTTAGGCACAGATAATGAGTTACTCCAGCTCTTAGTCTCAATAGGACCCCTAAAGCTCAGGAAATATTGCCAAGAATTAATAAACGGGACAGCATCAAATTGAAAAATTTCTGCACAGCAAAGAAAACAATTAGGGGGGCTGGGGTCGTGGCTCAGTGGTCAAGTGCTTGCCTAGCATGTGTGAGGCACTGGGTTCGATTCTCAGCACAGCATATAAAGAAATAAAATAAAGGTCCATTGACATTTTAAAAATATTTTTTTAAAAAAGAAAACAATTAGGAATGTGAAGAGAAAACCCACCAAATGGGAGAAAAATCTTTTGCTAGTTACTCTTCTACCAGAGGATTAATATCTGAATATATTAAGAGCTCAAAAAGCTTTACACCAAAAAATCAAATAGCCCAGTTAATAAATGGGTAAGTGAACTAAACAGATACTTCTCCAAAGGAGAAATACAAATGGCCCAACAAACACATGAAAAAACAGTCAACATCATTAGCCATCAGGGAAATGCAAATCAAACCTCATGAGATTTCATCTCACCCCAGTCAGAATGGCAGGCATCAAGAGTGCAAATAATAACATATGGTGGAGGTGGGGAGAAGAGGAGCACCTTGCCCTGTCGTGGAAATGTGACTTAGTACAACCACCCTTGCTTGTACAGCTGTGCTCATCTGTGGTTTGTTATATAATTGTGCACTTTTTAAGGTGTCTAGAGGATCTGGGATAATTTGATAGAATCGATGTGTAAGGAGTTGATATGATTAAGTTTGCAATAAGGTGTACGTGTTTGGGGACAACTAATTTATTAAACTCATAAATATTAAAACTCAGCAGCTTAATCATTAGTATGTCAAATATTTTGAGGAATATTAATTGTTGGAAATAAAAACTTACATGTGGAGTCATGTCTAAACCGTAATGATGGTGCAATTTCATGTACATTCTCTTGGAACTAAATAAACTCTCAATACATGGAAAAGATGAAAAAATATCAGTAGCTCAGAGGGGTGCAAGAAATGCACCCCACTCCACACCGAGCAGCAAGAGAAGGGAAGCCACCCAGTACGTCCTGGCTGGGTGTGGCTGATACGGTGTGTCCTTGTGATGTCTGGCTGCTGGGTATCACTTTGATGGACAAGCGCCTAAACTCGGAAGGACCATGCCCTCTGAGCCTGACACCAAGCTTCCTGGTACACATGTCACACAGGCAGGCAGCTGTCAGGTCTTATTTGCAAAGTCCCTGCGAACCCCGAACGGACATGTCCCGAGCCCTTCTCCTAAGGGAACACCTGGCCAGGCTCCCGTAGGCGTCTGGTGGCAACACTGACCAGCCAGTCCGAGCCTGACCCTGGACCCAGCAGCAGCACAGTGACTTGAGCCCAGATCCGCTCCCCATGAGCCGCATCCGCAGGCTTCTTGCCCCGAGGAACGCCGGACAGAGCCAGCGCTCGGGCTGGGGCAGCTGTAAACAGCAAAACCAACCCCAAAGCACAAAAATGTGAAACACACGGCGCCAGATTGTTATTAACAATAAAAGTCCCTTGTTTACAGTCCGGGCGCTGATGCGGGGCGGCAGGCGCTGCCTTTTTTGAGGGCAGCTGGGCAGTCGGCTCGGGTGACTCAGACTGGCCCTGCTCTGTGTGTCCCGAGGGTGATGGCAGCCACCCCAGGGCTGCTTTGGGGTGGCAGATGACTCTTAGCAAGCAAGCGCATTCATAAATATGGAATGTCAAAAAGATGCTGAAGGTGACATTGTGATGGCAAAGTGGCCAGCCACTGGACATGGCTAAATGCCACTCAGCAGGAGGCCAGCTAGACGGTGGCCCTCAGCCTCATACCACTGGCACGGGTGCTGTCTGTAAGGTCCAGGGTGTCTCTCAGCGCTCCAGGCTCTACCCACTAGACCCCAGCAGCCCACCCCCACGTGTCTCTGGATCCTGCCAGATGAGCCCCTCTGGGTTTAGATACTAGGGAGCCACACAATGGGATGCCGGGATCCGTTGATAACGGGATGTGGGACAATGACAGGAGGATTGCATGACATTTTATACATATTTTAAAAGGACAGGTGGTAAACCTGTGTAGGTGGCCATTAGTCACCTGGGCGTGCTTGCACATACACATGCAGGGGGTGGGGAAGGCCGAGCGTCCAGCTGGGTGGGCACTGCCCGGGGACTTGGCACCAGCAGTCTTGGTCTTCCAGAAGCCCCTGGACACGCAGCTGGAGGCCTGAGCTTCCTGCCAGGACTCGACCTGGCTCAGAATGGCTAGTGATTCAGAGTCAGGTGCTGCTTCCTGCTGGGGCTCCCAGCAGCCATCACCCCACCCTCGGCTGACACCTAGGGCCCCTCTGACCCTGCCCTCCTCGGCACATGTTTGACCAGGGAGTCTTCCTGGATCCTACTTGGCTGGGACCCTGACCCTCTGCAAGCCAAAGCACACCTTCTCCTTTATGAAGTTGGTGGCCTTGGGCACTGGGTCATGAGGCAGAAGGCGACTAACACCCTCGAGTCTGGACGCCCTCCAGGGCCCTTGTCACATGTGGAGGGCTCTGGCCTTAGCAAGCCTGCATGCAAATCCTGCCGTGGGCATTTATGACCTGCTGGGCTTGGGCACATTCCTGAGCCTCTCTCTCCTCGTCTGTAACATAGACTCCTCCCAAAGATAGGAAAAGTGTCACCTGAGCTGTTTTTGCAGGAAAGCCTCTGTATCGCACATGCTAGTCCCTCCTCCATGGTGGCTTATGGGGTTTCCAACCAGGGTGATGAACAGTTTGGGAGTTAAACACTGCACCCCTCAACGTGCTCATAAGAGCAGTGTTTATGTTTTGTGTATTTCGCCACAATCAGCCCATCCACCGCCCATCCTGCCTTCCTCTCCCTGTCCCAGGACTCTATCCTGGGGCCTCGCCAGGTCGAAAACTCAGATGACCGGCCTCCTCTTCCACCTCCAGATTCTGCTCTAGGAACTGCCTGACCTTGAAGCTAAGACATCTTGTTTTTCCCACTTCTTGGAAGGCATGGCCCCCCAGAGACCTTCCACAGGGCAGGGCAGGGCAGGCCAGGGAGGGACCAGGGAAGACAGGGCTGACCGTCCCCGAGTCCCCCACTGCTTGAAGCCGTGTCATGATGTCCGGCAGCCTGTGAGGGCCATGCCCAGCCCAGGAGTCTGGAAGGAACTCCTTGTCTCTGGAGTGGCGGGTGTCCGTGGCCAAGGTCCCTTCTGGGTCTGTGGCTAAGCCTGGGCTGGTGAACTCCTGCCCCCACGAGATGTCCTCTGTCCATAGCCCCCAATGCAACCAGCTGACGGGGACTGACCCCTGCATCCCTCCCCACCCCTAAGGCCTCTCCCTTTTCTCAGAGGCCCAAACCCAGGAGGAGCGGGTCTGCCGACTTTGCTGCCCGGACCAGAGACCCAGAGCCCACAGCCCGCTGTGACCTCCCTCAGATACTCAGGACCTCAGAATTCTCTGCCCAAACCTTAGGACCCGCCCAGAGGACCCAAGTCTCTCCTGAGGGTGGCAAGGGTGGTGGGTCCCACGGAGGTGGGTGCACCTTGTGCCTGGGTGGCGGACCAGGGCCACTGTGTGCCATGGGGTGGGACATTGTAAGGAAGGGGGAGCACAGGCAGGTCTCACATGTAGAGGCAGACGTGGGTGCAAAGAGAAGAAGGCCCATCCCCAGGTGCAGCCTCTGCCTCCCCACCCATGGGCGCGCTTCCTGCCCAGCTGCCCTCCCTTCCTGAACCGGAGCCAGGTCTGGTCACTTCTCCTGCCCTCCCAAGAGCAGCCTGTTCACCCTGCGTCTCCAGGACCTCCTTGGTCCCTCTCTTTGCAGTGTCTTCCCAGGGCAAGGAGCAGGCTTCCAGCTGGTGGGGCCCAGGGCTCAGCACACTGCCACCCGGAGGTCCCCTGCCAAGAAGGGGCAGGGACAGCAGCAGTAGCCCCCAGGCAGCCATCAAGGCAAGGCTAGCTGAGGTGGCCTTTGGCCCCCCGGCCTCCTCTGCCCTCCCCACAGTCTCCTGCTCCCTTCTTCCCAGCTGCCCCAGGAAGCCCCTCCCCCCCTCTGTCCCTGCTGACTTTTGGGGGGTTCCCTTGCCCTCCTGGGGGAGCTGGCTTGGGCTCCGCCTTTTTGCCTGGCAGATTCTCCCTGGTGCATCCACCAGGACCTGCCAAAGGGGATCTTGATCACACCCCTGCGGGACAATGCCCAGGAGGCAGCTCCAGGGAAGGAGAAGCAGCCCCTGCATCCTGGCTCAGGCCTGAGGGAGCCGTGACCAGCTGCGTGGCCAGAGCGTGGGGTGGATGGGGTTTACATCAGCAGACGGTACAGGGACTCCCCCATTACAGCCGGGAACCCGGGGCTAGGGCCACACCGTGATTCCTATCCGCGTCCAGAAGGCACGCAGATGGAGACCCCAGACAGACAGCGACCGTCTAGCACAGAAAGGGGGTGAATCAGGGCCCCGCACTGCGCAAGAGAATCACGGAATATTTGCAAAAACATGTTTTGCGTGGACGGAAGGACGCTGGGAGGCGGCTCCCCAGAATGCTGGAGCTCTGGTCTCTGAGGGACACTAGTCTTTAATGACTTCATTATTTTAATTAAATTAATTTTTGCTGATTTATATTTTCTATATTTTTTTCCTATAATGAGTGTTGTGGGCCAAATTGAGTCCCCAAAAAGACATGTTGAAGTCCCAACTCCTGGGAGCTGTGCATGTGACCTTATGTGGATGTGATTATTGTTCAGATAGAGTCTCCTTGAGGTGGTCCTTATTCGGTGGCCTCTCCAGCGAGACTGTTGTCCTAGAAGAGACACACGGGATGCAGGTAACAACCACAGAGGCAGAGATCGGGGCACGGTGATCAGCCAAGGCCAAGGGCCACCAGCAATGCCAGAGCTAAGGGAGACACAGGGGGGACTCTCCAGAGGCTGCCCAGGGCGCCTGCCGACACTGACTGGTGCCTGGCCAGCCTCGGCAGGAGAACAGAGAGGGCACAGCTCTCGCTGTTCGCAGCCTCCCTGAGGGGCCATCTGTCACAGCAGCCACAGGAAACTGACACAACGGTGAGTCTTCCGTGTCCTTGTGACAGGACCAAAAGTTGAAGAGCCAGAGAAAGAGTGAGGACAAGAGGGAGGGAGGAGGGCGCGGGCGAGGGTCAAGTCAATGGGGATCTAGAGATGCCTCCAGCCTGGGTAGGCGGACAGGGGTGGCCAGGCTCCCTGGAGGGCAGGAGTGTCTGCCCAGATATGCGGGGAGTGTTTGTTGAATGAATAAACGTCCCCTGCAAAGGGAGCTGTCCCTTCTGTCCTGTCTTCCCACCTGTCTCTGCCCATTCATGAAGGAGCTCTGCCCAGAGCAGTGTAGCTCTGTGGCTGGTGCCACATGACCACATGAGTGGACAGGGACCCCCTGACGGCATGGGTGGACAGGGACCTCCTGATGGCATGGGTGGAAAGAAAACCCCTGACAGCATAAGTGGACAGGGCACTGTCGCAGCTCAAGACCAACAGCTCTGTCTCCGCCCACCTCACTGGGGCTCTGAGTGATCACATGCCCTTGATTTTATAGCCAGCTTCTTGTCCTTTGTGACCAAGACACACCTTGTCACTAGTCGGATCTTCATACCACTTCCAGCACAATCCCGAAGGCAGGTCGGATCCCACCAAGCTCCTCTGAAGACCACCTGGCTCCCCGGCCCCTTAACAGGGCGTTGAAGACCACGGCCCACTCCATGTCCACGCCATCCAGGGTCCCCCAGGCCCAACATCCAGCACCTCTTGCGACCCTGCAGCACCAGGCCTGCCCTCGTGCCCCACGTCCTCCCAGGCCTCAAGCTCGGCACTGCTCAGCGCCAGGCCTCTCCACAGTGCAGGGGCCATTTCGGGGGGCGGGGGCACAAGCTGCTCAGCTCTCCTTCCAGGAAGGGCAGCAGGGCCTCTGGAAGGTCTCCAGGCCTGTGTCCCCAGCAGCACACGGACTCTACCTCGCAGGGGAAGAGGCAACATATGCCTTCTGCTCCCCCGAGTGACCTCTTCAGCCTGAAGAATCGCAGGAAGTGGCCCTGGGGACCTGCTCATGAGCTTTGGACGTCTTCCCTGGCCTGGCAGAGGGCTGGGCAGGAGAATGTCTGGAGCCTCATGGTCAGTGGACACCTTGGCCTTTCTTTTGCTTCCCAAATGCCTCCTCCTCTTCCTTCTCCAAGAGCCACGAGGTGTGGCTGGTGGGGAGCCAGGCCGAGGGGGCCACTTGTCCCCCTCTGGCCTGGCTGCTGTAAACAACTCTCTCCTTCCTGACAAGGTCACAGTGTCAGCAAGGTTTCCAGGACACCTTGGCGTGGCCAGGGCTCACTTGTTTCTAGGGAGCAGAGCCCAGCCAAGGTGACTGAAGTGAGTGGGGGCTGGCGCACGTCGTGGAACCCAAGGGAGCCCCCAGGCCCCAGGGCCACCTGCAGCTCTCCTGTCCATCTCAGCCGTCCATCTCAGCCCCTTGGGCTGCCCCACTGCCCTGTGTCCCTGATGTGCTTTGGAGATCAGTTCCCTCTTGGCTATCAGGGTCCCCAAATTGCTGCCACCAAAATAGCAGCTTTTGTTCCCAAACCTTACAGGTCTCCAGGCCCAGCCAGTAATCTGGTCTCTCCATATTCAGGACAAGATCTACTGTCACGACCCCGGAGCACAGTGATGGACCCCTCTGTGTCTGGCCACTGCTCTGAGGTCTTTCTGGGAGTTTCCTCATTTAATTCTCAAAACGACTCTACAAGGCAAGTTTTCTTACTGTCTTTGCTTGTGAGGAAATGTAGAGGCTCAGACTGGGAAACTCGGCTAGAATCACATGGCTCCTCAGCAGGGAAGCTGGGATTCGAACCCAGGGTCTGAGCCCTGAAATGTTTTGGCCTGGCTCAGCTTCTGACTTGGATCCCTTGGAACCAAAGTGTCCCTTTCCAGCCCAATCTGCAGTGGCCATGAGGACGGCAGGTGAGGTGTCACATACCGCTCCAGGGCTGTGGAAGGAGGAGGGAACAGGCTCTTCCCTAGCACTGGGGCAGGGACGCCGGCCTCATGTGTCTGGTTCCTGGCACACAGTAGGTGTTCAGCAAATGTTTGTTGAGTAAATGAACTTCAAGCAGCTTGGACTTGTCTGTGCCACACGAGAGGAGGGGGAGGTGGATGTGGCCTCATTTGGGCCACATGTGACCACCCATCTCACCTTTCCAAAAAAGGATACCTCTTACTGTTGGCCCTAGAGGGAAAAACACCCCGTCCTGGTCATCTAGGCAGTGGGCCTGTCGCCGGGTTAACCCAAGCACCATGTGGAGTTCTGCTGGAGGTCACCCCACGGGTAGTGGCCAGCCATCAAAGGGTAGGCTCTGCGCTCTGCGGAGGACACTGGAGTCTGGTCCATCAGCCACGCCTATGTTTTCATGCAGGTCTGCAGGGGCCTGAGGAGCCCACCCGTGGCCTGAGCACAAGTCCTCCTTCCCCAAGGCCTCTCCAGGGACGGGGGGAAGCACAGCACGGGGTGTGGGGGGGAGTTCAATCAGGTTTTGCCAATGAGACTGCAGTCCCCCGTGTGTGTGCCATCCCCAGTGCCGGCCTCCAGCTCCCCGGGCTCCTTCTGAAGGGCTTAGCAGGGCTTCCTGGGGGAGACGGCGAGATCCTCCCTGGGGGAGACGGCGAGACCCTCCCTGGGCTCGCTCCCCGCCCGCCCAGGTGAGGCCCTGGCACCTCCAGGTCTCTTCTGAGCCCCTGGGTGGTCTCTGGGTGCAGCTGCTCTTCCTTTCACATCGTGGTTTAGAATGCAGCGACACTCCCCTGCCGGGGCTCTAGGCAGAATGTCCAGCTTGGAAAGGGCGGTGGCAGATGGTGGCAGACCATGGCAGACCACGGCAGGCCACGGAGACTGCGTCAGCTATTCTCATCTCGTCTGGAGAAGCCGGAGGTCACATCCCTCAATTAGGACAGAAGTGAATGGAAATCAGACAGCATCCTGTCCCCAAATGGATCTCCTTGGTGGCAGGGGGTGGTTTGTGCTTACTCAGGACCTAACATTCTCAAAAGCCCCTGACATGTGGTATGATCTTCTAGAACTTTCTGGGCCAGGTTTCTGGGCTTATCCTTTGTTTTTAATGCAGGTCGTTTATTACTATAAAGAATTAAACCGATGATTGTCTTTGGATTAGTGTGTCCTTGACCATTGGCACCAAGCAGAAACGAGAGCGGTCTGAGGCTGCCGTCCCTGCCCTCCAGACCCGCTGTCTGCCTGGAGTCTGGCCTGGGTTTATCCGGACCGCTCCCCCCTCCCCGTGCCACCACTCATGACCTTTAGCTTCCCGTGGGCGACCACTGGGCAGCAGGGACAGGAGGAGGCAGGATCAGGGCACGGCTTCCCTGACTCCCAGAAAACTCGGGCCCAGGGGGTCCTCCCTGCCCTCCCCCCACAGGCCGCGGAGCCCTCTCTGCAAACAGGGCTGCAGGACCCGCCCTCGGGCACCCTGAGGTCCTGCACCAGCCCCTCTGAGTCCTGCGCCCCAGGGCCACTTCCCCTCCCCACCCAGGAAGTCTCCACCAGCCGATGGCTCCCTGGGGTGTTTGTGGTGGGACTTGGGGTGCAGAGGACTCTGGGATGTGGAGGAGACGGACTGGGGGAAGGGTGACACCCACTAGGTGTTCCCTTGGGGGCCTGGGAAACAGGAGGCACCGAGTCCCTCCTCCAAGGAACTCACCTCCAGGGGAGGCTGTGGGCTGCCCCTTTTCAGAGGGTTCAAATATCTTGGGGTCTGACTGTGCCTGGCACCCTAATATGGGTCTGGGGAGTCAGATGATGTCCCTGCTTCCACAAGCAGCTGGTGGGTGCTGGGCAAGCAGCCCTGTGCAGGGTGAGGGGAGGCACCCAGAGGGCTTCCTGGAGGAGGAAGGCTTCACCTGGACCCACCCGCAATTACTCACCTCCACCGGGTTCTTCTCACAATGGGCAACTCGGTGCCCAGTGAGGGTTTCTGGACCCTCTGACTCTTCCCAGTCCCACAGTGACATCAACAAATGTCACCTGCCACCCACCTCATACTAACTTCCTGCAGGAGCTCTGAGGCAAACAGTGCTGCTCTCTGTCCGACCGCCCTCCCCCAGCCTCACACGTCCCCACCTGTCAGGTAGGTGTAAGGGAAGCGGGTGGCGCGCGCTAAGTGCTGGGGGGTGCTGCCTCCCTTTTCTGTGGCTCCCTATTCCGTTCTTTCTTATATAACACAGATACAGGGTATAGGAGAAGGAGCATGGGTCAGGAGCTTCCTGGCAAGCTGTGTGACGTAGGAAAGTCACACGACTTCTCTGAGCCTCAGATCTATGAAATGGGGATGACAAAACCATCCATAGCACTTTCATGTGGACAAAATGGGACATGAAAATGGTCCCTCTTTATCTGCAGGAGCATCTTCCAAGATCAGTGAATCCTTGAAACTGAAGACAGCACCAAACCTACAAATACTACTTATTTCCTATACAAGTATATCAATGATAAAGCTTCATTTACAAGTCAGGCACAACAAGATATTAAAAACAATAATTAATAACACAACAATCATAGCAGCATACTGTGCTAAAAGTTATCTAAAACTTGTGTGACTATTTCTAGAATTTTCCTTTCATATTTCCTGTTTGCAGTTGGCTGGGGAAGGGAAGCGGCAGCCTGCAGACCCAGGTGGGCGCTGCACAGCCCTCCCAGGCTCTGCCCATTCCCACGTCTGAACCCGCAGGCTCTGGCCCGCACCCCTGGCTCTCCCCTGGGGAGAGGGCAGCTGCGCCCTCACCATTCGGAGCCCTGTCCCCCCACCTGCCGTCCCTGGTCCCAGCCGTCCTCTGGCTGCAGGCTGGCCAGCCAAGGCTGTCTCCCCCACTGGCCTGCAGCCGCCACCTGCAGCCCACCCTCGGTGGCCCTTGGACCTCAGCCAGGCCCCTGCCCTTCCAGGCCCTCCAGCCCCTGTGCCAGGCGTCACCTCAGACAGCAGTCCTTTGGTCGAGGTGCCCGTCCCCATGATGGGGCCCTGCCCTGCCCTGGCCACAGACCACAGACCGCAGGGCAGAGTCCTGCAGCTGCAGGGACAGGACCCGCACACCCTGACGCCCTGCCCTGCTTCCTCCAGCCTCAGGCGGAGCCCGCTGGCCCTGGTGTCTGGCCCCATCTGGAGTCTTGGTGCTGTTTTGTTTGTCTGTCCCTGGATACCAAGCGGAACAGTGGCTGCACTTTCCTGAGCCCTGGCCCTGGGTCTGCCACCTGGGACCCCAGCAGGAAGCCTCTGTGGAAGGGAAGGCTGCAGACAATGGCCCCTGCATGACGGTGACCTCCTTTCGTGGCAGGCTGATGCTGGCTCTCTCCCTTGGGCACCAAGGTCTGGCGGGTTTGAGGAACACCTGTGGGGCCATGACCTGGGGCCCCGCTCTGGCCCTGGAGGGGACATTTGCTCTGCCACGTGGAGCCCCCTGCCCTTTAGAAGTCTGGGCACAACACACAAGTGCCCCAATATGTGCCCAGGTCATGTGGATGGTGACAGGGCCCAGGTAGGACAGAAGCCAGGGCCTGTGGTGTCAGCAGCAGATGCAGGACAGCTCTGAGAGAATCACAGCAACAGCGCACCAGCCTGTAGCACCTTCTGAAGCTGAGAGAGGCAGGGAGACTGCCCGGAGCCACACAGCAGAGAGTGCTGCGTCTGGATAGCTCCTTCTGTCTCCTGTGCCCTGCAGCACCCAGGGCTGCCGGAGGCGCCAGGCACATCCCACCATGCCCTGGAGGTAGCTGGGGTTGACAACCAGAGTCCTCAGGGGTGCCCGCATCGTAGGAGTGAGGCTGGACAGTCTCCTTGGGGAGATGGGTAGGAAGGGCCAGTGTGGCCCACAATTCACTGGACGCACAGAGCCCAGCCACAGAAAGGGCAGAGGGGAGGAAGGGAGGGAGAAAAGACCACGTGGCCCAGGCTCAGAATAGGCCAGAAAGCCCGTGCTCTGGAGCCCGGCTGGGTCTCCTCGCTGTGTGTTCCTGAGCTTGTTCCCACACACTCTGTGCTTTTCCTCAAGTCTGCGTGGCAGGGAGGCCACAGAGCAGAGCAGCACAGTGTGGGGATGTGCCCAATGGGGTCCTGCCGCCCTCCTCCCTCCCTTGGCCTCTCTTCCCTCCTGCACCCCCTCCACTCCTTTCTGAGAAGCTTCAAGAGTCTCTGTCCCCCAGGGTGGATCTCAGGCTCCCAGCTGAGAACCAATCCCCAGTCCAACCTGGAGGTTTGGGGGGAGTGGGGACACCCTGGAGGCTTCGGGCAGGTGCTGTGTGCAGCTCCAGAGGCCACCTTCCAGCAGGGCCAGAAAAAGCAGGGCTCCCAATCCCCCACACTAAACCTAGCGACAGTCGGGTTCCTATGGCAACCTGCGATTTATTTTTAGTCGTACTTTAACATTAACATGATGTGAGGGTCTGAGCGCACATTACTCTCTTTTTACAGAACCGGAAAAAAAGAAAGAAAGAAAAAAGAAAGAAGGTCTCTTTGGGAGGCGGTGTCACCCCCTGGGGCAGGGAGAGGTGACAGGACGCTAAGGAGCGTGCAGCGACCTGATCTTGAGGAAGGTCAGCATCCCTGCTCCCGCAGCACGCGGAAGGGACCCAGCCAGGGTCTCAGCGTGCTCGTCCCACAGGCTGCAGGAGCCAGAGGGGCCGGGCAGGCGGCTGCAGCCCGACCCTCCCCAACCGCAGGGCCGCCCTGGGGGAGGTGGCCTTAAAACGGCCCCGCCCCACGGCCTCCGCCTCCACCTCGGAGGGTAACACCCGAGGAAGGGAGAGCCCAGGCCCTGACAGGCAGCCTCTGGCGTTGCGGACACACCTCCAGGGTCTCCGAGGAAGGGCAGGCGGGGCTCTGCCTAGCACCCAGGGGACACCGCAATCGGATGTCCCCAGCAGCAGGCAGGGCAGGGCAGGGCAGGCAGAGAGCCGCTGTGGGCGCAGCAGGGCGGGCAGCGAGCGGTTGCGCAACCCCAGCCCGGGCGGGAAGGCGCTGTTTGGGACGAGGGTGCGCCGGGGACAGAGCGCCGAGCCGGTTCTGGAGGGCGCCTGGAGGGCGCGTTGGCCTCCAGGTTTCTGGCTGCGGGTCCATCAAGGGTCCTCAACCCTGTGGTCATAGACGGTGGTCTCCCAGCCAGAGGGCTGGCCGCTTTAAATACCCCAGCCGCAGGCCAGCAGGATTGGGCCAACCAATGGGCACATGACCGAATAACAACCAATCAGAGCCCTTCCCTGAAACTGAGCCACAGTTACCAGGAGAAAGCTGCTCCCCCCACCGGGGTGCTGGCCCGGGGCCTCTGAGCCCAGTTCTGGCCTCCTGGAGTTGGAGAAGGAGACTAGGCCAGTGGGCAGAGAAGCAGAGCCAATGCTGGGCCCTGGGGCAGAACCTCTTTGATTTTCCCTGACACCAATTGGACTTGCTTCTGTACCTGAAGGTTCAGCCAACCTGATGAATTCAGCTGGCCTCTGCGATTTGGCTAACATAAGGGACCAAAGCACCTTCTAAGGGAGGAAGAAGGAATGATACTTCTTGTTCCTGCCATGGGTCACCACTGTGCCAGGGGACTGAGCCCCTCTGCGCCTCCTCAGGGCGACCTCACTCCCAGCCTTGGTGCAGGAGCTTTGCATGGGGTCAAAGCACAGGAAAGCCAAGCCTCTGCCTGATACAGGCTCCATGGCCTTGGGGCAAACGACCCTGGGCCTCAGTTCCCCCATCCAGAAAATGGGGGGAGAACCAGGTGGCTGTGTGGGGGTGAGGATGGAGGGCACTGGGCCACCTGTCAAACGCAGCACCCTCAGTGTCCTAGGGGCTGGCTCCAGGACCCTCAGGCACCAAAATCTGAGGCTGTGCCAGTCCCTTATATAAAATGGCATAAATTTGCATAGAACCTACATAGACTTCATATGCTTTAAATCATCTCTAGATGACTTATAACACTTGATACAATGTAAAAACTGTGTAAATCATTGTTATACTTTTTTATTATATTATCATTTAATTTTGCAAATATTTTCTATCTGGGGTTGGTTGAATCTGTAGACGCAGGAACACACAGAGAAATCAACTGTATTGACCTTTATTACCATCACTCATGGGAGCTGAGTCAGGGGCAGCCTCCAAATTCCTACTGGGACACCCCTTTAGACACTACCTCGCTTAATCCTCTGGACTAACTTAAAAGGCAGAAATGTGCTATCATTACCCAACAGATGAAGAAACTCAGGCACAGAGAGGTCAAGAGACTTGTGCAAGACCACACAGCCTAAGAGGGGAGGAGCTGGACTTGAGCACAGGATTACGCTGAGCACAGTCTGACATTACACAGATGTGGTTTCAGATTCTGTCTCTGGCTCTCGCTGGCTTTGTGATTACAGGCAACTTGTTTCACTTAATTGAGATTAATTGAGATCTGTAAAGGGGGATCGTTATCTCTAACTCCAGGGCAGATCCCGGCTCAGCAGCACTTGCTCTCCACCACCGAGAGCAGCCTCTCAGAATCTCAGAGGCCAGTCGTGCAGGGACAGACTCCTGACCCTGGAAAGCCCACTCACCTCCTCCTTCCCGGGACCCTGGAGTCTGAGCAAGGAGACAGGCTGAGAAGAGATGGTTCTGAGCCGCAGTCTCCCCCTCTGTGGGACACAAGTGCAACAGGCCCTCCTGGCAGGGTCGTGGCAGAGCTCCATGAGGAGGCACAGTGCCATTTAGCCAGATCCCTGAGGCTCAAAGTCCAGAGCTCGGCCCTGAGGCAGGGGCACGAACTGCACCTGGAGCTACATCCGCCGCCGCCGCCCACCCCCCCGCCCCCATGCAGGAGAGGAAGGGTGGGGGGCAGGAGGAGGGCTGAGCCAGGTGGTCAGCTGGGCTAGGGTTAGCGGGTGTGCCCAGCCACTGGTGGCTGAAAGCAGCTCTGGGGGCCTGGCATGTGTGGCATTGTGGGCACCTGTGTTGCTGAGTGCCTCCTCCTCGGGGTCGGTGGGTGCTGCTCACTCCAACTGCTCACAGGGGCCCAGAAATTCCCAGCTTGGACGGGGTGGGGGAGGGCTTCCTTCTGTTCTCTGTTACAATGGGTCGCGCTCGTGAGTCACCCTCATTCCGTCTCCACTTGCGGCCCACACTTCCTGGGAGCCGGGAGGCCTCCATCTGGGGACCCCTCACCGCCCCTCCCCCTGGGCTCCTTAACTCTCAGGCGGGTTTGTGTGGAGTGACTACCCACCCCCCATCTCAGCCTCTCCCCTTCTCCTGCTCCCTCCCTCCCTCCTTTCCTTTCTTCCAACAGAGTAGAGAGAAAGAGGCAAATTGGCTTAATGTTTTCAAAATATCCTTGTGAAAAATGTCCTCTGCATTTACAGGTGGGGAGGCTTGGGGACCCAAGATCTTGCTGCTAGGACCTTGACCTAGGACCTCATGCCTCCTCTGCTGTCCTGGGCTGGAGGAGGTGGGCCAGGGCACTGGCCTTAACCGGCTGTGTGGGAGCCTGAGCCCCCCCACCCTCTCCCGAGGCCCCCCTATGGGCGGAGCCTGCGCTGCCCCTGCCGCCCGCGCGGTCCTGAAATACGATCGCTCAGCCTCATCCACTGCTTTGCCTTTAAAGGAAATGCCCAGGAAACCACCTTTCTGCCCGGGATCCAGCACGCACGGGGGGACCTGGGCCCTCGGGAGGACGCGTCCTGGGGTCAGGCTGCCTCTGCGGGTCTGATCCCTGCCTAGAGGGCAGCCCACGACGGGAAGGGTTGGCCCGCCCACCCCGGCGAAGGCGTGGCCTCCTGGCCGGCTGCGGAACTTGACCCAGACAGGTGGGCTGGGCGGTGCGCCAGGAGGGGAAGCGGGTCTCTGGGTCACAGGTCTCCCCAGGGCTGGCGTCGCACACCGGCCAAGCAGGGAGCTTCTCAGCCAAAAACGGGGTGACTCCCGCTGGGACAGCATCAGTCTGTCTCCTGCTCCTCATGTGGGAGGGGAGAGGGAGGGAGCGGTGCCCCCGGGTCCCCACCCACCCAGCGCTGGGGCCACCCCTTGCACCCCATACTGAGCTCAGAGCCCCCTCTGAAGGAGCGCTGGGCAGACCGGACTCCCTGGAGGGTCCGCCCACTAGGGTGCCCTGGGCGTGGTGTACAAAGTGGTGGGCAGAGGAGGCTCATGTCCATCCAGGCCTGAACCCTGAAACCCCCAAACCCGAGGCCTCCTTTACCACGGAGGAGTGGGATTCACATCCCAGTGTCCAGGTGGGGAAACCGAGGCTGGGAAGGGGCTTACCTGCCCTTCCTCTTCTCCCTGGCTTCTTGGGCTGACCCAGCCTCCCGCAGCAGCCCTGGTCCACCCTGGTCCCTCCTCTGGGCCCTGCACTGGCTTCTCCCCTGCTGGGCCCAGGTCAGCCCCTTCTCCAGGAGCCCCCTGACTGCAGCACCTCCCTGGCCAGTCTCTCCTCTGGCCTTCTGGGGCCTTGCCCTCTATACCTTTATTTCACCCAATAAGAGCTAACTGTGCATCCGCCTGAGCCTGGCCTGCGAGGGGCTCAGGGTAGCAAGGTGATCAGGCCACAGGCTGGGCTGGTGGGAGCTCCCGTTCTGTCCTGTTGGAGAAACGGGCGTCCACAGCCTCTGACAGTGCTGAGAGGCCCAGGCTGCAGTGGTAGGGACCCTGACACCATGGAGGACAAGAGGAGGGAGAGCTGGCATCTCTCATGTGGGGACACTGAGCTGGACATGAAAGAGTCTGGAGAAGGGAAACGGGGGGCGGGGGCCTGGCTCTGTGTGGAGGCCACACTGGCCTTTGCACTTGTCCCAGATGTCCCAGGCTCAAGTCACCTCTGCGGCTCCCACCTGGAACGCCGCCCTTCCTCCGGAGCGCACCACGGCTGGGACCTTCTGGTTGTCCGTCTTGCCTCACCCCCACCCGGGGTCCTTCCCTGACCGGCAGCCCCCTCGCTCTCACCACCTCTGTTTCTAGTCTGGCGACAGTGGGACTCCAGGGGGTGGTCTTACAGGCTCCCGCTGTGTCAGCTGGAGCAGGCGCGGGCACACAGTGGAACTGAGTACAGGACCCCTGTTCCCACGGTGCCATGTCTGCAGGCGACCGACTGCGCATGCGGAACACTCAAAAAATTGCCCTGGGTTGAACGCGCGCCGACTTTCATTTTCTCGTCATCACCCTCTGAGTGACAGAGTGGAACAGCTATTTACTCAGCGTTGTCTGGTGGTGATCTGGAGTACACGGGAAGCGGGCAGGTTGTAGCAAACATGACGCCACTTATAGGAGGGACTGGCCGTCCCTGGGCTTTGACACCTGCCCTGGCTCCTGGAACCTGTCCCACATGGATGCAGAGGGACAGCTCTATTTGCTGAAGAAGGGAAAAGGGAGAAGTGGTGGTGACACAGGGGAGAGGGGCGGAGGGAGGACATGAGGCCCTTGGGTTGGTCCAGATGGAGTCCAGCTAGAGCCCCCTCAGTGCTGCTCCAGGACTGGGGACCCTTGCTCCCTGCCACCACAACTTGCCCCTGAGTAGGAAATGCTTGCTCTGGTGGGTCCTATCTTGCTCCAGCACAGTGAAGATGTCACCAAGTGCCACGTGAAAATAGAAAGGCCCCCTGGCCTTGCCTGGAAGTTCAATTGCTGAGGAGCCCCACCCCCCACCACCTGTGACCAGGGCCAGGCCCACACTCAGCTGGCGCATCTGAATGCTGGCAGGAGAGCAGGGACCAGGGGATGGCACTGGGTAAAATCATTACATAGGAGAGGTCAGTTTCTTTGGAGTGGCCTCCTTCCCCTGTTTTATACCTGGGACACCAAGGGTCAGGGCAAGAGTGAGGTGTCTATGACCATGTCTAGTAAGTGAGGGGCTGGGATTTGCTTCCAAGGCCAGGAAGATCCGAGCGATGCTGAGCTCGCAAAGGAGGGGATGTGAAGAGGCCAGTCGACCTCAGCGCGGCCCTGCTGTCCGTTCACCCAGCCAGAGGCCAAGAGCCAGCGCGTCCCGCAAAGGTTCCTCCCGGGAATCTTTATGACAGCACTGGAAAGTAGGTAGATTCATGAAACGGGTTTTGAGAGGTCAGACAACTAGCCCAAGGCCCAGCCATGAAGAGGTAGGACCAGCACTTGAAGTCCTGTGCGAGGTTGTGTCAATACACACCTGATCAATATCGAGGCCCTTCCCTCGAGGCATCTCCCACAGAGAAGAGCTCCAGGGGAGAGGGGGTTCAGAAAACCGAGGCTTGGCCGCCCCCTCTACACACTGCCACAGATGCAGAGCCAGGTGGCCCTGTTTGCAGACAGAGAGTCCCTGCCCAGAGCCACTGACCTCATCCCCCTGCAGTGGTGGGGGCAGCAGCCCACCTGGCCTCTCTAGGTGCCTGTCCATCCCTCTCTAGGTGCCTGTCCATCCCTTCAGGTGATGGACCCCTTCAGGGTCCCAGCTTCCAGAAGCTTCCAGAAGGGCGGATATGCCAGAGGTCAGCACTACTCTCTCCTCCCTGGCTGTTCTGAAATGAACATGCCCCCCAAACTCATGTGGTGGACCCCCAGCCTGAGGTACCTGGGGGCTGGGGCCCCTGCAGATGGAACCAGGTTAAAATGAGGCCATTAAGGTGGCTGGTCCATATGACCGTTTCCTCGTATAAGATCATGTTTGGCCACAGACGCACGCCCAGAGAGGTCACCTGAAGACCAAGGCAGAGAGGGACAGGACATACCACAGCCAGGGGACAGAAAAGCTGGCCAGAAAATCTCTAGAACCTCCAGGAGGGGCCTGGAGCTGACCCTCTCACGGTCCTGAGAGGCCCACACTGGCCACGGACTCCCAGCGGGACTGAGAGGTCTCTGTCGCCTACCGTGCTCAGTTTGTGCACAGCTGGCCTTCCGGTCCCCTCGGTCCGCATCAGCTGACTCAGCCAACCACAGATAGAAAATAAATTTTTGAAAAAATGTGTCTCTCCTGAGCGTGGATGGACTTTTCCTAGTGATTCCAAGCAACACAGCAAGGATTTATGTGGCATTTACACTGTCCTGGGCGTCACTGGTGATCCAGAGGTGACTTAAAGGACGTGAGGCTGTGTGTAGGTTACACACACACACTGTGCCATTCTGCGTAAGGGCTTTGGATCCAGGCTCCTGCGGACACCAAGGGACGACTTGTCCTTCTCTGAAAGTGCTCAGGAGGAGCCAGGCCTTCCCTGCCCGCAAACTGGCTCTTCTCACCCTGGTCCAGAACATTCCCTGAAGTCTACATGCAACAGCCCGGGTCTCCCAGGGAGCCCGGCTTCAAGACAGGCTGGTCCTGCGGTGGTTGGTGCCAGGGCCACACAGAACCCGTCCAACCCTCCAACCTCCAGAGCAGACTCTGGGGACCACCCATGTCACAGACCAGAGAGCTTAGGGGCCAGGGTGTGACAGGAATGGGACTCAGATTCAGTCCCCTCCAGTCTGGAAGGTCACAGCCCCAGTGTTCTCCTGCTCCCCAAGAGGAGCCCAAGTCGTGGGGGCATAGCTGCCCTCCTAGTCGCCCACTGCTGGTGCCTGGAGCTCACCCCAGCCCTCCCAGAGCCACTGCTGCCTGGGAAAGCCACCAGCTGTCCCTGCCCCGCCGTCCCACTGGGCCCAGGCCAGGCCCTGCCTCATGCCTGTCACTGGGAGGAGCAGTGGCTGCAGGAACGAGCTAGGCACAGCCTGGCTCTATGCCAACCGGCCCTTCTCCACCACACCCTGGCCAGCCCCTGCCAGCCAGTCCCCATGCAGCAGTCGCCACGCAGTCTGGTGTCCCTAAAACTGGGTTCCAATCCTGATTTTGCCTCTGCCACCTGGGTAACCCTGGCCAAGTCATTGGGCCTTCTAGAGCCCAATGGTACAACACAGTAACGGTAAAAGCCACTTCAGGGTGCTGTGGAGGTGACAGTGAAGTAATGTGCGTGCCGAGTGCACTCAGCACCACGCCCAGCATAAGTGGCCCTGAGCAGCGAGATGCTATCAATACTATTACTGTGTTATGTTATTACTTATGGTCACTATCCACCCAGGTGTCACAGACAGATGGAGAAGGGCAAGGTCACAAACTTGGGTGCAAATCTCAGCTCAGCCTCTCATGAGCCGTGTGACTCTGGACAAGTCACCCCACTTCTCTGAGCCTCTGTGTCCTCATCTGTACTATCGAGGTACAAAGAGTTGGAGCGAGACTTGGAGGAAACATGGATGTTGCTGCCTGGCGGCTGGTTGGGATTTGAAAACAAACCCAGAGTGTCCCGTGGGAACCCGTGGCTCCCCAGCTCCCGTAGAGCAAGTCCAACAAAGGACACGCTGAGGGCCCCGGCCCCGGCCCATGGCAGGTGCTCAGCCGGTGTTGGAACCTGAGCAAACAAGCCTCGTGTCTGCCCAAGACATGTGTTGGTGTTGCACATTCACGCGTGTCACCGTGTGACGCCACCCTGGGGTGCAGCTCTGTGGGCCACCACCTGGCCGTATGGCATGCTGCTCAGGCAGGCGGTTAGGGGAGGGAGCCAGCTTATCTCTCCAGGGGAGGTGGCCCCTCCCAGGCCTTCTCTTGCAGGGACAGGACCCGTTTGCCACTGGCAGCCCCAAAGTAGACCGCAAAGGAGTCCTTGGGTGCTGACGGGCTGGGTTTGCCTGGCTGGTTTCCGTGGCCCATGGCCTCCTCCGGCTGGCCCTACCCCAGCCCGACTCCAGTGTGGGCTGTGAGGGCCTGGGAGGAGGTTTGGTGGCAGCAGGTCTCTGTCCCGCTCCCCTGGAATCTCCCAGGGCAGGTGGCTGGGCTGGGAAGTTCGGTAGATGGGGATCCTGAGGCCGAGGACAAGCAGCCGAAGCAGCAGGCCAGCTGTGACGCCCGGCTCTCTGTGGCCTGTACTCCCGCCTCTGCCCAGAGAGGCTCCTCTATTCACAGGGCGGCAGCCCCTGCCCCGGGGGGAACTTCGTCTCTCATTTGAGCCCCAGCCTTCTGTGCTGCGCAGCCTGAGAGGGCTAACGTTGCTCCAAGCACCGCAGTGGGATTAGGAGCACCACAGGAAGTTGCTGGACAGGTTCCCCCCACTCTTGGGGGTCAAACTGGAGCAAGTGGTCCTAAATCAGGTGCTGCGGTTTGGATGGGGCCATCGCCCAAGGGGTCAGCCTTGGCAGCGCGGATGTGAGGTGGCCACATTAAGAGATGGTGGGCCCTTTAAGAGGCAGAGCCTAGTGGACATGATTAGATCACTGAGGAAGGGCATTCAGGCCTCTCCTAGAGTCAGGGGGCTCCTGCAAGAATGAGCTGTGAGCCAAGAGGGCTGACCCTGATTCCCTCTGGCTTCCTGCCTCACATGTGACCTCTTCCCCTCTCATACGTCTTCTGCACAAAGCTTCTGCCAAGGGGCCCTTGTCAGAGGTCAAACAGATGGGACCTCCCCATCTTGGACTTCTACTCTCCAAAACGTGAGCTCTTTTTTTTTCTTTGTAAGTGCCCCAGCCTTGGGTATTTTGTTATAGCAACAGCAAGGGGGCACATACAGGAGGGATCTAGGCTCTGACTCAACTCACCCCTTCACACCCAACTGCCTCCCCACAGCCTCTCAGGCTTCACCATCTTCCCTGCTTCTCACCACAGCATTTATCGCCTACCACGTGGGAAAAAACACCTGCGACCTTTGCTGTGCTGTCTGTACCTGCCATCCTGTCCTGTCCCATTCCCTGATGGATTTCCAACACGTAGAATGGGTGCCTAGACTCTAGGAAGGTGCTCAGTAAGGATTTGCTGAAGAAATCAATGAACTTCCACAAGCAGGACTTACTGATGATCCAAGGCAAGATTTGAGCAGAGACCTCTGGGGAAGTCACAATAGGATTTTTTTTTTTTGGTGTGTGTGTGTGTGTGTGTGACTGGAGACACTTTTGTCACTAAGACTGAGAATGTTCAGGAAAGTGGGACTGAGAGGTGGGCAGTTTGCCCCGGGCCCTGGAGGCTTGGAAGGCAGGTCTTTTGGCCTAACAGCAGACCCAGGATGAGGACTTCCCTGGGATGTGCTGCTTGAAGTGGGGTGGCAGGGGCTGGCAGACAGACCTCCTTCTGCTCCCACATGGTCAAGCCTGGGCACCTGTGCTTGTTGGTGCCAAGCTCACGGCCAGGTTAGCCCAGCAGTGGGTCTCTGCCGTCAGCTCCTGCGGCCTCTGACGCTGCTCCTGGAGCTGCCCCCTGATTTTGAGCCCACCCCTTTCCCTTCCAGTTCCTTGGACCAACTCGTGACCTGAAGCTGCCCTGCCCACTCCTCTTCCCAGCATGAGGACCCTGCTCTCTGGCAGCTGGTGAGTGGCTACTGTGGACCCGTGGAGGAGGCTCTGGCTTCTCTCTCTCTGTCCCAGGGGCAGACGAGGGTGGAGGTGACAAGCTCGAGGTTTGGTACAGGGGGGCACAGCCTGCCTGGGCCTGGCCACCTTGTGCCTTCCCCTCCTCCCTCCCTCTCCTCCTTCCCCTCCTCCTCCCTCCCCTCCTCCCTCCCCTCCTCCCTCCCCTCCTCCCTCC
>NW_025999869.1:3057534-3059130 GCF_001458135.2 Marmota marmota marmota
CTCCTCCTCCTCCCTCCTCCTCCTCCTCCCCTCCTTCTCCCCTCCTCCTCCCTCCCCTCCTCCCTCCCCCTCCTCCTTCCCCTCCTGGCTCCAGCCTGCAGCCTCCTCCAGGACCTTGGCCTTGCCAATGGCACCTCGTGCTCCTAGTCCTGCTTGCCTGTCCTCAGGGCGGGCACGTGCATTTGCCTAGTTGGTTTTAAGTCCATTTTGTTTTAATGTTTAGCAATGGATTTTTTCAGCTCAGAAAGATGATGGACATGAGCACCGGGAAGATGCCCTTGGTTTCTCCTGCACCTGTGACCTTGGCAGCATGTGGGTGGGGACTCTGAGGCTGGGGAGGTGCTCCTCCTGCCCTCTGTCACAGGGTGATGGGACCACCCATCCCAGAGGACAATGTGGCAGAGGCAACACAAACAGAAAAACACTGGCTCTTCCCTTCCTGTGTCCCCACCCTTCACCCCGTGACTCATGGCTGCGATTTGCTGAGAAATGGCACGATTGTCATTTTACACCTTGCAGTCTGGGTCTGTCCACTATGCAGCAGCATCATGTAGCAATAGATAACGGATACAAATCCCATGGTCCCTGCCTTGGCATCTGCCTCAGGAAGCCCATCAGCTGGAGGGGCATGGACGAGGTTGTCCCTGTGCCATTGCACCAGTGGGCGCCACAGCCAAGCCTGGTGTCCCCAGGCAGGGAGCAGGGTCAGGCCCCTGGGGCTCGGCCTGGCAGTGGAAGGCTAGCAGCAGGAAGAGCAGGGCTGACGTGCGTGTGTGACACAGCAAGGTCTCCAAGAGACACGGGGCGCTGGAGAAAGCAAGCCAAAGGCAACTTGTAGGGCACAATATCAGGTTCATAAGCCAGTGCCGGGTGTCTGCTATGGGGACGGGCCTGCGAATTCACCAGGAAGAACTCTGGGAAGGAGAAAGGGGACTAGGAAGGAAGTCCTCGGTGTGGTCTAGGGGCCTGGAGGCTGCACAGAGGTTTCCATATGTGACAGGACCAGTTGCTCATGTCAGGCGCTCTGCAGGCGTCAGAAGTCCGGCTGGTAGAGGTGGCACCTGCTGCTCTCGTCCCCTCCCACATTTCCAAGACCTCTTCCCGGGAGGGTCAGGGCCCCGCTCAGGACTCCCCTGTCTCGCTTTCAAACTCCCATGAAAGACACAAACCTGTGACAAGATGCTTAACACCATGTACCCCCAGAGAAATGTGAATTGAAACCTCCACAGGATACCTGGACGCACCCCAGTGGCTAACAGAGAAAGGGTCACCCACAGCCAGCGGTGACCAGGACCGGAGAGCTGGGTCAGATGTGGCTGGTGGGAAAGTCGGACGGCAGCACCGCTTTGGAAAGACATTCTGGAAGTTTCTTGTCAAACTGCACTTGCCTTACAGTCCAGCCACCCAACTCTCATTGGCTTGAAGAAATGAAAACAAAACAAAAATTTCACCCACGGACCAGGAGCAGCCTGACATATTTAGAGGACGGATGAATTCATCGAGTCACATCCACACACGAAATCCAGCTCAGCAGTAAAAGGAGCCGCGCCTGGTGCACTGCAAGGCCAGCTCCATCTTGGAGAAGTGAGATGGGGC
>NW_025999869.1:3059753-3066104 GCF_001458135.2 Marmota marmota marmota
AGAGACAGGCCGTGCGCCCTGGGCGGGGCGGTACTGACAGACAGGAGCGGAGGGAAGATCCTGCCTCTTGACCGGGTGGGGTTTAGGGTCTGACGGGTTTCTGGATGGTTTGATTCGCTGTGAATTTTACTGCATGTGATTTCATCTCCGAGCCAGGCGCGGGGGCTCTGCGGGCTTCGCCAGTGCCGCCCGCGCCGGGGCAGGGTGCAGAGGCCGGGCCTCTCCGGTTCTCAGCCCCGGCCGGTTCCCAAGGCAGTGCGTAATTAGCTGCGCAGGAGTCTTGGATGCCCAGCCAAGGACAACAGCAGGATCCCATCAGATGCCAAGACACGTCCCGCGAGGAGCTGAGCTCAGCCACCCCCGCCCCGCCCCGGTTGCCGCAGAACAAAACAGCGCCCCTGCGCGGGGCTTCCTGCTGTAAAGCAGTCACCAGGGGGTCGCGAAACCGGCTCCCAGGCCACGGGGCCTCCAGTGAGCGCCCAGCGTGGGCCAGGCCGCGGCCCAGGTGCCTTCCATACTCCACGTTCTTGTCTCCTCCTGCCCTGCCTCAAGGGGCCAACTTGTCCCCAAGTCGCAGAGTGGCAGGAATCCTGGGCGGCTGGCAAGCCCCAGCCCCTGCTATCCGCAGCCCAAGCGGCTCTTCCCGGAACCCCCAGCAAGCTGAGTGCTCTGGGGTGTGGAAGGGCGAGAGGCTGGGCCCCCGGCCACCTTGTCCAAGGGCATTGTTCTTCTCTCACGGAAGGGTCCCCCTGAGGGAGGCCGCAGAGGAAGAAGGAAGTGCTGTGGGGGTTTCCAGGTGCCTGGGGACTCCTGGTGGCACGTTCTGCTCCCTCCTGGAGGCCCCGGCAGGATGTGGGGTGCAGCCTGCCTGCAAGAACTGGGCTTGCTGTTGAGGGGTGAGGGCCACTGGGGCACGGGAACCTCCAGAGCTTGCTTACCACTGGCCACTCAGTCACCAGTCCAAGCTATGAAGCCCAGCCTGCAAGTCCTGCCCATGTGGACCAGACGTCTTGACCTCTGAGGAGTGCAGTCACCCAGGCACCACCCAGTGGACCTCATGGTTAGCAACCCACATGGGGAAATCCAGAAGTTTCTCCTGTGAGTCCTTGGGAAACTCACTCAACTTCTCTGGTCTCTGAAAATGGGTGGGCCCCACAGGACCACACCAGCCTCTATGGCTCACACCCTTCCTGTGTGGAATTCTTCACTCCAACAATGCTCGGCCAGGTGCTTCCTTCCCCAGAAGCCTGCTGGACCCCAACCCAGGCAACAGGCTGGTGGGAAGAGGGGCTTGCCTTGGGGACAGTTATCGAGAGTACAGCATCTCTGGAGGGTTTGTGCCTGAGCTCGGTCCTTTCTGTGTCAGCTTAACCCTGGCCTGGCCTGGCTCAGGCCTGTCAAACCGTGGGGGATCAGATCCTGAAGACACACCCCAACCCCAGGTCACTCCCGTCCAGGACACGCAGGGACAGGCTGGGATAAATACTGGTGGTTTATCACAGGAAGGCTCGTCTGCTCAGGGGAGCCGGCCTGCGTGCCTGTGTAGCCCGCTGAGTTATTGACCAGAGCCAAGCTGGGACAGAGCGGGGCCATTCATCCACGGGGTTGGAGGAGAGGTCAGGAGAGAAGGAGCGATGGGCTGAATATTTGGGACGGAGCCCGAGCCTTGGTTAACTCCTGGGTGGCTCTGCTCTGGGAGTCCTTAGCAACGCTTCACGAGCCCCTTGGTGGACAGGACCCAGGCCTGGGGAAGACTCGTCTCCTTCTTGGAGACACACACCTGGGCAAAGAGGACAGCCATGGCCAAGGTCATCTTCAGCCTCCTGGAGAGGGAAGACCATGGAGCTGGGGAAGAACCCAGGGCTCCTCCCACGGCCCAGCCTTACCTCTGCCCTGGCCAGGGACTGTTCCCGATGGGCTGCCTTCCTGTCCTTTAGACCAAGTGTCCTATTCAACGAGACCTCCCCAGAGCATCCTAGATACCCCCCAACTCCCTCCAAGCCTGTCCCCTCCCCGCTTCCCACTGGAAACACCGTGTGCTTGTTTTGTGGCTCACTGTGGTTCCGTTTTGAATAAGCTGATGTAACCCAGTGTGTGGCACGCCGCCAGCCCTCGGTGGACACCTGTCTATTCTGTGACTCACGATAACTAATACCGCTCAGTGTGGTACCTCCACGAACACTGTATGTCATATTTTGTGGAACATCTCTACAATACTAAGTGTAGATACCGTCTCCAGGCTCAGAGAGGTGGAGTGACTTGCTGTGGGTCACTCAGCTGAAACCAAGATCAAACCCGCCTGGCACCAGGTCCTGAGCTCTTAGCTATTGCCCCAGGAGAGGATCTGCCTATGCACTTCTTGAGAAAAAGGCTGTGCCCCAGTCCAGGGTGTCCTAGGGGAAAGGAACTCTTGGTCTGAAAAGAAATAAAAAGCAACGTATAAAATGTTTTTTTTTTCCCTGCGGTTAAATGACTTTGAAGATTAAAGTGGAAACAGAGTGTTGGTGGCAAATGCCACCCACTTATTACTGCCATTTATTGAAATATACTGTGTGCCAGGCACTGGCTATTAATCTTTCCAGTAACCCCAAGCAGTGTATTAAAGGGGCAGGGGGTGTCTTGATTGGGTGGTGGCCTTATGGTTTGTGGGTGGAGGGAAGGTCCAGGACGACAGGGCTTAGAGCCGTTTACCTAAGGTCACTAAGTCCTGAGCACCCTGTCACATGACAAAGCTCTCTCCTCTGCCACCTGCTACCCTCCTAGGTCAGCCCCCCGTACCCACAGGTCTCTGTTCACAGCTTCCACCAACAGAGGAGCCAAACAATTTTATCTGCACCAAACAGGCTCAGACTTTTTCTTGTCACAACCTCCTGAACAATAAGTCTAGCAACTATTTCCAGGGCATCTCCACCCTATTAGGTGGGTGTCACCTAGAGGTGACCAAAGGCACACAGGAGGCTGTGGGTAGGTCCATGCTAATGCCACGCCACTGGATATAAAGGACTGGAATGTCCATGGACCTCAGTGTCCAAGGAGGGTCCTGGAACCAGTTCCCTGTGGATTCCCAGGGACAACGGTACCTGGTTCCACTGGACATAGAGTTGTAAGTTCCCAAACTGTGCCATGTGCTCGGCAAGGGGACAGTTGGGGTCTGGATGACCTTACAATCTCAGCCAGTGTCTGACATAGCGGGGTGCCCCTGGTGGCTGGTAGGTGAATGAATGATGACCTGAGAAAAAGGGGAGCTGGCTTCCAGCTGGACACCTCCATCTGGGCCCAAGCTGTCTTCTCTAGGAGACCCTGGCCACAGACCTGCTGCTTCAGAAGCCCACGTGAGCTCTATTTATTTTGAGTCAGAGTCTTCCTAAGTTGCTGAGGCTGGCCTCCAACTCACAATCCTCCTGCCTCAGCCTCCCAAGTAGCTGGGACTATAGTGTATACTGCAGCACTTGGCATGGGGGGGGGGCTCTTTAAATGTTCAGATTCCTGGGCCCCCTAGCAGTCTCTGAATCAACATGCCCAGGAGACTTTATGTTGAACCTCCTTTCTGGGGGATTCTGTGTACACCAAAGTTCTGAGACCCACGGCTCTGAGCTCAGTTCAAATCCCTCCACGGAACTGAGGCCTCTTTTGTGCAGAGCCCTGGATTCTCCCCGTGGGCGACCGCTGTCCACCCCCTCCGCCAGCCCGCTGCAGCTGGAGGTGGTCCAGGCGCAGTGAGAAAGATCACCAAAGACGACGAAGATGACTTATGAGGGAGGATGGAAGGAGCTGAGGGGGCAGCCTCTGCGGGAGGGAAAGCAGGGCCACGCATAAATCCCCAGGTGGCCTCTCCAGGCCTGACAGGGGCAGGGACTATACACGGGACCTGGAGCCCGCCAGGGAGACGTTTGTAATGGACAACTTGAGCCTCTAGCCCATTACAATTTGCAACAAGATTCATCAGTTCTGGGCCTGAACGGCCCTTCGAGAACATCTAATCCGTTTGTATTTAAGCTTTTAAAACATTTTTTTTCCTTCTTCAAACAGTGGATTCCTTTGCTCAAGTGCAATCTTAGGCATAACTCAGGTACACGAGAGAGGCCAATAAAGAGGCTCAGGTGTCATCTTTTGCACATGGTAAAGTCAAAACATCATTAAGTCCTAAGTGCGTGTGGTGCCTCACTCCCGGACAGCCTCGGAGACAGAGCAGAGGGCCTGGGTAAAGGGAAGTGGCTGGGGTGGGTGGAGTCCAGGATGACTGATGTCCCTGCTCAGAAGAGGAGATGAGGACACAGGGACAGGAGCACGTGGAGACACAGCAGGAGGGCAGCCGTCCCAAGCCAAGCTCACAGGCCAGCCTTGTGTCAACCTTGAGCTCAGCCTCCAGGACCCAGGGAAAACAAATCTCTGTTGCTTAGGCCACCAGCTGTGGCACTTTGTTATGACAGCCCTGGAAGGTTAACACGGCCACTCTGGAGTCTGGCATCTCTGACAAGCACCCCGGCCAGCCTGCCACCTCCAAGCAGGTGCACACTGAGGATGGCTGCGCTGGGCCCTGAATGACAAGGAGAGGTGGCTGGAGGTGAGGACATCGGGGGACGGCAGCCAAGAGTGCCACCCGGCGTCTCTAGGGCCCCAGGGAGCTGGCTCCCCCACAGGTGGGTGGGAACCCTGGAACAGGCCTGGATGTCCTGAGTAGGCACCGCTGTCCCTGCACTGGCTGGGGACACTGGGAAGGGATGGTTGCGGCCAGGCTCTCCTGCTACACCTCAGACCCCCAGCTGGGAGGGCAGGAAGGCACGCTCTGCCCAGCCCTCTGTGTGCGAGCTGGACCAGGCAGGGGGAGGCGGGAAGCCAGTGGTGCTGGAGGGCCCAGCCAACCTGGCCCAGGCCCAGGGGGCTCCGCTCCCTTCCTCTAGAGGAGGATCCATGAATAAGACCATTTCCAAGGACCGTGACCCTTCTCTGGTCACAGGAATGTGTTTCCTTGTCATGATGATGTTCAGTTTGAACAAAGAAGATAATCAGTCGTGACTCTTCCTGCGAGTTTACCCCGTGAGACTCAAGGTCACTTCTGCCTTATACCCACCAGGAGACAAGTAGAGACCCCCTTTGTGGATGTGGAAACTGAGGCCCAGAGAGATTAACCAAGTTACCCACAGCTTCAGGGCCGGAGAGGGGAGCAGCGGGGCTCCACAACCCGGTGCCCTCAGCGGGCAGTTCAGGGTGGGGGCCTGGCTCGGGGACTTGGCAAGGTGCTGGTTCCCATGGCTTAGCTCAGATGCCTACGGCCCCAGTTGATTCCTCTGCCAATCCTGCCCTCGCTCAAGCCCCAGGCCATGGGTACCATCTTACACCATGGCTCAGACGCAGAGGTGGGGGCCCCGGGGGTTGAGGAAAGAGGCCGAGAGGGTGCCCAAGTTCTCCAGCTCTGAGAACCCAGGCTCTCGACCAGCACCCCAGGTCCACGGGTCTCCCACAGCCTGGCTGCCCTGTCTCACCCTCCCCTGGCACCCTCAGCCCAGCCCTCAGGGCCCTTCCCTGGGACAGGGAGCTCTGCCCAAGGGGATGCAGGACTAGTTCCCCCAAAGTGCCAACCAAGGCCCAGCGTGTTATCTTGGGCTGCACACTCGGCCACAGGGCAGACCCTTGTCCATCCAGCCCTGGGGATCAGCCCCACCCCGAGGGAGAGCTGGGCGCAAGGCCACTGGCGTCTCTGTGGTTGGACCCCGACTCTCTGAGTCACCTCCTCTCCCATGGAGAAGCCCTCTCTCCAGCCCTCACCCCTGGTGGCTTGTCATTTCTCAGGGTTTGTCTGTCTTCTACACTAAATGACACAAGCCAGGACCGTTTGGGTTCCAAGTGGCAGAAACCCAACTCTCCTGGCTTTGGCCCAAAGGAGCATTTATTGGCTCCAGGCTGAGAAGCCAGAGGGGGCTGGCCCCCAGCTCAGCCTCCGCTCTGGAGCTGGCCTCCATAGGGTAAGACCCCAGCTAGCCAGCTCAAGCTGCCCTCTGACCTGGGATGCTTTCCACCTGTCACCAGGGGGTGGCATCAGGACCGCCAAGCCCAGGTCACATGAGCAGAGGGGGAGGGATGATTTCCCCAAGGAAAAAATGGGAATTCTGTCACAGAGGACCAAGCGGAGGTGTAGTGGACAGAAGCAGCAAGACACGCTATCCAGGGCCTTTGTCCACTCCCTGGTCCTTCGTGTGTGACCTTGGAAAAGTCACTTCCCTTCCTGAGCCCCATGTCCTCATCTTCGAGGTAGCCGATGTCTAATGGGATGATGCTTGAGAGGATCTGCCGCAAACTCAGCTCCTCCTGCAAGAGTCCCGGTGGCCAGGCCTCTGCCGCCCCCCCCCCCCC
>NW_025999869.1:3066128-3123482 GCF_001458135.2 Marmota marmota marmota
CCCCCCCCCCCCGTGGGCACAGTGCTCCTTGGTTGCCGAGGACCCCCTGCGACGCCAGCAGCTGGTGTAATTAAAGCTGCCCTCCTCGAGGCAGCTCTGCTGTCTCCTTTCCCTTGGGCCTCTCTGGAGGCCAAGAGCTCCAGGCAGCACCCCCAGAGGCCTCGACAGCGGTAACCACTGTGACCCCGCAGCGCCAGGAGTCGCGGTGTCCCGGGCAGTGCCGTGAGAACCTGACGCGCTCACGGATGCGCCCCCAGGTCCTGTGCACCATGTGGCTGCCGAGGCCCAGGCAGAGGTCTGTGGCTTCCCTGCTCCCCGCGGAGCCCAGGCTGCCCTGCTCTGAACTCAACCCAGGGCTCAGAACAGTGACGGCTCCTATAAAAATCAAACGGGCCATCTTCCAGGAAGCTGCGGGGAGGGGGGAAGACACTGTGTGCGAAGTCGACCCGGGGCCTGGGATGAGCAGCGCTCCATACATGGAGATCCATGGCCCTGGGACGGGCCTCCCGGGGGGCAAGAGCCCCACCAGGCCCTGAGTGTCAGAGGAACCCATGATTCAGACGGTGGCCAGCCCAGAGTGGCCAGGCCGTGTGGAAACCACGGGCCAGCTGCCACAGGCCCCACCCTGGCCCCTAGGAGAGGCCTGGGGTCCATGGGGAGGGCCACATGCTCGGTCCACTGTCCAGTGACAGGAAGGCCTGGGGCCAGTCCCACTCCCCTAGCTCCAGCCCCCAAGCAGGTTTATGCCAGCTGCACGGCCAACTGCTGAGATGCAAGGCCTTGACCACAGCGTCCAGCAGAACTGACCTTCCCTCTGAGCCTTGTGTCCCCGTCGACGGAGGGGGACGGCTCCTACCTGCCTTGCAAGGAACACACAGCCAGAGTCAGCCCTGACAGGTGGCACCACACGGCCCATGCAGCGAGGGAGAGAGAGAGGCCCAGGACGACCAGTCTCTCCCCAGAGTCACACAGCTGGTCAGCAACAGATAGAGGTTTAGAGTCCCCATCCCTCTGATTCCACAGCAGGGCTCTCCACCTCCCCCGGCACACACTGGGTCCTTGCTCCCTGCCAGGTGCTGCCCTGCCCACTGTGGTCATCCTCCTCTGTCCTGCTGTGTGTTGGCCCCGGAGGCCTTGACCCTGCGGGCTTCCCAGCGTGTCTTGTAAAACTTGGGAATTGAAAGGCACTTGTGAGGTCCAAGCAGACGCACTTGATAAAGGGCCAGGGGCAGGCAGAGCCTCAGCCCCACAGACAGACAGCACCAGACCTTCGTCCGGCACCAGGGGACAAAAGGTCCTCTCCTGCCCACAGAGGCTGGGCAGCACTCAGGGAGAAGACAGGCGTTCTCGGTGCATAGCAGGCGATCGGCGTCTGTTCCAGACTCAGGATCAGACAGGGACATTGTCATCCCAAGCTGTGCCCTTGCACGCGCGCACACACACCCACGCACACACACACACATACACACACACTCCCGGCTTATCTTGCTCAGGTCGGGGGGGCTTCAGCGGCTAGCTGGCAAGGTCTGAGAGTGGAGGCACCAGGGGACAGAGAATATGACAAAGAGAGCAGAGAGAGGCTGGGTCACCTGCCCTAACACAGTGCGGGCGGCCCCGCCTCTGGTGGGAAAGGGACTGTGCACAGAGCGCTGTGAGGGACAACCAGATGGCCCTGAGCCCGGCAAAGGCCCAGGGCTGCAGGCTGCCTCGGTTTCTCCTGAGTGCTCAGCCCTTGGGATGCCAAGGCAACAGGCCCTGTTCTAGTTTCCAGCCACCTGCCGCCTCCCACCTGTGGTTCGGGGCAGCCTGGCTTCCTCTGAAAGAGACATCCCATCTCGTTCTCAGCGCTCAGCGTGGCTTGAGGTAACAGCTTCCTGGGCCCCAGGGGAGGGATTAGCTGGCCAGTATTCAGCTTAACCCTCAGATCCCATGGTGTCACCACAGACACCAGCTGCACCCCTTCCTCCTGGTGACCCTGGGCAGCTCACTTTCTTCGGATGAGACCCCTTGTCTCCATTTGCAGAGTGGGAACCATGGTAATGGTGTCTCAGAAGCTTGGACCTCCGTCTGCCCTCCTTTCCCTCCAGACCTGCTCTGCCCGTGCCTTTCCCAGCTCAGTGAGCGGCACCTGCTCTCTGCCAGCTACTTGGGTCAGACCCTTGAGGCCATCCTGGACTCCCCCCTGTGCGGGTTCCTTTTGGCCCTGCCTTCAAAATGCATCCAGGATCCAGCAGCTTTTCACCATCTTTTCACATTATGACTTGGTCCTGTGGCCCCCTGGTCTTTCGCGGTGGGGGGGGGGTTGTTGAACTGAAAAAGCCTCTGGTCAGTCTCTCCTCTCCCTCCTGAGACCACCCATAGCTCATTCCCTGCAGAATTGCTGGAGGGGTTCGTATGAGTATCCTGTTGCTGCTGTAACAAATTACCTTGTTGCTTAAAACAACACCAACCCATTCTCCTCCAGTTCTGGAGACCGCAAGACCCACATCCGTTTTGCTGAACTTGAAGTCAAGGTGTAGGACCAGGCCCTTCCAGAGACTGCAGGGAGGACCTGTCTCTGTCTTTTCCGGGTCCTGGTGGCCACCTGCTTTGCTTGGCGTTCATCACCCCAGCCTTGCTTCTGGCCTCAGGTCCCTCTCCTCTCGTGCCTGGCTCTCTTTGCCTCCCTCTTGCCCAGACCCTGTGAGTGCCCCAGTGGCCACCTGGAAGATCCAGAACACCCTCGTCCTCTCAAGAACAATCTTCAGAATTCCTTGAGCCATAAAACACCACATACTGCCGGGTCTGGAGACTCAGTGTGGACATCTTGGGGACCTATTTCCCAGCCCACCACTGAATCTTTTTAAAAGCTAAACCGGAGCCTGTCTCTCCCGCCCTTACCCCACATCCTGGAAGCTCTCAGAGTAAAAGCCGCACAGCAGCCCGGGAGGCCTCCGCAATTCGAAGCCCACGCCTCTGGCTTCAGATCCCACCTGCTTCCCCTCCCGGGCGGGTCCTGCTGGCTGCCTTGCTGCGCCTCATAAACGCCTCATGTTCTCCCACCTCAGGGCCTTTGTATGGCTCTTCCTCTGCCAGAATGCTCTTCTCCCAGATTCCCTGCTGCCTCTGCCCCTCACATCACATGGGTCCATCCTCGGAGACATCACCATAGAGAGGACTCCCTGGATGTCCTGTGTATACGTCCCTGGTGTCCCTCCCTTGCCCTCCCTTGGCTCTCCCCTCTCCCCAGCAGAGGTACTTCTTGGTTTCTGGCTTTGCTCTCTGCTCCCCGAGGCAGCAGAGGACACTGGGTTTCCAGAGCAGGAACTGTGGCCATGGCCAACCCCGGCACACAGCGGGGTGCCCGGAAATACCTGTGGGCCTGCGTCCCTCCCAGCCAGTTCCCGGAGCTCCTGTGAAGTGATGGCGCTCAGCCGCCATGTGATCTCTGGGTCTCCCAGGGTCCTGGTGGGGCTCCACCCTGCCTGCCACCAGCCGCTGTGTGGAGCTGAGGGTCCCCACGGGCCAGGACAGGCCTGTCATGAACTCACACTCGGAGCCCCCGGCCCGGCTCGGGGTGTTCTCTGATCATCCTGCTGTACTGTGAGTCCCCTGTGGGCCAGTCTGTACCCGACGCCGGCTTCCCCGGCAAGTGAGGTCCACTCCCTCCCGAATGCCCACCAAGAAGCTGGATGGGCAACGGCGGGTGCTCAGAACTAGAAACTGTGCGGAGCAGGGCACCCGCGGGCCATGGAGCCGGCTCTCGAGGTCCAGGGCGCCCTGTGGGTGCCAAGGAGGAAGGGCAGGGGGGCGCGGGCAGCCCGAGGAGGCGGGAGATGGGGCCTGGCTCGGCCTTCTCAGGCAGGGCCGGAAGAGCCAGGTCCTCCGAAAGCTTCTCCGGGGAGGTCAGAGCCCACCCCGCCCTGGGCCTCAGGACCTGTGTCCTCAAGAGCAGGGTGGCCTGGGGGTACAGGTGACCAGGGGGCTCTGTGGCTGGGGTCCTCTGAGGTAGCCTGGAGGAGATGTGAAGGGTGAGCGTCTGGGGGTGCATCCTCTCTCCCCGGCAGCACCCGGAGCCCGGCCTTCTCGGTGGGTGCTGTCACCCTGCCAGGCCCCCAGTGGGACACAGACAGTTCCAAGGCTATGGAATAGGCTCCATCTTCCTGCTCCTGGTGCTCAGTGAGCCCCACTGATACAGCTTCTCAGTCCCAGCCCTGTCCCCACATGATAGGTCTGGGTCAGTGTGACAAAGGAGAGGCTACAAGGTCCCAGCTGATTTGGGAGCCATGGAAGGTCGTGGGTAAAGTCCATAAAGATATGATGAGCGAAAGAATGATTGACAGATGCACAAAGAGAAAAGCATCATGTACCCAACCCCAATAGTGGCTATTCTCCTTGGTGTATTCATCTCCATGACTTAGACCTTTCAACATCTGACTTCACAAGTTGGTGCCTCCAACTCAAGACTCTGCCAGTGACCATATCTCCCTGTTCACAAGCCATAATGATCACACCGCCTCCTGTTTTGCCTATCCCGGCTAGTGTTCCCCATCATGCCAGCTGTCCTCTGTGGCAGGTATGGTACACATGTCACAGATGATAGAGCTGGACTAGAGAGGCAGAGCCGCATTTCTCAGACACGCAGTAGGCAGGGCAAAGGCAGGGCCTGGCCCAGGTCCTTCCAGCTCCTAAGCTGTTGTGGTAGCATTGTACTCAGGACCCACTGAGAGCTTCCTGTGCCCCTCCCTCAGGAGCAGGAGCCCTGGTCCCGGGACTCTGTGTGTCCTGTGCCGTCCACGTGGGACTCAGGCAAGCACTTGTTCATGGGTGGGGGGTTTGCCCTTTGCCCCTGGAGCCCAAACCCCACCACAGCTGTATTGGAAGTAACTGGGGTCCAATGAGGTCAAGGGCGGGGTCCTGACCCAAGAGAATTAGTGTTCATACACCAAGAGACACCAGAGGACCTGCTCTCTCGCCGGACACTCACAGACAAGAGACCCCTGAGGGCACAGGGAGAAGGTGGCAGGAAGAGCGTCCTCACCCGAGCCCAAGCCTGTGGGGCCCTGAGCCGCGGTGGGAAAACACGAGTTGGTGGTTTAATCCCCGAGCTCCTGGAGATGGGCCCTGCTGGCCGAATACAGGGGACACGGTGCTCAGCAGTCCTAGGCAGGTGCTCAGAGCTGATTGGGGCTCCTTTTTAAAAGAGAGGACTCCGAATGTCCTCAAAGCACCTCCTCCTCCCCAGCATCCAGGCCGGGGCTGGCCGCCCTGCTCTGGGCTGGAACCTCAGCTCCTGACCAGGTGTGTGGCTGTCCCCCCTCCTGCCTCCCAGAGGCCCCCAGGCCAGCCCAGGCGTGCGCTGGGGCAGCTGCTGGCCTGTGGGGCTGGGAGGCCGTTCCTACCTTGCAGCCGCTGGCCGCTTGGGGCCTTCAGCTCACTCCTCAGGGACAAGGTCTCGAAACTCCCAGGTAGCCTCCGGGGGCAGGTTCTCTGGGGACCTGCTCTCTGCATGGTGGCCCTGGAGCCACAGGGCGAGGTGCAGGCTCAGAGCTGGCCCAGCCCTCGCGACCACCCAGCCTGCTGCCTGGCGAGTGAGTGAGGAAACCCAAGAGGTAACCAGAGTGGCTGACAATGCTCAGGGGACAGACCCGCCCACGGCCACCTGGCCCACGGAGGCCAGCTGCCATGCTGGCCATCCCGCCCCAAAGCACAGGCGGCCGGCAGGACCGAGGCCGCTCCGACTGTGGGAGGCGGAAGAGCATGGAGTGGGTCCCACCCAGGCAGTCACCAGCCACACGGGTCCCCAGAGGGCACCTCGCCCAGCTGCGGGGAGCACGGTCTGCAGCCCCCAGCCTTGCGCTGGTCCCAGCCCAGGGACAGTGTCCCGAACCTCAAAGGGCGCCTCCGCAGCAGCAAGGAAAGATGGCTGGAGATGAGGGGTGGCAAAGGGACACGCTGATGGAGAGCGGTCACAGCTTAGGTGGGTCGGATGGTGGAAGCCGGGTCCCCAGGGAGCGATGTGGAGCCCAGTGACAGGGACCACAGGGACTCCACACTGTGGGGGGGTCAATGCTGGGTCGAGCCGTAAGTCGGCTTCTGGCAAGAGTGAGTCCTGAGGACCAGCCCGGCCCTCCAAGGCTCCTGCTTCCTTCCTTGCCGTGTGATCATTCTTGCTCATGCTCCTGCCATTGTGATGCCTCTGAAACTGTGAGCCAAAATAAACCTTCTCTCTTTTAACTTGACCTTCTCAGGTATTTTGTTACAGTCATGGAAAGCTGATAAACACACCACCATGATAATCACAACTAGCATTCAATGCGCGTTTACTGCCTGCCAGGTTCTTGACCAAGAGGATTACAGGATCCCCACATCAAATCTGCACAACCTCCTTGGGAAGGGGCGGTTCGTATTAATCAGAATAGGCAAGGTTAAGCTGCCATAACAAATAACTCCCACACACAATTTCAATGACTTAAGTTAATAAAGCTTTTTTTCTTCTTCTCACAACATGTTTGTTACTAAGGGGGCTTCACTGAGAGACCCAGATCAAAGCCCCATCTTTGTACAAATTTGCCAAGATACTGAAAAGGATTAGAATCAAGGGATTAAATGTACCAACCTGAAAGTGACACATGTCCCTTCTGCTCACAGCTCATCACTCACAGCTAATCCCATGTCCCCACCCCCTCACAGGAAGGCCAGCAAGGGCAATCCCACCATGTAGGAAGAGAGATGGCAGAGAGACCACCATCAGACACCCCAGCAGTGTCCCTGTCCTACAGAGAGGAAAGTCAAGGTCACAGCTGGTGAGTAGCAGAGCGAGGACCAAACCATGCGGGTGCCCTCCCTCTGTCACCTGCACAAAGCCTCGGGTACACAGGGCCCCTGGAGAGGAACGCAGTGGCCTTATGGTTTATACCGAGTGTCCTGTTGGGGACTCAGTTAACTCATTTAGCCCTGGCGCAGGGGTCAGCAGATCCTCCCTCCGAGCAGCAGAGGAGCAGAAGTCCAAAGCAAGGTGGTTGCTTGGTCAAGACCAGGTGGATTTTCAAGGTCCTCCAGCCCCTCGTCCTCCCTGCCAGCTCAGGACAGGGGGAAGCTTCCTCCGCTCCCCTTTTCTCCTCAAGGGAGGGGACTGAAAGGGGCACCACGGGTGCTTCACACCCCTGAGGAACAGGGAGGAGGCCAAGCCGGGCGCAGACCAAGATCGAAGGCCTCCATTGGCCAGGAAGTGCCGCGGGCCCCACCCCCCCTCCCAGCAGCTCCCCCGACTTCCCAGCTGGCGGGGGTGCCACAGTGGAACTATGTGGCCACTCTCTAGACGAGGAAGTGGGGGTGCAGCATGCACAGAACCGACACCGACCGAGGTCTCGTCAAAACTTTGTGGACTGGATCAGAGGGGCTGAAAGATCAGCCCAAGGGAACCCAGTTCATAAGGGCTGGGATTGGGCTGGGGCCCCGTTCAGGTTGCTTAGACCCTGGGTGACTGCGTGACAGAGGTGATTTCCCAGGACCAAGGGCCAACCCTGCCCCTCCCGAGCTGTGCAAGGCAGCCGCGTGGCAAGGAGTTAACCTCTCGCTTCCAGGTTCTCACCTGCAAAGTGAAGCTGAGCCCGGCCTCAGGGCCACCCAGGGATTGTTAGTACCCTGAAGCACCAAGGCTGGAGCCCCGGCAACGTCCCATGAAGGTCATGCTCACTGTCATTGTGATCACCACATTCTCAGGTGGAAAAGAAAAACAATTCCAAAGATCAGATGAATAAGGTCTATCAGCTGGCAGTGAAGGCAGACAGGGCCGGAAGCAATGGGACATAGAAAAGATCAAGAGGAGACAATTCTGAACAAAGGCAGAAGGATTGCAAACGAGGTCAGATGGCCACCGCTCTCCCCAAGCCCCTGCCCCCGTTAAGTGAATAAGTTTTATTTTTCAGTTGACAGATGAAAGTTGCAGCATGATACCCAGATAGGCACATGCCCTGTTCTCCAAGTCTCTTAAGGCACAGGGAAGTGTGAATGGGTATCAGTACATTCAGGCTGCTGTAACAAAATGTCAAAACCCAGGTGGCTTATGAACAACAAAAATTGATTTCTCACAATTCTGCAGTTTGGGAAGTTCGAAAGCAGTGTGCTGGCAGATTCAGTGTCTGGTGAAGTCTACTCTTAGCTCACAGATGGCCTCTTTTCTCACACCCTCTCAAGGAGGAAGCGGGGAGGCATCTCCAGGGGCCTACACAGGGGGCAGATAGGCTGTGTTCACAGACTGCAGGACTCCACGCAGTTGAGAGATCAGTTTGAGTTGAACTCATACATAGATTCACGCATATCAACTGAAATCCAACTGCCTTGTCTTAAATAGAAAACAAGAAATTAAGATTTATGCAAAAAGAATTAAAATAGCCTAAAGGATTTTGGGAAAGAACAAAATTGGAGAACTCGTGTGCACTAATTTGAGGATGTCTCACAAAGCAACAGTAATTGAGATGGTATGGTCCTGGCCAGAGAGTAGTCCACAGGTCAGCAGCAGAGAACAGAGTCCAGAAGTAGACTCCCAGGTACAGGCCAATTGAATTTTGACAGAGGTCAAAATGACCAAGGTCATTCCAATCGGAACAATTAGACACAGAAGTGCAGCCTATGAGCCTTAGCCCTGTCCTCCCTCTATAAACCCACTCGGGAAGCTGTGCACAGACCTGACTGTGTAAACTCTGAGACCAGAGGAGGAGGAGGAAACACAGGCAGACTGTTTTGTGCTCTGGGTTAGGCAAAGGCTTCTTAGGACTCAGAAAGCACAAGGCATAAAAGAAAAAAAAAATGACAAACTGGACTTCATTGAATTTCAAAACTCAGCTCTTCAAAAGACATTATTAATACAATGAAAAGACCAGTCACAGGCTGGAGGACATACTTTCAAAGCACAGATTTGATAACAGACTGACATCCCAAATCTCTCACCATGCAATAATGAGCATATAAATAACCCAGGTTTTTTGGTTAACAGGTAGAAGCACTTCCTTCTGCCGTCCGAGTCAGAGATGGAACTAGACTCCCCCCTTCTGTTGGCGGAGGGTTGTGCCCGCTGCAGTCCTCGCCAAACTCCTTCTGGGTTCTTTTCTTGCAGATTTGAAGAATAAAACCCATACACAGTCATGGAGGGCAGGAGTAAACAGATGGGGTCTATTGTAGTGAGGAAAGAGAACTCCAGTGACGCAGAAAGAGACCACGCAGCACCGGCGGAATTTGGGGTGTGATCATCCGTCAGAGTCTGTGTTAAACGGGTACTGAAAAGACGCCCAGGGATCGGCTGTTCCCTGAGCCCCTAAGTTCGGATCTTTCTGTCACTTCCATCAGGGTTCACCCTCACCCCCCATTTCCCCGTGGCTCTGGGTCAAAGGAGTTGGCTGGCATGGTCCCGGGTTGGCCTCGTGGGGTGTCCTTACAGCTGGACACACCCTTCCCTGGGGCCATTGCCTGGCTGCCGATCAGTTACTCTCTACTCTTATTCACTTTCACAAAGAAGGGTTGTAAATAAGGACCTGGCAAAACGCTCAGCATCGTTGATCACCACGTCACCACTGCACATTGGAGCCACACAGGCGAATACTGTGCGCCCATCAGAATGATGACAGATGTCTGCTTACGCCGATGGTACCAAGTGTCTGAGAAGGTGTGGGCCCACGGGGGCCCTGCTGCTGGCACAGCGATGGAGAGGGGTTGACCGTGTCCTTGCTAGTCAGACAGACAAGCACCCACAGACCCCGGGGAGCGGAAGTGTGTCTGCACAAACCCCGCTGGCCAAACCGGAAACAGCCAGACGTCCCCAGCCTGAGATCATCCATACCACAGAGCCATAACAGAAACAGCTATTAATCCACCGACAATGTGGGTGAACCTCAAAAGCCTTTTGCAAGTGAGAGAAGCCAGACACAAAAGGCTACATTCAGTGAGTCCATTTATTTGACATTCTGAGAAGCCAGCGCTGGGTGACAGAAACCACTTCAGCTAGCGCGGGGCGTGGGGAGACGTGGGGGGACGTGGGGGGAGCGGTGCCTACAAGGCAGAGAGGATCTATTCATGGGGATGAAAATGTTCCATCTCTCCGTGGAGGTGACGGTTACACAACGGTGTGTGTCTCATGACGATGCATCAAAAAGTGTGAGTTTTACAGGTCCATTGTGCTTCATGGAACCTGAACTTAAAAAAAGAAAGGAAAGAAAGGAGGAGGGAGGGAGGGAGGGAGGGAGGAGAAGCAATGGCGATAAGTGACGTCACCACACAACACATTCATTTGATAACAAAATCACTGAGCCTTGCCCTTCTGTCAACAAGATGGACAGGGTCCTTCTCCCACCCAGTCATGTCCCCCATAGATGCAGTGGCCTGTGGGTTGGGTCTCAGCCAGTGTGCACAGCCTGGTGGCGGGGTGGGAGGGGTGAAGTCCCTCTAATGGGTCTGCTTTCTGGCAGCCACCAAGAGCTGCTTTAGGTTTGGTCCAGAGCTAGTCGCTGTCTGCCTCAAGCTACTCCAGCAAGGCCAGGGCAGGACTGGACCGTGGGTGCAGATGTGCAGATGACCCAGGAGCATAGTCACAGCGGCCAATAGCCATCCAGGGACCCCCAGCATCCCATCAGCCCACGCCTCAGGGCATCACGCTGCTGGGACATCTTAGCGCTTTGCTCCAGCTCTGCATCTATGGGTGTGGGGTCAGCTGTCCTTCGGTGCAGAGCGTCCTGGAGCAGCACCCCCCATTCCCCCACCCCTGTTTATAAATCGCAGTTCAACACTCGTTGCTCTCTTGGAAATGTGTGTCTTCTACTTACTGCGAACCTGCCCGGGGGCATGCAGGGGGCAGCCCATCATGTCCGTCTCTACGTCCCTCTGTCACAAGTGCACACAGAGCCATGGCCCTAGACCATTTAGGTTTGCTGGGCGCGGCCCAATGACACAGCCCACCCACGGGTTTCTCAGGACACGTCCCCAGCATTCAATGAGGGAAGGTTATATGGGGTCCCAGAGCCATTTTATTATTTGGGTATTGTCACCCTTCACAACACACCTGCATACTGGTCACATAGTGTTGTCAGGAATAGAAAACAATGAACGTCTTCCGTTTTAAAATAGACATACTTGTTTGTTCTTTCCCTCACCAATGCAAGCTTAGGCATGGCCACTAGAAAATGAGAACTCGCAGTTCCTGTCCAAAGAGAGGGGAGGAGGGCTGGGAGGGCCCTGGATGTCCCCTCTCCGCCCCTCGTTGGTCTCCGCACGTCTTCTGTGCTGCTCTAGGTCCGCTCCTTGACACGGTCTGCTGAGGGAACCCTGCTCCTCACCCGTCAGCTGGGCTACGCTGGGTTAAGTGCAAACGCCCGGGCACCTGATGCGAAGCCAGATCACTGAAATCCCAGCACCCCTCTACGGAGCTCACCCAGGGGGAGCCCCAAGTGGCCACAGAGACAGGTGCAGGCAGGGGGTGGGGGAGGAGACACACCCCCAGGCAGAGCCCACAGCAGGCGCCTCCACAGGGACAGGGACACCAGCAGAGAGAGTGAAAAAGCTCACAGATGTCGGGACCTCACGTGGCGACAGGGGACCTAGCACGGCGACGGGGACCTCACATTCATTTGGATGTAAGGGTGCTGGGTTCCCCTTCATACCAGTCACTGGACTGACACCCCTGCCCTGGCTTGGGTGGGGCCTGGGTAGGCCCCCAGTCACCCCTCTTCCCCCACCTGCTGACCACCTCATGGAGGGTCTGCAACTTCCCAGCTGAGCTGTGCTGGGGACCTGGAGCAGGGCTGTGGGAAGGCCTAGAGCTTGTGGGGACGTGGCCTCCGGCTGGCCACTCACCAGATACACCACTGTACTTATCTCTGGGTGGGCACCAGGCCCTGCTTTGAAATGCCCCCGAGTGTGCCTGCCTGCTGGGTGAGGGCAGCGGAGGTCGGGGCAGGGGTGGGGAGAGACGGGCCAGTGTGGAGGAGGGGGTATCTAAGGACCGTCCCAGGGAGGGCCAGGAGGGCAGACTGAGTGTGAGCTGAGGCTCCAAGTCCCCAGCGCATGCTCCCTTGCCCTGGCAGACTTCACCTACAAAACACAGTTCAGACAGGAAATCATTAAGAAATTGGAGATGATGGTGGTGATGGTGCTTGTGGTGACCAAGGCTGGGGTTCTTTTTCCTGAGAACAGGAACAAGCCAGCCCTGGAGGAGTCCACCCAGGGAGGAATCAGACACAAGTCATCCATTTACTCATGAATCTGGGCAATAAGGTGCTGTGTTAGGGAACAAAGGAGAGACCTCACGAGAAGGTGTCCTACTCTCCAGATTCGGTGACCTCTGCTCAGCACAGGAACAAAGGCTCCCAGGGCAGTGGCTGCAAGCCAACCTCAGGGATCTGGGAAAGGGCGCACTCAGGCTGAGCCCCCAGGAGGTGGCCCAGGGCAGAGATGGTGCTAGGAGCCGAAGGCAGAAGGTGGGTGTGTCAAAGCACCGCCCATGGGAGGTTCTGGGAGGACCCTCATCACTCACAGTGACAGGCACCGCACTATCCCACAGAGAAGTCCAAGCCAGAGTCTTGCTGTACCCTCAACCTCCTAGTTAGTGTAGTGACATGGAGACAGTTGCCCGATGACCCACCTGGGACACACTGTGTCCGCGAGTCCATGGTGGGCAATTATCTGTGAAGGGACAAGTCGTCCCTGGTCCTCCCCAGTTGCATTGATTATAGCACTTGGTCTCCTGGACAACGGCTCTGCCAGCCCATTCAGTCAGGAACATGCAGGCCACCAGGTGCCCGAGGGACGCCCCAGGTGCTGCCCTCACCCCTGCCTCCCAGCCCCAGGCTCCCCACCCTGGCATTAGCCAGGACCCGCTCTTCTCCAGCCCCACAGCCCTCAGCCTGCTCCTTCCATCTAGGGAGGCCACACAGACAGGAACCATCGGGTCACTGAAAGGGAGTCTCCTGTGACCATCTTTACAGCTCTAAAGCCATCATGTGATAGACAGTGTGGCTTGTTGGGGACACCTGAGCTCTTCTTGTAAGTCGCTGTACTGTCTTCATTTTTTTGGCCACTTGGCTCTGATGTGGTGCTGGAAAATGCAGCGGGCCTTCGGCTCTGTGTAGTTTATCCGACAACTTGCACACGCGAGCAGAATAAGGTTAATGCACGTAAACCAGAAAAGACAACTTCTGCCCCGGTCCTCTAAGTCCAGAAGGGACGTCCCGCCCAGAATTCCTCTTCAAACCCCAGAAGTCACTCTGATTGGACAGGCGTGGGTCACATGCCCTTCTCTGAGCCAATCACCGTGGCCCGGGGAAGTCTGTAGGACCTGTGGGTAGGAAACATAAGGAGCCTGGGGAGCTACTGTTTCCTAAGAGGAAACTGAGGGTGGGCGGGAACCCAGAGCACCCCCAAAGTTCCACACTGCTCTGCTGGAGTGCCCTATTGACCCTCACTTCCCCCCCTATGGCTGTGCAGGGTAAAACACCTTTCTGGATTGGGACAGACCTGGATTCTAATGCTGGCTTCACTCCTTTGCAGTGAGGCTGGGGCGCACCCCCTTGGGCCCCAGGGCCTCTGTAAAAACACAGAAAGAGGTGCACAGCGAGCCCAGGACCCGTGGGTGTCTGGGGTGCAATCAGAGCTCCCTAGACACTGGCTCCCAATAGGTGTCTTGCACCCCCACCAACACAGGCTTTGAAAATGCTGACTCCCTTTTGGGGAAGGCACTTTTCTCTCTCATGGGCGCCTGCAGAGCAGACTGGGCCCTGCTGGGCTGCCCATGAGCGAGGAACCACAGGTTCCAGGCCGTGCCCAGCCCAGAGCCACTCTGTGTTAGAAGCAGCAGCTTGCTGTACCTGCTCCACTCCAAGGGCAGAGGTGCGAGGACTCCACACCTGGTTTGTACAGGTAAACAGTGCCCTCTGCTTGAGGTCCATAAAAGGATGCGCACCTGAGGGTGGGCGCAGCAGCACCCTGATCTCTTCACCTGGTCACTCATCACAAGTGTTGCCCAGGAAAATCATGAAGAACCCCTGAAATTCTGTCCGTAGGCTTAAGCAGTGTGTCTCCTGCCCCCAACGACTCCACAGGGCACAGTCCAAACTGGCATCGCAGGATGACACTGTGGCATCTCAGGATGACACTGACACTGCCGTCCTTGGGACCTTGGCCTGGAGTAATTGCTGCACTCTGACAGCTCTGTGCCCTCTTTAGCTGGTTCTTGGACTTACCCGATCCCTGCCAGGACGCTTTGTTCCCCTATCTCCTCCCTGCTCTTAGTTCAACCTCCTGAACCCTGTGGCCACATTAACCCTTTCTTAGCCTTTCTGTCACCTTCATATGTCACTGTGCAAAGTGTGGTGTGTGACTCGAGTGTTAGGGGTATTAGAAATTAAGATTGGAATAAAAGAGCCTGAGTTTGCTTCTGACTCCCAGGTGACCCACACGTGTTCAGTGAACCGTCACTGGTGACAGTGGTGTAGCCTGTGAGTTGACTGTCATTTCATAAACTCTGCTGTGGTGAAAGACACAGAGCATGTTGTGGGTGTTCGTGGTAGCTTACTTGTGACAGGCACATCCTCTTCCACCCGTTCCTCCTCACCCCACCCAAGTGGCCGCCTCCGCTGTGCACTCTGAACAGCAGAGCGGCTAAGACACACATGGAGTCTGAGAGGACTGAGTTCGAATCCACTTAATCCCTTTTGGATGCAGTTTGCCTCCTTTGTGAAATGACCAGATCAGTGTGCACCTGGCCAGGCTGAAGTGGCCGAGGTGATTCAGACACAGCACCTGGCAGTTGGGGTGCAGTGTGACTGCCATGTGCACCCCATCATCTTCCAATGCTCTCTTCAATGCCTGCCACACTGCCCTTCTTTCACTGTTGACCGTGACCCACTTGCAGCACCCAGCACCGGGGGCAGAGCTTGGTAGCCAAGAGGCTTGTCTGAGGGAATCGAGCGGTTGGGACAGCATGCCTTCTGATTCCGAGGTCACTGCACTTCCTGATTCGCGTTCCCCCAAATCTGTTTGGCGTTCTGCCCTTTCATCAATTCTGAGTTTCCAACCTCAATTCTATGAGCCCCGATATCTCCTCTTAAAGTCCCCTTTCTTTTCCAAAGTCATTATCTGCGTCTTCTCATTAAAAATCCAGACTCGAAAACCATTCATTTGGGGTTTACAAATAAAAATAGCCAATATTTATTGAGACTTTTCTGTGTGTCTGGCACGATGCCCCATCATATCCACTCTCTTGTTTTTTCCTCACAACCACCAAGTGGAATAGAAGTTGCTAGAACCATTTTTTGCATGCCGGGAGTGGAGGGTGCGGCAGAGTTAAGTCATCGGATCTCACAACTAGGAACCAGTGGAACCGGGGTTTGAACTGAAGCCGTCCAATGGGGAAGCTCTGGCTTTAACCTACCGCAGTCGGTTGCCTGGTGACACATTAGACATGCACGGTGATTCCAGGCTGCGCTCGACCTTCACAGACAGACTCCCACGCCGCTGTGCGACAAGTACACTGTACTGAAACCGTTCACACTGGGAACCTGCTGGTGAGGGACCACGGCATAAAAGATGGGGTCCTTCTAAAGCCTAGAAACCAAGTTCCTCCCAAGCCAAGAATATCTCCCTACATTCCAGTTACACTGCCTGAAATTCCCACCGCTCCATCCCCCTGTTAGGTTATTCTATCCCCAGAAGTCCCTGGAGGACATGTCACTTGATAAAAGGTATAATGGATGTTGGCTTTTGCTTGTTCAAAAAAATCCCCTGAGAGCATCTCTTGGTAACAGGTCTGACCCCTGCTCCCTAGAGGGTGGGCCCCGCGACCTGATCTTGACCAATCATCGAATTCGAGCCCCCTGGCCACTGATTGGGCCACAGGAGGACACGTGATCCCAGACACACCGATCAGCGCTCTTCTCTGGGATTTTTCTGGCAGGGTTTGCTGAAGAAGCTCTCCTTGGTCCCTGGGACCTGGAGCTGCAAGGTGGTGGGTCCCCGGAAGGCAGGGTTGAGAGATGGTCAAAGAGATGAGCAGAGGGTGGCACCCGAGGCCCCGCCAGCGCCGTCCCTGGCCTTTCCTTTGATTGGCTGTGAGGAGTGAACAATCTCTCTTTGGATTCGTCCCATTTGAGTTTGTTTTCTGTCCCTTGTAAATAGTCTTAGGTGGGCCCCGTATTGCAGGGTCATTAATGGATAAGGAGCAGACCCCTGAGGTGACAGGACACTAGACAGATAGGTTTGGACGTGGAGGGAGAGGGCAGGCCAGGTATGGGCTTGAGCAGCGGGTAGAGGTGCCCATCGTGGCCTGTTTTCTGCTCCTCCAGAACACCACAGCCCGGGTGCTAGACACAGAGAAAGAATTTACTCCTCAGAGCTCTGGAGGCTGGGAAGTCCAATATCAAGGTGCTGGTGTCTGGTGAGGGCCTTCTTGATGTGTCTGATGTGGCAGTGGGCATCATGTGACCAGGGCCCAGTGAACCCAGGATCCTCCCTTCCTGTCCTGTCATCATGGGGCCGCACCTCAAGACCCCCCTCCCCCAACCCTCTCACCTCCCCCCAGACTCCATCTCCAAGCACTACCACCATTTGAACTTGCCGATTAAGTTTCCAACACGTGAATTTTGGGGAGTCACATAGCAGTGACCCACAGGAGAGGGGAGGGGACAACAAGGGGCAGATGAATCAACCTCTCCCACATGCTTTTGTCTGTGAAAGTTGTGAAGCCAAACAGCAATAAGAGGCTCCCTAGGCCGAGAGCAGGTCGGTACCAGCAGGCGAGTCGCTGCAGCGGCTCTCCTGAATGCCATCCTGTCTTTCCTTTTGCACGTGAAACAGGCATTGGTTGCAGGCTCCTTATCTTGGAGCACACGCCCTGGAGTCAGGTCACCTGGGTCCTGCTTCTGGCTCAGCTGCATGGCCTGGACCCTGCCTCTTGCCCTGCTCAGGATTCATCTCTAGGATGACATGAGATAGCACATGGGGTGCAAGACACCCCAGTAGACTCTTGGTATGTGGTAGCTATTTGGAGAGTAGGGTTTCTCTGGAACACTGTCCCAGATACACAGAACTGGGGTAGAAGAGCAGCAAGAGGCACAGGCTGAGCTGGGTGGAGCTGCGATGGCTGAGCTCTGCACTGTGGAGTCAGAAGACGCCTTCACTGTATCAGGCTATTGGTTTTTCGGGGTTCCAGAGCACCAGGGACCTCACTGAGTGGGGAGAGACTGCCCCTGCCAGGCTAGTCAGTTTAGAAAGGGAGCAGTTGGCCTCTCACATGCAAACCAAGCTGGTCAGAGCTCACAGCTACCACCTCTTGTACGGAACTCTTAGGTGGGGTGCCCACATGGCCCCCACCCAGGGATCAGCCTCCTGCACCACGGAGTCCGCTGAAATTTCACACTGGCCAACCCTGCACCTGCTCACTGGCCTCACCACCTCCTCCACAGAGCCACACTCAAGGCCCCAAGCACAGGCCTCTGCTCATCCCTTCTGCTTCCTTCCTGGTCCCGTGCATCCCACATGGCCCCGCAAGGCATGTTGGGCTTCCTATTCTGGGATCCGTGAGAACTGCTGTCTTCGTGAAGTCGTCTCTGTGTCTGTGTGTCTTGCCAGCCCTGGTTAGAACAAATCCCACACATGTTTTAAAGCATAAGGCCCAGGTTCACATCCTGCCTGCCTTACTGATGGCCTGCCGTGGGACCTCAGTTCACCATTTCCTCTCTCGGAGCCCACATCGCTACATCAAGGAAATAGTCATCAGCATGAGAGTAGCTATAACGTTTCATGTGGCTATTGGGAGGACTCATGGGAACTCCAAACCAAGACACCTCACACTCCAGACCTAAACCCTTCTGTCCCTGTGAGCTGTCACTCCTGATCCATGGCTGTTCCCCCCAGTTACCCACATCCAACCATGTTGTTATGGCTGGCATTCAGAGTGCCCCCCCAAAGGCTCATGTGTTGAAGGCTTGGTCCGCAGTGCAGCCGTGCTCAGAGATGGGGCTTTGGGAAGTGATCCGGACCATGACCTCCGCAGTGGGTCAACCCCTTGGTGCACGGACCAGCAGTCATAACTGAATGGACCATTGGGAGGTGGTGGGAACTGCAGGAGGTGAGTCCTGGTTGGAGGAAATGGGGCTCTAGGGGCACACCTTGGAGGGGTCTGTCTGTCCTGGACTCCTTCCCTCCTGTCTCTCTACTTCCTGGCAACCATGAGGTGAGGACTTCCGCTCTGCCATGAGGTTCAGAAATAATGGAACCAGCTGAGTATGGAGAGAAACCTCTAAAACTATGAACCAAAATAAATCTTTCCTCCTGTATATAATTTCTCAGTATTTTGTCACAGCAACAAAAAGCAGTCTAACACTCAAGGTCCAAAATTAGTGTTATAGTTTAGATCTGGAATGCACCCCAAAAGCTCATGTGTTGAAGACCTGGTTCCCAGTGCAGAGTCCAGAGGTGGGGCTTTTGGGAAGAGGGGCTCTGAGAGATGAATGGACTATGGAGAGGTGACACAGACTAGGCAGGTGGGCATGGCTGGAGGAAGTAGGTCACTGGAGGTCCCCAGTCCCTTTCTCTCTCTCTGCTTCGTGGCTGTCACGAGCTGAGCAACTTCCCTCTGCCACACCCTTCTGCCGTGACACCCAGCCTCGTCTCAGACCCAGGTGACCAATAGAACCAACTGACCATGGACTGAAACCTTTAAAACAGTGAGCCCAAATGAATCTTTCCTCCCCTAAGCTGCTCTTGTTAGGTACGTGGGTCACCGTGATTTGAAGTTGACTAACACAATTATTAAATGAGAAATTCCAGAAATAAACTTCTTGGGTTTTAAATTGTGAGCTATTCTGAGTAGTGTGGTAACATCCCATGTCATCTCACCTGGGAGGGGAACCATTCCTCTGTCCAGTGTATCCAAGCTGTATGTGCTACTCACCTGTTGGTCACTTGATAACCACTCGTTAGCCCTAGAAGATAAGGCTTGCTAACTCTCACCGTAATGTCATGGAACACAGTGTGGACACAACCACAGCCTCTAAGCAACCTGCACTCTTGCACACAGTGACAGGAAGCATGGAGTCTGTCAAATACAGCCTAAGCTGGCCATCTATACTAACAAGAAAGTGTCTGAGTTACAAAAATTGGGAGGGCTGGAGTGCATCCACCAGAGACAGCAGCTCTCCTGGTGTCTGGGAACTGCAATTCATAACAACTCCTTGAGGGGTGTACCCTTTTCCCACTTTTTTAAGCCTCTTCTTGAAAACCCTCCCTGGCCCCGAGGAGCTGGACGGACTTTGGATGACCGTCTTCTGTCTCCTTGATCGATAGCTCTTCACATCAAATCCTCTTCCTCGCCTCAACATCTGGTCTCCTGACTTGGTTGGTCTGACATGTGGTGAGCAGAGGAACTCGGGTCCTGTGACAATCTTGGTCATCAGGGCCACTGCCCTGGTGTCAGCCTGTGTTTAAGTCAACCTATGTAGTGACCTATGTCATTCAACTCGCCACGCAGGCACCCGTCATCCCACAGCACCGTAGGAAGGGCGAGCACCCAAAGGAGATGGTTTGGGAGAGGCAGACACTACACCCACAAATTCTGGCTGTGTGCATTATCATAATCATCCTGTTTTATTATCAGTTACTAGTGTTACTCTTACTGTGCCTAATTTATACACAAGTATACTCCTCCCCAGGGCTCGGTGCTCTGCTCCAGCACCCACCCAGGTCCTGGAACAGGTGCTTTGGTTGAGGGGACGGCTGTTTCGTGGGCTTCACTGGGAACACAAAGTTGACCAACTAGAGCATAAAGAGCCACAGGTGACTTCGGGCCAAGGCCATGGGTAGAGATTGCCCCAGTTGGAACACACTCTGGTCCCTTAAAAGCCAGGGAGCAGAGCAGCCCTAGTGAAAGGGACACCAAGGTGCGCAGCCAGCTGGACAGGGAGAACCACCGGATGTGCAGGCAGCAGCCCCAAAGCGGGGACCCTAGGGCTGCCCAAGTCTCCCTGGTCTGCCCTGGCCTGGCCGAGATGTACACAAAGAAAGAAGAGCTCAAGGGCAGAAAGGTGGAAATCTAGGCTCCAGAAGTTTCCATCAAGCCCCAGGAGTCAACCACCAAAGAGAAACTCGGACACTGAGCCCTGAGCTCTGCTGGGCATCTCCCCTGGGGCTGGAAAAGCTGCTTTTTCAGAATAAGGCCCCGGGAAACGTCCACTGTGGGGAGGAGTGGAGACGGCAGCTCATGCCCTGGTGGAGAGTCTACAAATCCACAGGCCTGTTCAAGCAGCAACCAGCACTGAGCGTCCGGAGTCCTAAAACGACGTGTTGTTCTTAGGCCAACAGTTCCAGTCTCCGAATTTATCTTAAGGATTAACTCAGACAAGTGCACTAAGATGTATATACAAGGGTATTTATCACAGTATTGTTTATAACAGCAAAATACTGCAAGTGATCCAAATATCCATCATTAAGGGTTGTCTAAATAAAGTGTTACGTCCCTACTATGGAATGTGTGCAGGCTTCTAGAAAGGATGTCACAAATCTACATTTGTTGACAGTGGAAAGATGCCCATGGTGTGTTGTCAAGTGGAAGAAAAGCAACAGGCTACAAAGCAGTACATAGAGGAGTAACGTGTGTCTGTTGGTCACACACATCTCTAAGCCCACGGGTAAGTATGCAGAGAGGAGATGGAGGGATGGCACCAAAATGTAGACCGTGGTTGTCTCTGGAACTGGGATTTGGGGAGTTTGCTTTGTTTATACTCTTGATGTTCTGAAACAAGATATAGACCATTTTATCCAGTGGAAATCTTATAGCAGCATTTCTCTGACTTGGCCTTGGAAAACTTTTCATTGAGCTTGAAGACTCTTTACTGTGAGGGACAGGCCTGTGCACTGTGGGAAATTTAGCAACTTCCCTGATTTGACCCCCAAATGTCACTAGCACACCTTCCCTCCCTCACCCCCACTGTACATCAAAAATGTCTCCAGACCTTGCCAAGGGGGGCCTGAGGTCATGACCACTCCTGGTTGAGGACCAATGACAGAGGGCAGAGCAGCTAGACAGCCGGGCTACTCCCAGGAGAAGAGCTGGCCAGTAAGCTCAGGTGGCACTGCAGGTGTTGACGGGAACAACCCAAGGGTTTCAAGGGAAGGACAGCTGCTGGAGGGCAAGAAGAGACTCCAGTCTATTATCCCTCCAGACTTCTCTTATCCTGAGCAAGACTGGATGTACTGTGGGAAAGTGTGGTGAGGCCAAACCAAGATGGCGGGCGTGGGTGAGTACCAGGCACTGGAAGGGTCAGCAGAAACTCAGGGTGGCGGGAGGAGCTGGCAACAACAGGAGGCCCTGGACTCACCCAGCCTGCGAGCTTGAGGTTTTTATCCTGCCAAGCTGGTTCTGCCTACACAGAGCCTGACTAGCTCTCAGCCGCACTGCCCGCAGTTATCACAGTGGCCGGTCTCCATCCAGAATAGGGCAGTCTGGAGTTTGTCAGGGCCTTGTGCCCACAATTGGCCTCTGAAAAATAAAAACTACTGACATTTCCTAGGATTACGATTGCACAACACGGGAGAGAGAATAGGAGGGAAGGAAGGCGGGCGGGAGAAGGTAGCCACTCATCACCTTCACCAGCAAGAATCCCCGGCCAGTAAGATGCTTCCAGCAACTTCCACTCTTGCCACAGGGAGCATCAAGAAGCCTGCAGATGGTCTAAGTAGAGGTGCTGACTCGTGCAAACTCCCCTACCCAGCTCCTCTATCTACTAGAGAGAGGTCGTGGGGCAATGGCCTGAAGCTGTCATTAGGAAGTCCTGTTTCTGCTGAGACCCTGCTCTGATCCAATCAAAGTACAGAAATAGCCTCAGCTCCCCGTCCCACTGCTCCTGCACCTCTGATGTGAATGGGGCTCCTTGGCATGCACTCGAGGGGGAGTTGGCCTAAACACCTCAATTCCATGATCCCAGACTGGGAATAAGGGTCATGTGATATGAAATACGGTCACCCCAGCCCAAAGGGCCCCAGAAGGTCCCCAGGACTGGCACAGTAGGGCCAGATGGTCCAGATCAGGGAGGTGAGGAGGACCTACTTCTCTCTCCCTGGGTCCACCCATCACTCCTGCTCTGAGACCTCCCCTGCCCTGGGCAGGGAGAGGCAAGGAGGCCTCAGCTTGCAGCCTGGGGTTCAGGCCATTTGTGCAGGTGTGGGTAGCTGTAGTTCATTCACTCCCATTGGGTGAGTACACCGCGGTCTATCCAACGACTCTTGATGGGTGGGTGGGTAATTTCAGATTACAGCATTCGAGATGACTATGCCACCAACACCTGTGGTTCTTCAAGTCTATTTTGTAGGAATTTAATGGGGCAATACCAGTTTTCTCTTGGTTGGCATTTCTTTTTTCTATTTTTTTTCTTTTCAACCATCCTGTATTCTTATTTGAGATGTGACCCTTGCATGTAACACATGGTTTGGATTTGTATTTTTACCCTAGTCTGACACTTTTAATAGCCTTTTGAGAGAATTATTTAATCCATTTATGTTAATGTAATCATTGATGATTTTTAAAATTTTGTCTCTGATTGAACTGTTTTTCTTTTATGTATTGACTTTTTAAATTTTTATTTTTTTAAAAAAAATTTTTTAGTTGTAGATGGACACAGTATCTTTATTTTATTTATTTTCATGTGGTTCTGAGTATGAAACCCAGTGCTTCACATAGGCAAGGCAAGTGCTCTTCCACTGAGCTACAGCCCTAGCCCATGTATTAACTTTCTAGAATTACTTTTTTCTTTTCAAATTGGAAGTTGTGTGTGTGTTTGTGTGTGTGTGTGTGTGTAGAGCCATCTGTGGGCTGTGTGTGGACTATATCGGCATGGCAGCCTTGTGAACAGGAGTATCTGGGAACTTCCAGGGGAAATTTCCTCTGGCCAAGACCACCCAGACACCTTGTGGGCCCTGTTCAGCTCTGCCTGGTCCCACACAGCACCAGAGATCGGGTGACCTGCTGCAGCCACACGGCCTCTTAGAGATGAGTGTGACCTTCCCAGATGCCAATCCACCTGCTGACTACAAGACACATGAAACAAGACCCCACCCCGGCAACCTTAGCCCTGCCTTTGAGGTACCCCTTAAATAAACCACAGGAGCCATTTTCTAATTGTCCAGCTCCAGGTCCTATGCGACCTGGACCTATCAAGCACCCTACTTTAAAACTATAATTCTGATTATTTTTCTTTTGTTTTTCACTAATATATTTCTGATTTATTTTCTCTGGTGGCTTACACCCTCCCAGGGAAGGAAGAAGGACCCCCTAGTGAGGGCTGGCTGCCTCCCTGTATGTGTGCATTTTTTTGAGATGGGGTCTTACTGTTGCCCAGGCTGACCTCAACCACTGCCCCTGCCTCCCCGGTAGCGAGGACTCCAGGCATCCACGCCGGCTGTCATGTACCTCTCAGTGCTGACCCATACACCTGACTCGTTAAAGTCTAATTGATTAGTGTTTTTCTCTTTCTCACCACTAGTAGAAAGGCTTCAGGACATGTTAATACAATGTGTCCCCCTTTGGACTTTTATATCACAGTTGCTGTGTATTTAGTTCTACCTATGTTTAAGGTTTTGTAGTACACTCTTTGCACTGTTTTATAGGGTTGGTGTCCATTTAGAATTGCCACTGTCTTTGCTCTTCATTCTGACTTTTTCTTTTATTTTGCTAGTGCTGAGATTATGTCATTGAACTATCTTGATGGAGTTGTAATTTACCTATCACACAATTCATCAACTTACAGTATACAATTCAATGGATTTGAAGTGTGCAAACATCACCCCAGCCAATTCTCATTTTTCTCATGCTGGAAAGAAACCCCATAACCATTAGCCTTTAGTCCCCCACCCCCACTACTTCCCTTAAACAAGCCAAGCACACTTCCTGCAGGCTCCCGTAGGCGCTCCCTGTCTGCACCAGCCCGTGAGTGGAATCAGCATGGTGTGACGACTTCAGGCTTTATCCCTGTTGTAGTACTTGTCCCATTTTTTTTTCCTTAAAAAAAAAAAAAAAAGACTTAATTTTTTAGAGAAGTGTTGGGTTCATACCAAAGTGAAACAGGAAGTGTACAGCTTCCCACTCCCTGGTCCCCCAGGTGCACAACTTGCCCATGTCCGCCAATGTGGTATAATTTCACATTTTATTTCAACCGACCTAAAATCTCCTCTGTGTTCAAGTGATCCAACCACTCTCTAATTATCCAACGGCCCTGGCAGTCACTAATCTTGCTCTCCCTGTAGCTGTGCCTTTTCCATAATGTCATATAGTTGGGCTTCCTTCCTAGATAGGACTCCTTCGCTTAGGAATATGCATTTGTGTTTCCTCCACGTCTTTTCATGGCTTGATAGTTCAACTATTTTTTAGTGCTGGATAATATTCCACTGTCTGTATGTACAGCAGTTTAAATATCCACCCACCCACCAAAGGACGTCTTGGTTGCTTCTTAGCCTTGGCAATTATAAATAAAGCTGCACCAAATATTTGTGTGCAGGTTTAGGCGCAGACATAAGTTTTCAATTCATTTGGTAAATCCCAAAGGCACAGATTGTTGAATTACATGAGTATACTAAGAAATTGTGACGCCGTCTTCTAAGTGTGGCTGTAACAACCAGCAATGAGCAGGAGTTCCTGTTCTCGACATCTTGCCATCTGGTATCGTTGGTATTTTGCATTTTGGTCATTCTGACAGTTGTAGATTGGTGTCTCATCGATATCCTTTTAATTTGTGTCTTTCTGCATTTGCTGTATATCTTCTTTGATAAGGTGTTTGTTCAGGTCTTTTGCTCATTTTTAAATGATTTGTGTTTTTTTCCAGATTTTTTTCTGCATGTATTATGGTCCTGTGATTTTTTTCTCTCTAATCAATTGAGGCAATGCATCATATTAATTGAGTTGCAAATGAGAACCTGCCTTGTGTATCTAGGACAATTTTATTCGGTTGAGGTTGATAATCTTCTTATACTTCATTGGATTTAAATTGTTAATATCTTGTTCAGGAGTTTTGCATTGGTGTTCCTGAGAGGTTTGGTCTGCAATTTCCTTTTTTCTTCCCCTGTTCTGATCTGGTTTTAGTATTAAGGTAATGCTGGCCTCGTAGGGTGAGTTATGGAATTAGGAAGGTTCCCTTTATTTCTCTCTTCTGGGAGAGATTAATAGAGAATTAGTTTAATCCCGTCCTTAAATGTTTGGCAGAATTGACCAGTGAACCCATCTGGAACTGATGCTTTTTGTTTTTGCAAGATTATTAATCATTGATTCAATTTCTTTAGCAGATATAGGCCTATACACCTTCTTCTCAGGTGGGTTTGGAAGGCTGTGTCTTTAAAGGAATTGGTTCGTTAACCCAGGTTATGGAGTGTGTGGGCATGGCTTTTCACAACATCCTTAGCATCCTCTAGTGTACCCAGGGTCAGTAGTGACCAGTGATGTCCCCACTTTCATTTCTGATATCAGTGATTCATTCTCTCCCCGTGCCCCTCTCTCTGCCTGGTTAGAGGCCTATCAATTTTATTGATCTGTCAAAGAACAGCTTTGAGTTTTATTTTTTCTGTTGATTTTCTATTTTGAATTTTTAAATTCCTATTCTGATTTCTATTATACCTTCTTCTTACTTTCGATGTAATTTTCTCTTCCCCCTAAAGCTTTCCAGGGTCGAAGTTTGTTGATCTTAGACCCTTGTCTCCTGGTACACGCATTCAGTGTCATTTGTCTCCGAGCTCTGTTTTCCCCGCATCCCACATAATTTGATAGTTGTATATTCATTTGATTTAGTTTTTCTTTTTTTCTTTTTTTGTACCAGGATTTGAACCCAGGGGCACTTGCTGAGGCAGAGGGCCTCACTCAACCACGGAGCCACATCCCAGCCCTCTTGTATTCCATTTAGACACAGGACCTCACTGAGTTACTTGTGAACTTGGGATCCTCCTGCCTCAGCCTCCCGTGCTGCTGGAATGATAGGCGTGTGCTCTGCACCCGGCCTAATTAAAAATAGTTTTGAGACTTCTTCTTTGACCCACATGTTATTTAGAAGTATGTTGTTTAATGTCTCTGTTTTTTGGGGGGTGGGAGTTGTCTAGCTATCCTTCTGCTAAGATTTCTAGTTTAATTCCACTGTGGTCTGAGAATAGCCATGACATTATGGTTTCTATTCCTTTAAATGTGTTGAGGTGAGTGTTATGGCCCAGGGTGGGTCCCGATTTTCCCTCCTGCTGTATGGTGTCTCTTGCGAGCTCCACGGTGGGTCTGCGGGGTTCACAAGACTATTTGCATTTTGTTGATGTGGAAACTGAGGCTCAGGGTGGAGAGGGCTGCCGTAGCCCGGCTGGCTGGGCAAAATAACTGGGGGGGTGACGAAGAACTTGTGTAGATTGATACAGCAGGAGTGGAAGCCATTTATTGCAGGACAGGAGCAGTATTTATACATTCCACACAGCTTATCTAATTAGCATAAACTAGATACAGCAGTCAACCAATCAGGAATCTCCACACTTAATGGCTTGCTTTTGTTACTTCTCAAACCACTCCCTCTGGCATTTTGCCAGGCACCATCCAGACTTGTTTATGAACTCTAACATTCCCCTGGCAAAATGCCAGGTGTTATTTTGACTTGTTTACAGACTCTAACAGAGGGCTTCGCCCAGACCTCATAGGCTGAGGGGGTGCAGCATGGTTTGGGCATCAAAAAGCCAAAGTCGCTTCCTATGCCCTCCTGCACAAAACAGGGGCCAAGGAGGTCTACCAAGGAGGCATGAGGACCCTCTGCACCAGTCACCTGGGTGAACAGCTGGAATTCCCGGTGTCCAAGGGTTTCTAAGGGGGAGGTCTTCTGTGCCTTGCAGGAATGATAATGATGACATGTTCCTCACCAGCAATAATGGCTTTTCTTAGCAGTGGCTTTCAGGTTCCCTGAGGGCCGCATCTTTGGTTCTGGGAGCTGAGATTGATACTCTGAGGTGATATCCATGTGTACACACACACACACACACACACTCGATCCTCAAAAGTACAGGGAGACTTGGTACTGTACACCAGCCCCTTGTCAGAGGAAGACACTCAGGTGAGCCCCAATCTCACCTGCCCACAGGCCGCCGCTGGAAAGTGGACACTCCCGAGCCCCCACTGGGTGCCCATCACCCTGCCAGGAGCCAGAGCTGCAGCCGCACTTGGAGCCAACAGCACAGTATCCAACCCTCAGGCTGTGACTGTGCCCCCAGCTCGGTCAGCACAGCAAGGAGCCACCTGAGGCCACTGGGCGGAGTCCCTCCAGCTGGCCTCCGCCAACGAGGGGGCGGGGCTGTCCAGGTGCCCAGAGCGGGGGCGTGGGCGGGGCTGGAGGGGGAGGGGGAGGGGGAGGGGGAGGGTCCGCGGGGCTGAGCGAGGCTCAGGCACAGCTCCACCGGCCTCTGCTGGGCGCGTCCTTCACCTGCCCTCCACCAGGTGCGGCAGCAGCTTCCCTGCTCCAAGGAAGTAGGTCACATTTTCAGTCCCCAAAAGGAAATTGCTGCCTGGGTGGTGACAGGCTGGGAGCTCGCCCCGCGGCCTCCCACGCAGCCCTAGCTGTCCCTGCCCCCGGGGAGCGCACGGGGAGGGCGGGGGAGCCACGGCCTCCGGGTGGAGGGCAGGGGCTGCGGCTGGCGGGTCCCCTACCTGCCCCCAGCCCAGCCGGCGGGCACCAAGCGGGAGGCGCTGTCCCAGGAGAGAAGCTCCGGGGCAAACCAAGAAAATGACTGCGAGCGGGAACTGTCCCAGCACCGCCTTCAGGATGGGACCCGCTTTTGGAAACACGCGGTGCTGTGGGGACGGTGGTCGATGCAGCTGGTGCGAGATCAGCGTGGTCCGAGAGGGGACCAGGGTCTTACTCCGTGCTGTCCCGGCCATCAGCGGCGGGCAGCCCCCTCCTCTCCCCCACCTCCACAGGGGAGCTGTAGGAGCCCCTGTCCCCAAGGTCCCTGAACACTGGCAGCTGGCACTGTGCCATGACCCTCCACTGACCTGACCCGTCACCCATGCCGCCCTGCAAGGGGAACCGCCAGGGGTTTGGGAGGCCCCCTAAGGCCCCAGGCTTCGGGCTGAGCTATTTCCCGGTCCTGGTCCTCAGCCCCGTTGCCCACCAGGAGACCAGCGCCTGCCCTCTCTCCCCACCCACAGTGGACAGCACTGAGACCCTGCAGAAAGGGTCACCAGAAAGGGTCCCAGGTGGGCAAGGACCTTCCACGTGCTGTCCCGCCAGAGTGCATCCCACACAAGTTTCTTGTGGCTGCTGGACAAACTCCAGTGGCTTAAAATAACAAAAGTCTGCTCTCACGGTTCTGGAGAACAGATGCCCAAACAGAGGGGGCAGCAGGCTGGTAACACTGCAAACCGAGTCAGGGGTGTCCCACGGGTTGTTCAGGGGAAACGACCAGGAAAAAACTCTGTGTGTGTTCAGCACAGACGCAGTTGTGTTCTGGGTGTTTGGGATCCGCTGCTGGTGGAACCCTGAGTAGACCCTGTTGCGGGAGAGACTGGCTGTGGAGGGAGACCGGGGAAGACGGGGGAGGGGCTGGGGAGGGCCAGGGACAGTGCTGGCTGTGCTGCATGTCCTGATGGTCTGGCTCTAAAGCTGGAGGGCAGGAGGGGAGGGACATGCAGGGAGAGGCTGGGGACAGCAGGACAGGGAGGGCCGTGGGAACCCGGAGGCGAACGGGGTTGTGGGGACTGGCCATCTGGATACCCTCCACCCATGGGCTCTGTGTCCCTCCCAACCCACTATAGATCCAAGACATGAAAAAATAAAACACAACAATAAAGCATCCAACAAGGAAAAACAAGGTAGCGTAAGAATTGTACATGATATTAGACATTTCAAGCCATTTAGAGATGCCGGAAGGTGCTCCAGGGGCTGTGCAGATGTCCCATGTCCACAGGGGAGGGGTCCTGGGACCAGGCCCCTAGGACACCAAGGGGCACTGTGCATTCTGACGGTGGAGGGGCCCTCCTGAGGCACTGCCCTGGCCAGGGGACAAATGGTCCACGGGAAAGGCTATGGGAGGCGTCAGAGCGGCTCAGAGGGGACAGCAGGAATCTGTGGCCGCAGCAGCAACAGGACCCAGCCTCAAACGCCACCCACAGAGCCCCTGCCAGAGGTGTAGTTGATGCTGTCGGCTGTCAGTGGGCATGGTCAGGTGGGCATGGTCAGGTGGGCATGGTGGGGTGGGCATGGGGCTGCATGGAGAAGGGAAGAGGCGGTGTTTAGAGGCTGCTGAGAGCAGAAAGGGAGTTTCATGCAGGGACAGAGCTTTCATAATGGCCACCCACTGGGCTTCCTGGCCACCAGGCACCACGGCCTATGAGATGTGCATCTTTTTTATTTTTTAATATTTTTTACCTATACATGGTGCTGAGGATGGAACCCAGGGCCTCACACATGCCAGGCAAGCGCTCCACCATTGAGCCCCAGCCCCAGCCGTGAAATGCACATCTTTATCCCACTTTAAAGCACAGTGGAACCAAGGCTCACAGAGGTGAAGTGACTTGCCCCAGGCCACACAGCCAGCCAGCCAGTGGCAGAGCAGGTTGGAACCCACCCCATCCCAGTTGGAGAGCCCGCCTAGGGGCTGCTGTCCTGTTGTCCCCCTCTGCCTCCCACAGGACTGAGGGCTCACCTCTTTGAAGGGAAGCCACACAGCTGTTTTTTCCTGACAGCTGCAAGAATACTCTCCAAGGGAGGGAGAGGGAGGAGGACTTTGTTGCCAACCCAGCCCCTTCCAGGAAGGAGCCCTGAATTACAGGATTCCACCCACCCCATTGCTCCGACTGCAAAAGGAGACCTGGCGTTTCCACAGAGAGCCCTGAGTCGCCCTATGATCTCCCCTCCTAGGCTCTGGAATCAGGCCCCAGGAGGGGGGGACTCAGCATCCGGGGCCTTTTTGGTTCCCCTCCTGGGCAGCTGGGCTGTTGACAGAGTCCCTGGCAGTGGCCGGTGTCATGGAGAGCCTCCTGGGAGCCTGGGTTCTCCACACCAAGCCCGACTCCCAGGCCCAGCGAAGGTGATTCCCCCGTCCCCATCTTCTGACCCCAGAGCTATGCAGTGGCTAAGCCAGGACCCAGCACAGCCCTGGTAGTGGCCTAGTGACTCAGTCCCCTGGAGGTCCTAACCCCAGAGCTTCATCCCAGCCCTGAGCTTCAGAATCGTGACCACGGCCAGGCTGGGAGGCACACAGGGTGCGTACCCCCGGCTCCAGCTCCCCCACCCCCACCCCACAGCTCTGGGTTTCCAGCATCCATCCCTCTGTCTGCTCCCTCGGTCCAGCACAGCCTCACCCTGCCGCACCCAACCCAGCCCAGCCCAGCCCGGGCCAAGGACACGGCCTGAAAAACGCCCTGTTCCTGATCCCACCTTGGGCTTCTCCCCTGGGCAGCCCAGGGCCTGGAAAGAGGAAGGAGTCGGGGCTACGGGGTTGGGCGGGGGCAGCTGCAGGCAGCTGGGCCAGAAGCACAAGGGAGAAGCTTGGGGGCAGGAAGGCTTGGCCTGCTCACTGCCTTGAGCCTGGACACCTCCCTCTGCATACTGGTCAGCCCAGGAAAGCAGGCCAGCTGTGCTGGAGCCCACTGCTGGACATGGGTGCCCACGGCATCAGCCAGGTGCGGTACCTGCTTTGACAATTGGCCCCTCGTCCTGTTGCGTCTAGATGTTTGCTTATTTTTGCTGTGTGATGTCCAGGATCTGCTGTAAAACACTCCAGCAAACAGTTCCAAAAGTGGCCAGGGAGTGGCCAAGGGGCAGCTGGGGCAATGTAGATGGTGTTGGAAGCTGAGCTGGGTGGCTGGTGGCCCTTGTGCCCTGCTCTGAGCTTTCTGTATGTCTGAGATGTGGACACTTCTTTATTTCACCCCCATACAGCCCAAGATCATGTTCCTGGCCCGTGGCTGCCCTGGGTGGCTGTCCTCCAGTGATGGCTTGGGGACAGGAGCCTTTCTATTGTGAGGCTCCTACACCACCTTGTGACCTCAGGGTCATGGTGGTGTCCACCAAATAGACTGACAGGAGAAGGGAAGATGGCCCACACATTACTTAATACGTCAGCTTGACCATGGGCCAAGGGTCCCTTTTCGAGTTGGTGAGGACCTGCAGGGGATGCTGGGAGATCCTTTCCAGCCACCTTTGTGCAAAGGAAGGAGAGCTTGAGCCCTTGCTGGTCCGCTGATCATCTCGGCTGTATCCCTGCATGTTGCATGAGCTCAAGGGAGACGCCCAAGGGCTCAGCCGGTCCTCTGGGACGAGGTAGGAAAGGAGTTGACAAGGATGAATTTGTGCATCGCTGGGACAGCTTCCAGACTTGGTCCAGGACGTGCCTGTGAAACGCAGCTGGCTCCTGGAGAGAAAGTGGATGATGGGGGAGGAGGCGCTCCGGCAGCTCCCTGGCAGCCGCCCTTGAGCACAGGGAGCCCAGCACCACACTAGATCCCCAGGAAAAGTGCAAGGGTGACTTCGCAGAATGTCAGCAGGAGCGGGCTGGGGCTGGGCTCAGCGGCAGAGCGCCTGCCCAGCACGCGAGAGGCACTGGGTCCAATCCTCAGCACTGCACAAAAATAAACAAATAAAACAAAGGCATGCTGTCTGTCTACAACTACAAAAATATTTTTTTAGAAAATGTTACCAGGAGATAAGTGGACACAATGTGTGTCCCTGAATTGTTTCCTATGGTCGTGTATGAATTGGGAATTATCTCAATACAAAGGGCGTGTCAAGAAGAGACGCAGCCTGGAGCGGTGGCGCATGCCTGTCATCCCAGCGGCTTGGGAGGCTGAGGCAGGAGGATCGCAAGTTCAAAGCCAGCTTCAGCAAAAGAGAGGCATTAGGCAACTCAGAGAGACCCTGTCTCTAAAGAAAATACAAAATAGGGCTGGGGGTGTGGCTCAGTGGTTGAGGGCCCCTGAATTCAATCCCGGTACCAAAAAAAAAAAAAAAGGAGAGGGAGGAGGGGGATGAAGAGGAGAGGGAGGAGGGGAAGGAGGAGGAAAGGAAGGGGGAGGAGGAGGAGGAGAGGGAGGAGGGGGAGAGGGAGCCCTGAGGAGTGAGACCAGGGGCTGCGGGACCCAGACACAGAGGATGCCATGTGGCAGTAACGCACCTGCCAGAACCGGGCAGAGAAGGCTGTTGGGGTGGCTTCTTGGAGGAGGTGACAGAGATGAATCTTTTCAAGGTTAAAGCGAGATCAGATGAAGAGAAGGCTTCAGGGCAGAACTTTCCAGGCAGAGGCCCAGCAACATGAGCCCCAGAGGTGTGGAGGGGCAGGGAACTGGGTGAGGCGGGGCCACCAAGAGTGGCCAGAAAGGGAGGCGAGACTGGCTGCAGCATGGAGGCCACCAAGGAACTGGCCATCCTCTTTGCAGAGTGACAGCGCTGTGACACCACTACAGGTCCTGGGGACGCAGGAGACTTGCTGGAGTTGGGCCTGCGCCGCCGTGGGAGGTGGCTCTGTGGGCAGCCTGGTCAGGGGCCGTGGGGCCTGGGCGCCTGCAGGCTCCTCACCTGCAGATTCTACCAGCTGCACCCAGAAAATATTTTCTTCTTTCCATTTTGCTCTGAGCTGAGCGCAGACTCTTAGCCAGGGTCATCTCCCTGAGCAGCTCAGCAGGCCGGCTCCCCTGGGCACCCACACCGCCTTGATGCTAGGAGTCACCGCAGCTGCTTACTCAGGGAGCGCAGGCACAGGGCACTTCAGGGTCCCTGGGCCCCAGGACCCAGTCTCTGTGCACATCTCGGGGTCACTGCAATTGCAATCACACGGAGCTGGAAGTGGAGGCGGAGGCCTGAATCTGAACAGCAGTCACCAGGGCCTGCGAGGGAGGCGGGGGGCCCTGAGTGACCTCAGGGAAGATGGGGACACCGCAGAGGTGGTGTGGCAGCACAGGGTGGGTCAGGAGTCACTGAGGTGGGAATGCCAGAGACAGAAGCTCAGACCCGAGAGCAAGGGCAGAAGCCGTTCTCAGTGACACCCGAGGAGCAGGAGCAGGAGCCGGGCTTGACCCTCCCCTGGTCCCTGCGTGGCCTGCTGTCATTTTCATTTCAAGTAAATGAGGAGACTGAGGCTGTCCGCGAGGCCACCCCCAGCTGTAAAGGAGCCTGGAAACGCAGAGGCCCCAGGCCTGATGTACTGTCACCCTGAGAAATTCAAGGTTCGGTTAGCAAGGATGACTCAGGAAATGACCATCAAGTAGAAGTTGATCATCTCTGCTGTATGGAGACTCAGAGAGGTCAAGATATTAGCCCAAAGTAGCACAGCTGACAAATGACAACTGGGCTTTGAGCCCCAGCCAATGTCGCAGTGCACCCCTCCCCCAGCCACACTGTGGTGACCCTTCCATTCCCTCGCCCATTCGATCATTCACGCCCTGGAGCCCCCCCCCCCCCCCGCCGTGTCCAGTCCCCCTGTCTTGGCCTGGAGGAGCGTTTCCTGCTGTGCTGTCCCTCTTCTGCCGCTGGCCTCTGGCTGCGGCCACACCCACCCAAACCCTGACTCCTGTTTGGATCTGTCATTCTTTTGGATTCCCTGTCCTCTAGCCCTTCCCCCTGACCCTCGTTCCCCCAGAGGCTCCCGGAGCCCCACAGGCCGCAGACTCGGATGGCGTCACCAGCCCTGGACCTCGCGGGCCCAATTATCAGGCTATAAGTGGAAACGCCCCACACTTTCCCACAGGAAAGTGCCCTCCCAGCCGACCCTGCGCGTCTGGGGATCTTGGCAGCGTCCGCAGGTTCCTGCCTAAAGAAAACCGAGCTCTCCCCACGGGCACACGGCACAGCACCTTCCCTGTCCCCACTCCCGGGAGCCAGCATGCGGGGCCCATGCCCTCCTCTGTGCCCAGGATCTCCCTTTCCTCCCAGGAGACCTTGGGTGATGGCTTCATGGTGCCGCGACCCTCCTGTCTCACCTTTAACTTGGGAACAGTAACAGCATCTCATTAAGTCCCTCAAGCAGGTCTCAAGCACCGTTCCCTTTTTGAGATGAGTGAGCAGCACAGAAAGGGTGAGGCCCTTGCCCAAGGCCACCCAGCCACCCAGGAGGGGTGGCCCCAGGCCTGGGCCGGAACCCCAACATGCAGAGGGCTGGGCTGCCAAGGGCCCTGGGGGCCCAGATGCTGTTGTACTGGGGGCAGGAAGGGGTGGGAGACATGGGGGGACATGGGGTAAAGGGCAAGTTGATTCCTTAGGGACTCAGCATTTCTGGCTGTAAGATGGGGGTGACTCCTCAAGATTCCAGGAGATAGCCCTGGCTGGCCTCTGCCTTCTGGTGAGGCCACAGGGTAGCACCCCATATCGAGCCTGCCTCAGTGACTAAGGATCTTCCTTCTTCCAATGGGTCATGATTAATTATTCAAATATATATATATAGTAAAAATTGATCTGAAGGAATTTCATGACCCCAGAAGAAAACCAGGTGGATTTGCCATAGCTGAAGGTGACCATGAAGGTGGACAAAATCAGTCACACGTGAGGTTCCGCAGGTGTCAGGGAGGGTTCGGGCACAGGGGACTGCCTCAGTGCCCTTCCCCTCGGCACTCCTGGTCATGTGGGACAAGTTATGCTGCCACCACCCACCCACCCATTTCCCCAGGAGCCAATGCCTCAGGACAGGAGCTGGACTTCTTCCCCCAAAGGGCACAGTGGCCACAGCACGCTCATATTAAACTCAGATGCCGGCCCCACTACCAGCCCTGCCTTGGAGGAGGCTGAGGTTTGGGGCTGACCATAACTAAATGTGGCATGTGGCATAGGCCAGGCACATTGTCCCTGGCCACCGTCCTGAACCTCTGACACAGGGGCTGAACCACTGCTGTACCAGGAACCCGGTGCTCTAGAACCCCTGTGGCTCCCGACGGCCCAGCGGGCACCTCCACCCCAGCTCGCACCTCCACCCCAGCTCGGCAGCCACGTTCTCCTAGAATTCTCAGCCACTTTCCTCTAAATCCAACCCTCCCCTGGCTGTCCTGTAGGCTGAATGCTCTTAGGCAAGACAGCCACCCCTCTGAGTCCCAGAGCCCCAGGAGGGCAAGAACCTTATTCCATTGGCTGGTCCTGGGCCCTGCTGCCCGGCCAGCAGACCCCAGTGAGGTTGTGCCCCCTCTGGCAACCTCAGCGTGTGCTCTTCCAGCCTGAACCAGTGTCTCCAATCTTATCTTCTTGCCACAGGGCCTTTGCACTGCTGTCCCTGCTGCTTTGAGACCTCTTCCTCCAACTCCTGGTCCAGGGACTCTCATGCTCAGCTCTCAGCAAGAGCCACCTCCTTCAGGAAGCACCCTCCTCCATTGCAGTCCGGCTCAGATCCCAGTTATTGCTCCAGAGACATGTGCCCACTTCGAAGCCCTGTCCAGTTATTTGAGCTCCAGTCCCTCCTACCCCACCCCACTCTGCCACTGGCACTGTGGTCCTTCTGCCGCCCTGTGGCCACAGCTCCTCCTACAGAGCCTGGCACAGGATCCAAGTTCAAGAAGTGAGTGTTGCTCTTTCCCAGTCGTAACCCTCCGCTGGGAGGTGGCCGGATGTCCCCCTCTGCCGCTTTGCGCCTGCAAGGCGCACCGGTCCCTTTCTCTCTCCTAACACAGTCCCCACATCAGTCTGGGGGCAAGCAGGGCCCATGGTCACCCCGTCTTCTGCAGACAAACTGATGCTGGCTCCCGAAGTCGAGAAGCAGCCGGGCCTCGAGGCAGGTGGTCCCCGGACCCCTGGGTGAAGGTCGGCGCTGACTCCTCTTCCACCTGATTGCTCTTCCCGGGAGCCCCAGGGCTTGGGACCCCTGCACCTGCCACGCGGTTCCCGCCAGACGAAGCCTGGTTCAGATCACGGCACAAGCCAGCGCCACCGCAGAGCCACCGTGGCCACTCTGGGCATGCGCGAAAGTGCCTTGCATCCCCTGGCGCGGTTTCCGGGGAGGTGGTGGCAGTTTGCACCTCTGGTCCTGCAGCCTGCGAGCCCAGATCTGCTTTTCTGAAACCTCTCCCGGGGATCTGGTGCTCTTCCAGAATCTTCCAGAACATTCCTCCGTGCCCAGCGTGAACAGTTGCAGTGTTTATCAAACCCACTGGCCCACGCCCTGCGCCTCCCACTGAGAGTGAGACCCTGCAGGCTCGGCCCTGGGCTCACACTCGGGACACTCTCCTGCCTGGCCCAGCGGAGCCACCCGCCTGTCGGAACCGAGCCCACTCCAGTCTCTGGATGGTGCAGAGCCCAGCCGTCCCCTTTCCGGCCTTGTTTTTTGTTCATGTCCACATTTTGTACAGTAATTGGATTGCTTGATTTTTTTATTTCTATTTTTTAATTTTTCCTGAATAAACTAGAGTCCTCAAAAAGCACCATGAGGTGGCCACTGGTTCCCAAAGTCTCTGTTTATTAACGCAACTTTCTGGAGAAGTGCAGTTCACTGCCCAGAGAGGCCCAAATGAAAGGAGGCCCCTCACCCCCCACCCAGAATACTGCATGGCCCTGGGACACGGAGCGCTGGTGTCCAACCTTGGGTGTTCTAAAGAACAAAAGCAGTGCTCTTCTTACTGTGGTCTCTCTCTGAACCCAGACAGATGACAGGTGACTAGATAGAGAGAGAGGCCAGTGGACACTTACAGGCACAGATGAGGGAGCTGCTACCATGATCCGGAAATGAGACGTTCCCCAAAGGTCGTGTGTGACAAAATGCAAGGACTTTCCAAGGTGAAATGATGAGGTCGTGAGAGCTGTGACCCACTGGTATGAATTCACTGGGTGGCCACAGTAGGCAGGGAGGGCGTGGCCAGAGGCAGGACCAGGGGGCGTGGCTTGGGGGTATATAAGTCTTGTCCCTGGTGAGCAGGGCTCTCTTTGCTTCCTTGGTGGCCATGTCCCAGCTGCTGTCCTCTGCTCCCCTTTCTTCACCTGGGGCCAAAGCAACAGGGTCGGCTGTCTGTGAGCTGAGCCTCTGAGACCAGGAGCCCAAATCAACTTTTCTTCCTCTTGTCACAGCGACAAAAGCCTAAGACTAAGACAGACAGATGACCATGACAGGTGATAGACAAGTAGAAGTCGAATCATGGAAGATAGATCCACCAAGGACAGATAACAGATCACGATGATAGGCAGGTGACAGATAGATAGATGATGATGACAGATGGTGGCCGATAGAGGATAAGTAGAGGACAGGTAGACCTGGGACAACACAACAGTGCCCAGGGCTGCCACTGGGGTGGCATCTCCACTGCTTGCCCCAGCGGGGTCCCTGCTGAGGTCTCTTCAGGCCATGAGTAGCTGATGAAGCGGGGTCCCTTCCAGAGCGTCGTAGTTGCTGGGGAAACAAAGGCTCTCTGTCTTGCCCTCCCTGATGTGGTGCCTCTCTCTGGGTGACTCACCTGTCACCACAGCTTCACCCTGCTGCTGAGCTCAGTGGGCCCCTCGGAGCCCCAGAGAAGAGCGTGGGTGCCAGTGGGCAGGCCTGGCCCTGCAGTGGCAAGCCCAGGCTGGCTTGGGTCAGCTCACCCGCAGAGGCCAGGCAGCCCCACTCCCCAGGCCCAGCCCTGCTGGCTGGGGCCACCCCAGGTCGAGCCCCTGCCCAGGGACAGACCGTCTGTCTGCACTGACCAGGAACAGGTTCCCCGTGGGACACTTCCACATCCCCTCTGCTGCCCCCCAGCCCCACGGAGGCAATGGGCAAAGTCGTTCCAGGACTGGCGAGTGTCTTCCGAGGCCACACAGCTAGCCAGTGACACCTCTCTAGCTCTGCGTCCACCTTCCTTCTGTGTCACCAGAGGCAACCCCAAGAAAGCAGGAGAACTCTAGGATGTCCCGCCCGACGTCGGCTGAGGCCTGGGGCCACCTCCAGCTAGAGGGCCTGTCCTCCCCAGCACCTTCCCCAGCCCCAGGACAGAAGGGTCATTTCAGGGGGACACCGGGGCCCGCGCTCTGCTGGCCTCCCAGCATCAACAGGCCACCCCTGCAGCTGTGGCCTCCACGGCCCTCAGTCTCACAAGGGGCCCTCTTTCCTCACGCCGAGGCTCCCCTGGGACTCAGGGACCCGGCTCCCCCACCCCAGGCCTGCGTGGCTGAGTGGACTTCCTGCTCCCTCATCCCGACCTGAGGGATCAGGTCTCCCTTGGGGAACCAGGGCCCAGAGGCTGCAACCCCGGGGGACGCACGTTCTTCAGGACAGGTGACTGTGTGGGGCCTCTGCCCTGCCGCGTTCCTCTTGCCCCGAGGACCCCCGCAGCCCCCGACCCTCCCCAGCCTCAGTCCGTGCAGAGTCGGTAGTTGGCTGACCCCCGCTCTGGGGCTGACCTGGGACCCGCCTGGCGCCCCGCTGACCCGCCCTGATCCATCCAGGGAGGGCTGTGGCCCAAGTTGGGGGGTCAGCATGGAGCTGGAAGCCTCACTGTCGAGGCCAGAGGCGGGTGTGGGCTCCCTGCGTTCCGTGGGAATGAAGAGACCGCTACCTGGGCGCTGCCAGAGGCTGCCAGGGCCACCGAGGGAACGGCCGTCCAATAACAGGCGTTGTGGCTGGTGGCCTTGTTATTGGAAGAAGCCAACTCACAGGGAGCATGGAGGGGACCAGAGTCCAGGCAGCCCCGGAGCTCCGCGGAGCAGTGGGAGCTTTTCCGTTGCTACTTGCAACCAAGGAATTCCCGACAGAGCCCGGCACACAGCAGGTGACCAAGGAGTGGTGTCACCTAGCTTAGAGCGCAGCACCCCACTGTGGGCGGCAGAGGTGGTGCCGGAGGCCAGGGGCCCCGCGCAGCACCCTCAAGGAGGACAGCAGGAGAATGGCCGCAGAGGCCAAGCCCAGGTCCATCTGATCGTGAGCCCCACCCACCAGAGGAAAGCAGATCACAGTGTCCTTTAAGGACCCTCCTTGGCTTTGGTTTTCACTGTGGCCTGGGCCTGGGTTATTCCATGAGGCAGGTCGAGTGTCCCATCGGGCGGCGCAGAGGAGGCCGTTCTACCCACAGGAAAGGCTGAGGGGGGCAGGCACAGAACAGAGTGGACTGGGCACTGCAAAGTTGTCTTCCTTGGAAGGGGCCAACAGGGAGACAGGAGAGGAGCGAAATGACGGATTGGCTAGTGTCTCCTGGGATGTCCCCTCTCCCCCAGGTGGCTCCGAGGGGCCATGCCCCTGGCAACACCCATGGGTCCCCCTTTGGAGGCACCCCTGGGAACCCAGCACCTGATGTGGCCACCAAGTGCCCAGACAGGAGGCGCGTCCTGCAGCTGGAAGCCAGACACAGGGGGAAGGAGCTGAAGGAGGCCTACTATGTGCCAGTGGCGGGGAGCCACCCGGGCGACACAGGCGGCACCACGGGGCACTGGGCACTCGCACAGCCCCACACTGGAGCTTCCCAGCCTGTACGGCCCCCAGCCCTGTCCACACGTCCCCCAGCACAACACATGCAGTTGTGAGCGCAGCAATGGGGACACCAGAGCTGTGGTGGCCCTGGGGACGAGCAGGAACCACACTCAGGGACCCAGCTCGGATCCAAAATGTCTGGAAGAACTAAATGTGTCTGTGTCTAACACGCAGACTTCTGCGGCGCTGAAACCAGATAGCTGACCCTGTCTACACAGCGCTGCTGTTTGGACCCGGATGTCCCCCAAAGGCCGGGTGTTCAAGTCCAGGTCCCCAGCGCAGCGCTGAGGGGAGGAGCAGGAACCTTTCAGGGGTGGGGCCTGGTGGCCACTGGGGGGCGTGGCCCTGGTGCTGGAACCCAGAGCCACCTCCCCAGCACTTCTATATTTAGAGGCAGGGTCTCCCTAAGTTGCTTGGGGCCTCGCTAAGTTGCTGAGGCTGGCCTCGACCTTGCCGTGCTCCTGCCTCAGCCTCCCAGCCGCTGGGATGGCAGGCGTGGCCCCTGCACCCACCGGCTCCTTTCCTTTCCCTCCATGATGTGCGCATCCTGCTCGGCACCTGCTCCTGCCGCAAATGGCTGCCTCACCGTCTGCCCCAAAGCCACCGGAGGCCAGATAAGGGATAAGAAAAAAAAAATTCATTTAATTTATTTGGGTCTCAGTTCTGGAGGCCGGGAAGCCTGCTTGGCCTCTGGTGGGACCCTCCTGTTGCCTCCTGTCATGGCAAAGGCAGCACTGGGGAGGCAGGGCAAGCAAACTCCCAAGTCTGTCTTCCTCTTCTTATGAAGCCACGAATGCCATCCCAAGGGTCCCATTCCCAGGACCTCATCTAACACAATCACCCTCCAGAGGCCGTCCGTCAATGCTCAACCCTGCAAACTCTGCGAGCAGGAGCACGACTTGGTGTTTCCAACTCGGGAGCTTCAGGGGACACATTCGAATCACAGCACCCCAGGGGGCAGGTTCCACTCTCATCCTCCCTGGCAGATGGGGAGACCCAGACACGGCTGCTTACCAGCAGAGCCACGCCCAGGCCCAGCAGCCTGCACCCCAAGTCCTTAACCACACTCCCCAGGACCCACCTCTTCAGGGGGCATGAAGGCTCTCTTCATGCTGAGAGCCTTGGAGATAAGAGGGCTTACCCCAGAGGACACTGCAAGAGCCACCTAGGGACTGGGAGGCATAGCTCCAATGGCAGGCTTTCTTCACCCCAGGACTTTTGCACATGCAGTGTCTGATGCCCAGGGCATTCTTCCCACTCTGCACTCGTGGATGGCTCCTTTTATCTTTTATGTGAGGAGTCGGGGGAGGCCCGCCCTCCTTCCCTCCTCTTATCCATTCATTCACTCACTCACAGATAGGTTTTAAGCCCCTACTATGTGCTGGGCCTTGTGCTACTGACAAGACAGAGGCAGCCCTGCCCTGCTGAGGTTAAGACCCAGAGCTGGCAGAAAGCTCTTGGCCAAGAGCCGGGCACACAGTAGGTCTTCACTAGACAAGGCGTATTTGGATGAGTTTCGGAGGCACTGGAGGTGAAGGCTCTGTACCTGGGAGGCCCCATCCTCTGGGCGCCTCCTCCTCCGCCTCCGAGACATTGCACAGAGACGTCGCTGCCCAACCTCCCGGCTTCTCAGGGGAACCAGGCTGCATGCGTCCTCCCGGATGCGGTTTCCATGGTAGCCGAGTGAGTTCCGCCCGACCGCATCCTGTTCCCTTCATCCCATGATCCCCCTGAATTCTCCCAGGCCACTCTGCGCACCCCGAGCCGGGCCCGAGATGCAGAGGAAAGGAGAGCTCTCCCCCTGCTGGGAGGTCCCCCAGGTCCCCAGGACTGGCCTGCACACCCTCATGTGCGCGCGTGCGCACACGCTCTCCAGAGCCTGTCAATCAGGCACGCAGCATCTCGGGGTGGCGCGTGCACCAGGCACTATGACATCTGCAGCTCCTGCCATGTAACAGACAACCCCAAACCCAGCAGCCTCGATCCACATCCCTGTCTCATGTGGTCCCAGGTCAGGGCCCAAGAGCTGCAGCTCCTGGCCACCGGGCAGACGAGAGGCCAGCCAGGGCTGTGGTGGCCAAGGGGCAGAGGACCTCCTCCAGGCACACTCATGTGGCTGTTGGCTTGAGGCCTCAGCTCCTGGCCACCAGGCTGCTCTGTGGGGATGCTCAGGACATGGCTTCCCCCAGAGCAAGTGATCCCAGAGAAGGGAACAGCACACAATAGAGTAGAAAGCTCATAGTCTGGAACTGTGGCAGCCGTTTTGCAACCATGAGGAGATTCATCACCAATAATTAAGGGCAAAGAGGAAAGACCTGGTCATGCCTGAATCAAGTAATCCTGGACCTGCCCAACCTCCAGACTGCTTGTCACATGAAATGAGAAAAGTTTCACGGCTTGCAACTCTTGGTTCAGTGTGGCACTGTGTGCCACCAAAAGGCACCAGCAGATGGGCACCTTGCCAAGCATTGGGAGGGCAGGGCAGGCTTCCTGATAAACCAGCTGCCTTTATGTTGGACCTCCTGTTTGGCTGCCTGCCACTCTGCCATCACTTTCTCAGTGACATCTCTGACCACCCCATCCAAGGCGGGGTCCACGTCCCCTGCGTTGCCCGCCGTATTTGTCTCCATCTGGCCGCGCCGCTATCTCAGAATCCCTTGCTCTTTCTTCTCTTGCTGTACCTTGTCCGTCTGTCCACCTGCAGCCATGTCACCCACCAAGTCTCCAGATCCCAGATGGCTCGGGCACAGCGGCGAGCACGGCCGACGCTCATCCCCCGAGTGCCCGCCTCCTGTGCTCCTGGGCAGCACAGGGCCACCCCGACGGCCCCCCAGTCTGTGGGCAGTAAGATGCCCCTGCATCCCCCAGCTCGGTGCCCACACATCCAAACTGACCCCTGGCCAACTGCAGAAGAGACCTCGAGGGCAGAGCCTGTGTCTCCTAAGTCCCTCAGGGTCTGAGCCCACGCAGACACTCAGCCAGCCCCGGCTGGGGCCCAGGGGGATGGAGACGAGGTGGCCATGGGCTTTCTATCTGCAGAGATGACCTGGGGACCCATCAGGATGGCCACCGTCAAACAGCCAGAGACTGTGGAAACTCCGATATCCAAAGTCAGGCCCTTCCCTAGAAGACTTTATCATTTAAACAGAGAAGGCGACCCGGACACCAGAGATGACGGCACCCAGGGCAGGAGAAGGGGCCCGGCCTGTGGTCAGACGGGCTTTCATTCCAAACCTCAGCTTTGCCACTTGCTGCTGTGTGATCGGGGAAAATCCTCAACCTCTCTGTGCCTCTTTTTTCCCTGCGTACAGATGAATATAGTCATTCATACTTCAAAGGGTTGTAAAAACACAGCGTAGCATACAGTAGGTCCTCCATGAGTGACCATCGGGCTTACGGCACCGCAGGCTCAGAGGCCAGTCCTGCCTGTGGCTGCCTTCCAACTGCCCGCCAAGGAGCGACAAGCTGAAGAGTTTGGAAAATGTATAGAAATCGTCTTCAAAAGGCCTGGCAACAGGACTCGGCAGCTCTTATCTCAGCCACGGACTTCACTAAAAATCCCCGCCCCGGGTCCTGGCCCGAGAGAGCTCTCCAGACTGTGTCTTAGCAGAGAACGCTTACCTTTGAGAGGTAGACATTATAATACTCACAGATAAAATGTCACAATGAGCAGGGTTTGTTTTAAAATAATCCCGTGTGCAGAGGGCACCATGGAAAAAGAACTGGTGGAGAGAAAGTGGCCGGGAAGCTAGAGACGGGCCGAGATGCAGGGTGAGGGCCTGGGCTTCGAGTTGTGCGATTCTCTGTATTTTCACTGGTGTTTGGAATTTTTCATAAGGAAAAGTATGTTTTAAAAGGTCCCCAAAGAACCTTCCAAGAAACACACTCTAATTTTCCCATTTCACAGAGGACGAAGACGGAACTCAGAGAGGTTAGGTCATTGGTCCAGGGTCACACAGAGTGTTTGGCAGCAGAGTGTAATTCAAACCCGGGTCATGGTGAAGCCTGAACCCAGACTTGTTGGTGACACCAGCAACTTAAAAAGAAACAAAATTACAAGATAATGAAAAATACGTACAGATTTTCACAGAAAGATGTATTTAGTCAAATAACTGAGTAAGAGTCTGAGGAGGCCCAAACTGACATAGAATTTGAAAAACAGAGTTTCTGCCGTCATCAGTTCTTGGGGGGAAAGGAACACCTATTGTTATTGGGGGTGGTACTGGGGATTGAACACGGGGGTTACACCCGCCGTCCTTTTAATTTTTTATTTTCGAGACAGGGTCTGGCTAAGTTGCTGAGGCTGGTTTTGATCCTCCTGCCTCATCCTCCCCTGTCCCTCAGGACAGGCGAGGTCATGCTCCTCCTTCCCAGATCGGGTCTGAGGCTAGTGGCTAAGTCCCAGGTGTCAGAGCTTAGACGTGTGCCCTGGCTTGCCACCGAGGCGGCTGCTCTCCTGAGTCCCCCAGAGACGCCCCTCTGGGCCTGGGCACAGCATGGACACCCCCACAAAGGCCCACCATGATCCCCTAGAGCCTGGGCTCAGCCCAGCCTGCCCCTTCTTGGCTGGGTGCGGTGCCCGCGCCACTCCTGCGCCCACCCGCACTCCTCCCGGTCCCAGGCAGGGACGCCCCGCAGCTGGGCCTCCACTCGCCATGCCTGGCCCACAGGGCCTCGTCCAGCCAGGGGAGGCCGAGGCCGAGGTGCACTGTGACCAGCGAGCCGACCTCAGGCTGCGCTGACCGCGCCCCAGGCGCCTTGAGCCCGAGCCTGCAGCCGGCGACCTGCGCACCCGCCCTGCTGCGTCGTCCACCCTGAGTCATGTCCGCGGGAAGGGGACCCCAGCGCGAGGCCTTGGAAAGACCAGCTGTCGGGCCCCTAGCGTCACAGGGGGGGAGCAACCCTGAGAAATGAGCTGGCCAGGGCTGGCCAGGGCTGGCCAGGCGGCCAGGCATCCAGGCGTCCGCACCTGCATCCGACCGTCCGTTCCCGGAGGTGCCTTGGCAGACGGGCGAGCCCCCTGGTGGTGAGACGGCCAAGGGCACGTGAGGAATGGGAAAGCCGTGACTGCCCCCCTCTGGACGGAGTCAGCAGCCCAGAGGTGGCCTCGCCCCTCTCCGTTAAACAGCAGGTCTGATGGCCACCTACTGCGCCCAGGCTCCTCTCAGATAGCGTCTGTTCCGTCCTCTGTCCTCTGAATCACTCCGCGAGACCCCAGACCACAGAAGAGGAAACCGAGGTTCCGAGAGGCTGGCTGCTCGGGTCATCCCCGCTGCTCAGGAACAAAACCAGGGTCCCAAAGCCCAGAGCCCACCTGCCAGGTGGAGGAGGAGGGGGAGGAATGAAGGAGAGGCCGATCTGCGTCCTACTGCGGTGGCTGAATGGCGACCCCACGAAACGTCCCTGAGCCCAGGGTGATGTATTTGCAGATGGGCCTCTGGCCCATGACTGGGACCTTGAGAGTGGGACCCTGGGGCGGCTTAGTGCCCTTGTAGGAAGAGTCGCCGGGATGCAAGGACACAGGGAGAAGGAGGCCACCCCTGAGCAGAGCCCTCAGCGGAAGCCTCATCCTGACCCTTAAGTCTCCGGGCGGAGTCCTGAACCCCTGCCCGCCTGGCCACGCCCAAGCTCCTGCCACCCGGCTCCGCCTCTGGAGTGAGGTCCATTTCAAGGGTGGCAGCAGGTGACAGCTGTGTGTTAGGGACTGTAAACGAGGTGGCCAGTCCTGTGGCCTCACCTTCCTCCTGTCCCCACAGGCCATGTCCTGCAGAGGCTCAGTGACCTTGGCCAGAGCAACTGCACGTGTCTGTCCCCAGCCCTCTGCCCCACCCCCCACTCCAGCACCCCCACCCAGCCGACCCTGAGAGATTGGAACCAAAGACAGAGCCGGTGGCCCCCTGCACAGGGTGGAGGCCCATCCTGGCACAGTGCTGCCCGCCTGCCCTCCAGCCTAGCCCCTCTGTGGCCCTTGCCCTCACCCACGCCCAACACATCCCCGTCAGTCACTGGCCTGACCTTGAAGCCAGGGGGCGCTAGAGTAAGGACTGCATGTTCTGAGCTAGGAGTCCTGGGTGCAGGTCGCAGCTCTGCCACTCACCAGCCGGGTGACCACGCCCGGTCGCTGACCCTCCCTGGGCCCTCTGTGCTTGTCTTTAAGTTAGAGTGAACAATGGCAGCCTCGCGAGATGTTTCCTCTAGTCAGTTTCCATTTTTCCTTAGATGCAGTCCGCTTTGTTCCCTGTATCTCTCTGCCCCAGGAAGGCACAGCCTAGTGAGCATTTCCTGCCCTGATCCCCCCCTGTCCTCACAATAGAGGTGGACACAGGAGGCTCGGTGGTGCTTCAAGACGGGTGGTGAGCGAGTCCAGCGCGGTGCCCAGAGACGGCACCGCACCTCGCAGGGAGTCCCCAGGAGTCTGCGGGGCCCCTGCGGTGGACAGAACAGAGACCACCAAGCAGAGCCGGTGTCACCCCACCTCCTGCAGGGGGGAGACAGCTGTCACCACCTTCGAGTGACAGGCTGGGCCGGCAGGGAGGGGGAAGGCTGTCGGGTGAGAAGGGGACTTCTGCTGGGCCTGGCTGGGGAGGCTGGGAGGCTGGGAGTCTGGGAGGCTGGGCAGGCTGAGGAGGCTGGGGAGGCTGGGCGGGCTGGCCATCAGTGGGGTATCCTGCATGCTTGGCTGAGGCATATTTTGATTGCTATGGTGGGTCTTAAATCGGAAGCAGGGACCTGGTGAGACTCTGCTGGGTACTGATGAAGCCCTGGCCCTTGGGGACCTGCGTTCCAGAGGCTCCTGCCCTGTGCCTGAGCCAGCCCATCTTCCTCCCCTCCATTTTGCCTCCTGGGCTGCCGATTCCAGGCTGCAGCTCTGAGTTGGGCCTTCGTCGGGGATCTGGCCACCGTCCTCTGTATACTCAGTCTCTCACCCCAGGACAGGGTGGACCAGGGAGGGGCATGGACTAAAGGGGGGATTCGCATGGCCGGGGTCAGGACTGGCCGAGGGACCAACACAGCCCCTCCCCAGGCTGCCGATCCCCACCCTGCTGCATGTCTGGGCCACCTGAACCCGACACCCTTTCCCTAAGGCCACATCCGGGCTCCTCCCACAGGGAGTTGTGTTCAGGACACCAACTCCCATCACGGGCACATGAATGACATACCACTGCCACCACCGGCTGGAGCCCCGAGCCCTCCTCTAAGCCCGTTCATGATTCAGGTTCTTTTCATCTGTAAAATGTGCCCCCAGAGAGCCAGCAGTCATGGCCCCGCGTGGTCATCATCCACTGGAGGGACATTTGTATCATCCACTGGAGGGACATTGGGAGAGCCTGCTGCAAGGAGCCTGGGGGAGGTCTTCAGGTCACCGTGGACCCTGGCCTCGCCCGCCCTCTGCCCCCACTTTGTAGCAGCCTGGAAGTGAGCAGCTCCCTGCAGCAGGCTCTCCCACAGGAAGCACTGCCAAAGCACTGGGACCTCCAAACACGGGCCCAGTCCACCCTTTTCTTGTTCAGTTGGCTTACGGGCATAACCGCGGTGGGGAGCCAGCTAACTCAGTGTCCAGAGCTTTGCTTAGGTGCAGACATTACCTTGTGCCCACCTGGAGTCCGAACACGTTAGGAAACCATTCCTTCGACAAGCTTTCTTGACTCAACAACAGGTGAGGATTCAGCATCTCCCCCACCCTCTCTGCAGAAGCCCTTCACATTCTTTAAGGCCCAGCTCAGTTGTGACCCCCTTCAAGCCTGTCTTCGTCTTGTAAGACTGAAGTCGTCCTCCCCGCCTCTGGGCTCCCGATGCACATGGCTTTTCTGTTGCTGTAACAGAATACCTGAAACTGGGACTTTATAAGGGAAATAAGTTTATTTAGCTCACTGTTCTGGAGCCTGAGAAGTCCAAGGTCAGGTGGTTGCACCTGGTGAGGGCTGGTGCTGCGTCATAACGTGGTAGAAAAGTAGACAGGGAAGCCGGTGTGTGGGGAGGAGACACAGGGACCTGGGCTTGCTCTATAACGACCCCCTCTGGCCATAACCAACCCACTCCCCGACCCCCTCCCCAGGGAAGGTATCAATCACTCCTGATGACATAGTTGTGTTGCAGAGTCCCCTCCTTCCCACACAACCACAACGGCCATCGATCAACCTTTAACATGAGTTTGGGGGCACAGCCCTAGCCACACCCCAGCAGCTCGCTAGCGTGTGATGGTAACTGGGGCTGCTGTGGCGTCTGGGGGCTGAGCAGGAGCAAGCCCTGTGCACCTGAGCAAGCCCTAGGGCAGCCGCCTGCCGGAGCAGGGCCATGTCTGCATCCCACAGCCTTCCCACCATCATCACCTGCAGCAGACCTACTGTGTGCTGGGGCTGGGGGAGGAGAAGGCAGCGCCACCCCCTGGTCATGCTGGGGTCTCTGCGGCCAGGCAGCCTGGATTTGGATCCTGACTCTGCCCCCCATGATCTGTGACCCTGCTCACCCTGCCTTGAAGATGCTGAGATTTGCTCATTGTAGGTTTTTTTTTTTTTCATTTACTTTGAATTTTTAAAAAATATTCCATGAAGGTGTCGTTTGTCTTGGGCTCCTTTCTGAATCTGCTTTGACTCAGTTGCACTTTCAGTGACTAATCCAGCACCTTAGGAGAGGCGCCCACCAGAGAGATACCCATCCATTCACAGGCTGCACCCCAGGACACTAAGACTTCCCCAGGCCCCAGCTCAATGCTGCTCTGTTGAGGAATGAAGGTTCCATGTATGAATTGAGGGACAATTCAACCCGTGACACCAGGCCAGGGACCTGCCACATGGCCAAGGGCTCAGGGCCGGTCTTCCTCTGGAGGCATGGTCAGTCTGACCAGCGGATAGGCTGAATTGCTCTTTTTCCACCTCAGAATGCTAGGTGGGCACACGTTTGAAATTGGGGCTGCCAAGGGCTGAGATCTTGGTAAGCCCCGACTGTGTTTGGGGATCTGAGAAACAAGGGTCACTAAGAAAGAAGGCAACTGGAGCAGGGCTGCAGTTTGGCTTTGCAACATCAAGCCTGAAACCTAGGCTCAGAGGTCCCCAAATCCTTTCTAAAGGAAGATAATGTCACCTTGGACCTAAAACTATCTCTACAAATACCTTCTCAAATAAAATGACCAGGAAAAAAAAAGAAAGAAAGAAAGATAGGAGAACAAGCAAAAATGAATTAGGTGCAGCAGAAACAACAGATGATAGAAACAGACCTGAAGAATCCCCGACGTTGGGATTGTTAGAGAGACTGTGCAATCGCATGTTTTATCAACTCCAAAAATGCTGTTAGTTATCAGGGAAAGCACTATTGTATGTTCCACTAAAAATAAAAATAAGTTTCCAGTTACCCAGCCTCTGCTTTTTTGAAATGTGTCTTACTCATTCATGTCAAGAGACTTGCCATTTCTCTCACCTCCAGCTGCATCGGAGGTGAGGGATGGACATTCCTTTGCATGAGTTCAGTATCAAAATGTCACACAGATTTCCAGGCCTGGGGGAAGAACAGGGACCAGATTCACCCTCCCTCCTGAACTAAAAAATAGGAGGAAATATAGGAGCGATGACGGCCAGGATATCGGACTACAGACAACCACGGACCGAGCCTACCAGGCAAGAATAAAGAGGTGGATCTTGTGACACCCACCACAGCAGATCCCTGAGCCACGGACAACAGGCTGTGAGCACCGAGAAGCCGAGAGAGCGCCCACGTCATTGGAAAGGAGAAGGGAGACCGCAGAGTATTCAGGTGAGTAAGTATCAGCACATGCATAGGAGAACACCCCCCGGGGAAAGAGCCACAGTAAAGATCTCGGGGAAACACGCACGAACCCCCCAGGCCAGGGTACTGCCCACTCTCAACAATAAGAGTGGAAAATCTCAAAACTCACTGGGCATCAGTTGGACTTCTAAGAAGGATCTAGCCTCAGTAATGAGGACAAATGAATCCTAGATTAAACGCAGCTCTGATGCTGCCTAATAAAGTATAAAGGCAAGATCTGAAAGGATCAAACCATTTCCAGACAACCTAACTGTATCCTAAAATAAAGTTCAAGAATATTTACTTGACTATAAATATCCAATCCAATAAGGTAGAACTCACCGTATCCAGAATCCAGCCACATCCGCGCATCTCCACTGTGGATATCCTAGCCTGGAACACTTTGGCTCTCCTCTGGACTACTGCCACAGCCACCTAACTTGTAGTAGTTAGGGTAGGCTAGCTCACGCTGCAGCAACAAACAGCACCAAAAAGCCCAATCACTCAACCACCAAAGATTTTCTCACACTCACATTCAATGATTCATGGTCCTTCCAGGACCCTGGCCCACAAAGCAGCCTGCCAGGTGCAGAGCAGAGGCCAAGTTCTCTGTGGGCTCCTCTGCTTGGAGGTGATACCCTCTGCCTCTGTTTACATTCAGTGACCATGTGTGTCACGTGACCGACTGTGAGTTCTGGGCACAGGTGGGGATGGGGTAGAGAGGCAGGCGTGCAATTTGGGCATGAGCTCAGGAGGCCTCTGTGCTCACCTAGAAGACAGAGTGAGCTCCTTAAACAGAAGCCAGGTCATGCTGCTGCAGATCCCTGAGCCATTCCCTGGTCAAAGCCGGAATTCCTACGATCCCCGAAAGGCTGCCACCTCCCCCCTTGACACAGCCTGCTCCCTCCTTCTGTTGGCCTCTCCCAGGAGCAAGCCCCGCAGGTACCACAGGAATGCAATCAGCTGTTGAGCTGGCTGATGTCTCCCCAGCACCAGGTACAGTGCCTGGCACGGAGTAGGTGCCCAGTAAATACTTCTAACTAGTGAAGGCAGCTCTGGGCTGCCCAACTGGCTGGCACTTTAGGGTCATGCTCTGAAACACTTTATCTGAGCACAACAAGGTGGAGCCATCATCTTCCTGGTCTCTGGAACCATCTTACAGCAACCAAGCAGATTCACCTGGGGCTGACTGTGGGGATGGGAAGCGCTGGGAACCATTCTCGCTCAGTACTTGTTGCTCCTTGGTGACAGGCTGCCACCTTGCGGCTGAGTGAGGAAGTGCAGCTAGTCGGCCTGAGAAGCTGCTCAATGGCAGGAGATGTCCACTTTTTTTTTTTCTTTAAGAATGTTTTATCGAGCATGCTACAGGGACACTGCTACATCGATGTTCATAGCAGCACAATTCACAATAGCAAGACTGTGGAACCAACCTAGATGCCCTTCAATAGATGAATGGATAAAAAAAATGTGGCATTTATACACAATGGAGTATTACTCTGCATTAAAAAATGACAAAATCATAGAATTTACAGGGAAATGGATGGCATTAGAGCAGATTATGCTAAGTGAAGCTAGCCAATCCCTAAAAAACAAATGCCAAATGTCTTCTTTGATATAAGGAGAGTAACTAAGAACAGAGTAGGGTCGAAGAGCATGAGAAGAAGATTAACATTAAATAGGGATGAGAGATGGGAGGGAAAGGGAGAGAGAAGGGAAATTGCATGGAAATGGAAGGAGACCCTCAGAGTTATACAAAAGTAGATACAAGAGGAAGTGAGGGGAAAGGGAAAAATAATACAAGGGGGAGAAATGAATGTCAGTAGAGGGGGCAGAGAGAGAAGAGGCGAGGGGAGGGGAGGGGAGGGGGGATAGTAGAGGATAGGAAAGGCAGCAGAACACAACAGACACTAGTATGGCAATATGTAAATCAATGGATGTGTAACTGATGTGATTCTGCAATCTGTATTTGGGGTAAAAAAGGGAGCTCATAACCCACTTGAATCAAAGTGTGAAATATGATATATCAAGAATTATGTAATGTTTTGAACAGCCAACAATAAAAAATTTAAAAAAAAAAAAGAATGTTTTATCAGTTGTAGATGGACACAATAGCTTTATTTTATTATGTGGTGCTGAGGATCGAACCCAGTGCCTCACACATGCTAGGCGAGCGCTCTACCACTGAGCCACAATTTTGAAACACACTTAGTCTCTGTGCAAGCGTCAGAAGCTTCTGGGAACAAGTTGGGAATCCCAGGCTTGGTGGTCTCAGGGGCCTCTGGAGCACGTGCCCGTCGACCTGAACCGCAACCCCAAACTTACTTGTGATGAGCATGATCTTTTGCACACGCACACAGCATGGGTTCAGCCATCCATCCAGCCAGCCAGGGGCTACCAGGGGCCAGACACTGTCCCTGCTCTTTCTGTGCAGAATACAGCCCTCCACTTATTCAGCGACTCTTCGCTGAGAGCCTGCTGGCCCTGGACAGGCGCAAATGAGGGGCTGGTCTGTCAAGTTGACGTGCAGAGACAGAGCGCAACGGAATGGCAAGGATCCAGCTGTGAGGGGAGGACACGGGGCCACTGAGGGAAGCCCTCGGGAGGGCGACAGTTAAACCAAAGCCTGAAAGAGAAAGAAAAGCGGAGGGAACGGCATTCCAAGAGGAGGGAAGAGATGTGCGGAGAGTGGCTGGAAGGGCCTGCGGGAAGCTGGAAGAGGCCAGATTCCGCAGGGCCTTAGGGTCCTGGTGAGATCTTTGCAATGAGAAGTGCCCAGTGGAGCTGAGAGGGCCGGAGCGGGGCGTGGTGGGGTGGGGCCTGACGGGGCGGGGCCTGGGAGATGCCTTCTGACTCTCTTCTGCTGAAGGCCCATCTGGCTGAGGATGGAGAATAGAAGAGCCCCTGATCGGTGGAGTGCACACAAAATTGGGACGACTGCAGTTCTGTCCCTGGGGAGCTTGCTTTAATGCAAGGAACATAAGGCGTCCAGCCAGGCATTCTGAGTTCAAGTCCCAGCTCCACAATTTTCCTGTGTTGTGACCGTAGGCAACTGCTCTGAGCTTCCGTTTTTTATTGAAATGAGACAAATGCTCACACTGAGGATTTCTGGGGTATTGCCATGGTCTGGATATGTCTTGGTGTGTGCCCCAGGTGCCTGGTCCCCAGCAAGGCGGTGTTGGGGTGGGGGGTCTCTAAGAGTGGGGTCTAATGGAATGTGGTTAGGCCATGGGGGGGCACCCCCAGGATTAGCAGAGTTTTCATAGGACCTTGATTAGTTCCCACCAAGGTGAGTTGTGAGCCTGAGCCTGAGCCTGTCTGGCTTCCTGTGTTGCCCTGTGATCCACCATGGGGTCCTCGCCAGAGCCTGAACAGATGGGGCCACCAACCCAGGGCTTCCACCTTCCAGAACTGTGAGCTATTATAAGCTTCTTTTCTTCAAAAAACACTTGATCTTGGTATTTTGTTAAAGCAACAGAAAATGGACTAATACAGCACATTAGCTAGACAAAGGGAGATGAAGTGTGTGGTACCTAGACAGGGTCTAGTCAGTGCTCAATAAAAATCACAGGGCAACACACACACACATCCCTTTACAGAGCAGGAAGCAGAGAGATACTGCATATCACAGTTGATAAACACCAAGCAGGAGGACGTGATGCGGAGCTAAAGGGTGAGTCAAGCAGGCCTTGAGTGCCAAGCTAAGCCACGATCAGGGCTTCTGAGTGGAGGAGGATGGTGAACCGGGTTCCCCTTTGGGAAGATAATCTTGGCAGCCAGGAAAGAGGGAGAAGATGGAGGAAACAGCTGGTGCTTTCCCTCCAGCTGGGAGGTGAGATCCGGGCCTCCCCTTATCCCTGAGGCTTTGCCTGGACTCCTGGAATTTTGCTTGAGGTCCTGCTTCCCTATGGCCCTGATCTCTTCCCCAGGCCCATGGGTACCAGGTTGCTAAGCATTTGGGGCCTGGCTGTGTTAATGAGCACCATCCTGCCATACCAGCCAACCAGGCTGGGAGAGAACTTCCTCAACCCAGCTGCTCGTGTCCTGGAAAGAAGCCCAACTTGGTTCAGAGACAGGTAAGGGGGAGAGGCAGCCAAGGGGCCGGTGCTGGCCTCCCGGCCCGGCTGTTGTCCTAGGGACTGGGAGTACAGGAGCAGTACAGGCTTCCAGCCAGGCAGACACCCAAATCACAGAGACCAAGGTCTAGCTCAAGTGGACGGACTTGGTGCCCCTGGATTCTGTAGCCCTCCTCCCAACAATCCCGCCACATGGAATTCTGCAGCCCACCGGCCCCAGCATTGATGTTCTGTGGTCCACAGCCCTCGAGCTTGCAGACCGCACTTCTAGAATGGAAACTCAGGAGAATAAAGTCGGCTAAGGCAAAGACCCAGCTGCTCTTCCCCATCCCCAGCACTCCTGCTTCAAGGGAGAGACCACGGCCCCCAGAAGCGGAAGGGATAGTGGGCTGCTCTCTGGAAATGGACCGCCACAGCAAGCCCACCCTGGAGGCTCCATTAGTGTTCGCAAGGACCGGGAGCAAAGGAGCTGCATGGGGTTCGTCCAACACAGCAGCGCTTTGGGGCAAAATAAGGCCATTCTGGCTACTTGAGAGCTTGGGGTCTGGTGAGGGGGAGCCAGATACTAAGAAATGATTACATCCCTGAATCAAGGGAAGGCAACTGTGTGTCTGGGAGACACGGCTCCCTGGAGAAAGGACGGGCCCGCTGGGCTTTGAAGGCTGAGTAAGAGGTCACAAGCATTCAGCGTGGGGAAGCACCAGCTCAAGTCAAGACATACTTAGGAAAGTCACAGTGTCTTCTGCTGGAGGGGACAAGGCACTTCCCTGTTGGGACATGGGCAACCAGTCTAGACGTAGAGTCACGGGAAAGAGGTCAGGAGGAGGAAAGGGTAGATGTGGATTGGAGCAGCATGGAGATTAGACTTGGCTTTGGATTTGGAAGCAGATGACAGGGATGTTTAGCTGTTGTCAGTCTAGGCAGCACCCTGAGGAGCCCGTGGGCAGTGCTGCCTTATCTCCCTGGGGCCCAGACCAGGCCTGCGAGGGGCGGAGGAACCTGAGGCTCAGAGGGCGGAAGTGAGTGCCCCAGCTCGCACACCAGGCGAGGGGCCCAGCAAGAGATGGCACAGATGGACGGCCAAGTTCAACTGTGAGAGTCAGACTGGCCTTAGATGCCTGCTGCACCCTGGCTCTGCCGTCTCAGAGAGCCCTGACTCCTCACGTAGCTTCCATTTCCGTCAGCAAGTGCAAAGGACAGTATGTGACTCGGGAGGCTCCTGCAGCCACAAGCAAGACCCTCTGTGGGAAGCCGCTGCCCTGGTCCAGGCCCATTGGCTAGAGCCACAGATGATATTAGGATGATGACCAGTTCGAGGTAGGGTTAAACACAGGACTCAGGTTCCAGGCGGGAATGTCCTTCTTTCTGAGTTCACCCTCGCATTTGGGCTCCCCGGTGGACTTGAATTTGCAGAAGGGGTTTGTGCTTCTAACAAGGAACAACAGTGGTCTAGTCCCTGTGGACTCTAGTGACCACGGGCTTGAGATTTATCTTTGCAGATAATCCTCAGTTCTCCCAGGCACAGCCTACAGGAGCATTTCAGTCTGAACAACCAGCCTAAACTACACCACTGTCCACCACTCAGTCCCCCCGCCCAAAAGATGCTGCCTACTCAGAAAAGCTCAGGTGGGAGGTTAACGGCAGGTATAGAAACCAAGGGGAAGAAACAACTGTTTCAAAACAGACAGAGGACTCCACTAGACACTTCTCCCAAGAAGACACAAAATGCAAATTACTAACAAGAACTTGACCAACGACTGTTGCTCATTATCAGGGAAGTGCAAATGAAAACCACAGAGAAATCCCTCTCTGAGCCCATTGGCATGACTGTTTCAAAAACAAAGGAACAGAATATCACAAGCCTTGGTGAGGAGGTATGAAATGGACCCCTGTGCGTCCCTGATGGCAGCAATGCTGCCGGGGAAGATGGCAGAAAACAATTAGGCATAGATTTACCATGTGACCCAGCAACTCCTCCTCCAGGTACAGACCCCAAAGGATTGAAAGCAAAAATTGGAGCAGATGCCTGCACCCCCATGTTCACAGCATCTTTTGCCTAACAGTCAAAAGATGGAAACCATCAGCCAGTGAATGTATAAAGAACAGACAATGGAATATTATTCAACCATGAAGAGGAAGGGAATTCTGGCACACGAAGTGAATTAAACAGACACAGAAGGACAAATGCCCTCTGGACCCCTGTTTGAGCAGCGCCTGGAGTAGTCAAACTCACAGAGACCAGAAGTGGCAGGGTCTTTGCCAGGGGCTGGGGGAGGGATATTGGGATTATTATTTAATGGATCCAGACAGAGTTTCAGTTTAAGAAGAGCAAATGAGATGAACGTTGGTGAGGGCTGAACCATGATGTGAACCTATTCAAACCCCATCACTATTGACTTCAATGGTGGAAATGTTAAAAATTCATGTTATGTATATATTACTACAATTGTTTTAAAAAGACAGATCATGTGGGAAGATGCAGGCACAGCAGGTCGGGGGGAGATAGCTTGGTCTCCCGGGGCCAGGCTTGCCCCTGTGACTGCAGGAGTGGACACACCCAGAGGCCTGAGCTCCAGCTCCACCCTCAGGGTGGGCCTGGGGCAGGTCTGCCTCGCTAGAAAATCCGGAAGCTGTCTGGCTCACAGATTTCCTCCAGCTCTGCCTTCTGGGCTCTGCCTTATTAGGAAGGCTTGGATGGTGCAGAGGAGGAGATAAAGGGAACAGAAAACCAGACCTTCACCACCCTGGACATTCCAGGGAGGCCACAGGACCCTTTGACTTGGCAAAGAATCGGCCTCACAGGAATCATGACATCAGTGAGGGTCCTCGTTGCAGATCCTGCCCTCAAACTGGGTCAGTGAGGACAGTGCAGTAAAGAGTCCACTTACAAAGAGATGGACAAGGACAAGGGAACCAAAGGACAGGGTTGTACAGCGGCAAGACCCTTAGTGCCACAGTGCTTACAGGAACCCTGAGAGAGTCTGTGTAGAGAAGGTCACCTTAGGTAAGGACAGTCCTGCAGGAAGGGAGCCGGGGAGGGGGGAGGGGTACCCAGACCTCTCTCTCCATGCCAGGGCCTCCCAGTAGCCAAGTCCAACAGGAAGCCAGAGGACAGGGAGCGTGGTAAGGTGCATTCAGGCCACTGCAGCCAGGGCAGTGTGGCAAAGGCTGACAGGGAAGTCCCAGGAGCAGATGGGTGGGGGTCGGGGGTGGTAGTGAATCCAAGTGAATCACCACCACTCTGCACTTGGCCTGAAAGGGTGGCCAGGAAACGTCCCCTTGGCTAGTCCCCACCCTTTTTCAATGGCTGATCTTAGAGGTGCTGGGGAAGGAGCCTTGGGCTCTTTCAGGCATGAAGGGAGAGATGCTGTTTTGTTGAAGAGCCTCCACTTACTGACAGAGAGCAGTGGCTGGGCCTGCGCTTCCCACCCATGCACTGTGTTCTCATTCACTCACTCGGCCAGCGTCTCTGGAAAGTGAGTGCCCAGGCAGTGTTGGGAGCCACTAGAAAAAGAAGCACGGAGCAGCCTACCAGCAGCAGCCCTCACCCTGGCAGTTGTGCTTGGAGTCGGGCAGCCCTGGGCTTCGCCTGCCAGCTCCCAGGCTGTGGGTTGCACCCTCTGAGAAATCGGATCAATTACCTCCCCCTCCCCACTAGTTGTCTTAAGGATGCTGAGTAAAATTCTCTGAAAAGCACTGGGTGCAGAGCTCCTGATGCAGAGTCAGAACTCGGCAGGGGGGACGCAGCGCCTTGTTAAGCATCCCCTGGTTGGCTCATGTTCACCCATCTGCCCTTCTGAGCTGCTTTCTTTGGGATGATGTTGTAGTGAGTTTGTTTCCGTTTTCCTCTTCCTCTCTCCCCACCTCCCAGACCTGGAAGACCCGGTCAGGAGCCTCTAACTCCTCCCTGCCACCCCAGGGCTTGGAGGGGGCTCACAGTGACCAACATTCATACGGTGGCTGGATCCTGCCCATGGCTGGCTCGCATGCACTCGAGCTCGAGAACAGCCCGACTGGTAAACGCAATGCTGGGCCCATTTTACGGATGAGGAAACCCAGCCCAGGAGGCAAAGAGCCGGCGCGGGGATGGAACCCGGCAGTCGGGCTCTCCGAGCCGGCCCAGCACTGCGGCTCCCGGAGCAAGCGAGTGCGAGAACGCGTCCCG
>NW_025999869.1:3125311-3161803 GCF_001458135.2 Marmota marmota marmota
ACGCCCGCCCCGCCCGCCTCGTGCCTGGTCCCGCGCCGCCAGCCCGACCCCGCTCCCCTCCCCCTCGCCTGCTGGCCCCGTCCCCTCCTCCTCCCTTCCTCCCGCCTGGTCCCCTGCTCCCCTCTGCCGCTCCCCTTCCCTTTCCGTCTCCCCCAGCCCTGCAGCTCCGGTGCTGCCCATCCGTGAAAAAGTCCGGCCCCAGCCGGTGTAGGGGACAGAGAGGAAAAGGGAGAGAGACAGAAGCGCCTGCTCGCGGGTCGCCCCTCATTGTCCAGAGGTACCTGACCCGCAGTGCCCAGCCAACAGGTAGCCCCTCTGAGCATTGCCGCGTTTGGCCCCATCCTTTTGGGACACCCAGCCTGAGCGAGCTAGATCTCTGGGAATGGCTCATTGGAGTCACCCCCCTACCCCCATAACTTCCGTGTAAAACTGTAGGAAAGTTTTCTCTGGGAATCTCCCTCTGTGAAATGAGAGTCGTGTTTGGAGCTGGCGAGGACTAGAGAAAATGGGCCAGTAGTGTCCTTTTGCAGATGGGAAGGGTGAGGCTCTGAGGCTGCGGGTTCCAAATCACAGAGCTGTGTTCAGGCCTTCCCTCCTTCTGGAAGGTGAGCTTGGGGCTCCTGGTGACCTGCAGGTGGAAAGAGGCCATGCCTGGGTCCAGGTAGCCCTGAGACCACCTCAGAGCTTCTGGGTGGAGAGATGATAGGTGGAGAGGAGGTCTTGGGGAAGGCCTCCCTCCAGGAGGAAGGGGCTGTGGTGTCTCAGGGGATGAAAAGTGGGCAGCAGAGAAGTTAACCAGGAAGGGGAAAAAAAGCAAGAGGGAGGAAAAGAATCCTAACAAAGAAGTGGAGAACAATGACTAGAAAAGGGCGTTGGCTGTCTAAATTCGGCTCCTGGGCCTCCCTGGAAGCCCTCTTTGCATCTATTTTTCAAAGAGACTCATCCTTACAAAGCAGAGCTACATGCCTTCCATGAATAGCCTATAAAATTCTGGAGATAGTGGGGAATCCACTGTGCAGTCTACAAGAAAGGGCGTGCTGTGCGGGTCTGTATTGTTATTGGCTGGGCAGCCAGCTATTCAGCCCTCAGCTGGGCGGTGGGAAGCTATTTCCTGGACCTGTGGCATCTTTAAATAGAGTGAAGTTTCCCTCGATCCAAGCTGAGCTAAATTGTCTCCCCCCTCACACCAACCCTTTTTTTTTTTTAACTGCTTCAAGTGCTGCCAAATCTTGGTTTCTTGTTGGAGCCTGTTGAGTGTGTTAACTGAGTTGCCTTTTTGGTATGAAGATAGTTTTCACCAACATGGCAACAGAAGAAGTCTGGAATTCTCCATGCTGCCTCCCCCCCAGATCTGTGATCTAGTCGAAGGGAATAGATACAGCCACTGAGGACTGGGCGTCATCGTCCTCCCTCCTGTCCTCGCCTTTCACATGCATCAAGAGATCGTTCTCATGCCCCCTTGACAGATGAGGAAACCAAGGTTCACAAAGCTGAGGTTCTGTGCCTGAGGTCACAGTCAGGAGCAGAGCAAGTATGTCGATCCAGGTCTGTTGGGCTCCCAAATTGCTGTCCTATCAGATCACACAGCCTCCCAGATCCCAAATCCCCACACTTTCCCTGGGCAAAGTCCACTTGAAAACTGGGAAATCGGCCATGTCATTTGAGATAAGCCAGAAGTCCTTCATTCTCTGCTCCAGCAGATGCCTTCTTGCTACACGTTTTTTGAAGGGTTTGCAGGTTTGGGGACATCTTGCTAAGCTCTCAGCCACTCTTTAGGGGTCCCTTGAAGCAAGTCTGTGTTCCCACGTTTATTGGCTCAGATGTTGGTCTCCCAGCTTGCTGTGTGTGCTCTGCGCCTCGGTTTCCTCATCTGTAAGATGGGGACGATGGTGCCCTCTTCCAGGGTAGCCACCCTGTGACTGGCAGGAATGGAGTTCCTTAGCTCCCTGCAGCCTGCCTGCCGCATGGTGGCCACGTCACTGTGCTTGGGAGCATGCCGAAGTCACATGGGGGAGGGGAGTCCACCAGGGACTTGTTTCTCTGCATGTGGTTTTAGTCACTGGTGTGATTCAAGGGGCCAGCTCCCTTCTGGCCAGCGTGTGGGGGCGACGTGGCTGAGCTGAAGCTGAGGCATCTGCAGGGACAGAGAGTTTGGTGCCATGAGAGCAAGGGATTCAGACCTGGAGGGACTGGAGTACCACCACCCTGGTTCCCGAAGCCTGCCCCCATCCCCACCCTGAAAGGAGCCGGTGAGGGAACAGCTGTTAGAAGGCTTGGACTTGGGCTCCCATTTAGTGTCCCTTTAGGAAGCCACCGTGAAGAGAGCGTGAGCTGGGGGCTGGGCAGTCCTGGTCTCCACCACTTCCTGCTGTGTGACTTTGCACAGGTCGGTTTGCCTCTCTGAGCCCTGGCTTTCATGATCTGCAGATTGTGAACACTGCTGGTTTCCTCTGGGACCAAGTTTCTCGACCTTAGCACTGCTGACCTTTGGTCCAGGTCGTTCTTTGTTGTGGGGCTGTCCCTGGCATGAAGGGTGTTTAGCAGCAGCCCTGACCTTACCACCGCTCACCAGGCCCCACTTCTTCAAACTTCCACCCGCCCCATGTGGTATGAACTTCCACCACAGGAACCCCTGGGGGACACTCTACCTCCAAACCTCAGTAAGGAGCGTCTGTCAACAGAATATGCAGAGCAGTTTCAGAGTGTCCAGTCACCACACACCCAGTCCCCCTTCCTGTCCCCCCATTTGCAGCTACCTCAGCCACCATCTGCTCATCAGCAGTCACCTGGGAGGGACAGGTCATGGTGCTGCACATGTCATTAGAGAGCATGCCTGGAGCTCAGGTCTGGCCACAAGGGCTAGCCACCTGTTCCGCCCCAAGTGGCATCTTCCCCATGTCAGGATGGCGTCCTCTCCAGCCCCAGCCCGGCCTGCCTCACTTGTGGGCAGAGGCTGCCTCAGTGTGCCCAGGGCTACAGGCCAGGTGTGGGAAATGCAGGGGCTGACACTCCCGGGGGGCCTCTGAGACCCCAGCAGTGAGGCTGAATCGACGACGATTTTGTTTGAGGAGGGCTCCCCTGGAGCTGTGGCCTGCTGCTTCTCTGCCCACACCCACCCTGCCCACCCCAGAGCCCCAGGGTCTGGGAGTGAATGGGAAGGGGCATCTGAGTGTGGCATCCTCTGGAGCCCCTGATTGTGCTCTTCCAGCTCAGGGAGGAGGAGGACTGTGGGACTGGGTTGTCTGGGTTGCCGGTCTCCGGCACTGGCGGGTACCTGGGGGCATTTGGTTTAGCAGAGTCTGGTCTGCGGGGCCGGAAGAGGCTGCCTGCTCTGCACAGGAGCCTTCAGGTCACGGGGAGCAGGACGGGTCATCCTCCTGGAGCCATCCGAGGACAGCTGAAGTGCACCCACTGCTGTGGCCAGGCACCGATGAAGCTGCCTCTGTGCTCAGTGGTCACCATGGCCCTTTAAACTGGGCATGTTGTATTATATGAATCCAGTGCTTCAAATACATAGAACAGAGACCAAAGTAAACACAGGTCAATAGCCTTCACTCCTCCTCTTGGCCAAAGCGCGACGTCTCCCATGTACGCTGCAGATCCGTTTTACTTTTTAAGAAATAAATCATTAAACTGGACATGGTGGTGCACATCTGTAATCCCAGCTACTCAGGAGGCTGAGGCCGGAGGATTGCAAGTTCAAGGCCAGTGTCAGCAACTTAGTGAGGCCCTGGATCAAAATAAGAAATATAAACGGCGGGGGCTGGGGCTCAGTGGTTAAACGCCCCTGGGTTTAATCCTCCGTACCCCAAAATATACACAGGTAGAGACCAACAGACAGGATTTTTCTTTAACAGCTTTATTGAGGTCTCATTTACGTGCCACAAGAAGAACTCACTGATCTTTTTCGTGGGTTTCTAGAGCTCAGTAGCCATCACCACAATCTGGTTTTAGGACATTCCCATCACCAGCCTCCCCAGGTGCCTCCTGCCCCTGCAGGAGCCCCTCTGCCCAGCCTGCATCAGTGTCTTTGCCTCCCACCTGCCGACCAGCCACCTCAGATTGTCCCAAAAGTTTCAAACCGTGCGAGAGCAGCTGGCTTTAAGAGCTGTGTTAGCCCCCCTGTCCTCGGCGGCTCCAGAGCTGTCCCCTCCTCGGCCCCCATGCCCTAGCAGCCAGCCTGGGGCTTCCTCGAGCCTGTTCAGGGACCTGCTGGGGCCTGGGCTCTGTGTGTGTCCGTGTGCAGATCTGTGGCCTTGCTTCGCCCTGAGCTGTCAGATGTCTCAGTCACACCAGTCTGCTCCGTCCTCACGCCTGCATCAGTCATGTCAGTCCTCTTCTGTGAATTGCCCAATGTCACCCTTCTCCCCTTTGCCAGTGTGGTTTGTTACTTTCTTCTCTAGTTTTGAAGGATCTATTTATATATCAGGATTCTAATCTCTCAGGTAGTTTCCTTAGGGTTCTTTCTTTCCCCTACGGAGCTGGGGGCTCAGAGGTAGAGGCACATGTCTGAGGTCACACAGCAAGGAGTGGCTGCAAGGGAACTGAGCTAGATGGCTTTGTGTTGGTGGAGACAGAGCAGCCCTGCCATCCCACCACCCAGCCAAGAGACCGTGGATGGCTCACTTTTGCTCCTTGGCCCCAGTTCTCCCTTATGTGAGATGTCAGAGCCACCCTGGGCCCTTCCCTGATCCCCCAGTCCCTCCAGCCTAGAGAGACACAGTGAGCGTCACTGCCAACCTCAGTCACCCTCACCCGGGGAGCTCTGGGTGGGTGGTGGCCTGGGGTGCCAGGTGGGCCCGGCCTGTGAAAGCTCCCTCCTTGGTTAAGCAGGCTCTGGGAGGCTGCAGTCACCGTGCCACACAGTGGCGTCCCAGGCAGATCTGAGTGTTCGGCTTTCCCGTCCCCGTCCCCGTCCCCGCCCTGCGGAGGCCCCTGGCTGGTTGGCTCAGAGGTCTAGAGCCGGCTGTGGCTCTGCTGCCCAGAGTCCCTGTGTGTTTCCAGCACCCCCCCTTTCCCTGGCACCCCGCGGTGGAAACCCGGGGGCCGCGGCAGACACGGGGAAGAACTTGGATGTTGGAGGTGGCACACTGGGGAGTTCTGCGTGGCCATAGCCCCAACCTGGTGTCCACGTCTGGAGACCAGGCACAGCCAGTGCCCTCGCAGCTGTTGCTGGTCAAGGGCCCGAGGGTGCCCACGCTCAGTCTGCCCCTGCGGGCTGGAGGCCAGGGGGTAACTTGTCCCTGGAAAGACCTGCGTCCGCCTCCAGCATGCCTGGGCGTCTGTAAGTGGGCGGTGGCCCCTGCCTGCAAGTAGGGTGGTCAGCAGGTCCGGCTCATGACACGGGCCTGAGCCTGGTAGCTCCTGCAGTGAGTGGTGGCCATGAACACACTGTTAAGGGTACTGACAGCCACAACCTGAGCCATGTCCCTCCCTGCCTGCTGTCCCAGGCTGGGCACCAAGCTGTAGCTGGACAGACCGTGAGCAAGGCTCAGCCCTGGGCTCTTATATCTTGGGGCCCTTGGGTGTGACGTTTAAATGGCAGGGTGTGCCTCCCGAGAGGCCAGCAGAGGCGGGCAGAGGGCCCTAATTGGCGCTGGCCTTCCAGGATGCCCGCGGGCCTGACAGCTGTGCTCCACGTCCTGATCCCCCTCCGGCCCTCTAGTCCCCTCCCCTGTCCACAGTGTCACCTCTCCTACACGCTGGCTTCCTGCAGGTGTCCCAAGGCCAAAGGTTGTGGAGCTGCCACATCCTCAAATTATTTGGGCTGTCAGTTGAGTTCAGACTTTGGATCCGGGCCTCGGGTGACAGCTCAGGGTCCAGCCCTGCCGTGCCACCTTCCACCCGTGGCCTGTCTGTGCCTTGTTGTCCTTGGTGAGATGGGGATGGCAATAGCTCCAATTCCGTCGGGCTATTGTGGCACTGGGGGCGACTGTCTCAGGAGCACCGCCGCCCGTCACCCACCGTGGGGGTTGGTAACTCCTTAAACCCCATCAGGAGAGAGCCAGCTGAGGGAGGTGGCCGTCTTCCCATGCCAGAGTGCCACCAAGGTGGCCCAGACGCCTTCCCTCTCTGTCTCTGGAACAGTGCGCGCAGCAGCTGGTGAGAGCAGCGTGTGGCCGAGTCCCACCTGGTGGCCGAGGAGGCTGGGAACGGGCGTCTCGGCCCAGGAAGAGAGCTCTCAGAATGGACGCTCTTGCTGTTTTTCGCTTGTCTGTGCTTTTTTCTGTTTTCCAAATGTTCTGCAGTGGGCACACCGTCCTGTTTTTAGTAAAAATAAGAAAATAGGAATGCTCGTGTCAAAAAGGAGCAGTGCCAAGCCGCGCGCCCCCAGCCCACATCCTGCCGCCCGTCCCCCCTGCAGGCTGCCCGGTTGGCTGGCCAGTCCTCCCAGGCCACCCGCTCTGCTCCCCCAGCCCCGCCTGAGGGAGGGCTCAGGATGTGGCTTCCCTGTCTGGAGCTGAAGAAGCAGAAAGTGTGAGTGTCAGTCCCCAGGGGCGGCAGGCGCCCTCCTTACCATGCACCTCGCCAGGCCCCTGCCCCTCAGCTGAGGCCTGCAGCCTGGCCTGGCCACACCCTGAGGTCACAGGAGCACTGGAAAGACCCTGCAAGTTAGAGTGTGTCCCACACCCGTCCCCTGGGCTTTGCACTCAGCCACTGTCACCACAAGGGGTGCCCGCAGGAGCAAGAGGACGAGGCTTCCCCTAGAGGATGAGCTCCCTTTAGGGGACTTCTTCCCCTCGAGGACAAGGCTCCCTCAGGGGACTTCTCCCCGCCACGTGTGCCCTGGTTGCAGGTGACGGGTTCCTTCCTCTGGAAGCTGCTGTAGGGAGAACGACTCTGTGCTCCCATCCTCTGGAGACGGGGCCAGCTATGAGTCTCTGCAGCCTCTCTGTCCCCAGGCCCAGTGGGAGCTGAGGGGCTGGGGAGGCCTGCCCAGAGGCTGCGGCTCTGGCTGGGAAGTGGGCTCAGCCTCGTTCCAGGCGCTGGTCCTGAGTCTCCTTGAGGAAGTGGGCGGCACATTGGGAGATTCAGGAGCTTCTGTGCAGAATGCCTGGGGACACGCACTGCTGGTCAGCTGTCCCTGGAGTTTCCCAGCCTGGGGTCATGCCCCAAAGCCATGTGGAGCTGGCATCCCTTGCCCCCTGGGTGTGTCATGGGAACCGTCTTGTAGGAGAGACCCAGAGGCTTGGAGCCTGCAGCAGGGGCACCAGGCTCAGGGGTGGCCGTCCCCTTGGGACTCTCCCTCGGAACCTGCGTACTCCCTCTTGGCCGCGGTGGGGTTCTTCTGCCCCACCGCCAGGCTGCAGGGCACTCTCCCCCATCACTCCCACGTGCCTGAGTTCCTGGCCTGTGGCCTCCTTCCAGTGATGGCCGGAGGCGGGCGGGGCTCTGGGTCTGCCACTCCATCTCTAGCCACCAGAAGGTCCAGGGTGCCAGATTAGCAGATGGAAACCCAGGGCACCCAGCACAACTTGAATTTCAGATAAACACACAGTATCTGGGACACATTTATGCTAAATGCCGTTTGGCTGCTTCATCATGTCTCTGAAATTCAGATTTTCCTGGGCATCCCTGGCTCCGCACTGTGCTCCCAAAACTACCACCAAAAAAACTCCCTGCATTGTACGATCGCAGTCCTTTCTTGAGAATGTGGGGCACAAACACACGGCGCTCCGGGCCAGGCGTTGCGCAGCTCGGGTGCTGGGTAGGTGATGGCCAGGAGACCCCTAAGTAGGACCTGGGGTGAGCCTCACACCTGTGGCCTCAGCTTCTGGGGAGACTTGGGGACAGCAGCACCTTGAAAGCTGATGTCAAGCATGGGAGGGGTGTTATCGAGGGACAAGGGCAGCGCAATGGCAGGCACGGAGGGCAGGAGGGCAGGACAGGAGAGACTGGAGGGGGGCCTGGGCTCCTGACTGGCCGAGAACCCCAGGGAATGGAGGCAGGGCCGCCCTGGGGAGCCCTGGCCTGGGGCTCAGGAACAGAGGCAGATGCTGGATGGGAGGCCCTGGAAGAGCCGGCGCCCAGGCCTCCCCAGCTTGATGGGCGGGCAGGGCCCCCCCCCCCCACAGACCCGCCCTGAAGCAAGTCTAGCCCCAGGGCTGCGTGTGGACAGTGGAGCTGATCAGGGAGGGAGGGAGGCCACGAAGGNTTTAGAGCTCCAGACCTGTCCGCTCTCCATGTTTAATGATAGTGTCCCCCGCTGGTGGACAGCCACTGTTGGAGGGCATCTTCCGTGCCTGAGGGTCTTCTTGCTTTATGTCGCTGCACCTCTGCGAGGCAAGAGCCAGTGTGCAGGTTCTGGACCCAGTGACAGAAGCCACCGATGTGCTGGGAGATGAGGCTGGCAGAGGCAGCGGAGAGCTGGGCACCCAGCCGTGGAAAAACGGCGGGCAGCTGGAGCCCCCGGAGTGGGCATGAGGCTGCCCAGAGGCCACCTTTGGGCCAGCCACTGGGTCCAGTTCCAGGAAGAGAGATTCTGATTGGCCCAGCCAGGTCAGACTCTCCAGTGGGTGGGTGTCATGATTGACAGCGTCACCGACGTTGCTAGTAAGGGACGTAGAGTTGGGGGTCTGCCACTGGGAGGAGGGGGCCTGGGGAGGCGGAGACAGCGCGCGCTCTGTGGGTGCCGTCAGAAGCCCATCTCACAAACGTGGAAACTGAGGCCGAGAAGGGAGCCCAGTTTTCCGGGGATCACGCTGGCCCTGCTCCTGTCACTGTTTGAAGAGGGGCACAGCCCGCCGGCCACCCCCACTGCACACCCTGGGGTTGCCTGACGCACAGGAGGATGGGAGCTACCCTGCAGACCCAGCAGAGCCAAGCTGTGGCCCTCCCACTGGGCCCTGGAGCGGGACCCACCAGGGGCATCACCGTTTCCGCCTCCCGGGCCAAGGTGTGAATCAGCAGCCCAGGCTTGGGGCCGCCCTTGGCTTCCGGACAGTTCCACAAATGTGGTTTATTGTCAGCACTTTGGCCCGGGGCCTGAGAGGCTGAGGTGACCAGGCTCCATCCTGTCCTCAGAGGGTGGCCCTCTGTTCAGCAGGCCTTGGCCCACAGGGCCTGCAGCTGGCTGCGGGCAGGGAGGGCCAGAGGCTGGGCTGCCTGCCCACTGCTGGGGTGTCCTCGGTGTCAACCGGAGACCCGTGGTTGGGGTCGGGAAGGCCGGCCTGCAAAGCGTTCTCAGCATGGCCCTTGAACTTGGAAGGGGGAGGCTTGATCTGAATTCTCACCAACCTCCAGCTGAAACTTGGCTTGCCTTCTGTTATTAACGAAGGCTACTGCCCATGGTGACAGTAGTGACGCGTGGGACTTTGCCACCTGAAGAAATCATAGTGGCTCCCTGGATCCTCATAGGTCATTTGTGCATCGCGCTGCTACTAGTTACGGTGTCCTGTGACCTCCCCCCCACTGGATTTTTTTGTGACTTTATTGTTTTAATATCGTCCTGGTTTTGTTTTTGAGACATTTTAATGACTGTGGTTCTGTTAAATTCATTTCATTTGAAGTCCTGTGTGTTTCACTCATTTGAAATCATTCTGAGGCTATATCAGATTTCCAAAGGGGTCCTTGGCTCCCCAAAAGCTGACAGGCCCCTGCAAAGAGGTTTCAGAGGTTGGGCTTGGATGCCCCACGGAGTGCCTCTCGCCTGGCTCTGCCGGCTCCTGGCTGTGCAGCCTTGAGTGAGTGGTCTGCCTCTCTGTGCTTTTCTGTAAGTTGAGGCAAGAGTAACTGTGAACTGGCCCTGGAGAGGGCTGAGCCCCGACCTGGCTTGGGAAAGACAAGCGTTGACAGACGGTGGCCTGTAGTCGTCATTCTTATCATCATCTGACTAAGGATGCCTGCTTAGCCAGTGGCCTCAAAGGACCCGACGCAGGCGGTGTGGAGCGCGCTGAGAAAGACCCTCCATGAGTGGTCCAGAGGTGCCCCCCGGACGTGAAGGGGCTCTCCTCACAGGTGGGCGTGTCTGGAGTCGCGGGTGGTGATGGAGACAGTGTTCCAGGTGGACGTCTGTCGTGGTGGCCTGAGCGGGCATTGAGGACCCCTGATGGCGGTGTCCGGAGCGTCCCTGAGAGGCCGCTCAGCCGCCCCTGACTGCAGGCAGAGCAAAGGTCTCGGAAAAAGCCGCCCACCCGCTGCTGCCCTCTGCGCACACCTCCATGGCCGTGAGTCCTGGGCAGGGCAGGGCACAGTGACCGCGGACATGGCGTCCACAGGGCAGAGTTGTAAGTCGTCTGGAGACAGTTAAAGCAGCAGGGCCGCGCGTGCAGGTGTCTGTCATTTATAGAGGGGCCTGAGCACCCAGGGTTGGGGTGTCTCAGGGACGGGGTGGAGGGGCTCCTGGAGCTAGTCTCAGGGCACGGAGGAATGACCTCTGGGCCACCTCAGCTGTGAAAATGTTTCTGTGCCTGAGAAGGTCTGCGAGGGAGCCCCCAGCACCCAAGCGAGAAATGAGGCGTGGAGGACCTCGGTCCCCACAGACCACTCGCTACGGCCGGGCTGGACAGGTCCCCTGACCTCCTGGGCCTTCTCTGTTCCCTGTGGTACAGAACAGCGATGCAGGATTGGAGGGTGCTAAGATGGGGCGCGTCGAGCTCCTCCTAGACCTTCAAATGCTGGAGAGCACATTAAATTCTACGTATATTTATCACTGTCCAAGCCTTCTCCGGGGAGGAGAGGACAGTGTGAAATGACATCAGAGTCCACTAGGGCCCTCCCTGGATGGAGAGATGATGCTCTGCCTGGTTGGGAGCTCAGCAAGGTGCAACCCAGGGGCGGCCCGGGTGCCCACAGAATCTGACCTCAGGAGCCACATACATTTCATGCAGAAAAAGGGGCTCCTTGTCTTTACAGAGTTGGCAACCCACACGGGCAGCCGCTCCCCTTTACCCAGTACTGGAGCCTGTTTAGTCGTAAGGAAGTGCTTGTTAAATACGAATCCACGTTTTCTTTAATGGGAGGCACTGAGAGGACTCAGGCTACGTGCTGTTGGTAATAATCAGTTTTCCATTGCTACAACAAAATACCTGAGGTTTGGTAATTTACAAAGAAAAGAAGTTTGTTTAGCTCAGTTTTGGAGGCTAAAAAAGTCCAAATAGCCTGGCGCCAGCTCTGGTAAGGTCCACCCGGCTGTATCATGTCCTGATGGCTGGCACTATAATGTTGGGAGCAGCTTAGAGAGGGAGAGATCACCTGAGGAAGGAAGCCGGGAAGTGGGGAGGGGTCAGCTTGCCCTTCGGATAACCACTCATTCTTGTAGACCTGGCCAGGTCCCTCCTGAGGGCAAGGAGGACTCAGTCCCCCTGCAGCAGTCCAGCCTGGACCCTGCTCCCAACACGAGCCCTTAGGGCAAACTACATCCAAACCATAGCCCTGTGGCAGAGCACCTGTGCCAGGTGAGCAGAGGGGCTGAGGTGGGAGGAGTCTGCTACCCACCAAAGGCCAGTCTGAGCCGAGGTGCTGGGTGCAGGGAGGGAGACGGCAAGGAGCAGGGTGCGAGGCTCCTCGCTCTGACCCTTCCCACCCCTGACCCCTGGCTCCTCCCTGGGCCCCTGTCACCGGGGGATCCCGCCAGCTCCTTTACCTCCTAGTGCCAGGCTCTGGGGTCTCCCCCGCTGGCTGGGGGGTGTGTGGCCTCTGTGCACCTGTGTCACCTGGCTCTGCATAGAAGGGTGTGGGAGGAGGACAGCAGCCACCCTGTGCTGACACCTGCTGCACACGCCTGGCACTGTGCTGGGGCCCTGCACATCCAGAGTCCCCTGGTCTGGTCCTGGCTGCCACCCCGCCAGCTGGTCCTTTGTACAGCGGGAGTTGGGCTGGGTGGGACTTGCCTCCCTCACAGCTGGAAGTCCAGGGCAAGGTCACGGCTGGGGTAGCTTCCCCCCCCCCCCCCCCGTCCCGAGCAGCCAGGTTGGAAAGCGCAGCTGGGGCGCTGGCGTGGCTGGTGCCGTGTGGCCCGGGCACTCGGGTCCCTGCTGCCCGCCCACCCTGGCTCAGGCCCTCAGCCCCTGCTGCCCCCCCCCCCGGCTCAGGCCCTCAGCCCCTGCTGCCCCCCCTGGCCCTGGCACTCGGCCCCTGCTGCCCACCATGGCCGGGCACTCACTTGGCCCCTGCTGCCCACCCGCCCTGGCCCGGGCACTCACTCGGGTCCCTGCTGCCCACCCGCCCTGGCCGGCTGCTCCCACCACCGAGGCCCCCTGCTGCTGGGTGGTGGTGGCTGTTTCTGAGGTTTCTCAGTTGACACGTGACGAGTGTCCGTTCGTATGGGGTGCGCCCTGGGATATTTCAGTACAGCGTGACCAGGTCGTGACCCACATGCCGTCACCTCAGCGTTCATCATGGCTTTGTGTTGGGGACGTTCAGAACCCTTGAGTTGCGGTTTGAATCTGCAGCTGGTTGTCCACCAGGGTTGCCCTACTGTGTGGCCAGGACTAGGAGCTCGTCCTCCTGCCCAGCTGACCGTCCCCCGGCCCTCCACGCCCCCTCCCAGGGCATCCCTGGTGCCACCTTGCTGGGTGGCAGGGTTCATCCTTACGGCTAGCCCACGGACGTTGTGAATGCTCTCGTGTCCTTCGTCCACTCATCCCTCGGTGGTCCTCCCGGCCCCACCTCGGCCTGCTGACTTCAGTTCCTCTGTATACCTGCCTGAGGTGCTGGTGCTGGGTCACACAGGGTGCTACTCCTAGGTGGTGGTGCTGGGTCACATGGTGGTGCTGTTCCTAGGTCCTGGTGCTGGGTCACATGGTGGTGCTGTTCCTAGGTCCTGGTGCTGGGTCACATGGTGGTGCTGTTCCTAAGTGGTGGCTCTGGGTCACACAGCAGTGCTGTTCCTAGGTGCAAGTGCTGGGTCACACGGTGGTACTATTCCTAGGTCCTGGTGCTGGGTCACACGGTGGTGCTGTTCCTAGGTGGTGGCTCTGGGTCACACGGTGGTACTATTCCTAGGTGCTGGTGCTGTTCCTAGGTTCCTGGGGCTCCTCCCAGGCTCTCCATGGCGGCTGCACTAATCTGCGTCCCGCTGACGGCGCGTGGCAGCTCCCCTTTCTCTGGGCCTTGCCAGCATGTGCTGTTTTTTGTCTTTTTCTTGATTCCCATTCTAACTGGAGCGAGATGCTGTTCCATTGTGGTTTTGAGGTCTGCTCTGCTGTCTGGGAGGAAACCAGTGCAATTGCTGATGGTCCACGTGACCCTTTCTCGCCTGGTGCCCTCAGTTAGAAAGGGGCCTTCTGGACTCAGGCAAGCCTGAGTTCCAGTTCTGGCACCCTCCCTAACCGCTGTGTGACTTTGGGCAAGTGGACTGACCTCTCTGAACATCTGCTGGTAACATGGGGTGGAAAACAGGCTGCGCTCCGTAGGGTTTCCTAGAAGCAGAGCGCTGGGGATGCAGCCAGTGGTCACGAGGTGCTGGTCCCCAGCTGGGGAACAGCTCCTCCCTCCAGATACCGAGCTGTTGTCTCCTTGTGCAGAAAGCCTCCGCACACAAGGAACAGGACCCTTACCACCCCTTGCCCCGCAGAGGGCTGAGGGGCTGTGGCCTGTGACAGAATCCTGTCTCTGTCCAGTGCCTACCACATACCAGGCTCGTGCTGGGCCTTTGGGTGTGAACCAAGACCCCTCCTGGGCTTTTCCTCCCACGTCTCCCAGCCTGAGTCCAATTCCTGGCCCTGTCACTTGCTGCTGTGTGACCTCAGGCAAGCCAGTCGCCCTCTCTGACTCTCCAGAAATATACCCTAAGGGAAGCACTTAGTGTCCTGCACAGTAAGACTGACACATGGGCTCATTTTGGTCCTTCCTGGTTGCCTGGAGCGGGCTCCTGGGCCATCTTGACCCGTGCACCCTGGGTACGGGCTCCTGGGCCATCTTGACCCGTGCGCCCTGGGTACGGTCGGGGCTGTGGTCTCTGTGGCTACACAGGGGAGGCGGCCACCTGAGGTCTGGCCCGGCTCCTGCCCGCCTTGCCGGGCTCCTCCGAAGCTGGCACCCCCAGGATCTCAGCGAGGCCCGAGTGCCTGCCCTGGAGGCTTTCCTAGAAAGCCGGCCCGGGCGCCGCTGCCAGCACCTCTGCTTGCCATTGGAAGCTCCCGGTGCTGCCCGGGCCAGATGTGTGGAGAGGTGTGAGCTGGCCGCGGCGCCCAGCTGCGGTGCTCGCCAGTGTGGCCACCCGGCTGCATCTGAGTGCGGGCGCTCGGCCACCAGCCGCCGTGAGCACAGACCTGTGTTCGAGGCCGTGTCACGGAGTCCCAGGGTGACACTCCTGACTCCTCTTAACTCGCCCCGTGTCACGAGGTGTGAGTCGCCCGCGGGGACAGTGGCTGAGTCAGGCAGAGCCTGGGTCTCATCTCCACAAAGCCGATTCCTGGTGGCTCTGGAGCTTTTGGCGGGCAGTGTGCCCGGGCAGCTGTCAGGCCTGCGTCCTCGGTCCCCTGCCAGCCCTGCTGCTGTTCTCCCCGTTGCTCAGATGGAGAGAGCAAGGTCGGAGCCTGGGGGACTGTCCCCGCCGCGTCCGGCCACAGAGCCCCTCCGTGTCCGGGCTCCAGAGCGCCCTGCTGTCAGGTTCCTGTCGATGGCTGTAGCAGTGAGGGCTGGTTTGGTTCTTTACCTTCCGAGCAGAGTGGCCCTGCTCCTGGTGTTGTGTTCCCTGACGCCAGGTTCCATGGGGACTGCTGTGGACAGTGCCCGCCTCAGGGGAACGCCCGCCCTCCTGCCACCCTGGGGTGGGATGGGCCTCCTGGAGGAGCGGAGCGGCTCCTGCGTCTTCTCCGCTGCTCCGTCGCTGGCTCAGAGCAGCCCTGGAGGGACGGGGACTCCTCCAGGTCGGGCCAGGCCTGCCTTTCCCTGTGACCAGGCCAACTCTGATGCCGGGCCCCTTGGCAGCTGAGCTCTGCATTCGGCCATTTCAGGAGTGGTGTCGCTGTCCGGGCAGAGAGCCCTTGAGCCAGGTCCTGTGACGGTGGACCGTGTGGGACTGTTTGCCTGTCTATTTGTATGGGCTTTTTGCCTGTCTGACTGCCTGTCTGTCTGTCTGCCTGTCTGTTTGCCCACCCCAGTCATCTCCCCTATCATGGTCAGGAGGCACCGAGGGGCAGGGGGTGAAGGAGGCAGACCTGGCCCTGTCCTGGGAGGGCACCAGCAGAGTGGGTGGCAGCAGAGTAGCCACAGACTCTGGGCTGCACCAGACCCACACGCAGGGGCCTCGCAGGCAGGGGGAGGGGACTCCTGACCAGCACAGAGGAGTGGATCTAAGCGCAGGAGGGAGAGAAGGTGCCCACCAGAGGCAGGGCGTGTGCTGGGTCTAGGCAAGGGCAGCTGGCCCTGATGGGCCCCCAGGCCCCACGTGCTGCTCGCTGTCCTCCTTGGCCATGGGCATCACCCAGCCCCTGGTAAGGAGCCGGTACGCAGTGGGTCTCCTGATGCATGTGCCACGTGGGCAAATGACGGGAGAGCGTGGCATGGGGAGCTCGCCCCTCTCCTGGCTGCTGCCCCCTGGCCTGCCCACTGCACCTGTGCACAGTGGACCAGCATCCCCAGCCCCGCCTGCCCCACCTTGCCATGTGCCACGTGGACCAAGAACGGCCGGACACAGCCCTGGCTCCCAGGGGCCTGCCTGATCCGAGCACCACACACTCGAGTCTGGGCCCCGATCCAAGCATTCACTTAATTGAAAAAAAAAAAAAACTGGAAAAAGAGAGAACTGGGCAGCCGGCCATCCCAGTGGGTCACTTGCCGTCGCGCCTGAGCCTGGTGATTCCTACCGCTGATGTGGGCAGGAGAGCTGCAGCCTGGCTGGGGGTGGGGGTGTCCCAGGCCTGTGGACCGGGGTCTGGCCTTGGGCGCCCACCCCCAGCTGCTCTGCTGGGCAGGTGCCACAGGTCCTCGCGTCACGTCCTCCTCCCCCGCCTGAGGCCTCCGCCTTCCTGCAGCTGGAGGGGCGCCAGGTGTGCGGGAAAGCCCCCAGCACAGACCAGCACGCTGCGGGCAAGGCCACTGCACAGGGACATCGTAGCAACCCCCACCCCCGGCCACCTCCCCAATCCCGGGTTCCTTCCCAAAGGCCCGAGCTGGGCAGCGGTCTCTCCAGGAGGAAATTCAATGTGCTTCCATTTAAAAGAGGAATCCGCGATTCTCAGCACTTCCGGTGGCCGGGCTGCTGTGGGCTGTTGGGAATCAGACAAATCGCAGGGTGTTGCAGCTCCAGCAGAGGTGGCAGTCTGACCTACACAGGCAGATGCTGGGCGGACCGAGGGGACCAGGCCCGGGCCCGGGAGGAGCTGCGCCTGCTTCCCGTTAGCCAGGGCCTTGCCCTCCTCCCTCCTGGGCTGCGGCCGCTGCTCCCCCTTCTCGCTTGCTTCTCCCCCACCTGGGCCTGCACGTCCACCTCGGCCCGTGGCCAGGTCAGCGCACTGCTGCATTAGCAGGCTCTGCCTGGGACCTGCCAGCCCAGAAACAGCCAGGTGGGAGCTTCGAGGGTGGGGGTCCCAACCGTCTATTAAAGATGGTGTCTGATGCCGGGGTCTGTCGGGCCCCGGACACCCCTGGATGTGTTCCCCAAGACTCTCCGCAGGAAATGGGTCCATCTGCATCTTTTTGCTTTTAGATAACTTTTCTGATTGACAAACGTAAGGTGTGTGCCCGGGGAGAACAGCGTGCTGTTCAGTCCTGGGTGACGCCTGTGCCCATGGTGTAGGGTCACATTGGGTAATGAGCCTGGCCGTGGCCTTTAGCACTGGCCACTGCTTTGTGGTGAGAACCTTCAGAACCTCCTGGCTATCTTGAAATCTGCAGCATCCCTCTGCTGTGCCCTACAACACCAGAGCAACTCCTCCCTGAGGGACATGGCACCCCTCTCCAGCCTCCTGCCTCACCCCAGCCTCTGGTGGCCCCAGCCTCCTGCCTGCCCGGCCTTTTCACCGAACATGGTGGCCATGGGTGCTGATGTTGAAGTTGCCAAGCAGGATGCCCTGGGGGGCCCAGGCCAGTGACCACCACGGACCTGTTCGGCCCACACAGAAGCCAGCCCCCTACTGTACTTAGAGACTGGGGTCCTCCTCCCTCCATCAGGAAAGGGCCATGTCTTGTCTCCAGAATGAACAGCAGTACCCGAGGGAGGGCCACAAGCCTTCCCCTCCCAAGGGGAGCCTCAGCTTCTGGTTTGACCTCCTCCCTAGTGGCTGGGAGGCTCAGAGGTCTCTGGCCTCAAATCCCTAACTATAAAAGAAAGACCAGACATTCACACATTCCCGTCTCGCCTGAGGCACGCAGGGCAGGCCTGTGGGCAGTGGAGCCCAGGCCCTGACTCTGTCTCCGTTAAATGGTCCCCTGGTGTCCGATGATGGCGTGCCGGCTGCAGGGTCCACCTCTGCCATATGCAGAGGAGCTAAAAGCGGAGCTCTAAAAGTGCTGTGGAAACCAGGGTGGACACCCAGACGCCTGCCCACTTAGCCTGTGTGGGATTCTGGAGCTTCTCAGAGGCCAGCTGGCCTCAGTCAACTCCAGAGCTGTCCAGATTCAGTGTTCTTTAGGTGGGTCCTCGCATAGGAGGCCAGAGGGGCACGGGGAACTTGCAAGAAAATCCAGACACTTGCAAAAGTCGAAAGTGTCCGCAGCTAAGAGCCTAGCCCTAAGCAAGTCACTACGAGGGGTTGACCAGATCAGGAATGTGGTGGGCGCATGGCCACTTAGCACTGGCCCCCCACAGCAGACACTGAGCCATGCCCGTGGTCCCCTCGGCCCTGCGGGAGGCACCCTGCCCACCTGTGCCCTCTCTTCAGGGTTCTCTGCTGCCACCCAGATCATTCCCACCAGCTCCGTAGAGCCAGGGGGCTTCTGCCCGAACAGAGGTGTCCATGGCACCGTGGCCACAGGCTCCAGGAAGAGGGAGGTGGCCAGCAAGGCCACGCATGCCTCCTGTGCTCTTGGCCCTTGCCCCAGCTAGGCCCGAGGGAAGTGGCATTCCAAGGCAGGAGACAGCCCGCGCCGATCTCCTCCTGAGGAGCTCGGCCGCCCAGGGATCCTCTCCCCCTTACGGAAGGAGCCAAGCGAGTGTAGGAGGCACTGTCCCCACCAAAATCAAACACTGCCAGTGCACCCCGAGTGGGATACCTATCACGCCACCCCTCAGCAGCCTTCTAGTTGGCATCGTGGGGAGATTCAGCCAGACCTAGACACTCTGGGAACCCACCGGACAGGTTTGCCCTCAGGGATTTTATCAGCAGGGCAGAAGCCCCTTCTCATGCTCCGAGTCCACACGGCGGAAACCTGTGAGGTCACTGTGCTCCGGGGCCAGGCACAGCTGTTTCGCATCGTCCTGGCAGGGGCAGCCTGTCTGGGGGCCCTGGGCCTTTGCAAGAGCTGCAGCCGCAGCCGGGATCTGGGTTAGTGGGTGGCAGGAGCAAGGCTGTCTGACCCCCTGGGGCTTTGGTGATCTTGCTGAGGCCTCTTGCTGCCTTTGGCTTTGCCCAGGCCTGGCCCCTCCTGCCTCTCAGGGGCCGCTCAGCTTGATTCTGGCTTCAGTCTTTACTCCTGGCAGAACTGACCCCCCTGACTGGCGCTTGGAAATGGAGCCCAAATTCCTGGTGCTTAGTGGGGCCTCGGTGCGCTGGCCTGGGGTTGGACCTGCCACGGGAGGTGAGGGTGAAGGACGGGACGAGTCACAGAGCATTTCCCTTCAAGTCCCAGTGTGAGCAGAGATTCTGACCAACATTTCTTCCATTTCTGGAGCTTTACAAAAGTTCTCGTTCAGTCCTGTCGGTGGCCTGTGGGTGGGAAGGACCGGCGTCCAACACGGGGGCGTGAAGAGGCTGAGGTCTCACCCCAGCTCCATGAGCTCAGGGGCCTGTCTTCCTGCACCCCACCGTGTCCCCAGCCTGTGAATGTCCTCCTACCCCACCCTGGAGAGCCCTCTGCCCTCAGCTGAACCAGGCCCGGGGCCTGAGCCAGGGCCCAGTGAAGACACGGCTGGGGCTCCTAAGACATCGTCCCCAGACTGGTTCTTCTGGTCCTAGGAGGTGATGTTCTTTTCTCTGGTTAGAAATAGACTGCTCCTGACTTAGGACGGGTTGACTTGCCATTCGACTGTAAATCACACTAAAAATTCCAAATTTGGACCTTTTCCCAGGCTAGCTGTGCCGTCCAACACCCTCGTGACGCTAGGCGGTCCAGAGAGCCACGGCCCAGTCAGCCCCACAGTCATGAGGGGAATGACAAAGTCACGCAGTGTGTGTCACGAGCGATCATTATTGACTCCGTCTGAGGCGCAGTTAGATGCAATCAAGCCTATTTTATTAATGTCCATCACACTCCAGATACACATCTTAATTCTAAGTCCCAACTGAGTCTACACCCAAGGGGCCCAGACGCTCACCTGTGACGTGTCTTAAGTCCAGGTCCCTGGAATACCACCCGGGCCAGGGGAGTGTGGTGCGGGGTGGCGGGGGGAGGGACAAAAGTGGCAGAGGTCTCAGTCTCTCTGTCCGGTTCCCTGCCGCCCCCCAGAAGTCTGGGTTTTCAAGTCCGAGTTCAATTGTGCTTGCAACTGATAACTGGGTGGGGTCCGGGGTGGACGCCCTGGGGTGGACTTGCACACCACTCCCTTAGGCCTGAGCTCTGCAGTCACATCCTTGTGTTGCTCGCAGCCTTCTACCCATCGCACACTGATTGGTCCCGTCACATTCCTGGTGCTCCTATCAGTGTGACATCCGGCAAGGGGGTGGGTTCGCTGGGCACGGCCCCATTGCAGGTGGAGGAGCAGCTGTACCCGCCACAACTCTAGAAGTACAGAAGGCATCGAGGTCAGAGTCCTCAAGGTCCTGTGTAGCCTGCCGCCCTGCCATGAACCTCGGGCCTGCACACACATCCGGACACGGCACGGTCGGCGACCTGTGTGGGAAGACACGTATCTGCTCGGGTTCATTTATAGCCCCAAGTGAGCACTTGTGACACTCTCATGAGTGCCCACTGGCTCTAAACAAGTGTCCTCCTCCTGGTCCCTTCAGGGCCATTGTCACCAGTGCACTCTAATGACACAGACTCGCAGGTGTCACGGCAGCCGTGGGAACGTGCATACGGCTTACACCACAGCCCGGCCCTCCCCGCATCCCTGCCACTCTCAGATCATCTTTGTCCTCCTAGATTCGCACGTGAGGAGACACTTGCGACACTTTTCTTCCTGAGTCTGGCTCCTTTGCTCAACATGGGGCTCTCCGGCTTCCCCACTTCCCTGCAGATGCCTGGTCTTATCTCCGGCATGCGCCTTCCCGATTTTCTTTCCAGGCCTGGGGTTGACCCCAGGGGCCCCCACATGCTGGGCAAGTGCTCTTCTCTCCACCAAGCTCCCTCTGGAGCCCTGGTTAGAATCTCATCGGAGGCAGGGTCTTGCTGAGTTCCCCTGACTGGCCTTGAACTTGCAGTCCTCCCGCCTCAGCCCCGAGTAGCTGAGATTGCAGTGTGACTCTGCCAGCTCCTCCTCCTCCTCCTCCTCCTCCTTTTCCCTTGGTACCAGGGATTGAACCCAGGGTGCTCAGCTACTGAGCCGCATCCCCTGCCCTTTTTATTTTTCATTTTGAGACAGGGTCTCACTGAGTTGCTGAGGCTGCTGTGAAGTCGTAATCCTCCTGCCTCAGCCCCCGAGCTCCTGGGATCACAGCCAGGGCACCCAGCCTAGCTCATTCTTCTGTATGTCTGATGATGCTCTGGTTTCCTTTATCCATGATGTGCTGATGATGCCTTGGCTCATGCCGTAACCTGGCCATTGAGCGCGCTGTGAGGGACGTGGCTGTGCAGGTGTCTCTGGGGTGCCCTGGCTCTAATTCCCTGAAGCACACCCCCCAACAGTGTCGTCTGGTGGTTTTCTGTTTTGTTCTGCTTTTGGTGACTGCCAGCCGTTCTGACTGGAGTGAGTCAGAGCCTCGGTGCAGTTTTGATTTGTGTTTCCCAGACGGTGAAAGAGGCTGGGCATTTTTCATGTATTTGTTGGCCGTCCCTACTTCCTCTTTGGGGAATCACCTGTTCAGTTCATCTGCCCACTGATCGAATCGTCTGTGTTTTGGTTTTCAGTTTCCTGAGTTCTTCACGTGTTCTGGACATTGAGCCTCTTCTGGAAGAGCTGAGCAGGGACGGCCCCCTGCAGGCCATCCCTCCACTCTGCTGATAGCCTCCTGGGCTGGCAGACGCTCCTCAGCTGGCCGGCCCCACTTGTCCATCTCAGTCCTTGCTGTTGTGTCCCGAGCTGTTGAGTCCTCTTCAGGAAGTCCTTGTCTGGCCCGTGTCCTGAAGTGCTTCCCTGTGTTCCCCAGCAGTTTTGGAGTTTCAGGTCTTAATCTCTAGGTCTTTGACTCCTCTGGAGAGATTGGGACCTGGCTTCCTTCTGCCTAAGGAGCTGCAGCACTCTTGGCCAGGAGGCTCTTGCTCCAGCCTGTTTCTGGCACCTTGGCCCCAAGTCGATGGCTGTGGCTGAGTGGGCCTATCTCCATGTCTGTTCCGTAGGTCACGTGCCCGTTGCTCTATGGTGGGTTTTGCAGTCAGGCCCTGTGATGGCCTTAGCATTGCCCTTTTTGCTCGGGATTGATTGCTTCAGCTACTCAGGGCCTTTGATCTTCCCCGTGAATTTCAGGATTACTTTTCTAGATCTGTGAGTGGTGTCCTTGGTCCTTCAGTGGGGCTCGCACTGAATCCATAGGTTGCTTTCGGTAGCATGCCATTTTTCAGCACCCCGCCAGCCCACCACAGGGTGGGTGGGGCTGCCGTCCTCCAGGTGGCTCTCGTTCCGTCTTCAGCTTTGTGATTCTCATAGTCGAGGTCTTCCACCTCCTTGGTCAGGGTTAATCCTCTGTGTTTTTTTAAGTTCCTGATTTCTTTCTTAGGAAGTTCATTGTTGGTGTACAGAAAAGCCACTGGTTTCCCTGTGTTGATTCTGTGGTCTGCTATACTAATTTGCTAAATTTATCAGATCTACTGTGCCATTATTTTTTGCACTTTTGGGCTTTTTGTTGGTGGTTTGTGATTTACGATGGCCCCTGCACAGTGCTCAGGTGCCGTCTGGGTTCCTGATGGGCCCCACATGTGTGTGAGAGAGAAGCCTGGTTCAGGCACGAGTCCTGGAGCCACGGCCGTGAGCTCAGAGTTTGAGGATGCACAGTGCGTATTAAATAGGGCTCCTTGCACAGAAACACATATGCAAGAAAGCTGCGTAGGATCACATGATGCAAATGAGCAGGAATCGTAGGACCGCGACCCTGCATCTCTCCAGGGGTAATGATGGAGCATCTGTCAATCAGTATTCTTGGTGACACTGTAGAAAGTGAGTGCTGGGAATCATGAGAGGTAGGGGTGTGAGTGTGTGTGTGTGCATGTGCCTAGATGTTTGTGTAGGGTGAGTTTAATTATATGCCGCTGTTCCTTGGTCTCTGTTGGGATTGGGTCCATGAGCCTCGAAGCTATCAAAGTCCTCAATGCTCAGATGAAAGAATGTAGTATTTACACACAATCTTCGTGCTTTGACCCACCCCCGCAGGGCTTGTGGTCCCTAAGGTCAGTGTCGGTGCTGTGTCAGTTCTTGCCATCTTGTGTCAAGAGAGTAAGGACAGTATTTTCCGTCTGCAGAGGTGGACCCTGCGGACACACAGGGCCAGCCGTGATGCGTTTGAGGTGGAGAGTCCATTGTGTCCCTGGTGAACTTTCCTCGTAGGTCAGAATTGTCTTAGTTGCACAAAAGCCCTCAATGCACCAAAAGGGGAATGAGGCAGAAAGCCCAGGCCCTTGTCATGCACCATAGAAGCCACAAGCTTGGGTGACACACGATCCCCATCCTTGATTCTGTCAGATCCCGGGTCTGTCCGGGGAAGGGGAAGAAGCCGGTCTTGTCAGCCCAGTTCACAAAGACACTGGGACGGGAGGGGGACAGTGACATGGCCGCGTCCTCACTGATGGGCAGGGCAGCATGGCTCTGCCCGCGGGGACTCTAAGGCGGCCAGGTGCCACCCCTGGGCTGCCACCCCCCACACTTGACGCCACTTCATCCTTGGCACCAGTCTGACCCTGCAGTTGGTACCCTCCTTCTGAGGGGGCAGCTGGGCTCGGAGAGGGCCAGGAGCCTGCAGCCCACCTCGTCAGGGCTGCCGTGGAGACTGGGTCTGCCCTGGGCCTTGAGCTCCCTGGGTTCCCAGGACCAAGGACCCTGGCTCCCTTCGTTTTGTGGGTGGGTCATTGTCACGGGGCAGATTCTGGAATCCCAGGAGTCCGAGGTGGAGGAGCTGGCGTCTGGACACCCCTGGCGGGAGGACGAGGGCAGGAGAGTCGGAGAGCCACCAAACTCCGTCTTAATACGCCTGGTGTTGACACTGTCTGTCCCTCCCCGCAGGTCTACATCATCCGCGTCACGTGGTCCAGCGGCTCCACCGAGGCCATTTACCGGCGCTACAGCAAGTTCTTCGACCTGCAGGTGAGGACTCGGGTCCTGCTGGGCTGCGAGTGGGCAGGGGTTCCTTGGTCACTGTGCACTGTGGCTGGAGGGTCTGGACTCTCTGCTTCCTAGACTTAGACATGCGTCACTTCCCCCGTCGGCACCGTGCCTCATGCTCTGTGCTCTGAGAGGCAGCGCTGTGGTCTGTTGCAGGAGGACCGGGGCCTCCCCATGTGGCTCTGCAGCGCCATCTTGACCTGGGTTTTGAATGCCAATTCATTTGCTGGTGAGCTCAGCTTGTTGGGTGCAGCTGGGCTCTTGGGGCCACTGGGCTCTGAGTCCAGCCCCATCTCTGGCCCACCTCAGCCTCTCCCTCCACACTCAGCTCCTGAAATGCCCCGTGTTCCCTGACCCGCCCTCGCCGGGCCTTTGTACCTGCAGAGCCTCACCTGGAACATTCCCAGCCCCTCCTGAGCTTGACTTGGGCAGCTCCTCAGGGCACTCGTCCTCTGGAAAGCCTGTCTGACTCTCCCCAGCCAGCAAGAGCCACCTGCGCCCCACGGGCCTGCGGGCTTCTCTGTGTTGACTGCCTGTCTGGGGGCCCAGTGTCCCCAGTGATGTTCCCCTCTAGACGACAGCAGTCATGGGCAGAGGCATAGTCATGGGCAGAGGTACATCTGCCCCAGCCTGTCTCTGTGATGTTCTACTCAATGCCCAGCAGGCAGTGTTTGGTGGACGGATGGACGGATGAGTCAGTGGACCAACACCACGTGCACCTGTGGTCTCAGCGTCCCCCATCCCAGGAGGGCAGAGCAATCCTGACCTCTGGGCCAGCAGCGCCATCTCAGCCAGGAAGGCAGGCAACTCAGAGCAGGTGTGAGAAGCGCTGGCCCTCAGGTCAGGCTGGGACAGAGCTCTTTAAGAAGCGTCTGCCTCAGGGGTGAGGGCCGGGGGAGCTTGCCCAGCTTTCTGTCTGCTGCAGAGAGGCGAGGTCTTCCCTCCAGTGTGTCACTCAGGACACTTCTGTTTTGAGTGGCAGAACCAACTCAGATTTGCCAGAGTGAGCGGGAGGGCTTTAGACTGGTGTAGCTGAATGACCTAGCAGCACGGGGCTCCTGGGCTTCAGGCACGCATCAGGAGCTCCCACAGCGTTCGCCTGCCTCTCCCTCCTTCCACACTCCCTCTTCTGCCATGTAGGCCTCGTGCTCAGACCCCTGGAGCTGCGAAGTGGCTCCCGCAGCTGCAGCACACACTGGGTACGAGGGAGAAGTAAAGGTCACATCTCAGAGGCCCAGCAAGCGCGCCGTGTGTCCCAGGCTTATCTCCACCCAGTCAGCATGAGAGAGTGGTTGGACAGCCAGCTTCCCTGAGTCCCTGGAGTCCCAGGGTGTGGACTGAGACCTGGACAGAGGTGGCTCCAGACACAGCCATGATCAGAGGTTAGGTAGCTGGGCACCAGAGGACAGGCCCCGGCCCTTCCCCATCTTGTCCCTTCTCCTCGTGGGTCTCTGGCAGCTCAGGTGATGTTAATGGCAGACATCCTTGCTCCTGAGAATGTCACACAGACAGCTTTCAGAGCCCGTGTCCTACCCAGGAGGGGAGGAAGGATGTGCTGGTCATGGGTTTCTCCAGCACCATTGGGCAATCCTGCCTCCTTCAGAAGACCCCGGACGTGCAGCATCCCACAAAGCAGTTGAGATGCCAGTTGCTTAGCGATTTAAGATGGAGTGAACTCGGTTTTGTTCAGCAGCGAGCAGCCAGACCAGACATCATGATTCTCTTCTGCTCTGCTGCAAGCATCAGGTAAATATAACAACGAAGAGGACCCGTGGTCGTGATGCTGGGGTGCCATCTAAAATGACGTGGCGGGACCAAACCCCAAGGCCAGAGGCCCGGGCCCAGGGTCAGCCCTGCACAGACGCGCCTTGCCCAGTGACGTGCCGGGGAGGGCTGAGCCAGGGTCTGACCGCAGCTCTTCCTGACCCTGGCCCCCGGCTCCCCGCCAGCCCTGACTCAACTTTATTCCGACCAGAACTTGAAAGTTAGGTTTCTTCCCAGCTCAGCATAATTGGTGGCAGTTGGGGGTTTGCCGTCACGTAAATGGCTGCCCAGCCCTCTGGCCCCACCGCAGCACTGTCCTCCAGAGGCCGCGCCCAGCCAAGCCGGCTTTAAGGAGTCCCAGATGGGCAGCCGCGGCGGAGAGTCACGGGATTTCTGGGGTCCTCGTCACCCTGGGAACAGCCTTCCCCACCCACAGGGAAGCAGACGAGGTCAGCCGGGGCCGCAGCTGTTCCTCATGATGGGCGGGAGGCAGCCCAGAGGGGCCACGACGCCCCGTAGATGATTTCATGATTCCGCCACCCTCCTCCCCTCTGGCCCCGCGCCTTGGTGTTTCCAGAAGTAACTTGGCTCAGAGAGAGTGGGGGGGGGGCCGAGGCCTCGCCGAGGGGCAGCCTGGCCAGCGTGTTGTGATGGAAAAGCAGAGGGTTCAGTCAGGAGGCCCGGGCCCAGCCGCCCACTAGCTGTGTGGCCTTGGGCACCCCCTTAACCCCTCTGTGCCTGATGGCAGCAGAAGCAGCTGGCATTTCCAGAGCACTGGATGAGGGACCCATTCTGCTCGATATCTAGATGTAGCTACTCATTTAACCCTCGTGACAAGCTTGTCACATTACACAGACGGGGATCTAAACAGCCTGGCAGCCCCTCCGTCTGCGGCCCAGAAAGGTGCCCTCATTTGCCCAAGGTCACGCAGCTGGTGAGTGTCAGAACTACTCAGACTTGGGGCTGGATGGGTGACCCCAGAGTCCACCCTCTTGGCCACGTTGGTCCCCACTGCTGCATCCCAAGGTTCTGATGAGTTAAAATTGACAGTTGTGTCCAGGAGAGGCCGAGACCAGACACAGCAGATAGCCAGGAGTCACCAGGGGCTGGGAGGGGGACAGGGAGACCCTGCTTACGGGACCTTGGGGGTAATGAAATGTTCTAGACGCAGATGCCAGGCCTCATGTGTGGACATGTGGATATACTAAAGACCACCGCTCGCTTCTAGAGGGTGACTTTAGGGTACGCAGCGTCCCCATTCTCTGTGCGGTGACGGTGTACACACAGGCTCTCCCGCTCTCCCACCAGCGGTGTCTGCTGTTGGGACTGGCGGTGGGCGCGGTGGCTGCTGGGAGTTAGCTGCAGGCAGAGTGGGTGGTGGTGCAGGTTGTTAAGATCCTGGGCATTGGAACGAGGAGGACTAGGCTTTGATCCAGACCCTCCCTTCCTAGCTGCCTCGAGGTCCTGATTTAGTCAGAACCATCCCGGGGCAGATGACGGGAGCCCAGTCGAGGTGGGTTATTCAGACAGCACCTTCATTACCCGGTGGACTGAGAAATCCTGGGGCCCTTGGCTTCAGGTGTGGCCCAACCCAAGGGTCCTTGGCTTCAGGTGAGGACCAGCATGTGTAGGAGGGCTTGTCTTCCTCCACTGTTGATTTTCTCATGCCCAGGCCAGGAGGGACAGCATGGTGGCAGCCACAGCTCTGGGCTCTAGCTAACAGACCAGCACAATGATGTCAGGGAACAGAGAAGCCCCTCCCCAGCAACTGGAGCAAATCTTATTGGCTCATCTTGGGTCACATGATCAGGTCATCAGGGTCAGCCAGGGACTGAAACAGAGTCAGCTTCCTGCCTTGCCGATGTGCCTAGACCCAAGGGTGGACATCAGGGATTCCCCAGTGGACATCAGGGAAATAGGCGGTAGGTGACAGAAAACCATAAATTGTCCTCTCTCCCTACAGGACGGGCAGCGTCTACTCTGCAGAGGGTGCTTCTGCCCAGACCATGAGTCTTTGCAAACAAGCCTTAGACATGCGAGGACCACTTTGCCCTTTGCCATGTAACCTTTGACCTCTGTTGGTCAGAGGTCTGTTGTACCCCCAGGTCATGACCATCGGTGAAGCCAGGGCCTCCCTCACACAAGGCAGCTAAAAATTTGCTGACCTAGACCCTGGACTGGCACGGGGACCTGATGAGCTTCTACTTTCTGAAGCTCTCTGTGCAGTGGGGACGTATTACCCCAGTAGAGCCAGGTCAGGGTGCTCCCAGGGGGCCTCTGACCACCTTCACCAGGTCAGGGTGCTCCCAGGTGATCTCTTGACACCTCTCATCAGCGGCCTTCTTAGAGGACTGGCCTCCTGGTGGAGGTGCAACCTGAACCAGTCTTGACAGTGGATAGGGAGTTGGCCTCCACCTAGTGGGTAGGACACTCCCAGCAGGGCGGCTGGAGTCTGAGCTGGGCTTCTGCAGAGCGGGTGGGACACAACCACTGCGTCACTCTGTTTGCCAGGGAGCGCTCTCTGGGGCGGAGCGCCAGCTGCATCTGTAGCAGGAGCACACCTAGGGGAAGTCCCTGCATGGGGTCCAGAGAGGCCCTGCAGCCCCCTGCTGCCCCCATGCCACGCCGCAGGGCAGCGGGCAGGCCAGGGCACAGGTGCAGCTGTCTGGAGGGCATCAGATCCATCACACGGCGCAGCTGCCTCTTGGTCTGTGCCTTCCTCCCATGGGGCACAGAGAGGCCTGTCCCCAGTCATTCAGCCAGCGTCATGTCCTGTCTCACTGGGAACAGGACTGAGAGCCTAGTTGTCCCAAGCCCTCAAGAGTGTGACAGTCCCCAGTGCACCTTTTGGAGGGTTTTCTTCTGTCGCTCTGGGGGCGGGCATGGGGCTGGCAGGACCCGTTCTTCCTCAGCAGGCAGCTTGGCCCTGCTGGGCGAGTCCCAGAGACCCGGCCAACACCAGCCTGAGGCGCTGGGGCCACATCTGTCCCCAAACCGCCTTTCCTTGAGTCAGATGCGCTCTCCTCCCAGACAGCCCTTCTGAGATGGGAGGTGCCACCAGCCCTCGGTGCTCCCTGGAGGGAAGTCTTCGTCCCCTGGAAGTCCCTGCCTTAGTGAGGGCGCAGAGCTAAGCCAACACATGGTCGTCTTTTTCCACCCTCTGTGCGATTCCTTCTTTCTGAAACAGCAAGAGACCTGATGGCCTTGGACAGTGGCGTCTGGACGCACAGCCAGGCCTTGGTGTGGCTCCCTGGCAGCTTCTCTTCTCCTGGGCGGCGGCTGACCAAGCCAGCGCAGCACGTTTTGAAATTCTGCTCTTCTGTTGCAAGAGCTGCTTTTCGAGTGCTCGGAAGCTCTGGGGACCAGTGGCCACGTGCTGGAGGGTGCAGACGAGGCCAGCCCTTGGCTCCCTAGCCACGCTCACCTGGGCCAGAGCGAGTCAGAACAGGCCGAGGGTGGCTTCCCAAGACCAGTCCCTGGGGGGACTCTGGATGGGCACTCAGGGGAGCCCCAATCTGGGAGTGGTCATCTGGATGCGTGGGTAGGGAGCCATGCATTCTTTAAAAACACGTTTCCCCTGATGGTGTCTCCGCACTATCTCCACAAACGGATCCGCGGAGGGAGAAGCACTTAGAGCAGCAGGACCCACAGTCTGCAGGCCCTGCCCCCGAGGCCAGCGGATCCCCGTGCCCTGCCCACAGGCTAGGGCCTGGAACTGACCTCAGTTCCGCTGGGTTTCGTGTTCATATGACCCTCTGAGGCCTCCTCAGAGTGACCTCGGGGAAGGTGAATGGGCCTCAGGCAGAGGTGCTGGGCCGGTTGCACCCCTGCTGCACCCCATGACCCTGGGAAGGCCACTGCCCTCTCTGCTCCCCTCGCCCTCACCTGCGACTTGGGACCTAGGGTCCGTTTCCTGGGCTTGCTGCAAAGGTCAGATGAACTCGTGTGTGAGTTGCTCGTCGATGGCTGCCCAGTGTAGCAGTGGTCACTGAGCACCATTCTGTGTGAGTGATCTGAATATCATTCATCAGGGTTACTTGGCAACATCTCTTGAAGCTGCTGCCCCAAAACGTGTCTCTGTTGCAATCATTCATTAGCCTTTTTAAAAAATTAATCAACTTTATGTTTTAGAGTTGCTTTAGGTTCATAGCAAAGTCCACTGGAAAGTGCAGAGCATTCCCGTATCCCTGCCCCCTTACAGTGCCCCCACTATCAGTATCTGGTTCTCCCAATTTTTATTGAGTTCCTACTATGTGCTGGTGTTGAAGAGCTCTTGAACTCCAGAGAGGAAGCCTGCCTCTTCCAGACAGGGCCCTGAGTGGCCTCACCAGTCTCTGAAGGACAGTGGACCAAGTATTACCTGTCACCACGCAGGACAGAATAGGGCCAGTGATTGAAAGCTACAAGTAAAACCACAGGCTACAGGGCTGGGAGGGTTTGCCCAGCACCCCTGAGGCCCTGCATGCCGCCCTCGGCACAGGGAAAAACCCACAGCTGAGGTGTCGAGCCAGGCTGCTGGCCAAGCCCGTACCTCCTGGCAGCCCTGCGATGCCCTGCCAGGCCGAGGCTGGCCACCTCTCCGGGGCCAGGAGTTAAACAGCTCAGAAGGGCAGGGACCCAGCCTGAGAAAACCAACCAGCTTCTTCATAACTGTCTCATAGCACCAAGAGTGGGGCGGTGACCGTGGCACATGAGTGTCAATCTCTGGCCCTTCTGCCTTGTTGGCCACTGCCTGGGCAGATTTCTTCCTGGATATTAATGTCCATGCTCAGGGTGTGCCCTGAGGACTTCATGAGGGCGTGTGTGTGTGAGTGTATGTGTGGGTGGGTGGGTGTGAGTGTGTGTGGTGCTGGGGATCGTACCCAGGACCTCACGAATGCTAGGCAAGCACGCTACCACTGAGCCACGTGGCCAGCCAGGGCCTGAAGACCTAGTGCATGCCTGGCTAGGGCTGATGCTCAGTGGAGCCTTCTGTTCCACCTGGGGAACTGCTGTTCCTTCCAAAAGGCCTGCAATTAACTAACCTCATTTCTCCCCGACTTTTCCAAGCTGCTTTGATTCTATCAGAGAGAGACAGATCTGGAGAGACAGAGTGACCTTTTCCTTGAAATGCAAGGACAGGCACATTTTTCACCTGCCAAACATTACTTAGGGAGGCTTAGGACTCCCTCACCGTCTGCTTTGACTTCTTGACCCATGTACTAGTCAGGATAGCTCAGGATATGCTGCTATAACAAGTGACCTCACGAGACAACTGGGCGTATTGTTGGATCTTACTCCAGCAACATGGCCATCAGAGGTGTTGGGGACTCTGGACCCTCCCTTCAGGACCCCAGCTGGCAGAGAAGTCATTCTCAGGAGTGTGGCCAGTCCCCCTGGCAGAGGGAAACAGAAAATGGTAAATAGGTACCAGTTAGTAATCTCCACCTTTGCACAGAGGGAATCAGTGGCAGACCCTTGGGTTTGGGATACTGGGTGAGGTGATCCACATTCACGCCTCAGGGCACTGAAAGGCTTCCATGTGTCACAGTCTGTCCCCATTCCTGCTTCTCCCCACCCATCCCATGGTGCCTCCAACACTACCTGCAGTTACCAGTGTACAGCTCAGTCTCCTCCAGACCCTGTGTCTTCACTGCCCACACGTCCAGCCCGGCCAGGCCCGATGCTGTCTGCTGAGCCACTGGGCAGCTCTTGGGTCCGGCGGACATGATCATAGGCCTAACCAGTCCTGTTGTGGTTTGTTCTTCAACACAACCTGGCCGCTCTAGGAAGCGGGATGATTCCCGTCCCTGAAAATTCTGGGGCCTCTGAGGGTGCTGTTTGCATGTCCTTCAAATCCCAGGGCAGGAAGCCCCAGGGAAACCAAGAAAGGTCCTGCAGCCCCGAGCCTTCACAGTCTGCAGCTTGGATGTAAAGAATGGTTTGGGGGCCCCAGACCAGCTGGAGTGGCCTTCTCCGTGGGGTCTGAAAAGCTGGACAGAGCAAACTCTGGGTCTCACGTAATTCCTTTGAAAGGTCAGAGGCGCACGGATTGTGCTCCGAGAGGTCTGAGGTTTGGTGTTCTCTACCCTCAGATGCAGATGTTGGACAAGTTTCCCATGGAAGGAGGGCAGAAGGACCCCAAGCAGCGCATCATCCCCTTTCTGCCAGGTAGGCCACCTGCACCATCGGAGGGGACGCCGGGGCCACAGAGCAGCTCCAGGCCTCTCAGGGCGGCTCGCAAGCTCCTCCTCCGTCATCAGGGAACACTGTCCCACTGACCAGAGTGCCTGGGACATGGGCCCCACACACCGTTTCCTAGGCCCACGACTGGGCCTCACGTCCACCTCCAAACGGGAATGGCCGACGGCGCTGCCCTGGAGCGCGGCTCCCTGCTTGGCTGCCGGGCTCTTTTCTGCTCCGCATCTCAGACGCAGCTCAACAGCCCTGAGCGACCCCATTCACCCCTCACAGCTCAGCAGGCGGCGACCAGGCTGGCTCCTGGGTTCTCTGTTTAGGGCCTTAGGAGGCCAACGTCCAGGTGTCGGCTGGGCTGAGGCATGACCTGGGGTCTGGGGAACACACGGCCCACCTCGGTCACCTTGTGGCACATCCCGCTTGCCTGTGGGCTGTCTGCTGACCCTCGGTGTCTCTCTGTCCTCGTTGGGCCCACCACAGGGCAGCAAGTCTTTGCTGTGCTTCAGATCCCTTCGACGTCCCCGTCTGCCAGTTGGAGAGCGCTGTCCGCCTAGAGGGCTTGAGCCATTTATTGACTGTCCAGGACGGGCCAGTTGCTGGACACCTTCAGTCCCCAGCCACCCTGCAGGGCAGGCATTCCTGAGCCCAGAGCACAGATTAGGAAACTGAGGCTCAGAAGAGGGCAGAGCTGGGGTTCAGACGCAGGTGGGCCTGGCTGGCCACGGAGGTCACACCTGCACTTGGGCCACCTGGCCCCACTCCCAGGACCCCCTACTCACTACCTCTTTTTTTTGAAGGGCACGAGGTTTCCCTGTTTTGTCCAGGCTGCTCTCAAATCCTGGGCTCAGGAGACCTTCCTCTGTGTTCAGCCTCCCAGTGGCTAGGGCTACAGGCCACCGTGGGGCCTCACCTCCTCTGAGTGACAGCTGTTGAGTTTTATCTCTTCATTCACAAGTTAGAGCTGATAAAGGGACTTCAGTGATGGGACAGGAGGTGTAAATGCATGGAGGTGGCCAGGGGACATTGGCCAGTTGTCATTGACTCTCATGATTGTTTCTACACACAGATGGTCAGCAGCGGTCACACCCCAGTCACAGGGGTTACAGCTAAAGGGCTGCATAGGTCTCCTTCTTATTTCAGACGAGGAAACTGCCACTGGGTCACATGAGCATCCGTCCTCCCGACCCTCCGTCCAGGGAGCCAGTGGTCTTCAGAGGCCAGCAGCCTGGGCAGGTGTAGAGACAGGGCTGGACGGTTTGCCCGGCCCCCTACTGGGAGCGGCGTTGCCTGAAGCTCACACCGTCTAGTCCCACCCCACCCTGGGGAAGCCCACGGAGCAGGCGCATCTGACAGACAGGCCTCCAGCCTGTGGCTTAGAGCAGGGCCAGGCCCGCTGGGCCTCAGTTTCCACTGCTTTAAGGCTGAGCCTTGGCTTCACGAGGCTCAACTCGTGGCTGGGGTAGGTTCCCCGTAGACAGGGTCCTGGGACGTTCCTTAGAGATTCTATGGCAGCCTGTGTTGGGGCTATCCTTAAGTGACCAAGACCTTGAATGGTAAGTGACTTTCAAGTTAAACTGGGCTCTGAATACAGGGATTTCTTCAAGAAAGGAAAGGAAAGAGTCAGCGCTTTTTTCCTGCATGAAAAGCAAAAGCAGCTCTGGAAAAGCTCCCCAAGAAGAGGACTGGCCTGGCCCCCAGCTGGCCCTCTCCCAGCTCTAGAGCTTTGGTGGTTACGTAAGCCTGTCCCACCCAAGAATTAGCCAAGACACTGCTCTCCACGACTTGGCCCCTTTGTCCCCGCTCAAGGCACCCCTTGTAGCTTGCAGAGGTCCCCTTGGGCCCCAGAACCCTGGCACGTCCCTTCTGAGCCCATCTCCTGCTCCTCCCAGAGGCCCGGGCCCAGGGCAGGGGAGCACAGTCCCCTCTCCTTGGGGTCACTTTCTGTGCAGACTGCCATGTCAGCAGGACAAAGGCAAGTCTCATGTGAGCACAAAGGCCGGGGGAGGGGCCAGCCCCAGTTTCCATCCCAGCAGGAGCCCAGAGCCAACTTGGCAGAGGAGGCCGCTTGAAAAATAAGAAGTACAGTTTGGCTTCCTCCACCAAGCGGAGTCCTCGCCCCAGAACACCCTTTCCACGCCAGCGAGGCAGCAGGCGCCCCTCCTCCCAGAGCCACACGGACGCAGCAGGGGCCGCTGCCCCTCAGGCCCTCCACCAGGGAGGTGCTGGCCCAGGAGGCTCTGGCCGCAGGGCCCTGCCCCTGTCCTGCACACCACTCTGCTGTGGGGAAGGGCCCTTGGCCTGCCAGAGGCTGGGCTCAAGCAGTCGGGGGCAGAGGAAGATCACATGCTCTTAATTGCAAAGTGCCACGCAGCGTCCTCCAGATTGCTTCAAAGAAAGAAAAACCAGTCATGAGTCCTTTGTGTGCACCTACTAAGGGCCAGCCCTGTGCCGGGAGTGTCCTAGACCAAGTGTCCTTCCAAGAACAAGGGCTGCTTTCCCATCTTACAGAGGAGACAGAGGCTCTGAGAGGACCACACTCCTCAAGGCCTCAGCAGCAGAGGCTGGGATGGGCCTGTGGCCTCCCCAGCAGGCCCTGTCCCATGCCCTTGCTGGGACTGGAGTGGAGCTTTTGTCCTGTGTCACACGCCCAGGGAACCCTGGAGATGCCTGGGGTTTCTGTCCTGAGCCGTGGGTAGATCCTCAGCCCTGAGTTTTTTTTATTGTTTTTTTTTTTTTTTCTTTTTTGTAGCTGTGATGGACACAGTACCTTCATTTTATTCATTCATTTTTATGTGGTGCTGAGGGTCCAGCCCAGGGCCTCACACATGCGAGCCAAGCGCTCTGCCGCTGAGCCCCCGCCCCAGCCCCACCTTGAGTTCCTAAGTGGTCAGTGACCTGGGGACGAGCTTGTTTTTCTCCAGGGGCCAGCAGTGGCCCCGTGCTGGTTGTCAGGGTCTGAGCCTGTGCACAAGCTGTCAGCAAGAGGCCTGGTCACCGCCCTCTCCATCTCCTGGGCCACAGTGTGGGCCAAAATGGAGCCACACTCTTTGGGGCGGGGTGTCCCCCCTGCCTGGAGATACACGGGAGGGCACTTGGCACGCAGGTTCCCCACACGATCCTGGTTTCTCCCAAAGGTGGGGACACTCCTAGGGGTTCTGGATGGCAAGAGTCCCACCCACGGGGACCAGTGAGATGGGGAGTGGGTCCTTGGTGGTCACAGTGAGGGCCCTGGCTGGGCCTGGGTCTGAGCCTAGGGTACTGGACCTTCTGCAGGGTGGGGGCCTGAGGAAGCCACCACAACTCCATGCCCCCCGTCCCTAGGAGGCTGGCCCTCAGGATCCTTCCACGCATTTCCTCCTGAATTCTTACCAGGAGGCACGGGTGTGCCAGGGAGGCGCAGGAGCATGAAAGAGTGTGAAGTTTGGGGACCGGCAGGCAGGACAGAGGGGGATGGTGGGGAGGGGCTGGACTGTCAGGTTGTGCAGCCCTGGGCCGTCCCCTGGGCTGTCCCCTGGGCCACTCGCCCAGAACCCGCCCACAGGTCACGGTCCTCGGTCAGCGCAGGTGGGGGCCTCCTTCACGGCTGCCCCCGCCTCCCTCCATCAAAACTCGCTGAGGTGAGGCCCCGAGAGACAGGTGCTGCGTGTCCTCAGGGACAGGGAGGCTGAGAGGCTGGTCCGCAGGACAGAGTAGGAAGATGGCCAAAGACCGTGAGGCAGAGGGGAGAGGCTGGGGAGCCAGGGACCGCAAGGATGACTTCCCCCACGTTCTGTGGTACAGAAGGACCTGCACGTCTCAAAAACACTGTTGGAGAGGACCTTGCACACTCCTAGGGCAGGTGTCTGGGGTGGTGAGTGGGCCAGGGACCTGCTCTGTCCCCAGCTCGTCTGCATGTGTGGAAATGTCACACCGTCCCCCATAAACATGTATAGTTACCACGTGTCAATAAAAATGTGTTTATAAAACTTCCTCAAAACTTCCTGTTAACCCGTTCCCCAGTCCCGTACCAGAGCTGCCAATGGGGCGTTGGGGACACTGACAGGGTTACCAAGCCAGGTCGAGCACAGGCAGGCAGCCCCCACAGCCCACCCAGGACACCCTCCGGGCTGCACGGCACCTCACGGCTGCCTGATGCTCAGCGCACTCTCCCCTCCTGCAGGCAAGATCCTGTTCCGGAGAAGCCACGTCCGGGATGTGGCCGTCAAGCGCCTGGTACCAATTGACGAGTACTGCAAGGTAAGGCTGAGAGCACACGGCCTGTTTAGTTTGTTTTTCTTTTCTGGCTACAAGATACTTGTTATGAAAATTTTTGTACAATTGGAAGAAAATGTAAAGTAACTAGAGGGAAAAATCACCCATGATCCCTCAGCCCAGAAGAATCTATCAAGGGTTTTATATGCGTCTGTGCCATTTTTCCTTTGTGTGAGTGACTCTTTGTGGTGTTGAGACCATCCTGTGTGTATACTTTTTTCTGCTCTTCATCTGTTTACTTTGTGACATAAGAATTTCCTCATATAATAGAAATCCCCTTGAGCCTACTTTTTTTTTTTTTTCACTTTCAACATCCTTTGATTTAACTGGAGTTAATTCCATGGTCTCATAACACCGAGTGTGTCATTTTGAAGTCCCTTCTATCTTAGCAACTCAGAGCAATTCTTGCCAATCCATGAAGTTCTCTAAGTTGTCACTTTTAGCAACATTCAGGCATACACAGATAACATGTATGCACGCCAAAGTGTCTTTTTTTTTTTAATATTTTTTTTTATTTTTTATTGTTGGTTGTTCAAAACATTACATAGTTCTTGATATATCATATTTCACACTTTGATTCAAGTGGGTTATGAGCTCCCATTTTTACCCCATATACAGATTGCAGAATCACATCAGTTACACATCCATTGATTTACATATTGCCATACTAGTGTCTGTTGTGTTCTGCTGCCTTTCCTATCCTCTACTATCCCCCCTCCCCTCCCCTCCCCTCGCCTCTTCTCTCTCTGCCCCCTCTACTGACATTCATTTGTCCCCCTTGGATTATTTTTCCCTTTCCCCTCACTTCCTCTTGTATGTACTTTTGTATAACTCTGAGGGTCTCCTTC
>NW_025999869.1:3161815-3221913 GCF_001458135.2 Marmota marmota marmota
CAACTTTTTCTTCTATCAGACGGCACGTCTCTGATTTGATATCAAGCTCCTTGATCCATTTTGAATTCACTTTTGTGCATGGCGAGAGAAAGGGATTCAGTTTCATTTTGTTGCATATGGATTTCCAGTTTTCCCAGCACCATTTGTTGAAGATGCTATCCTTCCTCCATTGCATGCTTTTAGCCCCTTTATCAAATATAAGGTAGTTGTAGTTTTGTGGATTGGTTTCTGTGTCCTCTATTCTGTACCATTGGTCCACCCGCCTGTTTTGGTACCAGTACCATGCTGTTTTTGTTACTATTGTTGAGCCTACTTTTAATGACTGCATAGTATTCTACTGTGTGTGAATGTTTGAGAAGTTGTTCAGCCAGCCCTGCTGTCAGGTAGTACAACTGCTTTCCTGTCCCTTGAGTATTTGAAACAAGTGCCTGCCTTAGGTTGTATTTCATTTAATTAGAGGCTATGGTCAGGAAAGAAATATTGTACACACACACACACATACATATAATATATATACATACATATAATATATATGTATGTATATATAATATGAAATATGGATAATATGTATTAATGGATAATATATATTTATATTTCATGTGTATAGTTTCTCTGAGTTTTCACTTCTTCAGGTTAAATAGCTTTAAGAGTAGAAATAAGCAAGAGATGCCTTAAAAATGGAGGGCTGAATGATTTCTACCTTAGATGGGTAACAAAGTGAGTATGTTGACCCTCACCACCCCCACCTCCTACTGAAGGGGCAGGCCAGTGTAAGCACACAAGAAAGGAAGGAAAGGCAATCGGATTGGAAGAAAGGAGTACAATTGCCATGACCCACAGGTGGTGCGAGTCTCTATGTAGATAATCAAGAGATCCATGCACAAAACACACAACTAGGAAATGAGCTTGGTAAGACACCAGGATACAAGATGAACATATAGAACTCGCTTGCATTTATATGATCTACAAATGAACAATCCAGAAATGGAATTAAGAAAACAATTCCACTCATAATAGCCTCATGAAAGAATAAAATACAGGGCTGGGGCTGGGGCTCAGAGGTGGAGCACTCACCTGGCATGCCGGGGCACTGGGTTCGATCCTCAGCACACACATAGAAGTAAAATAAAGGTATTGTGCTCACCTACAACTAAAAAAAAAGTAATAAAAGTTTAAAAAAATACTCAGGAATAACATTTAACAAAAAGAAGTGCAGGATTTTACACTGAAACTACAAAGCATTGCCAAGAGAAGTCAAAGAAGGTCCAAATTAATGGACAGGCATCCCATATTCATGGATTGGGAGACTCAGCATCTCTGTGTTGAGTGTGATTCCTCTTGAAATCCTAGGAGGGTTTGTTTGTTTTTGTTTTGTGTTGCTTTTTTTTTTTTTTCTTTTTAGAATTGACAAGCTGATGCTTAAGGGCAGTTAGAGGAGCTGTGCTGGCCATTTCCAGAGCTCCTACACGCTGCAGTATTGGAGATGCCTGGTACTGACACTGGGGTGGCACATAGATCAGGGCAACAGCACTGAGGGTCAGAAATGAGCTCACGCAAAATAGTATGCTGTTCGTATTCAGTGAAGATGCCAAGACGATTCGGTGGGAAGGGATCGGTAGTCTTTTTATACACAGTTGGGACAGCTGTGTTTACATTAGTTTCCTAGGGATGCGTAACAAAGCGTCCCAGACAGTGTGGCTTGAACAATAGAAATCCGTGTCCTCGTGGATCTGGAGGCCGGAATTCGGAGCAGCAGGGCTTCCCAGGGCTGCTCCCTTTGGCCTGCAGACAGCCTCATCTCCTCCCTATGACTTCAGGGAACCTTTCTCTGCACCTGTCCACGCCCTGATCTCTCTTCTTGTAAAGATGCCAGTTACATTGGGCTGCAGGCCATCCTCAATGACTCAGATCACCTCTTTAGAGGCCCTGTCCATCTCCAGGTGAGTCACCTCCCAGGCCATGGGGATTGGGGGGGAGAGGGTCAGAAATAAGGAAACTGGACCCTGCCCCCACCATGTGCAGAAATCAACTCGGATAAATCTAAGAGCTCCCAGGAGGAACCCTCCATGACCATGGATAGGGAAAGAATTTTTTGATATGACAGCAAGAGTATCAGGCCTAAAAGAAAAATTGATCAAATTGAACTTCACCAAATCCACTTTGGCTTCAAAAGATGCCATAAGACAATGGAAAGGCTTGCCCTCAGTGTCTGGTAAGAGACACTGAGAATGCACCAAGAACTCAAGGACAAAGGGCAACCCAGTTTTAAAATGGGAAGAAGACTTTCCTCTTACCTAAGAGACATCGGGGTGACTGTAAGACCAAGCAGCCCAGCCTGGTCAGTCATCAGGGCAATGCGGACAACAGCAGGCCGTGCCGGGCAGCCTGGGCAGTGGCCACAGCAGCAGGGCAGCGGGCGTGGGTGGGGACGCAGACCCTGGAGCCCTCATCCTGGAGAGGAAAAGCCGCTTTGGAAAACCCTTGGCAGCCCCTCCACCCCTCCTGGGCATGTGCTCCAGAGCATGAAGACCTAATGGCAAAGCTTGGGTGCGAATGCTCGTAGCGACCGCGGCTTGTGGTAGCCAGACCCTGGGAGCAGCCTGCACGCCCGTCAGCAGGAGAGTGGACATAAGAGTGTGGGGTCCGTGCCGCAGAATGTGCTCGCTCACGTGTCAAACAGCGAAGAGCAGTGATGGGCGCCCCAACCCGACGGATCACCCAAGCACCAGGCTGAGCAGAAGCCGGAGGCGAGACTCGGACCGTGTGGTTCCATGGGTGTGAAATGTGCAGCAAAGGCAGATCCGCAGGACAGAACAGACCTGGCCTCCTGGCCCCAGGCGGCAGGGTAAAGATGGAGGGCAGATTAGGCTGGAGGAGAGGCTGGGGCAACAGGAGGCCCCAAGGCTGGGTGGAGGTGATGACCGCACAACTCTGCCATCACCAGATGTCACCAAGTTGATTGTGCATTTATAATGGGTATGTTTTATGGTCTATAAATCATACTGCAATAAATCTTTTTAAATATTTAACAAGGGGCCTGGTAGGGACCAATGACCGCCCCTCCACCCAGCAGGGGACATCGAGGAAGGACAGACAACCACTCCTGAGGGTCTGTCTTGGCGGGGCCTGACCTCGCCTTGTCCCTCCACCAACGCTGATGAGATTTTACTACTGTGCAGAAGAGGAGATGGAGATCAGAAAGGTCATTGAAGGTCACAGCCACTCCTACACCCTGCTGGTCACCTGAGGAAGTGCAGGGGCGGGGGGCAGGGATGTTCAGCATGTGCTGGGAGCAGAGTCGGGCCGTGGGTGGTTCGTGTGTCCCCCAGAGACCCCAGAGTTGGAAGGGTGGTCCCCGGTGTGTTGGTGTGCAGGGGTAAGCCTTTGAGAAGGGGGCCTGGTGCAAGATAACCAGGTCCTGGGGACCCCAGGAAGGGGTGAGTGCTGGTTTCAAAGGGAGGTGAGTTCTCTGAGAGCAGCTTGTTACAAAGCGAGGCTGCCCCACCCGCTGGGCCCCTTCTGCACACAGCTGGCTCCTTTCCACTTCTCCATCACATCCTGATGCAGCAACAGGCTCTTGCCAGGATGCTGGCACCATGCTGTTTGGACCCTCCAGCCACCAAAATTGTGAGCCAAATGAACCTCTTCACCTTATAAAGTACCCAGCCTCAGGTATTTTGCTATAGTACTACGAAAAGACTGACATAGGCAGATGATTCAGATTCATCTCTCTCATATGAATCCTTAAAAAGGGGTGGGGGTGAGGACAGGGACAGCATTCCACCTCAAGGATGTCTTTGCTGCCTTCCAACTTTCAGAGGAAAATTCACATCTTCACTTTGTCCTTTTCCAAACCTCTAAAGCTTGAAGTTCCCACTCTGGAGACAGCCCTCCTTGCTCAGGCCCTGTGGGGTTGCCTCGCCCAGCTAGGAAGCAGCAGTCACCCCTCAGCCCAGCTTCCCCGGCCCACGCTCTGTAGAGTCAGGCTCCCTTCCTATCTAGGGGGCCCAAGCCTCCGGGGATTGGATGTTGGAAGGGAAATTTGAGCCCTCATCCTGGAGAGATCCTTAAGCAATAAGGGGAAGCAACAGCTGTGTGCAGCTGTCTGGTACCTGGAAGAACCAGAGATCATCGGGATTAGCCACAGAAGAGACGGCTTGTGTCGCGGGAGCCACATGGAAATATGCAGCCCTGCCAGTAGGAATCGCAAGAGAGAGCAGATATCCAGGGATTGGAGCTGGCCGCCTAGAGGGAGTGGAAATATGCCTTTTGTCACCAGATCTGCCATCCTTCCCAGGCTCCGTAGGATGGTCCTGACATTCGGGTGTCTGCTGGCGACTCGCTGTGAGCCAACTGAAGCCAGTCTGGTCCCAGGGCTCACTTCACAGCAGTAGACGTGGGCGCGCCCAAAGGTGCAGGTGGATGGGGCTACGTGTCCCAAACTCGCCCTGCTTGTGCACACAGCGCGCTTCCTGCTCCACCAGGCAGGCACTCCCCCGGCAGGACATTGGCACCCGGCAGAGGAGACACTGGCCTGGAGCTGAGGACCAGCAACAGGCCTCACGCACCTTCTGACACAGCAAAGGCCACTTTCTGGGTCACCGAGGAAAGACGGGATTCCTCGGTAGAGGGGCACCCAGGTGGGAAAAGGCAGTGACAAGGACTGACCTCCCTCGCGTCCCACGTGGTGTCATTTATAAGGTCCTGACAGTGAGAGGCAGTGCCATAAAGGATTTATACACAGGACGGTATCTTCATCATCTCTAGGGACAGGGGGATTTCCAAAGATGCAAAATGTACCAACTGCTAAAGACTGGTTTATTTGACCCCGTTACATTTAAGAACTTCTGCTCATCAAAAGTCACAATGAGAATCTGACTCTGCTGCGGGCTGCCCTGCGCACCGGCCGCTCGGGCTATCCTGGGAGCGTTGAAATACCCACCGTCTGTGTGATGCCACTTGGCATGAACGGTTCCTGGAGGCAGACACAGGACCAGCTAATCCTAATCCCGGGCTGATAAGAGGCCAGTTCAGGGTCCTAGGCCCAGGGCCCGGTTCTGAAGGATATGTGTGTGACATGGGCTGCCCACAGTGACCTCAGCAAGCAGGACTCTCTCTCATCCCCGCATTCGTGGGGAACAGGGTTCCTTCTGGAAGCAAGCATACTTTGGCTGGAACCTCGGAGCTCTGTCAAGCCCAGGACTCCTCGCGGTGCGCAGAGGTCACGTCTGAGGATCAGCCAGCCCACGACACCAGAGGGTGTCCTTGCACATGTGGCGCTGTCTTTCACTGGTGCCTTGGTGTGTTTCCTGGTGCAGATTGGGTTTGGCTGTTCGTCCCAAGGACAGCCCAAGACCAGAGGAGACTCGGCGCTGTCCGGAAGTCTCCATGGGCCTCCCTGTCCCAGCCCTCGCTGGTCCCCCTGCGCTTCTGCCTTCTCCAACAAGAGCACCCGGGACCCTCCAAGCCCAGACACCCACCTCGGAGCTCACACCCCACACCCACCTGCCGCCCTCCAGCAGGCCCCATGCCAGGGCCAGGCCTCCCCCTCATGCTGCTCATCCAGCCTGGTGTCATGGTGTGCCCAGCGCTATGGAGGAACGCAGGGAAGGCACGCAGCCTCCACGTCTGCCCTCTGTGGGTTTGAGGTAGAGGCTGGAATCGGCCAGGCCTGGTCCTTCTTGTCTAGATCACCTCCTCAGAGTCTCCGCTTCCCCGGCCGCCCAGGGTGACATAGGGAGACCATGCGTTCAGGAGCCAGCGGTGCTGAGCCACCCTCAGGAGAGCAGGGATCTCAGCGCGTGGAGGCCACACCACACTCCAGCATGTCATCAGCTCCTTCGTCATGGGCCTGCAGAGGAAGGGGAGACCCAAGGGGCGGGGCACAGGCAGCAGCTCATCCTGGGCAGGAGAATGACACTGGCCTCCGGCACCAGGACAAGGAGGAGGCTCAGAAGTAGGAGGGGCCTGTCCTGGGACTCTGCCTCCAGCCTGGGACAGGTTAGCCCTGGGGACAGGCTGCAGAGAGTAGCTACTTAATGGCCAATAAAAATATCAGCGAGCCCTTTAAGTCATTGTCCTCTACTTGAGAAGTACGAAGAGTGGATAGTGACAGGCCAGGTGCCCACTGTCACTTCACATCTTTCCACTCTAAACCTGGGGCAGGTCACACGAAGGGAATTTGGCAAAATTAGAGCCTGTGACTCTGACCACATAGGGTCAGCAGCCCAGCGTCCATCAATGGGTGAGAAGCAGCACGGGGCATCCACAGACAGCGGGGCAGCGGCAGCCCCAGGAGACAGGGTCTCACATGCTGCAGCAGGGGTGACCCTGGATGGTGGATGTGCTGAAGGAAATCGACTGGACAGAGAAGGACGGGTTCTGTGCATCCCTCCAGGGAGGGGCCTCAGGAAATTCACAGCAGGTGGAGAGGGCGGGGGTAGGGGATGCTGCTGTTCCATGGCTGGAGTTTTTGTTTTGCAAGATGAGAAGAGTTCTGGGGACAGGAGGTGGTGGCAGTGTGACAATAAGAATGTGCTAATGTCCCTGAATGCACAGTGGGGAAGATGGCAGGTTCCAACCCTGTGTCTTGCACAACTAAACATTTCTGATTGGAGGAGAAAATCACATAGGGTCAAAGTAGCCCCGAGCCCTGTGTGAGGTGCCTGTTGGAGACCTCCAGCCCCTCTCCGAGTGGCCCCTCTGCGCCCAGGCCCCCTGCAGGTAGTGCACTTGGGTGTGGGACGGTGGGCTTTTAAGGGATGTTAGAAAACACTGGCATGTCTCCACCCCAGACAGCAGAGTGACACATCTCCACCCCAGACAGCAGAGTGACACATCCCCACCCCAGACTGTCATCATGGCCAGGGTGTACGAAAGGAACCAAGGAGCAAGGCCTTCTAGGGCAGAGCAGACAGCCACCTCACTGCAGAGCCACCACTTGCAGGGTGACAGGGCTGGCTGGGTCACCTGTGATGTGTGAGGGGAGGGGCACTGGGAATTGGGCCCAGGGCCTCACACATGCTGGGAGACCGTCACCCCCAAGCTACCTGCGGCTATCTGTGCAATTTAAATCACATGTATGCATGTGCAATCCCCCCCACGGGCTGTGATAAGATGTGCACGCCCCAGCTCCACTGCACACAAACCTGTGTCCCCGTCTTCCCGATCCAGGACCTGGGCCAGAGGGGCTTCAGTCAGTGCTGGTTAGACTGAGCAGCTTATCAGGAGGTCTTAGTTTCAGATCCTTCATGGACGGGACATACGCTGCACTTTTCTCCCATGTGGCAGAGAACCTTGCACAGTGCCGGGCCCACAGGACATGCCTGGTGACACACTGAATGGAACCTGTTGGTGAAAAAACTAGGATGATGATGCCCAGTCCCACGCTGTGCCCTCCTCGTGCAGCCCCCTGGCAGGTGTCCTTGAGGCTTCTTCCTGTCCTCATGTGGCAGAGTGACATGAGGTAGCCAGTGGGGGACCCGGGATGAGGCAGCCCCCCGTCGGCCTGGACACCTCCATCTAGCCTCTGTCCACATTCTGAAGCAGCCCCTTGTGTAATGCTCCAGTCGGGCAGTTCCAGCACACGCACACGCATATTGGAAGCTGCATGATGTCCACCTGTAGGCAGCCCGGTGTCTGCACAGCGAATACCCAGTATCCAGTGCCCGCGGTCTAGATGCCGGTTGTGGTGAGATCACCACTTACTGTTAGTGACAGCATCTCTTACAATCTGGTACGCAGGGTGTGGTCGGATACTGTGTGAATGTGCCCATACAGTTTGTCTAGATGTGCCCACTATACCTCTGGGCACATATGCACATACACTGTGTGTGTTTCTTAACCCAAAATACCAGCATCACCACTTGACAAAATGCACAGGCCCTGCCCCCGACCTGCTGAGTCAGGACCTCGGGGCTGGGGCCACCAGGTGATCCCAAGACCCTGGTGTGCGACCCGTCACACCTGCTTCCTTCAGACCCCCCTCTCTCCTCTGCAGGCCCTGATCCAGCTGCCCCCCTACATCTCTCAGTGTGATGAGGTGCTGCAGTTCTTTGAGACAAGACCCGAGGACCTGAATCCCCCCAAAGAGTAAGTTGGTCTGTGAGCCCCCTGCATCCTGCCCCGCCTGCCCTGCTGGTCCAGCCAGCCTGGGGGGAAGTAATGTCCAGCCAGATTTCACTGATTCTTCCCCGCAAGCCTGGCCTCAGGGGGCCTCGAAGTCACTGTGAGGGTCATACTGGTCCCCTTTGGCAGGTGAAAGAAGCTGGCAGGGTTCCTGTAATCCCATAATGCTCTGCAGCACTTGCCAAAGTGTGTTGGGACCCAGTGGGTGGTGGCCCTGTATGGCAGTGACTCTGGTCGGGTCCCCTCACCTCACCAAAGAGCCAGGTGTGCTCAGGAACTGCAGGCCCGACCCTTCCCCAAAGTGCTTGGGACCAGGAGTGTTGGGATTTCAGGTTTCCTCAGATCCTGCGACGTCACCTCTTCCCAGGGCGGGCAGCCATGCTGACTTTGCCAGGAGGGAGGCTGGCTGGGTCCCTGCGGCTCAGCACTGCCTGGCTCAGGAGTGCAGCTTCCCTGGCTCTTCCTCCTGGAGTCGGCCATGGTGCTGGGATCTTCTGCGGAGCCATAACGGGGAAGGGATTGATCTGCTGGTTTGCTCCAAGTCTCCGGGCGGAGTTGGGTCCCCGAGAAGCTAATCTCACACAGGAGCCCTTCCAGGAAGGCTAAGGAGGGGACTCTCATTGACTGGGCCTTCCAGACAGGACCCCTTCCCCCAAGTCTCTGAGCAGAGACCAGCGTGGACAGAGGCCACCGTGGACAGCGTCTGCTCATTCAGATGCGTTCATTACCCAAAGTTGCCCACAGCTGCCGCGCAGCCTCGGGTTGTGCTGAGGTCTGGTGGGCGCTGCTGGAAGGAAGAAAGGGTTAGCTTGATCTCAGAGTGGTCTCAGGAAGGGGAACCCATTGAGACACCCACATAAAACACAAAGCACTGGGCTAGAGGAAGACGGCAGAGCAGCCAACGGCTTCCCGAAGGAGTGTCACCTGGTCCCAGGAGACTTCCTGGAGAGAAGGATTCAGAGTCTGGCACCCCTTCCACCTGTGCGACCTTGGGCAGGTGACTGGGCTCCTGAGAGGGTGCAGCTCCCCTGCCCGTGGCCAGCTGTGAGATGCAGCAGCCTCCCCCGGGAAGGACGGTGCAGCACCCTGGTTGCACCTTACTGGCTGAGCCAGGCTCTGGGGGACGGAAGGAAGGTGGCAACGCAGTTGTGGGCAGCTCTGGGGCCCCACAGGCCATCTCTGCTGATCCGGTTGCTGGTTCCGGGTGTGACGAGTGGCCGGGTGACTACACGGGCTTGGTCTCCTGGTCAGGAGCTGGAAGCTCAGACCCAAGTTGGGCTTGAAACGGGGTCTTCTCTGGCAGTGTCTGGCGGGGAGACCAGGGCCACAAAGGTGCTGTTACAGGAGGGTTTTGCTGCCGGGATGAGCACGCGGGAGCCCCCAGGAGCCCCCAGGCAGGCCACAGAGCAGGCCATGTGCCTGTTCAAGGGCCCTGCTGCCGCTACTACATGGACCCATGGGCCCTGCTACCCGCACTGCCTGCTCCAGCTGGGACGGCGGAGGCACAAGCAGGGTAGGAGTGGCCCTGGTCACAGGACCCAACACCGCTCTGGGGGCAGCATATGCAGAAGCAGCCAGGGAGGACCTCGTGGTGCATCCTGCAGCAGCCACCGAGGGGGACTCTACCCACAAGGACGTCCAGGGGACTGGCCAGGCCGCGCTCTAGCTCCCTGGGCCTCAGTGTCTCCTCCTGCCAGATGGGTGTGTAAATCATGAGGTTTCAGTGAGCAGTGCAGCACAGCTTCCTGACCAGGACCCGGGGACCTGAGGGTCAGCTGGCCCTCCCTGCACCGCAGCTGTGGAGTTCCTCCTCACGGAGAGCATCCTCCAGGCCCTGCCCAGTGGCTGCTCCCAGATGCTAAGAACATAGCCCAGGGTCCTGGGGTCGGTTTAGCCCCCTGCCCTCCTGAGGATGCCTCAAAGCTTCATTCCATGGTGGTTAAAAACCAGACTTTCAAGTCAGACCTCGAGTGGACGTTCCCCCAAGAAGACCCCGAAGGGCCGGTAAGCGTATCAAGATACATGAGATCGTTAGGAGGGGATGCAGTCCAAGCCTCCTCAAGGTTCCCCTGCTCTCCAGGCCACTGTTGTCAAGGATGCAGAGAAATCGGGGCTCTCACACGTCGCTGGTTCGAAGGTGAAATGGGTGCCATGGGAAACAGTCTGAAGGCACCCAAAAAAAACTAGCCCTACATTTATGACACGACCCAGCATTTCCACCCCTCGGGATTCCCCCAACATGGAAGCTCACAGAAGCATGACTCATGATAGCCAAAGAGTGGGAGCAGCCCAGCTGCCCACAGCCGGAGCACAGATGGACCAAACATGGCCCATCACACGTGGGATGTCCCGGCCATAAGAAGGACGAGAAAACTGCTTCACACTGTGACATAGGGGAGCCTTGCAGACACGCTGAGCAGATGAATCCAGACACAACAGCCACCGTTACGGGACTCTGTGTAAATGAGTGTCTAAGTAGGCAGGTCCGCAGAGACAGCAGGAAGACCTGTGGTGGCCACCGCCGGGAGGAGGGGGCCGGGAGGTGACTGCTACCTGGGTCTGGGTTCCTTTTTGGGCGATGAAAGTGTTTTGGAATGAGATAGTAGTGATGGTTGCAAAACCCTCTGACTCCATGAAAAACAAATCAATTGTGTACTTTCCAAGGTTGAGTTTTATGGTTTGTTAATTATCCCTCAAAATTTTTTTATTTTTAATATATTGATTTTATCCTATTTTTGGTGCTGAAGGTTGAACCCAGGACCTCATGCACAGAGCTATGTCCCAGCCCTTTTTGGATTTTATTTTGAAACAGGGTCTCACTAAGTTGCCCAGCTGGCCTTGAACTTGCCCTCCTCCTGTTCCAGCTTCCCAGGTAGCCGGGATGACAGGCATGCACCACCACACCCAGCTGTCCCTCAATTTTTAAAACATTTAGGTAGACCTGGCTTACCTTACCAGCTGTGTGACTCAGGGCAGTTACCTGACTTTTCCTGATCCCATTTTCCTGATCTGTAAAATAGAGACAAAGTAACACTTATTTCCCAGGGTTGTCCTGAGTTTTAAGTGAATGAATGGCCCGAGCCACTCAGGGCCTGGCAGAGGGCTGCATTTCATGATCATTGAATGATGGCACCGGTGCCACAACGCCCAGCCCAGCCCAGCCACTGGAACCTGCTCGTTGTCACTAATGAGATATTAAGTGATATGTGAACCCTGATTTTTAGTATTTGCAGTACAGTTGTACCTACAAACTCCGACCTGTATGTACAAACGTAAGAGCCGTCAGCCTCATTCCCTGTGGATTCCAGCCTCAGCAGCATCCCAGGTCACCTTCAGGGAGATGCACTGTGAGCGCTGCTCTCCCCACTAAGGGGCAGAGCCTCTGCTCCTCCAGCGAGGCAGGTGCCAGGCCCTGTGCACTGTGGGGTGTCAGGGCTGTTGCAGACTGTGTGGCCCTCCAACTCTGCCTGGGCCCCTCCACTCTGCGAATGCTTGGGGACACTGGTCCTCAGGGCACCAGAGCACTTATCAGGTAAAGGGAGATAATTAAGAGGATTCTTTCTGTTTTTAAGAAATCGTAGGTCCCTGGGGTTGGCTTGGATTTCATTCACTCACTGACGGTGTTGTGGGATGGAGAATTCATTTTCTAACAGAATTTTCCTGTCAGTACATGACAAATACTAACTATTATTCATTATTCTTTCTTGCCCCCATTCTTTCCTGTACAGGGAGCACATTGGAAAAAAGAAATCTGGTAAGAATATTTTCCATTTTCCTCCTCCTCCCTCCCTCCCTCTCTCCCTCTCCCCTCTCTCCCTCCTCTCTCTCTCTCTCTCTCTCTCTCTCTCTCTCTNAGAGACAGCCCTCTCTCTCTCTCTGTCTCTCTCTCTCTCTCTCTCTTTTTAATTGAAACCAAGGGCATTCTGCTACTGAGCTATATCCCAGCCCTTTTTATTTTCTTTTGAGACAGAGTCTCACTAAGTTTCCCAGGGTGGCCTCGAACTTGTGATTTTCCTGCCTCAGCCCCCTGGAATAGCTGGGATTACAGGCATGTGCCACCGTACCCTGCTCATTTTCTTCTCTTCAATCAGTGTTTAGCATACTCCTACTAAGTACCTGCCAGGTGCAAGGGCTGTGTTCCACACTGGGGATGTAGCCATGTGGATGGAAGGATGGATGGAGGGGTAGCTGGGTGGATGGATGGATGGATATCTGGGTAGATGGATGGATGAATAGTTGGATAAATAACTGGGTATGCATATGAATGGAAGGGGACTGGCTGGCTGGCTGGATGGCTGGGTTGATGCTTGATTGATTGGTTGATACTCCAGCATGTTTCCTAAAAGAAAGATTTGGGGTCATTTCACCCTACAAAAAATTACAAAGGGGATGATGTCTTTTCCTGAGATCCCTCTATGGAGTACAGGGTAGGCGTCTTCCTGGCCACACTATCAGGGGTTAGAGGCCGTTATATAACAACTTGGTAAGCTCAGAGTGTTCTTCAGGTGCTGGAAGGTCAGAAAAGAGGAACGCTAGATTATAAGGAATGAGCAGAAGCATCCACCCAGCAAAGGGCATTCTGGTCGGAGGGGACAGCGAGCCCCCAGCTGGCAGGCAGGAGTGAGCCGCGAATCTGGACCTGGTCTCTCTGACACCGCAGCACCAGCCCAGCCTCTGCTCCGCTCCAGTCAGCCACGTCTGGACTGTGGCTCACGCGTATCCAGTGGTCCCCGTGCTCACTTCCCTTTCCCTGCAGTGACCTCTGCCCTTGCATAACAATCTTCCCGTTTCTTGGACAACACAATTCTTCCACCAGAATCAACCATGGGAAAGGAGAAGGCAGGGGCCCAGGGCAGGCGCTGAGTTCCCACGGGCCTGGGCTGAGTCAGAGTCGACATCAGCAGCAGCCCTATTTTGTCTTCCCACCACCCAAGATCACCCCTGCCTCTGCAGAGGCTGACCCATGCCAGACCTGGAGCCAGTGCATCTCCAACGCGTCCACAATTCTAACCTCTTTAATTTCCTAGGACTCCAGGGAGGTAGAGGGGGTTGGTGGGGATGGTGGTGGGGCTTGGCACAAGCAGAGATCTCAGACGTGAAACGGAGGACTTCTCTCCTGGGCCTCGGTTTCCACATGTATTATTACGGGACATAATAATACTGTTTTCTAGGATTCTTATAAAATTTACAATATGCATACAGTACTTAGAGTAGGATCATGTCCAGTGGATTTGTATTACTCCTGCTCTAACTGAAAGCGTGTGGATGCCCCTGCCCAGCATCAGCAGCGGCTCCAGATTCCGTGGCACTGGTCAGTTGCCTCCTGGGTCTGGGGCCTGTGGTCAGCTTCAAGGGCTCCAGGCCGTCACTGGAGGAAGGTTTGGGAGCCTCGCCTCTGGAGTGAACCCTGGCATCTGCTCAGCCAGTGTCCCACTTTCTTCCTGGTTTAATAGGCACTGGCCAGGGCTGTGGCATCCTGCTAAAGCTGCAAATAGCTCCCGAGCCCCAGGGATAATTACCTGTTTCTTAGAAAAGGGCAAAGAGGGGCTGCCACTCCTGGGCTGGTCACAGAGTTCCTGGCTTTGACTATGCGGAGACTTTCCTTGGAAGGAGCTGGTGGGAGGGAGGGAAGAGAGGAAAGAGACAGCTCTGGTTTGTGAAAACCAAAGTGCCAGTTGGAACAGGCTTGATGAAGGGAATTGTCTGGAAAAAAGAGAGACGGCTCTAATTTGTGGTAACCTCTGTTGACATCACTCACCTGCAATGGGGGGGTGGATTTATTTATAGTCCAGCTGGGTGGAAAATGGCACCTTTCTTCATTCACACCAAGAGCTCACGCTGGGCTCAGCCTTATGTTTTATCTGACCTTTGAACACTGCCCTTATTTTAGAACCTGCTTTCTTGACTGAATTTTAAAGGATTTAAGATGAGCAGACTTAACTCCCTGAGATTTCTGAGCCAGCACCCTGAATTGGAGGAGGATTATCTTCTCAGCATTTCCCAGTCATGACTGGCTGGCTGGCTCTTGCAGACTTTGGCTAATGTGGTTTCGGATTCTGCTCATCCTGTAGGAAAAACATCTTCTCACCACCATTTAAAAGATCCTCTGATTGCTTAAGGGGTGTCTTTCTGCTTGATTGTTCTATCCTTTACTTATTAAGTATTCTCTCTTGTTTATGGATTTTTCCAGCAAGCCTAGCAAAACAGCGAATTTCTGGAAGGAAAATCTCACTTTGCCTTTACTCGTCATTTTAAAAACTCAACACATGTCATCACAAAGGAAAAAAAATAGGCACTATACCATTTGAGAAAGATTTTTAGCACTTAATGATAAAAATCATCCTTCTACTGTCAAATCTCCTTCCTCTTGACTTCTTCCCTCTGTTCTGTTTCCTGCTGGACTACGTGACATTTCTTACCTGAGAATCCTCTGATTTCACACTTGGCATGTCCTGGAACTTAGCTGCTTATCCCAGCTTCAAGGTACTGCAATTATCATTCATTGTAGAGCTTGGCTGCAATGCCACACTCCACCAGGAGGTGTCTCTATGTAACACCTGAGTGGCTTCTGGAGGTCAGTGGAGACCGTCAGACTCCTAATCTCAGGACCCTATGCAAGGGGCACAGTTGGCTTGGGAGTACTGTTGTCCTGGAGGCTAGAAGAAGTCAGCCCTTAGCCTGACCTCTGGGGAGGTGGCAGATGAGGAGAGGGCTGCCAGTAATGAAGATGACCTTTGAGAGCCATAAAGAACTAAGGCTTGGCTTGACTGGACCCTGGGAACTCACAGGGAAGGACAGCCAGCAGGCCTCAGGCCATCCTTCCTTCCCTGTCATCTTTTCTTTCCTCGCCCACCTCTTAGCCATGCCCTCCCACACTGGAGAGCGTTGGAGCCAGGTGCACAGCCTGGCTTTGACAGTAGCCAGCTACATGACCCAACTAAGTCACATCATAACGCTGAGCCTCTGTTTTCTTGAGTGAAACACAGGGCTGGTGGCACCATCTTCCAGGGCAGCAGTGTCGGGACATCGGTGTGCAGGGTGCAGCTGGGAGAGACGTTGTCTGGGGCTGCCCCGATCCCATCTTCTAACCCTCCATCTTGCATCTGCTCCCTGTCCTCCTTCCTCTGTCCTCCTGCTTTCTCCACCCAGGGTGCAGGTAGCAGGGTTCTCTCTGCCTCCATTTCCCAGGCAGTGGGGACAGTGGCTGGAACACAGTCACATATCCAAGAAGCAGCACCCTTTGCCAGAGGAGGCCCACACCAGACTTCACACCACACAGGGCTGACAGGGGGCTTCCATGCTCCTTCTGGGTGCCAGTGGTGTGCTGGCAAACACCCCGCCGCAGCTGTCCGCGGAGGAGCCCAGCTCTGCAGCCTCCGCCAGTTGCCGCCATAGCCAATTTCAAGCTGCCAACAAGATGTCGCCCCCCCCCCAGAGTTGGAAAGAGACGCACAAAATCAGCTCAGGGTGCACGACTCCCACGGCACTCCACTGCTGGGTGCATTTGGACAGGAAACAGGGATCCTGGATATCTACATGATTTGTGGAGATTTATTTTGTTGATTTATGTTTATGTGGTGCTGAGGATGGAACCCAGCGCCTCACACATGTGAGGCAAGTGCTGAGCCACTGCCACAGTCCCCCTCCCCCACCATAGGAATATTTTAAATCTGAACTGTGGCCATGAATGTCCTGCTGTCCTCCCCCAGAGCTGAGCCTGCTGCTCCAAGTCACACCACTGTCCCCTCTCTTTGGAGTCCCTGAACTCAGGTGTCCCTTCAGTTTAAATCGCCTGTATCCTATGGTGTCTTTCCTGTGTTTATCGGCTCTGTCCTGGCGTGGAGCAGGGCTGCCCACTCCAGGGGCACTGGGGCCCCTCTACACCATTCCCTTCCCACTGCCACTGCCCTGGTCCAAAGCCACTGTCACCTCCTGCCTGACCTCTGCCTGGTCTCCATTGAATCTCCTGCTGTCTTTCTTGCCAGCCTGGGCTCCGCCCTCCACGAGGCAGCCAGCGGGTGCTTTCTGTCCTTCTCTTCTTACGACCGTCGATCTCCTTTCTCCTTCAAAGTGAAAAAAACAAAACCCTCTTAGCTTGGCCCTCCAAGGCCCTGTCCAAGCTGCCTGCTGACCTCAGCACTGCCGCGGGCCCCAGCCCCTGGCGCTCACCCACTTGGTGCAGACTCGCCCGCGCTGCTCCTCCCTCTCCTCGTGGCTGGTCCTCCCCAGGCCTCCGCTCTGTCACCTCCTTCAGATGCTCCTCTGACCACCTTTGGTACAGCATCGCCTTTCCCAGTTGTCCCCTGCCTGGGTCCTGGTGGTTTCCAGCAATTCCTCTCCCTTGGGTCCTGCGTGTGTCTGTCTCTCCAACCAGCCTGAGGGTTAGAGGCTGGACTCACACCTACCTCATCCACTTTGGTACCCATGGTGCCCAGTGGAGTATCTGGAACATCACGGGGACTTCGCGAGCTAATAACAGATGAATAATTTGGGGCAATCAGGTGTTGGGTGATGATGAACGGATGTTGGCTTGATGGCGGTGGGCGGCTAGGCGGTTGAAGGCATGGTGGCTGGCTGGATGGATAAGAATGAATGTGTCCTAGTCCATGTTCAGATGCTATAACAAAACCATAGACTGGGTAATTTATAGAAAAAATATATTTCCCAAGTTCTGGAGCCCAATATCACCGTCTGGCACCTGGTGGGGGCCTCGCCGCAGCATAACATGGCAGAGGCATCGCATGGCAAAAAGAGAGTTGGCCGGTCCCCCGTCATTCACCTGGTGCCATGACAAATACCTCCGTCCATTCTAGTTATCTGCTAAGGATCCACCTCCCGACACTCTCATAGTGGCCGTTACATTTCCACTTGACTTTTGGAGAGGACATTTGAACCACTAGCAGTGAGCTCCTGCTGGGCCGTCAGCTTCTTGGGGGCAGGTACCATGTGTCAGTCACCTTGGGACCTCCAGGGCTTGTTCAGAATGGGCACTTGGTGAGCTTTGGTGGCTGAGTGAGCAGATGGATAAAGGGATGCGTGGATGGGTGGCCCTGGAGAGGAGTCCTGTGACAACTCCCTTCTCCGTTTGGAACGTCCTGCTGACCCACCGACTCCCCTGGCACCTGCTCCTTCACACTTGGGTGGTGGCCAGAAGTGACATCTGATTGCATTTCCTGTCCACAGGGGGAGACCTGACCTCGGTGGACCCCATGGTCCTGGAGCAGTATGTGGTGGTGGCCAACTACCAGAAGCAGGAGAGTTCAGAGATCAGCCTCAGTGTGGGGCAGGTGGTGGACATCATCGAGAAGAACGAGTCAGGTAGGGACCTAGGCCAGCTCCCTCCCACCCTGCACTGTCAGTGAGCCCCTTGGCCTGAAAGTGCCTGGAAACTCAGGGACAAATCACCAGTGCAGGCCGGTGCATCTCCCCAGGTCCAACTGAGGTCTCCCAGGCCTCGGATTGATCATAAGGCTCAAGTAACCACTTGGCCACCACTTGCTAGCATCCCACTGGGTCAGGTGTCAGTGATTTGTCCTGAGGTTCATGTTCCTTGCACACTCCTGGTCCTCAGGCACCGGGAGACACAGCTGGGCTTACACTGGAGATCTGCTCATTGATTCCTCCATGGGAGTCCAGGAAGGGTCCAACAGCTCTGGGCTCAGTGTCCCTCAGCATCGCTGCCCTCAGGGGGCTGCAGGACACTTGGCTTATGATTCCTCCTGACTGCCACGTCTCACAGTTATCCGGCCTGCCTCATTCATCTGGCCATCAGGTTCCTCATCTGCAAAATACAGAAAACTCCCCCAGAGAACCTCTGTGAGGATTCAGGGGATATGCAGACAGAGGGCCTGAGCCTGCGCCTGGCCCACAGTAGGTGCTCCCAAAATGTCCGTGGCCTCAGGGCAGCCTTGCATCATGACGGCAAAGAGCGGGAAGAAGGAAGGGGCCAGAGAGGCCTGTGTCCTCCCTGGGGGCTGTGGCAGATGGTGGCAGGGCTGATAATGTCATCAGGGGCCAGACTGTGTGATGCCCCCGTGGACAGCTGAGGTCCAAGGAGCAAAGGGAAGACATATGTGGCCAGCGTCTGTGGGTCACGTTACCCTTAGTCATGTTGGGTGTGAGACCTCAGCTACTCAATCTAGGAATTGTCCCTGCTCCAAAGAACAGGGGATGGCGATGTTCCTGGCATCCCCTGGATCACGTTACCGCTAGCCATGGGACCGCGTTTGCTGGCCAGACCTCCTGAATTACGCAACCCAGGAAGTGGCCATGAATGCAGGACCCAGGAACGTGCTGCTCCCAGCTCATCTCGATTTCTCCTGTGACTTGCTCACAGTGCACGTCACTTCTGTGACCTCAGAAGGTGTGGGGATTTCTCCCACCAGCAAGCAAGCAGGCGGTCCTGCAGTGGACACCCACTGGGTGTCCTCTGACCCAGTTCATTCTGTCCACCCAGAGACGGTGTCAGATCCCGCAGGCTGCGGGCTCCGTCACCGTGACTGCCCACCACATCTAGGGCCAGGTTGTCTCGACTGTGCATCCAACTGACAGCTACAGTCGGGGTCCCCGAGACCTCCTCCTGGGGTTGGACTGTTCTGCTCAAGTGGCTCACAGACTCAGGGACCCGCTTCACCAGTCTATTATAAAGACCCCACAATGGGAAGAGGGGACTGGCCAGGCGAGGCAGTGGCAGGGCAGAGCTCGCAGGTCCTCTCCAGGGCACCGCCTTCCAGGAACCTCCAGGGGTTCACTAAGGGAGCTCCCCTGTCCCCTGGGGCCTTGGGGAAACTTCACTGTAGGCATGAATGAAACACGGTTGGCCCTGTCAGGACGGGACTGTGTGGAGGGGTCTGATTGACCTGTGGGGACCCCGCAGGCTCCCAGGTCAGAGTCTCCGTGGCCGCCCTGTGTAGCCTTCCCCACTCCTGGCACAGGGCAGGACCCTTCCAAAGTGGGGCTGTCCTCACCTACCATTAGCGTAGGTCACAGAGCACATGGCCAGTAGGAGGGACTGGTCAGTGGACAGTCCATGGGTGGTAGGAGGCAAGAGGGTGGAGAGAGGCCTCTGGGTCACCTGGGGCCCGACGGCCCAGCATCCTTCTGGACTGAACACTGGAAGTACCAAGGCCTGCAAAGCAACAGGTCAGGAGCCACAGTGAGGACCAGGACCTGTCACCCCCTGTCATCCCTGCATCGTAGCTGAAGAAGCCACGGCTCCAAGTGACCAGTCACTCACCTCGGCCTGATGCCGGGCAGCCCGGCCGGGGTCCCAGACCCTTCCAGCTGCCCTCAGGCCTGTGACTCTGATTCCTGAGGCTGGACATGCACAGAACACATGGGTGGCCAGGACACGCCCTCGGGAGTTCAGCATGACATGAGCCCTGGGCCACCTGCTCAAGTCAAGTCAGGAAGGACGGCCTGCCGGGAACAGGAGCAGGGTCGGGATGGGGGGTTGGTGTATCCACAGGGGTGGATGTTCAGTCCTCAAGCAGACAGCGGGCTGCAGACGGTCACCCCTCAGCATGGCAGGGGACTGGTTCAGCACCCCACAGGTTCCACACTCCATGGGTGCCCAAGGCCCTTGGATAGAATAGTGCGGACTGGCATGTCACCTGGGCACGTCTTACTCGAGTTGTTCAGGGAACAACGGTGAAGGGCGTGGTCCTTATGGACCTAGGGGGCCAGTGTCCAGGTGCCGGGGGACACCACCTACAGGCTCAGCACAGACGCAGGCGTGTAGTTTTGATTCAGTGGTTGGTTGAATCTGTGGATGCAGAGTTGGCAGGTGCAGAGGCTGACTGTTTTCTGGTGTGAGGCCTCTCCAGCAGTGGCCCTGGCAGCTGGACATCCCTTGACATGCACAAATGCAGAATCCAAGTCCTGGAGAAGCCATTAGGCCGTGCCCCAGTGACAGACGTCCCGGCACACAGCCCTGCCCTGCCACCGCCTGTGGATGTGGACCTGGGTTCGCCCCATCTGTGCGGTGGGCTGGTGGGTGCTGGCTCTGAGACGGTGGGGTGAGGGCCCGGCCACGGTGAGCCTTCTCCGTTCTCCCTGAGCTGCCCCTTCACTCCCTGTCCCAGGCTCGGGAACAAGTTTCTCTCCGGCCTGTTTTTTGGCGGTGAGCTGCTGATCTGGGCCGTCGTGTCCTTCCGGGATTCCTGGCTCTTCAGCCTCCCTGAGCCTTAACTAACGCAGCGGCTGAGGCTCAGCGGCCTCCGTGTCCCTGGCCCGCATCCTCAGATTCAGCCAATGTTCAGGGCAAAAAGGCATCGAAACTGACCACGTCCACGCCGCTTCCTGTCACTATCCCTAAACAGTTCCTGGAGCCACTATTCACATAGCATTTGGGTCACGTGAGGTCTTGTAGGTCCTGCAGGGGTGATCTCAAGGGGACCAGGAGGTGTGACTGGTCATGTTGTTACTGCCCCATCTTGTATATAGGACTGGACATCCTCTGGACCCTTGGGGTGCTGTGGCCAGTGCCCAGGTGCTGGGGGACGCCTATGATCCCATTCTGAGACCACTGACGTCTCTGCTCTCCGTCCCCAGGTTGGTGGTTCGTCAGCACGGCTGAGGAGCAAGGCTGGGTCCCCGCCACCTGCCTGGAAGGGCAGGACGCTGGGCAGGATGAGTTTTCCCTGCAGCCTGAAGAAGGTAGGGAACCTGGGCAGCTGCTGCCCCGGATCACAGGAGGCCACGGGCTCGGCCCAAGGACAGCCTGTGGATGAAGCCCGCTGTGGGGTGGGCGGGAGGCTGTCCATCCTTTCTAGGGGCCTTTGAGAGCCCCTGGGGTGAGCGTGGCCGAGCTGGGCCTGACATCTTCATGGACCCTCAGGAGGGCCCCAGCCTGATCCAGGTCCACCCTTCACTGTGCCTCTGGAGTTCTGGTGGCAGGACACTCGGATTCGAGATCTTTGACCCCGCCTGCTTAAAGATGTCAGCTCTCTGCAGGTGTAAATGGCCCTGGCAGTGCCCATGCTCCGTCTCCCCGGCACCCTTCCCTACGGGGGTCCTGACACCTGTCACACTGCAAGGCTAAGGCTCCCTCTCCCCCAGTAGCTTCCTAAAGCCAAAGCCCCCCTTTACCTGCATCAATAGACAGGTGCCATGGAGCCAGGCAGACTGGACCTGAATCTCAGCTGTGCCACACACTCACTGAGTGGTCTTGAGATGGACATTTGACCTCTCTAAGCCTCAGCCTCCTCATCTGATAGTGGCAGAGTGATATCTATAACATGGAGGTTTTTAAAAATTAAAAGAAATGCTAAATGCAAAGCAGCAGGAACAGTAATCATGGGCAGGCACTGGACCAGCCGCCCTGTGCCTCAGCTGGTCCTGGACCCCGGGGAGGAAGCACAGAGCCATCTTAAGTCTATATGTATCAGAAGAGGGGGCAGGGCAGGGACAGTGCACACCTGTGACCCCTGCGACAGGAGGATCACAAGTTTGAGACCAGCCTGGGCAACTTAGCGAGGCCATGTCTCAAAATAAAAAATAAAAAAGACTGGACTATAGCTCAGTGGTCACTGCCCCTGGGTTCTGTCCTCAGTATTGCCAAAAACAGGGTAAGAAAAAGGAGTGGTGCCCTCCAGCTCAGAGGTCAGCAAGAGGGGTTGCACGTGGCTTTCATGTAGTCAGACCGCAGCCAGCACACCTCAGAGTTGCTTTGCTCTGTGTCTCAGGGGCCCACCGAGTGGTAGGTGCCAGCCAGCTCAGGCTGAGGAAGGCGGTCCACTACATGGGACCTGGAACCCCTCAGAGAGTCCATGATACGGCGTGTGCGTGCCTCTGTGAGGGACTGAGTACTGCTCCCACCTAACAGACGGGGAAAGGGTTCAGGGAGGTAGAGCACTTGCCCCAGGTCACACAGCGGGAGGGAGGCAGAGAGGCCATGTTCTCCCTCCTCTCCCACAAGGGTTTCCCTTGGTGCCATCTCCACTTGTGCTAGGGATAGAATCGTGTCCACTGGTCCCCTCTCCACTCAAGTTCAAGGTGATAAGCAGGTGCTCGGCCTCCCTGAGACTCCAGGGCCTCAGCACTGACTCAGGATTCCTCTCGGGGAACAGGGGCTTGTGCCCCCTTGGCCCCCGGACACTTGGGTACCTTCTTCTCACCTCTGTCTCTGCCCTCCCCTCCACATGCTGCCCATCCAGTCTCCTGGAGGTACTGGTCTTTGCCCCGGCCCGTGGGCCGCCGCCGGACGCTGGGGGACTTGTACTCCTCCAGCTGGCGCCAAGGTGCCTACCGCGGAGTTGTCTGCCCGTTGGGTGCCTGGACATCTGCATGAGCCTCTGCCCGGCACTGCCCGTGCCTGTTGCATGTGAGAAGCGCTGGTCTGTCCTCCTGTGTGTGTGTCGGCATGGGGGTCAGGGAGGGGGAGCCCGAGCCCTGTCAGCCCCGGGCCCGGAACTTTCCCAGCTTAAAAACCGTAACACTGACCCCGCAGCCTGCTCCTGCCATCAGGCCTTCTGAGTTGGGTGGGCAGAAGCAAGGTCTATTCACTCATGTCCCTGGAAAGCCCAGCGGAGGGCTAGCTTCAGGCATGGCTTTATCCAGGGGCTTGAGAATGTCCTCAGGACCTGCAACTCTTGCCACCTCTCTGCCCTGTTCTCTGCCTTGTTGGCCCCATTCTCTGTGGTGACAGTAGTTCTAGGCACCTTCAGGGACATCCACCAAAAATAGGGCTTCTCCTTCAAGTCAAGCCCCAGGATTGGGTCCTGCTGACCCACCTGGGTCCCATGGCATCCCTGAACCAGTCACAGAGGCGGGAGGGTGCAGCACTGAGGCTGGCCGGGCTCACCTAGCCATTCCCTGACCCAGGAGGTGGGAAGCCTGGCCTCCCCAGCCTCCCCAGCCTCCCATGGGCAGAGGCTAGCAGACCACCAGGGGAGGGCCTATGGGTGCCAGACAGGCCACTTCAGCACCCATGACACTCCTACAGGGACTTCACTGCACCTGTCTGGAATTGCTCGGCCTCCATGGTCCCAGAGAGAGCCTCGTGGGTGCTGGGGAATCCCATGCCATGCAGCCACAGGGTGAGGGGACCCGGGAGGCCAGGGTCAAAGGGCTGACTGCGCCCACACTCGGGCCCACACAGCAGCCCTGCAGCCCAGACCAGGCAGAGCCTCTGTGCGGCCTTGAGCACCCCCTTCCGCTGACCACGGCCAGCGCCCAGCCTCGGCTTCCATGGGCCTGGGAGCTGCTAACTGCTGAGGAACCGTGCACCCCCGCAGAGCAGGTCATCTGCCAGGTCCTCACACAGACCCCAGTGCTCCCGCCTCCCTCTGCAGCAGGGGGTGGCCCCGATGGCTTGTAGCGTTTCTCAGAGTCACCAAGGCCACGCCAGCATACAGCCTTGGCACCTGGCTCCGTCACCTGGTGACTGAACTGTAACCGGAGCCGGCAGCCTCCCCTCTCCTTGCCAGGCCCCAGGATGGCATCCACATCTCTCCACTTCAGCCCCAGGGCTGGCCTTGCTCTCTGGAGCCTCTGCTTGGGCAGCAGTGAGCAGCGCCCCGAAGCCTGGCCCCGGGCTGCCTGCTACTGGGGACCCAGGGCCTCGAGCATCGTTAGTGAAAGGTCAAGACCTGCTGCCAGCTAGGGAATGGACGTGGCTGGCCGTCCCCACCTCGGGGGTATTTCAGTCTGAAACTTCTGCTGCCCAAGTCCAGCTCATCTCTGAATTCTCCCCTCTCCCAGGCGAGGAGCCCCGAGGGTGTAACTGGCCCTGTGTGAGCAAAGTGGCTCCAGCCGGCCTGGGGACTTGTCCAGTTACTGAGTGCTGGCTACTTTACCCGTGAGCAGCGATATCCCAGGCTCATGCCCAGTGCTAGGGGAGGGACTGGCCGGGGCGGACACAGCTCGGCTCCTGGGTTCACAGTCCAGCGGAGCTCACAGACGCAGGACAGGATGCGCAGTGTGTACGTGTTAGAAAGCCGTCCCTGGACGGGCCATCAGCCTGAGGACGGGGACGCGGATGCCACGAGCTGGAATATTGCATGAGGTGGTCGAGGACACTGACCTTGAAGGACAGGCCTGGGAAGGGACGGGGGAAGTGCTGCTGGTGCTTTCAAGGGACTGGACCTGCCCTGGGTCCTGGGTCCTGATGCTGCTGGCACCTTGGGAAGCACAGCAGGTGAGGCCAAGTCCGCCTCTGCGTCACCCCAGGGATCAGAGTCCTGGGACACTTAGTCTGTTTCTCACCCGATGTCCTTTCTCCCTGCAGAGGAGAAGTACACGGTCATCTACCCATACACAGCCCGCGACCAGGATGAGATGAACCTGGAGAGAGGGGCCATGGTGGAAGTCATCCAGAAAAACCTGGAGGGCTGGTGGAAGATCAGGTACCGCCGCTGGCTCCCGCTGTCGCGGGCGGTTTCAGGGTCATGCAGGCTCCAGCCTCCAGGTCTATAAGGGATTGCAGATGAGGGTAGTTTCTGCCTGGGCCGTGGAAGGACGCTTCTCGGTGCCGTTGGCCTCCTTCCCTACCCACGTCCTTCCCTAAAAACCCTTAATAAGCAAAATTGCCTTCTCCAAACACATGGAGCCAGTCAGCGGGAGCCCTGTTAAGCAAGACTGGTTTCCATCTCCAGATGTTCTGTGATGAGTGACCGGAAGCTGAGGCTGCCCATGTGAGTAGTCGCCTGCTGCAGCCCCACTGAGACGATGTGGTGCAAACCCCGCACCACGGTCACCCTCCTCGGGCCTCTGGTTTCATTTATCCCCAGATCCAGCTGCAGGGCGGGAGGCTGCACCCAGGCACTTCCTTAGCCTGCAGTGGAGCCGAACAAGCCCCACTGTTTCCCCAGCAAGAGCGAGTGGGGACAGTCACCACAGAGCAGGGCGGCGAGGCTGCCAGAGTGCTGGAGGGACGTGGGGGGCGCTGGGGTGCAGAGAGGGGGTGCTCCCCCGCTCAGGGGCTTCCTGAGGGAGGGGACCTCAGAGCTGAGACACGAGGGAGTGAGGAGGACAGTGTCAGGACGTGTGGTCACGAGCCACACAGCAGGGTCGCAGGGACAGCGGAGACCACAGGGACACCAGGAGGAGCGCCCTGAAGCTTTCAGCAGAGGTCCCATCCTCTGGTGGCGCTGTGACCCTGATGGTCGCCTGGTGGCGCTGTGACCCTGACGTGGTAGTGATGCGCTGTGCCTTGGCCATTCCTGTGAAAGTGCAGCACGGCCGTGGGCCTCCACGGTACTTGGCAAAGGTCACAGGCACCTGTTGTGCTGGCCACCGTGTCCCTGTGCTCGCTGCTCTCAGTGCCTCCACGCCAGGCTCGCTGAGCCCCGGGCACCTCTGTTTGCACCATCTCTGGAGTCCCCATTTTCTCTTGCTGGTGGCCCTGGGAGCAGGGGGCTGCATGGTGCGTGGCGGCTGCACCTCCTGGTGGGCTTCGCACAGCACTGGGGCCACTGGGCACATCCCCAGTTCCTGTCACCGTGCTGGGAATCCAGTCATCCTGGAGCCAGGGGGGCTGGCACTCAGGAACCACTGGGTTGCACCTGGTCTCCCAGGAGGTTATGGTAGGATGGCCGACAGGGCAGCCGAGCCCATGACTGAGACTCAAAGGACCCCGGGTAAGCCTGGGCCTTGGCCACCCGCTTCCAATTGCGGGCTTCCTCCCCGTAGCTTTTGTCCCTGCGTGACAACCTGTCTGCAGCTGAGGATGTGGATCATGTGCAGCCTGATGTGGACCAATTAGGTCAGGTTTTATTCCTTCTCAGAATACTCGAAGGCTGAGGGACGCTGAGCGGTGGCCTGCCACCTCCTGGTGGCCTGTGGTCATGGAGGCCTGTTCTCATTGAACCCAGGGCTGTGACCCTCTAAGTGGCTCTTGACAGGAGGGCGGCCTCCCACTGGCCGTCTGGTCTGTCGGGTCTGTTCTGCTTTCTCAGAGGCATGGCTGGCTGCCCCCTCTGTGGGTGCTGGCCAACGCCGAGCCCACGTGCTCCGAGCTGTGATGCTGGACAGTTTCCACAGTGTGGCTACTTCCACTCTGGCCAATTTCAAGCTAATGGCGTGAAGTCACTAAACAGGGAGTCCAGAAGGAGTGTGCACCCAGCGGCTGCCCCGGCACACCTCTGTCCAGGAGGCCCCCTCCGGTCATGGCTGTTGATCTCAGCCCTGCCGCACAGAGGACTGAGTGGCCACTGTACTTGGTGCGTTTTGTCTGGGGGCCGTGAGCTGCTCCGTCCGGGACCCGAGCAGCCCATAGTTGAGTGGCAGCTGTCCCAGGCCGGCTCCTCACCCCCTGGACAGGCATCTCACCCAAGGTGAAGCAGCCTGGGTGGGGCCGAGCTCTGCAGCAGCACAGGGCTGTCGGGAAGAGGCAGCAGCTAAGGGGCCTGGATGCCCACCTGCCAGGCTTGCCCGCGACGTCGGCTGGGTGCTTCTCCCCTCGGCACTCGGCCTCCGTCTGTAAACAGACCCCATCCTAGTGCTCGGCACCGGGCGTGTGGAGGATTTCAGAGGTTTGAGTTTTGGAATAGTGGCACGTGCGGACTGAGGTGACTCAGGGACACACCCGAGTCTGAGCACAGAACTCGTTCTCATCTCAGAGGCACCTGTTCACAGAGCCGTGAGATTTCGTACGGTATTTCGGGTGCACCTGCATCTCCACTGCACTCCTCCATCACCTGAGGGCAGGTGTAGACATTTAGGCTTCAGACTCTGGAGCATGTCACGGGGGGGGGCTCAGCCTGCCTCCCTGCCCCCGGGTCTGCTGGTATTAAGTACAGAAGTGGTGCGAGGGCGAGCTGCCAGGAGAGTGCCCACGAGGCCAGCCTCCTTGCCACGCTGTCGTCCTCACTGCAGGGTTGCGTGGGGACCACTGTGAAGCTGTCACAGTGGTGGTGACAGGTCTGTGGCGGTTCCCTCAGCACCATGCCCACTGGCATGTCTGCCGTCCTCCTGTTCCCCCTCAGCTCACACACCCAGGCACCAGTGTGGACTTAACTTACCGTGCCCTCCCCAGCACTTCATTCCAACTGGTGGTGCCACCGCGTGTCATGGCGCTGGGATGGCAGAGCCTGCCGGAGACATGAGGGCAGCATGGAGGTGGGCCTCCTCCCCAGGAGGGTGGGAGAGGCTCTCGTGAGGAATGGAATCGAGCAGAGCCAGGAAGGAAAGGGACAGTCAAGGATCACCGAGGGCAGTATGCACCGGGGTCAGAGGCTCGGGGCGTTTAGGAGACTGCAGCTGGGCAGAGCAGTGGCCTGGAGGCTGCTGTGTGAGGCCATCAGAGGCCCCGTTGGAAGGGTCTGCAGTGCCTGGCAGAGGGCTCAGTGTCATCGGAAGGCCTGGCCCCGGGCAGCCCGGCCTGTTGTTCCTACCCACTGGGGCCTGAGAGTGACTCTCAGCAGGAGCCTGGTGACCTCCCATGGGCCTGACCACATTCCCTTCCTCCTCCTCCTAGGTACCAAGGCAAAGAGGGCTGGGCCCCCGCCTCCTACCTGAAGAAGACCAGCGGGGAGCCCTTGCCCCCGAAGCTGGGCCCCGGCTCGTCTGCCCCCTCGGGCACCCTCGACCTAGACGGCGTCTCCCGGCAGCAGAGCGCAGTGGCCAGGGAGAAGGAGCTGCTCAACAACCAGAGGGACGGCCGCACCGAAGGCCGCATGGCGCCCGATGGCGATGTCCGGCAGAGTAAGTGACTTTCCCCCTGACCAGAGTGGTCTTCTTGTGGACCCCGAGTCCCAGAGCTGGGCAGCCTGGCTCCAGGGTGAGGCCCCCAAGCGCAGGTGTGTTCAGCTGTGCTCACCTGGGGCATCGCTCAGTCTGGGCTTCCCCTGGCCACGAGCCAAGCCCAGCAACATCTGTTGCGTGCCCACCGCTGGCCAAGAGCCTTGGCGATGTTTACGTCCCCTGCCCAGGAGGTGCATGCTGTGCCTGTTCCACAGGACACAGCCTCGTGGTCCAGAGAGTCCAGTCACCCATTTGTCCTGTGCTGGAGGCCCTCGAGCCTTGGAGCCAGGCAGTGCCACACTGACAGGGTCCTGAGCCACCCAGGGAAGAGCGCAGACAGCCCTTCTCTCCCGGGAGGGTCTCGGCAGCAAGCTGACTGGTACGGAGCTTGCGCCCCACCCTCTGCAGGACAGCTGGCCCCTCCTGGTGTCCACGTCAGGAACTTCACACACGGAGCTCTACCGTAATGGAAATATGTCTCTTCTCCACAGGATCACCAAAGATGAGGCAGAGACCCCCTCCTCGCCGGGACATGACCATCGTAAGTGGACCCTGGTCTGTGGTCATCAGGGATGCCGCAGGTCTCCCAGGCCCTTGCCCTGTCCAGAGCTCTCCTCCTGTCCACGCAACAGCCTCGTGAAGCAGGCAGTGCAGATCACTGTCCCCTCTGCAGGTGGAAAGACGGGTCCAGGCAGGGAAGCCATCGGCCCAGTGTCCTCTGCCTCTGTGTCCTGCTCTCGCCCCACTTCTCCAGATCCTCTGCCCAGGCCCAGGCTGAGGAGGCTCAGGGATGGCATCTGTGGTGCCGTTCTGATGTCCTGCTCCACGTCTGGGGTTCTCCAGCTGCCTTGTTAACAGGTGGAGCCTCCCTTCTCTGAATATCCAAAATCAAACTTTTTAAGCACCAAGATGACACACTACGGAAAATTCCACACCTGACCTCACCTGCCGGCTGCTTTCAAAACGCAGGCACACTAAAAATATAGTCTAACGCCATCGTCAGGCTCTGTGGATGCAAAACACACATGAGAGAATTTCACGCTTGGACTTGGGTCCCCAAGACTTCCCGTTATGTGGTGCTGGTGATCCTAACCCAAAGCTCTCCTGGGCCCACGCGTTTTGGATAGGGGTTGTCCCACCGTGCCGTGAGCTGCTGTCCTGTTTTGGAAGGCCTGCCATTCACTGAGCACCATGCAGTGCACTAGCCACTCACTGTGGTGACCGGTGTAACCCTTGCAGCCGGCCACCAGGCTGAGACCTTCCATGTTCCCTCTGCCTGAGGCCAAACTGAGGCTCAGAGGGGAGACCACTGCCCAGGGCCACACCGTCACCAGTTTTTCCCACCCAGATAGCCTGGCCCGCAAGCCTGTTCTTCCCGGGCCCTGCGGCCACTTCACCTCAGACCTTGTCCTGCCCCACGCTTTCATGGTGCAGCCAGATGCCCTGTGTGTCCACTCATCTCCGAGGTTGGAGGATCAGTGAGAACTCACTGGGAGATGCCAGTGGTGTCCTCCATGTGTCCGTCAGAATTAAGTCGGTCCACCAGCACCTTCCATGGTGACCGCGTGTTCCGGGCCCCTCGTCTCACCCCAGTAATGTTGTGGTGCTTGTTCCCCCTGAAATGAGCCCTGTGTGTGTCCTCCCAGCCTCGGGGTCTCAACCTGCCCAAGCCGCCCGTCCCGCCCCACGTGGAGGAGGAATACTACACCATCGCCGAGTTCCAGACCACCATCCCCGATGGCATCAGCTTCCAGGCCGGCCTAAAGGTCGAGGTGAGTCAGCCACTAGAGTCAGAGTCACTGCAGAACACCCGGCACCCCCACCTGCAGCCCTGGCCGCCCGCCCCAGCCTGCCGTCTGCGGGTGGCCTGCCCGGACACTTCACACAGGTGGATGCGTGTGCCACATGCTCTCAGAGGACCACTGAGCCACATCCTCAGCCTATTTCATATTTTAGTTAGAGACAGGGTCTTACTGAGTTGCTCAGCGCCTCACTGTTGCTGAGGCTGGCTTTGAACTTGAGATCCTCCTGTCTCAGCCTCCCGAGCCTCTGGGATTACAGACGTGGGCCACCGCACCTGGCTAAAGTAAAGATTCTTGATCCCTTCTGTGATTTCACTTTGCTCTTATTTGAGTCAAGAGATAGAGGGATTGAATTTGGAGGAATTTGGAGGAATCCTGAGTTCTGTTTTAACAGAAAATCTGCCCCGATATCATCATTAATTATGCGCATGTGTACCTAGTGCCTCCATGTGAAATGTAAGGGACATCAAGATGTCATTTCCGTGGGACTTGGTGGAGATGGGGCTGGGAGGGAACATTATGTGGCTGGAGCTGAGCGTGAGGAAGCCGAGCAGCCTGAGGGTACCCCGTGGAGCTGCCCAGGGGGGGTTGGACATCGTGTTTGAAGAGGAAAGTGACCTATGATGGCAAACGGAAGCTGTGGCTTCCACTTGAAGGAGCAGGTGATTGACAGTGTGTTTGTGACACAGGAAGGAAGTACCCAGTGGAGAGGTGGGAGCATCAGCCTGATCACAGGGGTGGGAAGCACCGGGAGGCGAAGGAATGGGGACACTGGTCGCAGGACGCTCTAGGAGCTCGGCTGTGGAGAAAGGCAGGAGAAGTCGGGGACAAAGGCAGGACGTGAGCAAGTTGACGCTGGCTTCTGAAAGCTCGGTTTTCAGCATACTGGGAGGAATTCTGCTTTGAGGTGCCAGTGTGCTCAGGCAGCCCGAGCAGGGGTCCTCACCGTCACCATCATCATGGCCACAACACGGTCACCATCACCACACAGGTGCTGTAGGTCTGCTTCAGACCTGGCTGGCAGAGGCGCCTGGTGTGGGCGGGGCTTTGTCTCTGCTTGTCGCCACTGTCCTCCAAGCCCAGTCCATCCAGACCATTCCCAGGAGCAGGGAAGACGGCCCTAGCGCCCCAGCTCCAGCCTGCCCGCTCAGCAAGCCCAGGGGTCCCTAGGGCCAGGGTTCCGGCCATTCCACTGGCCTTCCCACTCCTGGACCTTGGATAGGACAAGAAGCCCAGGGAACTCGAGGCTGCTGTTCCCAGAAAGAGGCTCAGCTCCAGGCACACAAGAGCAACAGAGGGCCCAGCCCCGGGCGTCTCGTCTGCCCTCGCTGAGGCTGGTTGGGCCTCGGAGCAGACCACACCAGTTCCCTCTGGCTCTCCTCCCCACCTTCACTGGCGCTGACCAGCCAACGCCTCATGCACAGCCGTCCTCCCCAGCAAGCGCCCTCCAACTCAGCCTCGAGCCTCTGCCCTACTCCCCATGACATCAGGCCCCGCCAGAGGTGACCTGAGGGACGTGGTGGGAAGGAGTGGTCTGAAGATGGTGGCTTAGGCAGAGCTCTTTCCTTCTGATAAATCCCACATGCTCTGTTCTCCCTTCCCATTTTTGCCTCCTGGTTCACTTCACAATCACCAGAGTCTTCAAGATGTCTTCACGGAGCCACAGCTTCCTAGCAGTAGGGCTGCCGCCACAGCTGGGCTCCTCGTCCAGGCTGCCGGGGGCGTGGTTTACGGTGATGATGGTCACGGTGGTGGTGACAGTGATCAGGTGGGGGGTGGTGTCAGTGGTGGTGATGATGATGATGGTCATGGTGGTGGTGACAGTGATGGGGGTTGATGTCAGTGGTCGTGGTGATGTTGATGGTCGTGGTGGTGGTGATAGTGCTAGTGATGTTAGTGATGGTTATGATCATAACAATGGTGGTGATGGTGATGTGGTGGTAGTGATGATGGTCATGGTGGTGGTGGTGACAATAATGAGGTGGTGGTGGTGGTAGGGATGATGTCAGTGATGGTGATGATGATGATGATGTTGGTGATGGTGATGGTGACAGTGGTGGTGATATTAGTGACGGTGACAATGATAACAGTGGTGGCGATGGTGATGGTGGTGGTGGTGATGATGGTGGCGATGACGATGTTGGTGGTGGTGATAATAACAGTGGTGGTGGTGGTGATAGAGGTGGTTATGATGATGACTGCAGTAGTGATGATGATCATGACAGTGACGGTGGTGACGATGTGATGATGATACACGTGCCTCTTCAGCGCATGTATCTTGTCAACTGACTTGATAATGAACCTTTACAGAAGTCCTGCGAGGTCATAATCATCAGCCCCTTTTACAGATGAGCCTCAGAGGAGCTGGGTAAATGGATCCCCAAGGTTACACAGCTAGTAAGTGGCGGAGCCTGGGTTGGAACCAGGTCTCTGTGCCACAATCCTGTGCGCAGAGCAGAAGCGTAACAGATCCTCCTTGGTGCACAGTCTGTGGTCCTGTTTCTGCTGCCTCGGGTGTGGGACTTGATCTTGGCACTGTGGGTTCACGCGAGTGCTGATGAGGACCCTGTGCCCAGCGCTGCCCTCGTGGTCAGCGCTCACAGCGCTCATCCTGTGCTTGTCCAGTGCCGCCTGCTTTTTCCCAAGGACCCCCGCTCCAACTGAAGGACGGACCACACTGGCTGCCAGCACTTGCCGGGCGCCTGCCTGCGGTGCCGGTACGGCTGTGAGGGGAGTTCCCAGGTGGATGTTGCTGTTTTCATCATTATCCCGGCTCGGGTTGGAATCTGGGGCAGGAGGCTTGCCCAGGCCATTTGGGAAGCAGGCCATGAGCTAAAACTGACCTCAGGACCACGGGCAGGCCCAGCCTCCTGGCTCCGTCTGTTGGTGCCATCCCTTTCCAGCTAGGCCTCCGCACAGCAGCAGCAGAACCATGGCCACAGTCCTCTGCCCCCGGCAGCCTCTCACCCAGGCCTGGCTCCTCCACAGGGTCTGGCTCTGGAGCCCGCCTGCCTGCCTCCTCAATAGGACGACAGTCCCCGTATCACAGGGAGCTGAACGCATAGTCAGTCAGACCTCCTGTCACGTTCTGCCAGGGAGGGCAGCGTGTTCGTCTGCTGGGGTTGCTGGACACAGCGCCGCAGGCAGGCGGGTTACACAGCAGTGGTTTGCTTCTCACAGTTCTGGAGGCTGAAGTCCAGGATCGAGGTGTCAGCAGGTCTGGCTTCTCCTGAGACCTCCCTGCTGGGCTCTGGATGGCTCCCTGTGTCCTTGTGTGGTGGGCCCCCAGTCTCTGTTTCCGAATCCTCTCCCCCTATGAAGACATCAGTCACTTTGGACTTGGGCCTCCCGTTGTCACTTAGTTACCTCCTTAAAGACCCCGCCCAAGTACAGTGACGTTCGGACATACTGGGTAGGTTAAGGCTTCAGCGTGTGGATATTGTAGCACAGTTCAGCCATAGTCTCTGGGCTGTGCACCTTCACCCATGTGAATCCAGCCATCTGATCCTGCACCAAAAAGAACCAAGAAACCCACGATCTTTCAGGCTGTGGGTGATTCCAGCCACCGCTGCAGTCGGTGGGTGTGTGGGTGCCAAGGAGGCTAGACAGGGAGGAGCCTGCTGACTCCATCAGCCTCGGCACCCTGGGTATAGCGTGAGGGTGTCCTTGAGCCACTGGGTGACTACTTCATCCGGTGCTCAACCAAGGAAATGGGATCAGGGTAACTTGGGCTCTTTGTGACATGTCCCTGCAGGCTGGCAGCGTCCCACCTCCCAGACGGCAGGGGAGTTGATGCCCTTGTTGGGAGATGCTGGTGGCCACAGATCAATGCCCCACCCCCGAGGGACCCTTCTGAGCACTGTCTGCAGGACCTTCAGGTGGTCCTTGGTGGCTCACGCCCCAGTTGACCTCCCCTCTCCCCTGCTCCACTTCCCTACTTGAAGGCCCTAGGCTTCCCTCTCAAATTAACTACCTGCACTCAAGTCCAGATCTCAGTGACTGTTTTTGGAGGAATCCAAAATTGTATAAGAACCCGCTAGGTGCGGTGGCACACGAGTATAACCCCGGCTACTGGGGAGGCTGAGATGGGAGGACGGCTAGAGCTCAGAGTCCCAAGGTGGACTGGGCAACAAGGCGAGACCCTGTCTCAAAAACACACACACAAATCATATTGGATGAGAACCTGCCCTCTGTAAGATGTGCTAAGGCAGGGGAATGGCTCCATAGGCCTTTAGGAGAACCTGCAGAGTTCAAAGGCACAGCTGCCAGTGCTGGGTGGCATGTGGGTTCTTCCAGACCATTCTGATCTGCCTGCCCTCATGTCACACTGCCACCGTGCTAACCTCTGTCCCCCTTACAGGTGATCGAGAAGAATCTGAGCGGCTGGTGGTACATTCAGATCGAAGACAAGGAAGGGTGGGCCCCAGCAACCTTCATCGACAAGTACAAGAAGACCAGCAATGCCTCGAGACCCAACTTCCTGGCTCCCCTGCCCCACGAGGTGGCCCAGCTCCGGCTGGGGGACGCAGCGGCAGTGGAGAACAACGTGGGCAGCGAAGCCATGGGCCCCTCCCGGCCCCTGCCTGATACCCCGCACGGTGCCCTCGACTCTGGGATGTCCTGGTGCAAAGACTGGAAGGGTGGGAAGGAGGCCCTGAGGAAGGCGTCCACAGACGCATCCTCATCGGCAGGCTACGAGGAGATCTCAGACCCCGGCCTGGAGGAGAAGCCCAGCCTCCCTCCGCGGAAGGAGTCCATGATCAAGTCGGAGGGGGAGCTGCTGGAGAGGGAGCGGCAGAGGCTGGAGCAGCTCCGCGGCTCCTCGTCGAAGCCTCCTGGCATGATCCTGCCAATGATTCCGGCCAAGCACTCCCCGGCCCGGGAAGGCAGGAAGCCAGAGCCCAAACCTGAGAAAAGCAAGTTATTCCAGCTGAAGAATGACATGGGGCTGGAGTGCGGCCACAAGGTCTTGGCCAAGGAAGTGAGGAAGCCCAACCTCCGGCCCATCTCCAAGTCCAAGGCTGAGCCCGAGGAGAAGCCAGAAGCCGTCCCCCAGAATCCATTCCTGAAGTCCAAACCTCAGGTCAGGCCCAAACCAGCTCCTTGCCCCAAGACAGAGCCACCTCAGGGCGGAGACCAAGTGGATATCTGCAACCTTAGGAGTAAGCTCAGGCCTGCCAAGTCCCAGGAGAAATCCTCACTGGACGGGGAGAGTGCCCTGGCTGCTGGGGGCCAAGACATGGCCTTCAGCCGAAGCTTCCTTCCAGGTGGGGAGGGACCTGGCCGTGCCCAGGATAGGCCTGGCAGACAGGACGGACTCAGCCCAAAGGAGCTGTCCTGCAGAGCCCCCCTGCGGCCAGCCAAGACCACCGATCCTGGGCCCAAGAATGTGCCCGTCCCTGTCCAAGAGGCGACCCAGCAGAGACCTGTGGTCCCACCCCGGAGACCACCGCCCCCCAAGAAAGGCTCCTCCTCGTCTTCCTCCAGACCCCTCCCGGAGATCAGAGGGCCACAGCAGGAAGCCAGCGAAAGCAGGGCGGCTGCTGCCCCCGGCCGTGCCCTCCTCGTGCCCCCAAAGGCCAAACCTTTCCTCTCCAACTCCTCTGGGGGCAAAGGCGGGCTGGGGCCGCGGGCAGCCGGCAAAGCAGAGGACCACAGAGAGAGGGCAGCTGCGGCCTCCTTGCCCGACATCGACGGCCTGAAGGACTCTTTGTACGTGGCCGTGGCCAACTTTGAAGGAGACGAAGACACGGGCAGCTTCCAGGAAGGGACGGTGTTCGAAGTCCGGGAGAAGAGCAGCAGTGGCTGGTGGCTGTGCCAGGCCGTCAGCGGGGCCCCTTCCTGGGAGGGCTGGATCCCCTCTAACTACCTCAGGAAGAAGCCCTAGCGCCCTCCTGCCAGAGGCCCACTGCTGCCCACGTCCTCCCCACGTATTTAATGGCCTCTTAATTTATCCGACTCCACAATTCAGCTCCTCCCCTGGGAGGCTGGAGAGTGAGCGGCTGACCCGGAGCCGGGTCTCCCCCTGGGGTGGCATCCCAAAGGTGCACGCCACAGCCCCCGCTCCATGGGGGTCCTCGCCAGCACCCTGCCTTAACAGACCTGCTCCTCTTGACCAGTGGCGGTGACCCTCGCAAGCCTCCAGGATCAGCTCCTGTCACCAGGAGGAGTCCCATGCCGGCTTCCCCATTGCCTGGAGAGGCACAGGACGGGGCAGCTTGCCCGGTCCACCATGACTTGCTCTGATTCTCCATGTTTCTAGAAGTCCAGGCGCTTTGCTCACTGTCTCCCAAATGCCTGGTGCCAGGAAGAGTGGTGACCGGTGGGCATCAGCTCCGTTGCCAGTCCCCAGGAAAGTGGCCTCTTCCCCGAGTCCCAGGCCCTCCAGCTTCTGAGGCCCCAGCAGATGCCTCTCTCCCAGGAGGGGCCTGGAGGTCCACCAGCCACCCTGCTCCTGTCTTCTGCCTTGGACCTGAGCAGCGCCACAGGCAGGCTCTGCGCCACCTGGGGCTCTTCAAGGAGAACTCCTGTCCCCTGCTTGGGACGTTTCATGTTTGTCTTCCTAGGACCAGAGGCTCGAGTTTGTCTGAGTAAGGGTCCATTCACAAGCCACGCCCCTTGTGAGCACCGCCCCCTCCCCCAGTAGCCAACAGGTGCCAAATATGAGGTGGCACTTAGCACTCATGGTTTAGTGCTCACAGAGACCTCCGTCACCAGGCCCATTCATAGATGAGGAAACTCAATTCAGCCAAGGACGTGCTAGCCAGGAAGAGAGGAAAGAGGATTTCTGACCAGGCTGCCCGAGTTCCCCCACAGGGAAAGGCAAACCAGTAAGATGGAGGGGGCCGCCAGGAGAGGTGGCCCCGTGGCTTCCTTGTGGTGTGAGCAGGGGACGCCTGCTCCCCCACCTGATGTCCCTCTCAGGCCCCTGCAGCATATATAGCAGGCTGCCCGGAGGTGAGCAGCTGCTGCCCCAGCTTGGGGGGACTGTGGGGTCCTGATTGGCTGGCACAGACCCTGTTCCCTGCTCCTGTGCTGGTGCCCCTGAGGGGATGAGGCCGATGGGACAGAGGGAGCTGAGGTGGCCTCTCCCCTGCCAGCCACGAGGGGCTCTGGTGGCTCACAGGCCAGCAGCCGGGTCCCTGCAGAACGAAGCATGGTGATTAGGAGCCCAAGAAGGAGGCAGGCGCCCAGGACCAGGCAGAGGCCGCCCATCCCTCTCTGTCCCTCCCTGCCGTGGCTTCCTGCTCTCTCTGGCACATGGAGGAGATCTTCCTGTGTGTACACCCCAGGAGAACCAGGGCAGCCTTCTACCGATTTGACTGAAGAGGCACCATTCTGCAGAAGTAGAATCGGGACCCAGGCTTTCCAGCTCCCATCCCAGAGATCTCTTCTGTGTGCCGGCTGCTGGTGTGTGACGAGAGCCCTAGAACCCAGCCCACTGCCCTGCCCTGCCCCAGAGACCTCCGGTGCACAGTGTTCACCTACTGCCACGTCCCAGTGTCCCTCTGCTAGAGGGAATGCTTGCATCTACCTGCCGTGCCAAAGATCTGTGCAGAGAGCCTTCTTCTGCACCCCAGCCCCGGGCGGTACCCTGGGCTCTGGCCGCTTCCACAGGCGTCCCACTCAGTCCACGGTGGCACGCCAGCCCTGCGTCCTTGGCTCAGCCTGAGCTCTCTCTTGCAGGGCTTGATTTGTGCCCCGACCTGGAGGAAGGTGGCAGTGCGGAGAAAGGGAGGTGGGAGAGGACCACCCCTATGTGAGGCCCTCCGCGTGGGAGGCCCAGCATGGTTTTCCTGCGGTTTGGACCCTGTTGATCAACTTGTTTGTGGAGCTGCTTTACGGGGTCTGACTACCTTTCCAAAGACACAGCTGACTGGTTTTCTTTCTGATTCGCCTCTGGTTTCAGTGACATTTTCAGGCATTTTGTAAGCACCTACTGCGTCTCAGACACTGGGTAGACCAGGGTGTGGGGGCTCCAACACGGGCTGTGAAGAGCTCCACGCTTTGTCCACTGAAGGAGTATCAGTGGCCTCACTTCCCTCTCCCACCGGGGTCAGCCAGTGGGACCAGACCTGCTCTGCCCTCCTGTGGGTAGGACATTTTCCTGCAAGTCAAAGAACTTGCCTTTTAGACTATTCTAGCGCTGATGGGAACTGTGGCCGTGGAAGCCCCTTCCTCCATGGTGGCTGTTCTTTGCTGGGGTCACCTCTGTGGCCTGAGGACTCCTGTGTCTGCTCACTGCTGCAGTGGTAGACATGCCCCCAGGCAACTAAGCTGCCTGGGTCTCTATGGCAGAGACCCTCCTCGCTGTTCTTGCTTGGGGACTTAGGTTTACGGTATCCCGGACGATGCTCACTAGTCTGGGAGCAACTGACGAAGCTTATGCAGAATTCCCTGGAGTCTTGGCCGGGAAAACATCTGGGGCCATCAACGACACTGTGCCACATACCAACAGGTCACCTCACCGGCTCTTCACCACGTCCCCTCCTTTATTCTCGAGACAATCCTGCAAGGGGAACAGGAGCCACTCGGTGCACAGCGATGCATGGAGGGTGGAGTCCCGTGCCCCACCTCATGCAATCAGTGCCTCAACTGGGACTCAGGTGGGGGGGTTTGCTCTTCCTTGTGCCCTGACCTTCCTGCTCCTTCAGAGGTGAAATGTGCACTGGGCTCCCAGGGGGCCAGTCTCTGAAGTTAGCTGTCACCACCCCTTGGTCAAACATTTCAATAGGTCACAAGAGAAGTGCCAGCCAAGGGTGGGCACTGGTGGGTTTTTGCCTACTCACTTCCGCTCACTGCCTTGTGCCGGCCACTTTATCTTACAAGCTGGGGCAGATGTGCAGCTTGTCCTAGTGCCACCAAGTCTGAAAAATCTGAATTTGAGAACCACCACTTGGTAAAACAGGATTTTGCTCCAATTCTCTGCTGAGAATCAGTCTTCACCATTTGGTGACATTGGCCTTTGTCCCAGGCTGAGACTTGGGGAGAGCTGAGCTCCAGCTCAAACCACTTTTCATGCCCCCACCCTCCTAGGAAACTGCTAGAGCCACACCAGGCTTTCAGGGGTCATTTGAGCCTCTGTCACAAGGTGCTGCATAGAGTACGTTTCTAGGGCAAAGTTCTTAGCCTTAAAGTGTTTCTGAGCCCCCAGGGGTTTCAGTGCCAGGTGGAAAGTGGAGGAATGAATAGATGTGCCACACTGAAGGACAGGCGCCAAACTGCCCAGGACTGGGGAAGAATATTGGGCCGAGAATTGGACAGTACTTATTACTAAGTACTTATTACTAAGTGTAGTACTTATTACTAAGTGTCCATCCCTGAGTGGGCTACAGAGGAAACCACTCCTGCCCTCAAATAGTTGGCAGCTGACATGGTTAAGAAGAGGGCTGGGCGTGGCGCGGTGTGGAGTGCCTGCCTGGCACGTGCGTCCCACCCCAGCACTGCAGCAGCAACCCCACAACCTGACTGCCCTCCTTCCACTGTGCCCACCTCTTAATGGGCACCTTGCAGCCTAGCCATGGGTGACCTCTTTGTCCCATCCTCTCAGGGCTCTTGTGTGCAGTGCAGACAGCCGTCCATACCTTAGACCAAAGATTCCCCAGCGGCAGCGGGACCTGGCCCAAGTGAGCAGGAGATGGGTTTGCAAGGAGGCCTGAGGGTGAGGGCGCTCTGCTTCCCCTGGTAGGAACTGCTCCCACCTGGAGTAGGGTCCCCTGCAGAGCTACAGAGGTCCAGCCAGGCTCCACCCCCTCACCTGCCCACGGACCACCCTCCGAGTGTCCCTCTGCAGCGGCCTCCCCCTGCTGCATGGCCATCTTGCTCTGGTGCTAGCCTGCAAGGCCTCCAGCCCCCCCGTGGCTCAACATTCCGCCTTCCTGATTTTGTCTCTCCTGCGAAGGAAGCCTTCTTGGCCCCAGAGAGGGGGCTCAGCCTCTTTGGTCCTTGGAAGGACCAGATCGTGCCATAGCCGGTGGCCTTTGCTTTCAATATTGAAAAAAAAAGGCCCCGGGGCTAACATAGCAGTAGCAATTCTAATGCAATGGAGGGTTCTAGTCCACCCCAGCGTGCCTGGCTGTGCCTTGTGCCCAGTAACTAATAGCACCCCACTGGGTAACTAGTAGCACCCCACTGAGACAGGACCTTGAGTTACAAGCCACGCCTTCTGCTCCAGGAAGCCACAGGTCACTGGGTCACTTCTCATCCCTCCAGGGCTCTGGGCAGCATTGCCGCAGCTGGTGTCTCGTGGGACGATGCTGGGGATCCCTGGGTACCTCAACACCGCCCATACCCTTGTGGAAAAGTGACAGGTTCCTTCTGACACAAAAGCAAACACTGAGTGTCTGATGTGAGGGGCACCTAGCTGTAGCATGCAGAGACTGTCACCTGACCAGTAGGCTTGTTCTTTGGTTTTTGTTTTTAATAAATAAAAAGTGCTTGACTGGTTTCAAGCCTCGCTGTGAGAATGACGTGTCTGGGTTTTATTGGGTGAAGGGTGCATGGCTTCCCACCCCAGCATCTTGTCCTGTGCAGGCTGCACTGGGGTGTTGTCCAGACTTGGGGTGCCTCCTTTCTGGGCCCTAGGGTGCCTTCTTTTAGCTACAGTGTCCACAAACCCGGGGAAAGTGTCCTCTTATTTGCTGGCTCCCAGCTGTTCCCAACTCTGCCTAAAGATGACAGCTTCCCTGTGGAGGAGTCTTGACCGCTCTCTGGCCTTGTCTGCTGCTGGGCAATGCCATGTGCCATGGGAGATGGAGCATGTAACCAGATCCCAGCCTCGGGGACTGCTTGAGGAAGCCACCTGCTCCCAAGCAATAGAGGGTACAGGCTGATGTGGGTTATTTTATTTTATTTTTTACAAGGGTGCTTAACCACTGAGTCACAACCCCAGATATTTGTATGTATGTATTTATTTATTTGTTTATTATTTATTTATTTTGAGACAGGGCCTTGCCCAGTTTCTGAGGCTGGCTTTCAACTCGCGATCCTCTTGCATCGGCCTCCCAAAGCCCACCAGGATTACAAGCAGGCGTAGTAGCTAATGTGTATAATTTTGCAATGGCAAAGTCAACCCCAAAGGTGGAACTCCCCAGTCACAGGTGAATCTTTGAACAAAATGACAGTACCACCCATCTTCTAAGGAAAAGAGGAAAACCAGCAGAGACCCCGGATGGTGGACTGCAAAAGGGGTTCACAGCTGGGCACAGTGGCCCACGCCTGTAATCCCAGCAGCTGGAAGGCTGAGGCAGGAGGATCAAAAGTTCAAAGCCAGCCTCAGCAACTTAGCAAGGCCCTAAGCAACTCAGTGAGGCCCTGTCTCTAAATAAAATATAAAAAGGGCTGGGGATGTTGCTCAGTGGTTAAGCACCCCTGGGTTCAATCCCCTGTACCAAAAAAATGGGGCGGGGGGCTTCACATACAACAACAGAGACACCTTAGAGAGGAATAATGGCCATTAAAATGCTGATCTCTGTTCCCTTAAGGAGGAGGGAAGCGTGTGGCCCAGCCCCTGGGAGCAGGCTGAGATCAGACTGAGCGCAGAACAGGACGGCCAGAGCCGTGGACTGCTGGGGTGGCTGGGGGGCCACCTGCCCTTGAGCAATGGGGCGGGAACTGTGGGGGGAGGGCTCTCCTTCCCCTCCGGGGGCTGTGAGCACCACCCCCAGCCTTCCTTCAGGTGGCGCCTGGGACAGACACACACCATGCCCAGGCCTGCTGTTCCAGAAAAGCCAGGGCCTCTTGACCCAGCCGTCCACCCTTGCACCTGCCAGTCCCCCTTGCCAAGGGCCATGGGTGTCTCTGGGTCCAGGATCTAGGCCACGGGACCCTCTTCTTACAGCACAGCCTCTTTCATGCCCATTCTTTCTCTCCCAGTGTGGCTCTTCCGCCTCTCGTAACCCAGGCTGCCCGGTCAGTGGCCCAAGAATCCATGGCCATCACGATCTACCAGGGAGCTTGTCAAAGCAGATTCCCAGGCTTAGCCCCCCAAAAGTCAGAATCAACAGGAATTGGCATCCCCGAGGAGCAGGTTCTGAAGAAGGGCTCCACTCCTTGAGAGGACGAGCCATCGAGCAGCCCCGACCTGGTGTGACCCGGTGTGTGATGAAGACGGTCACCATCAGCACCGCCACTGTTGTCTGGGCATTCACCGTGTTCTGGGCCTGTGAGGCACGGAGCGAGCACTGACCTCGTCTCAAGCTTCCTTGGCAGGGTCACCATGCTAGAGGCTCGGTCCCCAGCGGGCAGTGCTGAGAGGAGGTGGGCCTCGCAGGAGGTCCCGGAGAGGGAGTTGTGCCACACCTCTCACGCCCGCAAGCAGGGGCCTGTACTGGACCCCAGATCCACATAACCCATCTGTGGGGTCTCTGATCCTAGAGCCAACTCCCTGCACTGAGTCCCTCCAGACTGTTGACCAAAGCACACCTCTGATTAGAATGACCTAATTATTCCCTGGGCTTAAAAACCTTATTAAAAAAAAAATACTTCCCAACCCTAACTGTAATTAAAGAAAAAGATTTAAATTTGTTGAGGACATGATGTTAGTTGGATACCTTAAAATGATCTTTTATAAACATCACCACACTTCTTCCAATTGGGAATTATCATACCCATTTTAGGAATGAGGAAATTGGTATCTTGAGAGATTAAGCAATTTACCCACAGTCACAGCTACTAAGAGGAAGAACGTGGAACTATAAATCCAAAGGCCATTACCTTGACAGTTCCCAGATCCATAATCTTTCCACTCAGCATTTCCCAAAGTGTGTCCAGAACAAACGCCAATTAGTGTTCTGAAATAATCGTTTCATGGACACATTAGATGAGAAATGCTGTATTAAATAAGGTTCAACAGTGTCTTTATGGCAGATCTTATGTAAACATAAGCAGCCTCATGTAATTAAACGCAGTGTGAATGTTACTCTTTACAGTGATTTATATTTACATGTTAGCTTTGCCGTCACTGTAACAAAGTACCTGAGAAAAACAACTTAAAAGAGGAAACACTTATTTTGGCTCATAACTGCGGAGATTTCAGTCCATGGTCATTTGGTTCTCTTCTTTCTGGGCCTGTACTGAGACAGGATATCATGGCAAGAAGGGTATAAGGGAAGCTACTCACCTCACAGTAGCTGGGTAGCAGAGGGTAGTGGCCAGGGACAAGATAGAGTCCCAAAGGCACACCCCCAAGGACCGACTCCCTTTCACTCTGTCTCCTACAGCATCCACCACTTCCTAATAGCCCACAGCCAGGAATCCATCCATGGATTAATCTGCTGATGAGGTCGGAGCCTTTATGATCCGTCCCTTCCCAGGAGCCCCACCTCTGAACATTGCCACGTGGGGGACCAAGCCTTCAACACATGAGCCTTGGGGGAACATTCCAGATGGAAACTCTAACAGGGTTTATGTATATTGGCTTTCTCAAATGTACTGGCCCCCAAATCATTCACAGAGCCTCTCACGGGAGCAAGACCTCCTATTGTAAACCCTGGGAAGTATCCAGGTTCACACTTGAGTCTGCCCTGAGTTCAGTCTGAACCCCGACCCCCGCCTGGCCTGATGCTTCACCCCAGTCCCTGCTGTCACGCCCCTCACTGCCCATGAGCTCCAGTGTCACCATTAGCACTTCAGGGAGTGCTGGTGGACAGGGCTTCTTGTGCTGCTGGTCTACCCTGGAGCCGCCCCTGGACTTTCCCACAGTGAGGCTGCCCCATGCTGGGGGCTCTGGGACACAGCTGCCAGGAAGGGAGTTTTTCTTCCTCCCACACAGTTTTCCTTAAGGGACCTGTAAATTAGAGACAGTGTCCAGTGCTCCAAGCTAATGAATCATCTAGTGATCCAGAAGTTCCTCCAATTACTATGTCCTCTGACCCCCGTCCCCCTGGTGGGGCTTCCCACGGTCATCTGCAGTGCAGGATGAGCAGCCGTCTTCTACGTCTGCACTTCGACCTCGTCGTAAGAGCTCTTGGAGGATCTCAGGATCTCTGCACAATTATGTATTTAATGTGCATATAAAGTACATGAACCAACGGACATGGAGAATATCGTTAGGTGGGATACTTGCACCTCTGGCACGGTGGTCTCCTCCCTGGAACAGTGCTCCATTAGAGTAGCTGTCCAGCCCAGTGTGTGTCCCTGAGGAGGAGGAGGAGGAATTCTCTAGATGGTCGATGTTTAGAGAGCTGGGAGCTGGGCATGCACGGCTCAGGTTTGCCCTCTCCCATCTGGGGTCAGATGTCCAGGGAGCACACACTGTCCTCGGCAGGAGCCTTAGTATAAAAGGGCCTCAAAAGGGTGCCCCCGAGGGCCAATGGGCATGTCTGATGCTGGATTTCAGGCTCAGGAACCCCATGGCTGCTGCAGGCCATGCCTGGTCCAGATTCTCCCTGAACCCCTTCAAGAATCAAGTTGACCTTTTGTTCACATCTCCCTGATCTCCCTGTTTCGAACCCAGGCAGAAGGAGGGAGAGAGCCCTTTCAAAACTGTCACCAGCTTCTGATTGGTAGCTGATTTATTATAGAGTATGATAAAATATTCAAAAGTTAATGTGTCTAAAGGAGAAACCTAAACCAAATAATGAAATAGAGATTACAAATATAATGAGGGGCTGGGGTGAGGCTCTGTGATAGAGCACTTGCTCAGCGTGTTCTAGGGCCTGGGTTCCATCCCAGCACTGCAAAAATCAGTCACATCAATGACACATACGTGTGTGTGTGTGTGTGTGTGTGAGCTAGTATGCAGGGGGGCTTGTCTTCCATGCCCCCTGGGATCCACTTTATAAACCCTGACCGAGGAACAGATAGACAGGCACTGGTGGTCAGACCTGGGTTTGAATCCTGGCTCTGAGAGCCCTTGGCTTCTGTGAAATTCAGTGTCCTTAGGCATGAGACGGGGACGACAGTGCCCTTCCCAGAGTTGTGAAGGCTGATTGCCTAGCTCACAGCAGGCACTCCTAATAGCACTTAATAGTCCTTGTTTCTATGAAGAGCAGAAGTAGAGATGGACAGTCTTCAAGTATGTCCATCGGCTTGCCCAGGAATTGACAAACAGTTGCTTGAAGGGTCGGCTTGTAAATATTTTGGGCTTTGTAAGTCAAGAGCAAAACCAGAGTGTTACGCAAGCCCTTGCATAACTGTTCAGAAAGCAGCAGTTTGAAAACGGACAGCCCGTTCCCAGCTCTGTGGAAAATCATGCAGCTGGATGGATTAGCCCCGCTGCCCCCGGCCACTGCCCCAGCCCAGGGCACACGGACCTTCCATTTTGTTACTTTTTCCTGAAATGAAAGTGTTTCCAGAGTGTGTTCATGGGACCTCCATTCCTCCAGATGACCAGACACAGTGTTCAGTCCACTTGGCAGACGCTTGTGGGAGGACCCTCTGAAGCCCCCTCCTTGGAGTCCCTGTCCCCACGGGCACATCAAAGAATCCTGTGGTAAGTAAGCTACTTCACCTGGCTGAATCCATGGCTTCCAGGATGTATTGGCCACAGAATCTTCTCACCCACAGAACATACTTTGGGGAGTACTGTAGTCGATCCTAAATTTAAATCTTTGTTCAGAACGTCACTGTATGGAATTGAGTCTGTGTCCCTGAGCACGAGTTGCAGGGGTCAGTGTGGGCACATGTTGGTTCCCATCCTCAGCAGAGTAACAGGCCCAAGTGGGACTTCGGCGTGGAGAGGCCTTCAGATTTGCTGGCTTTCCTCCCTGTGCTCACCTCAGGACCATAAGGATGCTCACCTAGAGAGCCCTGAGGATGTCCCTTGGAGAGAATGTGGCAGCTACTTGGCAGAGTTGGAGGAGATCTGAGGACTGGCCAAGTCCCTGCTGCCGTCGAAAACCTGGTGTTGAAAATCAGGATCCATACTAGTATCTGTTGTATTCTGCTGCCTTTCCTATCCTCTACTATCCCCCCTCCCTTCCCCTCCCCTACCCTCTTCTCTCTCTACACCCTCTACTGCAATGGATGTGTAACTGATGTGATTCTGCAATCTGTATATGGGGTAAAAATGGGAGTTCATAACCCACTTGAATCAAAGTGTGAAATATGATATATCAAGAACTATGTAATGTTTTGAACAACCAACAATAAAAATTTTTTTAAAAAAAAGAAGAAAATCAGGATCTGCCCGTTCCCCGCCCCCCACCCCCATAGTAGTAAAGACTGAACACCTGAGAGAGAGGGAGAGAGAGAGAGAGAGAGAGATTCTTCCATAGAAGAGGGGGTCCAAAGATTTCAGGTTTTCTGTCTTCTCGTGCCCCCTCCTCCCATCCTGCCTACATGACCAGAAGGACAGGAAGGGATTGCAGGGGGCGATCGCTTGTGTTGGAGAATGGGACCCCTCCCCGCCCTGTAGGCTGCTAGCAGCCAGGTGGTGGGAGTGTTATCTGCCATTTCCTGTCCTTTGCGCTGTCTCACTGTGAACATGGATTTGCTGAACTACTTTTATTGTACTTTTTTGGGGGGGAAATAGGAGGGTTCCAGGAATTGAACCCAGGAGTGCTTAACCACTGAGCCACATCCCCAGTCCTTTTTATTTTGTATTTTAAGATGGGGTCTCACTAAGTTATTTAGGGCCTCACTAAGTTGCAAGTTGCTGAGGCTGGCTTTGAACTTGTGATCCTCCTGCCTCAGCCTCCTGAGCTGCTGGGATTACAGGCGTGCACCCCCGCCCCTGGCAGAATCCCCACACTCTGGAATGGGGACTGTAGCTCAATGGTGGAGCACCTGCCCAGCACTCCAAGCATCACAAAAACTAGAAAAACAACCAAAGAAAAGGATGTTCCCATTCCCACAGGAAGCCTTGCCCAAGTTGGGACACCCGGGGATGGGCAGACTCCCCGAAGCCAAGTCTTGTTGCCGCTGGCTGCATCCCTTCCCTTCCTGTAGAAGCCTCCTCTCAGGCAGAGGGGAGCACAGAAGTTTCCTGTACCTTCTGGATGCCAAAAACTGCCAGGATCACGGAGCCCAGTCACACACAGCAGTGCCATGTGGGAACACCCAGAGCAGCTCCTGGAACTTCATTTTTACACCAAAACTAGCCACGGGAGGAGCCGGTGGGGGGAGTAGAGACCTGAGCACTTTGGCCGTCATGCTTTTTACTATGTTCATATTAAAACACGCAGGAAGAGGTCACGCAAGGGGCTACAAACCGCACCTGAATTTTGAAGATAAAACTTGAGACAAAAGAAACGTTGGCTTCCCTGGGCTGCTGAGGCCAAGCCAGGCCCCGGAAACCCAGGAAGGAACTGAGAACAAGTCCAGTTCATCATTCTGCTGAGGCTCCACCCCCCAGGTGCCACCGCCCCCCAGGTGCCACAGCCCTGGGCTCAGCACCAGCCCAAGCCTGGTGCCCCAGGGGCTCAGGGAGAGAGCAGCCCTCAAGCGCTCCTTGCAGGGTGGACAGGAAGGAGAGAGGCAGGTGGCCAAGCAATTCCTGTTTCTAGAAGCTTCTTCCTCCTCTGGCCACCTGGGGGGAGCCCCTCTGTGAAGAGCTGCCGGTGTTTCGTTGCCTTTTTGTTTCAACCCCCAGTAATTTTTTATCTGTAGGAAGCGAGATGGAGAATGTCTGGATGCCCGAGGTGAACCTCAAATATTCAGAATCAGGACTGGGGAACGGCGAGGCTGAGGTCCAGCATTCAGGGACCAGCATCCCCTCCCGCCCCTCCCCCGCCTCATAGGTTCAAGGAATGGGGCAGGGCGCCCACCTCGGCTCCAGACAGACAGACATCAGTGTCCTCGTCACTTCTGTAAGCATGGACTGTGTTCCAGGCCTATCGGCTCTTCACACGTGTGGCTGACGTCATCCTCAAAATGCCCCAGGAAGGCACTAGGCCCAGGCAGGTGAACGTCAGGCTGCAGCCCACATAGCCAGTGGGAACCTAAGGTAAGGCTCCCACATCTCCAGCAGAACCATCGCACGCCTCACCCCCATGCCACCTTCACTGACCAAGTTCTTCTAACTTAAATCCGTTTCCTTAAACACGTTCATGTCCATGATAACACCTGGAAAACTTTGTTAATTGTCCATAAATAGAACTTGCTCTAAGCTGGGTACCGTGGCGCGGGCCTATCATCCCAGCACTCAGGAGGCTGAGGCAGGAGGATCGAGAGTTCAAAGCCAGCCTCAGCAAAAACCGAGATGCTCAACAACTCAGTGAGACCCTGTCTCTAAATACAATACAAAACAGGGCTGGGGACATGGCTCAGAGGTTGAGGGCCCTGAGTTCAATCCCTGGTACAAAAAAGAAATAGAAGGTATCTCTAAAAGTAAATGCATTTTTGAAAGAGAAATGGGACCGTGAGTTCCAGCCAGGTAGAGTTAGTTGCTGACTAAATATTCCTCATCGGAGGCCTGCCCCTGCTCTTGCGCGCTCTCGCGCGCGCGCTCTCTCTCTCTCTTCCCCCCCCCCCTCTCTGAGAGAGAGAGATTAGCCCACATTAAGGAGGCGGCAGAGACAAGCTAGCACCAACCTGGAGGTTTATACTTCATTAAAGCAGAAGAACCGCAAGAGCCCTGGGGACGGTGCCCATGTGCGCACTGTAACTCGGAGCCGCGACGTGCCTTGAGAGTCCTGCCGTCACCTTTCCTGAGCTTTTTAAAAGACCAGATCCTCTTGAATGAGTTCGCTGGGCCTCGGGGTCCCAGGACAACTCACCAGCCCCCAGACACGATGGGAAATGTGAGCGATGGTGGACGTGGCACTCTGCAAGTCTGCAGCCGGGAGCATGAAGTCCCTGTCATAATCGCAGGGTGACAGGAGACCAAGGCCACCCCACTGGGCCACCTTTTCTGGAGCTAAAAGTGCTCGGGGAGGTCTCTGGTGGAAATGCTCTTGATTTTTAACTGAAATTCCTTGACCTTTTTCATAACACCACTGCATCCTGATAAAATTGAGGCCTTTGTGTGAAAGGAACAAAAGGGAGAATTCTCTACAGGACTCCAGCTCTCAGCACTTGCGCTCGGATTCTGATTTTGTGTGTCCGTCACCCCCAGCGGACTGGGAACCCTCTGGCAGGGGTCTCATGTCACTTTTCTTTTTCTTTTTTTTTTTTTAACAACATATTTTTATTTTTAACTGACACATAGTAATTGTACCTATTTCAGGGGGACATTGAGGCATTTTAATGCATGTATCCAACATGGACTGATCAAATCAGGGTAATCGGCACATCTGTCACCTCCGACGTTTGTTATTTCTTTGTGTTGGGAACATTCAAACTCCCAAGACCAGGTGTGGTGTCCCACAGGAGGCCAAGGCAGGAGGATCACAAATTCGAGGTTGGCCTCGGCAACTTAATGGAACCCTGAAGTCATACTGCTTGTAAGTCACCGGCAAAAACTTCACCTGGGACCCACGTGTTCAGCCCGTGCTCTTAGCTTCTGTGCAGACTCTGTGTTCGGTGCCACAGGGTGAATCAGAGCCCGGACCTTGCTCTGGCTGTCAGTGAAGTCATCCTCTCCCAGCAGACTCTTGATTAGGGTTAAACAAGCCAGGCCCGTAGGCTTTCAACAGCTCCGTGTCCCCGGTGTCCGTGGCATGTCCTCAGCTGCTTCTCTGAGGCCCTTTCTTGGTCATGGTGAAGATGCATTTTCTGTGTTCAATGCTGCAGGGCCCCAAAGCTCCTGCTCTAAGTGATCCGCATACTCCTATCTCGGGGTGTCTCAGCGACAGGAACTTTCAAACTCTTGGGAACCGTATACCTTTCTTGGCATCTAAATTCCTTCAGGTGTCCCTAGAGGACTACCTCGCTGTTCCTAATAGAGCTTCCCTATCTGCTGTCCACCGATCACACAAAGACTTCAGTTGAAAACTCATCCCCACATTAAAAACAAAGTAAGGAAGAAAATTTGCCAAGATACCCTTCCTCTGGAAGGCTCATCAGGGATGTTGGGGACACTTGGGTCCTGTTCACTGAGGTCTCCCAGATGCCTCTGTAGCAGTCTGTCCCCAGAGCAGCAGAGCATGACACATATTTACAGGAGGAATGAATGAAGGGCCGGGAGTAACGCGAGGGGACAGTTGGTCCCCACTCACCCTGGACTGACCAGTTTCTAGGTGGGTCTTATTTCTCTTTTGGTTTCACGGTTACTACGGATTGAACCCTGGCTCCCTGCTTACTAGGCAAGCGCTCTGCCACTGAGCTGCCCCCACCCCGCCCTCATGTTACCTTGTCTCCCGAGGACCCGAGGACCCGGGAGGAGACCGCACACTGTAGTGCACGGGGATTGCTGTGTGAATGCCCCTCCCCCCGCCCCGGCAGGATGCTGGGAGAAGAAGAGTAAAGTCAGATGCCCTCTGTGCTTCTGATTTATGTCTCCTTAATGTGAGGCAGTGGACATGGGAGTTCAAATGAATTCAGACATGAGATTTAGCCTGAAAAATGAGGAATAGCTACTATGATAGGGTCGGGTGGGGCGTGCAGTGGGGGGTATGAGCTGGGGGAGGTGGGAGTGCATGAGCTATGTGGGGATTGGATTGGGGGGTAACGCTTTACACAGAACCGGGCTCTGGAAACGCTCAGCAGATGGTAGTCTCATTATTATTGCTGATGTCGATATATTTGATGGAATCAGCTTGTATCCAATTACCCCACAACTACGTGCATTAAGTAGCAAGCTGAGTGTCCCTTATCCCAAAGCTTGGGAGCAAAAGTGTTTTGGAGGTCTTTTCAGATTTGGGGCTATTTGCGTCTACATAAGGCCATATCTTGGAGACGGAGCCCAGGTCTTAACACGAAATTCATTGTTTCACATACACTTTATACATGCAGCCCGATGGTAATTTTATATATTGTTAATCGTTTTGTACGAGACACAGTTTCACAGTGTGGAATTTTCCACTGGTGGCATGATGTTGGCACTCAATGCGTTCAGGATTTTGGAGCATTTCAGCTTTTAAATTTTCAGATGATGGATGCTGAATCTGTGTGCACACACACACAAATTGTCAGATATTCGTGTTTATTTGTGGACATTTTGCAGCCTGAGCTGCCTGTGATCTATTTTCTTCTCTTCAGGTAGTATCCCCCCATTTTCCTTTGAGGACAACCTTTTCTCTCTGTGTTAGTCCCTGTGGTTTGGACGGAGCTGGCTTCACTCCTTATGCCAAGCATGGGCACGTGACCTAGCCCTGGCCAATGAGGGCAGCCCAGTCTCTTGGCTACAGTAAGTGGCTCAGTTATGGGCTCAGGACCCAGGCCGAGCCAATGGACTTGATCCCAGGACCTTTGCTGGAGATTTTGAGGAAGAAATGTTTTTTTGTTTTTTTTTTTTCCTGCTGGATCTACAGAACTGGCAAAATGTAGCCTGTAAATCTGGTGACCATATTTGTCATCCACGGCCAAGCTTGCCTGAGAACAAAGCCTAGTACTAAAGTAAGGCAGTAGTACCAAAGTAGGAGAATCTGGGTGACACTGTTGGAGACTAGATCGAGCTGTGCCTGTAGGCTGCCCAGGGAATCAGGGAGCGTTTTCCTTAAGTCAGTTTGCATTGAGTTGCTATCACTGGTCACAGAAGAGTCCTGGTAAACATGGGGGCTCAGAGACTAGGTTGCCTTCCACCATCTGGATTGGACCTACTTAGATGTGATGAGTTTTACTAATTCATTTCAACGACTGAGCTCTAAAGGCATCATGGGAGATCTGGGGGAAGCAGGGACCTGGAATGAGGTCCATCTGCGTGGCCTGGGTCCTGAGCCCACGACTGAGCCTCTTGCTGTGGCCAGGAGGCTGTACTGCCCCTGAGTGGCCAGGTCTAGGTCACATGCCCATGCTTGGCACCGGAGAGAAGCCAGCCCCTCCCAAGCCACATCTCACAACTGAACTCGAGGCTCACTTCTAGAAGGGAACATAGACAAAGTCACTCTACTTTGCTGGCGTGTCATGATACATGCTGTCATGGAGAGACTGTGACACAGTGGGACAGGGGCCCCAGGAAGATCAAGCCTGCCCCGGGACGGGCCTGTGGGTGCTTCAAGGTAAGATGATTTGCATTTGCCGGTGTCCTATGACCTGGGCCCCAGACACAGGACTCCTGCTTCACGGATCTTAGTCACACACGGGTGTAGTCCTTCAGTGACGGCCTGATATTCCCGGTGCAGGGTGAAACATTGTTACTACAGACCCTTCCGCGGTCACCTCGAAGTCTCCTTCCACACCCAGCCCAGGCACAGTGAGGGGAGCCTGGAGGGAACAGAGCCCCCTCCCCCAGGTCCCTGGAGAGGGGCATAGCACCCAGCTGGGCTCCATCCTGCCGTGGGGGGTGAGAGGTCACTGTGGAGGGGCTCTGGGGAGGGTCCACGTTCACTGTTGCTTGCTTTGGAAAGCAGCGGACACTCCGGGCCTTTCTCACCAGGGCTGATCCTGTCCCTCACCCCGGCTGTGCCTTGGCCCTTCACCTGCCACATCAGGGGTTGGCACCCAGGCACCGTTCCTGGGTGCTGAGGAGACGAAGTGAGCAAGACGGCGCCAACCTGCGGTCAAGGGAAACTCAACTCCAACAGGCCCAGTGGCAACACCATTAAAATCACTGACAGGAAACTGAAAATCTCCAGCGTAGAGACAGCATAGCCAGACCCAGCTCTGGGGACCCAGCTCCGGGGACTTCAGGGCTTGATTCTTCCTCTTTCTCAGTGTGATTTCTTGGGTTGGCTTTCCACTCAAGCGCACCCACCTGATGGAAAGTCACCCTGATTTTTCCCCTTATGGGGGCTCCAAGCAGGTCCTCATTTACTTCCTCCCAAATCCATGAGCAGAGGAGAGAGGAGATGCTTTCTTTTAAGTTTTTGTTTTAAAAAGAAAGTCCTAAATCTGTCTCGTGTTGGCCAAATGGGCCACACCCCGTCCTAAAGCAATCACGGGCTTGGAGCTCGAGTCTGGGTCTTAGGACAGCCCTGGCCCCCACTAGCCCCTAAGATTCTCAGGTGGGAGGAATCGGTTCTTCCAGGGGGATTCAAGGCGCCACCACCCAGTGTGCAGGCCCCCCGGGTCGTGCGCTAAAGCCTAGGCTCCTCCAGCAGCTGCACTAAGTCCAGGCACAATGCGGGGCTGCACGGAGCCAGACAGAAAACTCTGACTTTTAGGTTTGCTTCCACGTACCCAGAGAAGAGCCCACCTCTTGCAGACTACAGAGAAAAGTCACAAGCCACCACAGCATCTCTTGGGAGCCAATGACATCTGTTCCAATTATCTGCTTAACCGGCAACTATCTGAACTGTCGTTGGGCCTTTTGAAATGTCCCGGCTGCCACATCAGGAGAGCGACCCTGGCTGTAGAGACAGGCCTCCTGTGTGGTCACCTCCCGAGCATTAATGACCGGTGTGGCCTTCCGTCCTCCGTGTGGACAATGCCCATCGCCTCCCAAGCTCGTTCCCTTGATGAAAGAATGAAACCAGGTCCTTGAACTTGGAAGCCTCCTTGCCATGGCTCCCCAGGAGGTGGGGAAAGTCTCCATGGATGGGCGACAGGGACCAGCCTGCCTGCCAGCTGCAATAATGTCACAGGGCTTTTTAAATGGCTCCACGTGTTTGTGTTGGCCACCCTGGTAGTTTGAAGAGTCTTGGTCCCCTGTTCCCTCTCCCTGTGTCCACAGCCTGGGACTTTGCACTTTCTCCCCATCCCCTGACTTGAGACTTGGCCAGTAACTTGCTTTGGCCAACGGATGTTGTCAAATGTGACTCTTCAGAGGGCTCAGCCTGGTGCGGCTCCCTGTGCCTTCTGTGCCAGCTCCTTAACCCTGCGGAGAGCATATCCCGTCCGCTCCCCTAGACCACGGGGCTGAGAGACAGCCAGGCAGCCTGGACTCCACCCTGGGCCTGGAGTGACGTCCATCAACCCCACGGATATCAGTCAGCCTGAGGACCTGGAGACACGAGGTCACGCCTCTCTTGGAAATAATTACAAACATGTGATAATCCAAAGAGCAGGTTCATCTGGGTTTTCCTGTGACACGTGCCTCCTTTGCTGTCCTGCGTGGTAATTGCTTAAGGAAACACTTGGGAGTGAGTCACACACATCAGGCCTGTCCCCCTAAGCTCGCCAGGCTGCTTGGCCTGAGCGCAAGGACGTTCTCCGTCAGAGTCACAGAGCAGCCATAAACTTTAGGAAATCCCGTTATTTTTCTGCTCTTCCATTCACACTCTGTTCTTATCCACTGACCCAGTGATATTCCTCTTCATCTCCTAACTGGGGGCAGTTCTGTCTTTTGACCTTAGTGACCTTGGTATATGTATGAACACAGACCCTTCCCCTCCTTATTGCTGAAGGTCCCCATCCAGGTTGGCCCCCGGCCTCCTGCTGGGCTCTGTTGTGTCTCCCCAGTAGGAACGCAGCACAAACTCGTCCTGCCCCCTCGGGGGACACGCTTGGGGGCTGGTGAGGCCCGTGGTCCCACTCTCGTGGTGTTCATCTGGGTCATTTGGTAGAAGTACTGTCTGTTTTTTTCTTTTGTATCCTCACTATTTTTTCTCTTGCAACAGGTGATCTGCGGGGAGCTATTTTAAGATAATGTAACAATCCGGCTCCACTTCAAAGTTTCCCTCACATATTTGGCGTCCCTGGATGATTTCTGTCGGACCCAATCTGACTTCTATGGTTGAAAAATGACGGTTTTCCAACCCAAGTCTTCCTCCCCTGTGCTCCCCCTGAGGCTCAGCGCTCCCCGCCAGCCTGAGCACCCCCTTCCACCCACTTATCTGTCCACTGTGGACCTGTGTGTTCCCATCATTCCCATCGATTTATAATTTGTCATTGTCCCTAATCATTTTGGTGCTCGGATTGTCCTTGTTTGGGCCAATGAGAGCCCCTTCTAGCTGGCTCCTTGTCCCTGTGACAAATGCTCTTTTCTTTATTTTTATTTTTTTTATTTTAGTCCTTCCCTGTTCTGTGGCATAACAGGTGCCTCAGGCCCATCTTGAACTTCCCCTCCTCCAGCCCTGGGTGCTGCCATTTCTATAAGGAGTCCTGGTCCTCGCAGTGGGGATGGTATCAGAGCCCAAGGGCCAGGCGCTAGACATGTTACTGCATCCCTTCAGGCACATTGTCACATGCACACACGTATGTGAAACACACTCACGTAAACATATGCATATGTGAACGTGCATGCAAGCAAGGCTCCATGCACGTGTGCAAACTCACGTAAATACACATGCACGCACATTCCTGTGCACGTCTTAGCAATGGTGGCGTCACACTCGCTGTCACTGCCCCTCGTCTCCACGGGCTCTTCTCTGTCCCCATGTTCGTCCCCCACCAGTGAGGACTTGGCACACCTGTCCATGGGCTCCCTTCCACAGTACGCCTGAGGTGCTCTCCGGATTGTCTCACTCACATCAGAACAAAACCCAACACTGCTGGAGGCGGAGGCACAGCCTGTAACCCCAGGGACTCCTGGGGCCGGGGGAGGAGGGTGAGTATGAGGCAGCGGGCACCTGGTGAGAGCCCGTCTCCCAATGAAGAATAACGCAGCCCGGCGGGAGGGTGCAGCTCAGGACGGAGCATGCGCTTGGCATGAGCGAGGCCCAGGGTTCCAGCTCCAACTGCAAAAAATGACAAAATCCAACCTGAGAGAATTCTCATTATCCCTCCAGCCCCAACCCTGAGCAAACCCAGGGACGTACACACCGAATGCTCAGAAGTCACTCAGCTGGTACTTTGCCTTCTTTAGGATTGACACTATTATTCATTTTATTCACTAGAAATGCTGCCACGGCCATTTGCTCTGAGCGTCAGGTGTTTTTGGTCTCCTCATTCTTGTTGATTCAGTCTGTTGTTTTTTTTTTTTCTTTGTATACCAGGGATTGAACTGAGGGGCACTGGAACCCTGAGCCACATCTCCAGCCCTATTTTGGGTTTTATTTAGAGACAGGGTCTCACTGAGTTGCTTAAGGCCTCGCTAAATTGCTGAAGCTGGCTTTGAACTCGCAATCCTCCAGCCTCAGCCTCCTGAGCCGCTGGGATTACAGATGTGCACCACCACGCCTGGCCGGTTTTTCAACCTATAGAACATCTGCAAGTTTCCAAAATAAAACCACACATAAAAGTAGTCAGGTGTTCCCGCTCACCCCTGCTGCTGACGACCATTGCAGCGTGTCCCAGCGTGTCCCATGTTCCACTCACTCTCTTCCTGCCACGCATTTTGCTCTGTTTCTCAGCGACGTATCTTGGAAAGTCCTCGTGGTAGTGCACAACGCTGTTCTCCTTCTCTCTGCAGCGGTGGGGTCTGTGTTACGTGCACCATGGTTTATTCAACCTGCCTCTCGGTTCAGATATGGAGGTCTTTTCTGGTATTTTCAACCGTGAAGAGCACAGCACTGAAACCATCTGCCTCTGTCTTTTCCTACTGCTGGAGGAGAGTCTCAGGCAGATCATTAAGTGGGGCTAAGTTACAGGCTTGGTGCAAGCCGTAGTTTGTGAGGCATGGCGACGGTCTCAGTTGGTTTGTCCCCTGGACTCCTGCTGAAATGTGATCCCCACTGAGTATTAAAAGGATAGCAATTATTGTATAATGGTGTATTAAGAATTGTAATGCAAAATAAATAAATTTTAAAAACAAAAATGAATAGATAAATAATAAAAGGGTAGCAATTTAATCTGACTACGGTGGCCTTTTTGAGGTCGTTAGGATTAGACAGGACATTAAGGTGGAGCCCCCAAGATTGAAACAAGGTAGCTTCATAAAACAGAGGGAGAGAGGCTAGAAGACAGATGAACACACAGGAATTATCTTTGTCTCTTGCCATGGGATGGCCTGTGCCTCCTTAGGACTCTGCCAGGAAGAAAGCCATGCTGAGACACCAGCCCTTGAATCTCTTGAACTGTGAGCTACATAAACCTTTTTTCTCTTTATAAAGTTCACCTGAGTCGGGAATTTAGTTATAGTAACAACAGCAACAACAGGGCTGGGGATGTGGCTCAAGCAGTAGCACGCTGGCCTGGCATGCGTGCGGCCCAGGTTCGATCCTCAGCACCACATACAAACAAAGATATTGTGTCCACCGAAAACTAAAAAATAAATATTAGAAAATTCAAAAAAGAAAAAAACAACAGCAACAACAAATATATCCCCTTTCCAGTGTTCATACTATTTTGCATTCACACTGATCATACATGAGAGTGATTGTTTCCACATGACTTGGCCGACAGAATGAATTGTCAAGGTTTTGAATTTTTGCCAAGTATGAGTTTTAAAAACAAAACAAAACAAAAGAACACTTGCTGAAAGTTTTTCTTTTAAGAGGACAGAGGAAGAAAAGTTCACAAAAGAAGACCAAGAATTAATGATCTGAGATACAAAACAGAATCAGGGGCGCACCCAGCACGGAGAATAAGAGGTGGGGAAATGCTAAAGGAGACAGGGGGTGTGTCTTCAAAAACCACAGAGAAATTCAGTCAAGGACCAAGAAACACACACTGGCTTTCTCAATCAGTGGGCCACCGTTGGCCTCTCCAGAAGTTTCACTAAAGTCGTGAGGACAGAAGCAGATTACAGGAAGCTAATAAATCAGATGGGAAGAGGCAGAAACTCTGACGACTGCAGGACGCTGAAGGTGATTCACTGAAAAGCAAAGTAGGATTCAATTTCAGGATTAGGAAAGAGAGATTCTTTCTCCATGAGCGTTCAGGTCTGAACCCCGTGAATTACTCTAAAACTTTTCCTTCTTCAACTAGTTCAGTTGACTAATTCTTTAGCCAGGGAGTCGAGTCTCAGCCGCCTTAGGAAATGCCTCCTTTCTCTACCCCATCGCTTCCTCCTGCAAAAGGAGACACAGGGCCACAGTTGGCTGTGTTCTACTCCAACCCCAGGGCCAAGTGAGGCGGGGGCTGTCTAGCTGGGAAAGGGACCAGAATAAACTCCACGCTTGTTTATGGAAACAACCTTGTATTGAGACATGACTCGCACACCCTAGAATGCATACGTTTAAAGTGCACAGCTCTGGTCTGGGGCAGGGTGCTTGCTTAAATTGCTCAAAGGCCTAGGTTCCATTCCAGCGTCACAAAATAAATGTTTTTTTTTTTTTTTTTAGTATCTTTACAGCAGGGAAAGCATCCTATAATCTAATTTTAGAATGTTTTCATCACCCCAATAGGAAATCTCATGCCCTCCCTTCTCCTTTCCCCGCAGCCAAGGACAACCACTAACCTTCCATTTGTACCAAGTTGGTAGTTAAGAACCCTTCATATCAGTGGAATGTCATAAAAGGTGATCTTTGTGATGGCTTCTTTCACATGTTTTCAAAGTTCCTTCATCTTTCCTTTGCATGACTGTATAGTGTTCCACTGTGTCGTTCGACCACTTCTGGTTATCTCTCATTAGTTGATGGGCACTTGGATTATTTTTACTTCTTGGTTATCATGAATAAAGTTGCTACAAGCTGGGCATGGTGGTGCACACGTGTAATCCCAGCAGCTTGGGAGGCTGAGGCAGGAGGAATATGAGTTCAAAGCAAGCCTCAGCAACTTAGCAAGGCCCTAAGCAACTCAGTGAGACCCTGTCTTTAGATAAAAATAAAATATAATTTTTTAAAAAGTCTGGGGATGTGGCTCAGTGGTTAAATGCCCCTGGATTCAATCCCTGGTACCAAAAAAAAAATGCTGTTGCAAATATCCACATGGAGGCCTTTGTGTGGGCACATTTTCAATTGTCTTGGGTGCACACCAGGAGCAGAATTGCTGGTGGGTGTGGTAACTCCATGTTTAGCTTTTCGAGAAATTGCCAAACTCTTCCAAAGAAGCTGGACCATTTTACACCATCACCAGCAATGTATCCGGATTCCAATTTCTCTAGATCGCTACCTACATTTTTACTGTCTGTGTTCTTTTTAGCCACAGTGATATGTGTGAAACAGAACCTCATTGTGTATGTGTGTTTGTTTTTGTGAACCCGGGATGGAACTCAGGGTCATTCAGCCATGAGCCACATCCCCAACCCTGTTTTGTATTTTATTTAGAGACGGGTCTCAATGAGTGGCTTAGCACCTCACCCTTGCTGAGGCTGACTTTGAACTTGTGATCCTCCTGCTTCAACGTCCCAAGCCGCTGGGATCACAGGTGTGTGCCACCACGCCCAGCTCATCATGGATTTGATTTGCATCTCTCTGATAACTGGTGATGCTGAATAAGTCTTCGTGGGCTTATTGGCCATTGACATCTCTTCTTTGAAAAACTGTCTATAAAAATGAGGGTTCTGTATATCAAAATAGGATGTCCTCTCCATTCTCTTGTCTTTTTAACTTCTTTATGGTGTCATTTTCAGCATGAACAATTTACCTAGTTTGTCTGTCTGTCTGTCTCTTTTTGTGGGAGTGGTACCAGGGATGGAGTCACAGCCCTTGTGTTTAGGGTTGTATGTTGCAGGTGAGAAATCATTGCCTAACTCTGGGTTGTAAAGATTTGCCCCTAGTTTTCTTCTAAGAGTTTTGGAGTTGTAGCTCTTACTTACGGGTCTTGGGTCCATTCTGAGCTAATTTTTCTAGATGAGGTGAGACAGGGACCCCTCTTCATTCTTCTGCATGAGGACATCTAATGTTCACAGCATCATTTGCTGAAAACATTATTCTTTCCCCTATTGAATCGTCTTGGCTCCTTTGTGGAAAATCAATAGGCCATAAATAAAAAAGGTTTCTCTCTTGGCACTTGACTCTCAGTGTAGCTTTAACTTTAATTTATTTTATTAAAGCTGTGGAACACTGTTTCATATGTTTAAGGGTTATTTGATTTTGTTCGACATGTGAGTTCTCTAGTTGTGTCTTTTGCCACATGTTCAATAGGATGCTTTTAAAAATTTCTCCCAACTCAGATTTTTTTTTCCTGTTACTGGGGATTGGGCCCAAGGGTGCTCTACCACTGAACTGAGCTACACCCCAGTCCTTTTTTATTTTTGAAACAGAGTCTTGCTGAGTTGCTGAGGCTGGCCTCAAACTTGCCAGCCTCCTGACTCAGCCTCCTGAGTTGCTGGGATTACAGGCAGGTGCCACTGTCCCTGGTCTCTCAGATTGTTTTTTTGTTTGTTTGTTCTGGAAGTCCTGGGGGTGGAACCTAGGGCCTTGCGCATGCCAGGTGAGCGCTCTACCACTGACCTACAGCCAGCCCCCCCTCTAATATTGTGAAGATTTTGCATATCAGCGATACCCTTTAATCTGTGATGTAAACTGTCATCAATCTCTGCCTGCTGGTCATTCATCTTCCTGTTTTGCTTGTGGTGTTTGGGTTATAGAGCCTTTGTTTTTATGGAATCAAGTGAATCTATTCACCTTGTCTGGACCTCAGGGCATCATCTTAGAGCTGTCCCCTATCTGGGGTCATAGAAGTTAACCATCTTTTCCTCTTGTCCTTGCCTAATCATAAGGTTTCATGTTTCCTATTTAAAATCTCAATCTGGGGCTGGGGATGTGGCTCAAGCGGTAGCGCACTCGCCTGGCATGCGTGCGGCCCAGGTTCGATCCTCAGCACCACATACAAACAAAGATATTGTGTCCACCGAAAACT
>NW_025999869.1:3223454-3232973 GCF_001458135.2 Marmota marmota marmota
TGAATGGAGTGGTTGTCCTCATTTCCATTTCAGAGGATTTGTCGCTGATATACAGGAATGCCTTTGATTTATGCGTGTTGATTTTATATCCTGCCACTTTGCTGAATTCATTTATTAGCTCTAATAGTTTCTTTGTAGAGCCTTTTGGGTCTGCTAGGTATAGAATCATATCATCTGCAAATAGTGATAATTTAAGTTCTTCTTTTCCTATTTTTATGCCTTTAATTTCTTTCGTCTGTCTAATTGCTCTGGCCAGTGTTTCGAGAACTATGTTGAACAGAAGTGGAGAGAGAGGGCATCCCTGTCTTGTTCCAGAACCAATGTTATTTATTAAGACGCCATCTGTGGGCCGGAGGTAACCCAGCGGGAGAGCACTTCCTCGGATGCTCAGGGTACTGGGATCCACCCCAGCGCAGGGGGACATTTCCATCTTTTCCACATGAACTTTAATACCAACTTGTTCTGTTCATTTAAAGAAAAAAAGTTTGTTGGTATTAGTATTTAGACGAGGTTAAATGTATAAATTAATCTGGGGAGAAAGTGAGTCACCCTGTTATAGAACAAGGGACGTTTCTCCATTGAAGTCTAGTTCTGCCTCTTTCAGAAGAGTTTCAAAGTTTTCCTCCTGTAGTTTTTTGCTCATTTCTTGTTAAAGTTACCCTAAATATTTTATTTTTCCTGTTATCATGGTAAAGGATTTTTCCCATATTACCTGCTAATTTTATTCGTATGGAGGCTGTTGCGTGTGTTAATTTTGTATACTGCAGTGTGCAGATTTCTTTAGCTACCCGAGTGAGTATCATTATTGAATCTCTAGGATTTATCAGGCCAATAGGGATAGTTATGGGTTTTCCAATTCTTATTCCTAGCTTAATTTTTCATGCCTAATTGTGTTAGTTTATACCTCTGGGATGATGCTACGTGGTAACGGAGTTAGTGGGATTTCCTTGCCTTAGAGATAAGATGCTGGTTGTAGGACTCAGGTATATTTCTTTTTATCATGTTAAGGGAATATCCATCCATTCAAATTTCCTTAAAAGTTTTTGTTTCTTTATTTGGGGTGGATATTAAATTTTACCAAAGCTTTTGTAGCATATATGGAGATAATCCTATGATTTTTCTTCTTTGATGAGTAAATGTGTTATATTATATTAATAGATTTCCCAGCATTGGCCCACTCCTGCATTCCTATTATAAACTCCACGACTTGGTCATGGTTTATCATTTTCTTAATGTGGCTTTTGAGTCAGCTTGCTGATATTTTATTTTATTTAAGATTTTATTGATATTTGTGATCTTGGTCTTTTATTATTATTTTATTTTATGTACTATCTTCATCAATTTGGGGTATCAATGTCAACCTGCCTCACCCAATTTGTAAATTCATCCTTATTTTCTCTATTTGGAAACAATTTGTGTAGCAGGAGGTCTGTTTTTTAAAGTTTTGATACAGTTCTCTTGTGAAACCTCTGAGCTTGGTGTTCTGATGGGGGGGTGTCCCTGATACAGTTCTATATTTCCTCTTTGAAATTGGTTTACCTTTTTATCTTCACTGAGGTCAATTTTGGTCAACTATATTTTTCTGAGACATTAGATTTTCTCTTTCTTTCTTTCTCTTTCTCTCTCTCTCTCTCTCTCTCTCTCTCTCTTTCTTTCTTTCTTCACGGAGGTGTGCTATTGTCTGAATGTGTGTGCCTACCCCCACAATTTGTATGTTAAAATCCCAAACCCAGGTGACACTACCAGGAGGTGGGCTTTGGAGGAAGTGATTAGCTCATGTGGGTCAAGACCTCATGAATAGGGTTAGTGCCCCTGGAGACCCCAGAGGCTGTCTTTGTCCCTTCCATGAGTGAGGACACAGCTAGAGGCACCATCCATGAACCAGAAAGTAGGCCTTCCCCAAACTCCAAATCCGGAACTGTGAGAAGTGAATTCCTGTTGTCCGAGGGCTGCCCAGTCCACGGCATTTCCCAGGGCCCGGGAGGACTCAGACCAGGCGAGTCTGCAATGGGTCCTGACTCTCTGGATTCCTCCGGAGGAACAGGTACTTCCTCCCGGCCACTTCAGGTTCGGGCTTTATCCTCCCTGTGCATTTTTTAAAAACATATTTTTTAGTTGTAGTTGGACGCATACCTTTATTTTACTTATTTATTTTCATGTGGTACTGAGGATCAAATCCAGGGCCTCGCACGTGCTAGCGAGCGCTCTACCACTGAGCCCCAGCCCCAGCCCTCCCTGTGCACTTTTTAAACAAAATTAGCTAGTGTTCTTTTTCTAAATTTAGTGGAAGAACCAGAATTTTGATTTATTTGGATCTATTATTTTTGAGTTCTACTTCATCACTTATTCCTTTTATTTCATTATTTTCTTTTCTGTGGCTTCTTTTGTTCCCTAGTTTGAGAACTTAATTGTAGTGGAATTCCTTGTTTGATTTTTATTGATGTAGGTTTAGGACTATGAACTTTCCTGGGATATATGAGTTTTCTTGGGATGTATGTTTTACATATATTCTATAGACTCCGACATGTAGCAATTCTGTGATTTCTGTAATTTCCTATACCTGACAGTTGTGAAGTGTAAGGTTTTAACATTTAAAATATATGTATCTATCTATATACCCCAGTTATCATTACTGCATCTCGGATTCAGGTCCACTCTTCATTGCCTGCTCTGTGAAGCTGGCAGGGTCTGGCCAGGGTTCCTTGGCCCGCTGGCGCGCTGCTAAGCATCGACAGCAGAGGTCACTGGAGAGACACTGCAGGAGGAGTCCCCTTGCACTCACCAGGCCTCGGGGATGTGGGTGGCTCTCCAGCCCCCGGTGCCTGTGGTGTGGGCGGCTGCTCCAGCACCTACTGTGTGGCCAGGGCAGCTTCTCCATGTGACCTTGTGGCAGTAGATATGGCTGCTCCAGCCCCAGTGGCTGCTCCAGCAATATACAGGGCAGCACCACTTAGCCACCAGCAGCATCAAGGCCCCTGTGAGCCACTTCCTAAAAACAGCTGGGCAGCTCTGCACAGGGCTGACCTCCAGCAATCCTGGAGAGCAGACTTCCAGCAACTTCCACTAGTGTGGTTCACCAGGATCTTCTCTGCCACTCACCAAGCCACAGCCGCATTCTCTCCAGAGAGGTCGAGGGGCTCCCGTCAGCACGCCGTCCCCCCAGGAGCAGGGGCTGCTGCTTCTTATCTGCCATCCTCTGCTCTTTCAGGCTCCATTTCTCTTCCTAAGGTCAATGTGGTACCTGATGCCAAGACTAGATGAAGGCTTTTCAAGAAGACAGACAAATATCCCTCGTGAACATAGAGGCAAAAACTGAGAGCAGATGTTTGGCAAACTGAAGCCAAAGTGATCTGGTTGGGTTTAGGCAAGAGATTCAAGATTAGTTCAATATTTGCAAATCCATCCCTGTAACTCACAACAAAATTCAAAGGATAAACTATGCCCATCTCAATAGATGCAGATCAAGCATTTTTCAAAATTCAAATCTATTCCTGATTTAAAAAAACAAACTCTTAGTAATGGGAAAACAAACAACTGTTTTTTTTTTTGTTGTTGTTTGTTTATTTATTTTTTTTAAGTTGTAGATGGACACGATACCTTTATTTTATTTGAGCCACAACCCGGGCCCAACAACCGAATTTTAAAATGAACAAAAGATTTCCATATAATCCAAATAAAGAAATATATGAAAGGCAAATAAGGAAATAAAAAGATGGCCAATACCATTAGTGATTTGGGAAATGAATGACACTATAGTAGGAAGCCCGCTACGCTGCCATCACCATCACAAGTGTTAAAACCTGGCCTGACCCAGGGCTGAGGACACAGCTCAGTGGTAGATGCCCGCCTGGCATGCAGGAGGCCCTGGGTTTGATCCCGGGCACCACCAAAAGAAAAAGCAAAACAACAAACACCCAACCTGATCCACACTGAGTACTGGGGAAGTTGAAGAAATGGAGTTTTCGTGGACTGCTGGTGGGAATGGAAAGGGTGAGAGCACTTTGGGAAAGTGTGGCAGCTTAACAAACCAAACAACACCACCCTACACAGTGGCCCATCCTGTAACCCCCACAACTTGGGAGGCGGGAGGACCTCAGTCTGGGCAACTTAGAGAAACCCCATCTCAATAATGGAGGGAAAGAGTGGGGGCTGGGGCTGTAGTTCAGTGGTAAGCATACGTGGGTTTGATGCCCAGACTGGAAAATAATACTAATAATGATAATAACCAAATACCTACCTATGAACTGTCCATTCCATTACTAGATTACTGGGCATTTGTTCAGGAGAAAGGAAATCATGTCCGACATTTAGTACTTAGAAAAACTGGTATGTTAATAAAATAGAAAACTACTCAATAATCTAAATGGATGAATCTCAAAATAATTATGTTAATTGAAAGAAGCCATACCAAAGAGAATACTCATGGTATGACTCATGGTATGATCATGTTTTAGGAAATGTCACCAGTAGTGGTTCCCAGAGGGCACTGGAGAAGGGAGGGGTTCCCACAGGTCATGAGAAAACAGGGCTGACAGGTGGTTCCTTATCTTAACTTCCTTATCTTCATTGATAATATTGATTCATTAACTTGTTGGTTTCAAAGATGTACACAAACATAAAACTTATAAAATCGCACACCGTGGTAAGTGCCACGTAAGAGTTAGTGGAAGTCACGCTGGTGCTAAGGATCTGTTTACTTCAGGAGGAGGCAGGAGAGGTGCAGGAGGCCAGTGAGGCGGGCACTGCCGCTCCAGGGGGAGCAGAGTGGCCTTGGAGGATGGGTGTGAGTTTACTCAGCACGAATTTCATGGAGAGAGTAAAGGGAAGTTGGTAACTGACTGGGTGTGGGAGGTGAGGATACAGATGTCACCGTAACTCCAGGGGGTTTACACAACCAGACAGACTGAGGCAGAGGATAAAAGACTTGTGGGGAGGGTGGGGACTGAACCTTGTTCTGGAACTTCCATAGGTGGAACAAGTTCCAACAGGAAGTGTCTGATGTGTGACTTAAAGATGCCCATTTCTGGGATCCACTCCAGACCGACCCAATTAGAATCTCCAGAAGAACTGTGATATCAACAAGTCCCACCCTCCACGCTGACAACCTCTGGGCCACATTATCCCTTGTCTTTTTTCTTCTTTCTGTTCCTTCTCCTTCCTCCCTATCCCCCTTGCTAATTCTCCAGGGAACTAGCTGAGTAAGGAAGGCATGGGGCATATAACAATTCCAAACACCTCACAGCGTGGGTGCCCCGCACACATGAAGCAAAAACTGTTGGGATAAATAAACTCCGCAGAGTTGCAGGATACAGGATCAATGTAAAATATCAACTGTATTTCTATACACTCCTACGGGAACCATCTGAAAAGGAAGATAAATCCATTTACAAAAGCACGAAAAAGAATGGAATTTATGAATAAGCATAACAAAAGAAATGCTAAGTCATGTACACTGAAAACTACAAAATAATGAATTTAAGACACAAATATGTGGGAAATGTCCATGCTCCTGAATTGAAAGGCTAAAGATGATAATGCTCTGGAACTTAATGCATTTCCCATCAAGACCCCAGCAGCTCTTTCTGCAGAAAGGACAAACTGATCCTAAAATTCAAACAGAAATTGAGAGACCCAGAAGAGCCCAAACAACCTTGAAAGTGGAGAACAATCTGGGTGGGTGGTGCACACTTGAGGCAGGATTCCCTGAGCCCAGGAGTTCAAGGCCAGCCTGGGTAACATCGGGACCTCAGGTCAAAAAAGAGGACTCACACTGCCCAACTTCAAAACTTATTGCAGGGCTGGTGTTGTGGCTCAGTGGTAGAGCACTTGCCGGGCATGTGCAAGTCCCTGGGTTCAATCCTCAGCACCATGTATAAATAAAAGATCCATTGACAATTAAAAAAACTTATTGTAAAAGTAATCAAAACTGTGTGGCACTTACATAATCAAGACATAAAGATCAATAAGATAAAATTGAGAGTCCAGAAATAAACTAATATTTATGTTAACTTATTTTCAAAAGAGTTCCAGGATAATTCGGTGGGGGAAAAGCAGTCTTTCAACAAAAGATGCTTGGACACTGGAAGTCCACATGCAAGAATGAAGTTGGACTCCTACTTTATACCATGTACAAAAATTAAGTCATTTTATTTTATGTGTATTTTACAACTTGAAAAATAAAAGAAAAAAGACCCTCAAAGTGAATCAAAGACCTAACTGCAAGAGTCCAAACTACAACACTCAGAGGAAAATGTAGGTACAAATCTGCAGGACCGTGGGTTAGACAATGTCTTTACAATGGAGCCCCAAAGCCCAAGCAGCCAAAGAAAAATTAGGTAAAGTGGATTTCATTAAAATTAAAATTGTTTGTGCTTCAAATGACACTATTGAGAAAGTTAAAAGACAACCTACAGTGGGAGAAAATATTTACGAAGCACATATCTGCTAAGGGACATGTTTCTGGAATATATTAGGAACCCTTACAGTCCAATATAAAAAGGCAAATAATTCGATTTAAAAGGGGGTAAGGAATTGGGCGGGGTGACACACACCTATAATTCCAGCTATCGGGGAGGCTGAGGCAGGAGAGTCATAAGTTTAAGGCCAACCTGGGCTATTAAGAGAGACCCTGTCCCAAAATAAAAAGTAAAAATGGATGGGGAAGTAGCTCAGTGGTAAGACTGCTGGGTTCAATTCTTAGTCCTGAAAAAAAAAAAGTGGAGAATAGATGAATGAGTAGATATTTTTCCAAAAACAGACAAACAGCCTGAAATATGCAAAAGCTGTTCAACCTTATTAGCCATTAGGGAAATGCAAGTCAAAACCACAGTGAGATATCCTACATATCTACCAGGGTATCTAACATTAAAGATGGACAATAATATTGTTTAAAAAAAATGCTGAGAAATTGGAACTGTCATATACTACTGGTGGGAATGTGAAATGGGGCAGTCACTTTAGAAAAGTTTGTCAATTCTTCAGCAAGTTAAACATAGTTACCACAGAGCAAGCAATTCTAGCCCTAGGATAGACCCCAAACTATCGATAATGTGTCTACATAAAAACCGGTACACGAATGCTCACAGCAGCTTTATTTGTAATAGTCCCCAAATGGAAATATCCCAAATGCCCAGCCATAGATGGAAGGGTAAGTAAATGTCTAACCATACAATGGAATACCTAGTCACAACAGGAGTGAACACTGTTATATGTTATAACATGATAAACCTTGAAAAATGCTCTGTGAAAGACACCAGCCAAAAAAGGCTATCTATTTTATGATTGCATTTATTTGACCCACAAAAGTTAAATCTATAGGGACAGAAAGTAGATTTGTGGTTTGTCAAGGGCTGGGTTGGAGGGATTGGAAGTTTGGGGAGTGACTGCTGATAGGTATGGGGTTTCTTTTGGGGATGATAAAAATATCTTAGAATTAATGGACTGTGAAAATAATAAAAATGCAATGTTTTGTACAATTTAAATTGGTGGAATACATAGCTTATGAATAATATATCCACAAAGATTTTATTTAAAATTTTTTTGCTAAGTGTGGTATTGTATGCCTGGTAATCCTAGCCACTTGGAAGGCTGAAGCAGGAGGATCCTAAGGAATTTTAAGTTGCCTGGGCAACTTTGTGAGACCCTGTCCTAAAATAAAATTTTAAAAAAATTTAAGAAGGGCTGAGGATGTATAGCGATAGTGTGCCCTATGTTTAACCGCCAGTACTGGGAAAAAGTTTATTTAAAGAACATATATATACACACACATACACACACACACACACACACTATTCCTGTGGAAGGTATTAAATATACTGGGCTGTGCAGTAAGTTGAGATAGGCGATGTCAGATATGAAGAGATGAGTTACAGAACTCCCCCATGAAGCTTGCAGCATCATTATTGGCCCAATTTTACAGGCAAAAAAACTGAACTCTGCAGAAATTTAAGGTCACATAGCTAATACAAGTTGGAAGCCAAATTCCAACCCAGAAAGTTAACGGCAGAGCTGGGACCCTTACTGCTATGCCACTCTGCTCCTAGGAACTGAGTCTCTGCTCTAAGATGAAGGGGGGTGGAGAATAACCATTGCTGAGACTCTTTCTGGGAGATTGCAGTCTCTTGCTAGTGCCAACTCCTCACGGCTCAGCAGAAAGCCCTCCTCATTTGGGTACCTACCATCTGTTTAATAGACATGGTAGAAGTCTTGGTTCCTGCAATTTCTAGAGCGAAATTCAGGACAAAGCAATTTCTTTGCAAATATTCAGTATGCAGCTTCTCTCTTTCAGGGAAATAAAATGATGTCTGCCAATGCGAGAAAGCTCAGATGGGCTTTGTTACACAGCCCCTGATCTCAGCCACCTCTGAAAACTCATAACAATATTGATTGTGATAAGCTCTTTTTGAAAGTTCAGGACCACAGCTGAGAACAAAGCTAATCCTTCAGTGTAAGTCCAGTACAGCAGACCTTCTATTTCTCATAAGACATTTCTGAGTGTTCACATGAGTTCAGGGGTTTGTTTATTGTTTAACCTTCAGTTTCATCTGATTATCAAATGAACACTAAAGACTTAAATCTCTGAAATTTGGATTGTTTGTGAGATCTAGATTTCCAGATAGATAGATATACAATAATGTTCAAAGGCTATGAACATTTTAAGGTTCTTGATCCGCATTGGCGAATTGCTTTGCAAAGAGACTGAACCAATTTAAACTCCCACCAGCAGTGTATGAGAATACATTTAAATGCAAATCCCAAACTGCAGAGCATCTCTTTCTTAGGTATTTCACTTATTTTATTTTTTTAATGCTAAGCAAAAGCTGACCCAGGATGTTAAAAAAAGAAAGTCTGGTATAAAAGTGGAGCAGATAGTTAAAACGGCTCTTCGGCAGGCATAAGCTTCAGAAAGGCCTAAGCAGGATGATAAAAATTTCAAGTCCTCATAGTCAGAAGCACAAATCTAAAGGGACCATTAACAATTTGGCTTGGATTAGGACGGTAACTGCCAAGAATGTTGGGCGTGGTCAGCGAACCCAATTCGACTTCAGGAAAAGCAGGGGTTTTCACTGATTTATATCTCACTTTGTTCGAAAGACGATTTAAGACGCTCAAAGGCAGGATCTTGAGAAGTACCGTCTGGATCACCGACCCGGTGCAGACGGTGCCTCGCGCGCGAGCCACGCTCAGCTCCCCCGCTGCACCGCTCGCCGGGCCCGTAACCTGAGCGAGGGGAGAGACCACAGGGACGCCCCCGGGGATGGGGCGCCGTGGTTTTCGAGGGCCTGGGGAGGGCGCAGGCCAGGGAAGCCCAGACGCGGGGTATCGACCCAGGGAGCCGGGCACCAACTCCAGAGCTGCGGGTACCTCCACGTTCAGCAGCACCCCCTCCCCGAATACCCGGGCCCCAGCCTGCCTACGCGTCTGCCTTCACTACTTCTCCAAGTCCCCCCCCCACCCGCCTCCGCCAGAAAGAGCAGACGGCCCGGCCCGGGCGGGCCCCAAACTCGCCTCGCCCCCTCC